>NC_045427.1:295687421-296887421 GCF_902635505.1 Sarcophilus harrisii
AAAAATGGAGCCTGGAATCTGGCATCTTCTCTTGTGTCTGTGACTGAGAGCTGTGGCTGAGAGGCCTCTGTGTCCCTCCCTCAGCCCTTAAATACTTCAGTAAGATTATATCACTACACCATACCTCAGCACCAGCTGTAGGACATTACATCATTACAACACACTGAGCATGAGCAGCCATTACATCACCACACTAAATACTAAGGATATACTTAACTATAAGTATCTTGCTGACCTAGATTTAAGTACACCTTTTCAGAGTTCTGTCCCTCTATACTAAATTGCTCTCCAGAATGGTTGGATCAGTTCACAACTCCACCCACAATGTATTAGTGTCCCAGTTTTCCCATATCTCCTTCAATATGTGTTATTATCTTTTCCTGTCATCTTAGCCAATCTAAGAAGGTGTAGCGGTACCTCAGAGTTGTCTTAATTTGCAATTATTTCATCAATAGTGATTTAGAGCATTTTTTCATGACTAGAAATAGTATTAATTTCTTCATCTGAAAATTTTCTGTTTATATCCTTAGATCATTTATATAGTTACATTTTTAAACTTTTTATATGTAACATAATCAATTATATAGGCCAAAGGTTGTGTGGGAATAATATTACTTTTAGCAATGTTATATTGAAGGATGAAAACATCTTTATTTATGGAATATATGCCTACCTCACTGATCTTCTATAAATCTATATCAAAGTTTTCAGCAGTATACATTTGTTTCAGGAACTTATTTGAGCATTACTCTATGTTTGGTGAATTAGAGTTGTTTTTTTTTTTCTTCCCAGAATCCATAAACTCTCTTTCTGTCTCTGCCTCTGTCTCTCCCTGTCTCTCTATCTGTCTCTCTCTTCTCTCCCTCTCTTTCTCTTTTTCTCTCTCTCTTTATTATAATACACAGTTAAATTATTTTGGTCTAAAATATCATCATAATTTCTTGAAATTGTCATAGGTCAGATCTGTTAATTAATGGCTTAGGGAACATAAAATGAACTGGAATGCTCATGAATATGTTGATGATTTAAAGTGAGCAACACTTGCATAGTTTAAATCTCTAGGTACTATCTTTTCCATAAAAATTATAGTTCTGACAGTATAATTTTAAATCTTTGTCTTCTGAAAACATTTCTTTTTCTTTTGCAAGCTAAGGCATAAAGATATTTTAACCCCAAGAAATGCTCTCCCCCCAAAAAACAAACACCCACAAACATACACACACACACACACACACACACACACACACATTGTCACCACCACCATAGGAATATTTATTTGATGAAATTTTCATTTAACAGTTATTGCTATAAAATGAAAGAAATGTTTATTGTTGTGGTTAGAGTAGTGGCCGCTCAGTCAAGAAGAACTAGTTACAAAACTTGTTTTAGATGCACACTAACTGTGTGACCTTAGTTAAATCATTTAATTTCTTTGAGAATCAGCATTCTCATCTGTGATTTGAGGTTAAGGAGATAATATCAAAAGTTCTGAATTTCAAGTCAGATCTTTCTGATTTCAGATATAGTACTCTATCCAATGTACAACCTAGTTTCCTCTAATATCAATCAACCAAATATGATTATTATTCCATAAGTAATAAATGACAAGGTTTGAACAATATTATTAACAATTATTAACAAAAATTTTAAAAAGCAGGATTTCTCCTTTTATTCCAAAATAAATTGTTGAAGATACATACTCAAAAATATAATGCGGGGCTATAATATGATTTTTTCATTGTAATTTCAATTTGGAAACTCTATCCAGTATTGCTTATATATAATTTGTTTAGTTTAGAGAAATCTTTCAGTCCCTGAGAACTGAAGTGCCTTGTCTATGAACACAGCGTGATAGAAGCATGATATGAAGTGATGTTTTCCTGATTGATAACCAGTCATTTCTACATATATATACATACACATAAGTGTGTGTGTATACACATATGTGTATAAATATATGTGCATCAAAATGTTTAAATATCCCCAAAAGAGATTCAATGCAGACATATTAATCCTAACTAAAAAGGTTATTAGTCAGAACAGTACATTGCTCAGGAATGATCATCATCACTGACAATCAGTCTTTGTTGAATTTTCAAAGAATTTTGACTTTGTACTTGGAAGGAAGGTAATATTTATCTCTTGGGAGGTAAATACACTTTACACATAGAACAGAAATTCATTTCACCAGTCTGAGATGGTATAGGTAGCTCTCTCTCTCTCTCTCTCTCTCTCTCTGAGGTTCTCTAAGTAACAAAAGAAGTTTTTATGTTTTCTTGGTGTTCTAAGTTCACAAATACTTTTTTCCAAAAGTAGTGATGTTAGTCTGATGGACTAGTTTCTTTCCAAAGGAGTAATTGCATTCCCTCAAACTTTTCAGCACCTGCAATATGATTTTTCTTTGGGCCTTCTGCTGAGCTGTTAAATGGTGTGAATTTACCTGTCTTCTTTTTTGTTGTTGACTTATGAGATCTCCATAGTTCTACAATTTAAGATCTTTGAGGGACCTTAGAAAAGAGTGAAGAAAAGGGAGGGATATCTGTATGCACTAATGAAAACAATTGTCATATGAGACTGCTGCATTAAACATATATATTTCCTCTTGGCCCCTCTTTGTATTGCACTGAGGGGCTTCTTATGTTATGGCCATTTACATTTCTGGCTATTTGTTCATTAAATGCATACCTCCAGATCTAAATATCAAATTACATTAAAACACATTACCACATATTGCTTTTAGGCTTCATGGTGAGAGAAGGTAACATGGGTCTCATTTCCAAGAGAAACATTTGTAGACCAAAGTCAATAGGCAGTGTGAATCAAGTAAAAAATCAAAGAGCTTTAATTCTACTGCTATTCCTATAGCTTTGGAAAAATGATCTTCATTTCTTTGCTCCATGTAATCTGTGAGATTTGGCACTGAGAGCATGAGAAAACCACAATAACCATATAGTTGACTACAGCAAAAGTTTCCATTTGTTTGTCAATTAGAAAAATAGCATTTGTTAAATGCACACTATGTGCCAGGTGCTGTGCTAAGTGCTAGAAAAACAAATATATGCAAAAACTAATCCATGCTGTCAAGGAGTTCATAGTCTAATGGAAGAGACAATATACAAACAAAATGTATACAGAAGGTGGCAATATAGACTATGTTGAAAACAATGCAATGCCTACCTTGAAAATTTACTATCTTGCAATACACACCATTGTATGCAAAAAGACAAACTAGCACAGATTATTTTTACATTGTCAAATATGAGTCAAAAAAATCAGATAAATATTCCAGTAGTTGTATAATTTTCACTGGTAAGTCTATCCCCTATCCAAAAAAAAAATTATACCATTTTGTGTTGGTTTCCTTCTTTTTATTTTTTTTCTCTTTACCCAATTTATTTGAAGCCGTCTTCTGGTTCTAATAATATTAAAATAATTAACACCTATAAAACTTTTATTATGTGCCAACCAGTTTGCTAAGTGCTTTTATCACTGATCTCATTTGATTATCCCAATATTCCAGAAAGACAGGTGTTATTACTATATCCATTTTATAGATAATGAAACTGAAGCAAATAGAGGTTGAGTGGCTTGCCTAGAGTCAGTCAGTTAGCAAGTATTTGAAGCTGAATTTGAATTCAGTTCTTCCACTTTTAAATATAGGACTCTAAAAATTACATATCCTACCTGCCCCTAATAGTAAGAATTAGATATTTAACCAATATTAGAATAGATAGTATTAGAATGTGAATATCTTTAATTCAGGGAGCAGACTCAAGTGCATTAGGCACATATTTAGTAACATTTAGTAAATTTAAATTAAATAAATTAAATTTATTATAACTAAAATATTATTAAATAAAATTAATTAAAATGAAATGAAATTTTAAATTTTAGTAAAAACACTTATTAAAAAAAATTTAGGAAAGTGAGTGGATGAGGTAGGTTATAGAATCCTATTTGAAATGTGGAGTCCCTTACACAGTTAGCAGATGGCACATTTAATTTTTTTTTATAGTAACTTTTTATTGACAGAACCCATGCCAGGGTAATTTTTTTACAACATTATCCCTTGCACTCACTTCTTTTCCGAGTTTTCCCTCCCACCCTCCACCCCTTCCCCTAGATGGCAAGCAGTCCTATATATGTTGAATATGTCATAGTATATCCTAGATACAATGTATGTGTGCAGATCCAAACAGTTTTCTTGTTGCACAAGGAGAATTGGATTCAGAAGGTAAAAATAACCCGGGAAGAAAAACAAAAATGGAAACAGTTTACATTCATTTCCCAGTGTTTTTTCTTTGGATGTAACTGCTTCTGTCCATCATTGATCAATTGAAACTGAATTAGGCCTCTTTGTCAAAGAAATCCACTTCCATCAGATTACATCATCATCCAGTATCTTTGTTGACATATATAATGATCTCCTGGTTCTTTTCTTTTTCCAGTTCACAAATCCTACTTTCTTGGGAGTTCTTTACCTTTTCCAATTCATAAATTCTGTTTCCCTGCACTTTCTGGGAGTTCTTTACCTTTCCCAATTCACATTTCAGGAAGTTGTTATTCTCTTGCATAGCTTCTCTTTCCTTTCCCCATTTTTCTTCTAGTTTTCTTTTAAGATTTTATATAGTTTATTCTAGAAGAATCTTTTTTAAAAATCTATTTATTTATTTTTAAAATAATTTTTTTATTGACAGAACCCATGCCAGGGTAATTTTTTACAACATTATTACTCTTTTCCTTTCCCCTTTTCCTCTCCCACTTTTTAATGAGGTGAGAGAAGTTTTTCCTGTAACAAATATGTCAATTATTTTCTCTTTAAGTGAACTCTGATGAGAGTAAGATTCACAAAATGTTCCTCCCCCTCTCTAAATTCTTTCAGATATGCTAGGTTTCCTTTGCCTCTTTGTGGGATGTAGTTTCCCTCTTTTATCTTTACTTTTCCATTTTTCTGACACTATCCCTTTTCCATTTTGACTTCCCTTTTTTCATGTTGTATCAGAGAAATCAAATTATACATTTACTCTTTATATATATCCATAAAAGAAATACAGTTCTCAAGAGTACTTTTTACCTTTTTCTAATTCTCTTGAGTCCTATGGTTGGAGGTGAAATTTTTTGTTTAGTTCTGTTTTTTTCCTTAGAAACAAATGGAATTCATCTGTTTCATTAAATGTCCATCTTCTTCCATGGAAGAAAATGCTCAGTGTAGCTGGGTAGTTTATTCTTGGCTGCATTCCAAGTTCTTTTGCCTTTCAGAATATCAGATGCCAGGCCCTTCCATCTTTTAATGTGGAAGCAGTTAGATCTTGAGTGATCATTATTGTGGCTCCTCTTTTCTTTTTCCAGTTCACAAATACTACTTTCTTGGGAGTTCTTTACCTTTTCCAATTCATAAATTCTGTTTCCCTGCACTTCCTGGGAGTTCTTTACCTTTCCCAATTCACATTTCAGGAAGTTGTTATTCTCTTGCATAGCTTCTCTTTCCTTTCCCCATTTTTCTTCTAGTTCTCTTTTAAGATTTTATATAGTTTCTTCTAGAAGAATCTTTTTATTTTTATTTTTATTTATTTATTTAATACCTTTTTATTGACAGAACCCATGCCAGGATAACTTTTTACAACATTATTCCTTACACTCACTTCTGTTCTGATTTTTCCCCTCCCTCCCTCCACCCCCTCCCCCAGATGGCAAGCAGTCCTATACATGTTAAATAGGTTACAGTAGATCTTAGATGCAATATATGTATGCAGAACCAAACAGTTCTCTTGTTGCTCAGGGAGAATTGGATTTAGAAAGTATAAATAACCCAGGAAGAAGAACAAAAATGCAAGCAGTTTACATTCATTTCCTAGTGTTCTTTCTTTGGGTGTAGCTGCTTCTGTCCATCCTTGATCAATTGAAACTGAGCTAGATCTGCTCTTTGTCGAAGAAATCCACTTCCATCAGAATACATCCTCATAAAATATCATTGTTGAGGTATATAATGATCTAGGAGAACCTTTTTTGATGGGGATCAGATTACATCCCCTTTTGGCTTTTTTTTGTTGTTGTTGTTGTTTGTTTGTTTGTTTTTTTCTGGAGAGTGTCTGCTATTAGTCTCCTTGGTGTTGAAAACCTGTTCTCTTTCTGTACAGAAACTATCGATCATCCTTTTGATTTTCTTACTCATTTTTAAAGTCTTTAGGATCTGCCTTCAGGGCAAGGAGTTTACACTCTTCCTCTGCAGAGGAGGGATAGGTATATGAACAGTAGCTATTTTGCTAATTGGCTGCAAACAGTATCTGTCTGCAGGAGTGCTCTGGGAAAAGCTCCACACCAAAAGTGACTCAGGCCTGTACAGCCAAGCTGGGGAAGTGCCCTGCTAAGAGCCCTGCTGTGTGGATGAGCAAGGCTGAGCAGCAAAAGTGTCACTACTCTTGCCAAAAGCTTGCTGTGGGTATTAGCAGTTGCCCTGCCCGGGTTGGTACTGAAAGTGTCTCTGCCCGGGGGAGCACAGTTGTACTGCAGAAGTTCTATTGCCCCAGGCTGAGCCCTACACTGTGCAGATTAGAGGCTGCCCCAGGCTGTGCCCCCCCCCCCCACCCTGCTGTGCTGTGCTGTGAGGGAAAGCCCATGCCACAGAATGGGACTGCACAGCTGTGTTGTGGCCTGTGATGGTTTCCTCTCTTATGGTTTTGGGTGGGTATAGCCAGATCCTGTAAGATTCTGTTGTTTTTTAGAGTACCCTCTACCTTTGGCATTAATTTCTCTTTTGGTCTATTGCTTTGCAACCAAAGCAGAACATCCCAATCTATGGTAGAGTCCTCTCTGTAAATTTTCCAGCCACAGAGACCTCCCTTGCCCCTGGTCCACTCCAGACTCTAGCCTCTGGTTCTATCCCTATTTGCACTGGTCTACTCCCGCCGCTCAGGACAAACCTTTTCTGGTGATCTTCCAGATTATCTTTGGCTGGTAAGTTGTTGCACTTCCAATCTTCATTAATTTTACCAGTCAAGTGCTATTTTTGAGGCTGAATTTAATAATTAGTAGTGAGGCTATAAGATAGTTCAGAAAATCACTTGTGCCTTCTCCGCCATCTTGGCTCCATCCCTCCCTCTTCTTCCTTTTTGATTTAGCCTATTCTGCTTTTAAAGGAGTATTTTTCTTTAGTGTATTTTATGCCTTTTTGTTTTACCCTTAGGTTGATTCTGTTTTTTTAAGATAAAATTCCTTTTAACATATTTTGTGCCTCTTTTGCCCAGCTGTTAATTCTTTTTTCATGTATATTTTGTGTCACACTCATTTCTTTTCACATTTTTTTCTTCAACTACTCATCACTTTCTTTAATACTTTTAGAAATTCTTGTTATCTTTGTGTCCAATTAATGCTTTTCTTTTAGGTTTTCCTTGTAGCTTTTTTCACACCATTGTATTTATGTCTTGGTCTTCATTGCCACCATAGTTGCTTTTATGATCAAATTCTTTTGTTATTGTTGTTGTTTGTTAATCTGCTCCTTCCCTGCCCTGGACCTTTGTTTACCCCAGTGTTTCAGACCTCCTGGTTGTTTTAGGCTAAAATGAAATGTCTCCTTCTGACTTTTGTTTCTCCTGAGTTATTATTTTAGAATTGTTTGGAAGCTAATATTGGTAGAGTTTAACTGGGCCCTAGTTCTCTCATCTTTTTTTTTTTTTTTTTTTATTTTTTATTTTTTTTTATTTAATAGCCTTTTATTTACAGGATATATACATGGGTAACTTTACAGGATTAACAATTGCCAAAGCTCTTGTTCCAATTTTTCCCCTCTTACCCCCCCCACCCCCTCCCCTAGATGGCAGGATGACCAGTAGATGTTAAATATATTAAAATATAACTTAGATACACAATAAGTATACATGACCAAAACATTATTTTGCTGTACAAAAAGAATCAGACTCTGAATTATTGTACAATTAGCTTGTGAAGGAAATAAAAAATGCATGTGTGCATAAATATAGGGATTAGAATTCAATGTAATGGTTTTAGTCATCTCCCAGAGTTCTTTTTCTGGGCATAGCTAGTTCAGTTCATTACTGCTCCATTAGAAATGATTTGGTTGATCTCGTTGCTGAGGATGGCCTGGTCCATCAGAACTGGTCATCATCTAGTATTGTTGTTGAAGTATATAATGATCTCCTGGTCCTGCTCATTTCACTCAGCATCAGTTCATGTAAGTCTCTCCAGGCCTTTCTGAAATCATCCTGTTGGTCATTTCTTACAGAACAGTAATATTCCATAATTTTCATATACCACAATTTATTCAGCCATTCTCCAACTGATGGACATCCATTCAGTTTCAGTTTCTAGCCACTACAAAAGGGCTGCCACAAACATTCGTGCACATACAGGTCCCTTTCCCTTCTTTATAATCTCTTTGGGATATAATCCCAGTAGTAACACTGCTGGATCAAAGGGTATGCACAGTTTGATAACTTTTTGAGCATAGTTCCAAACTACTCTCCAAAATGGTTGGATTCGTTCACAACTCCACCAACAATGAATCAATGTCCCAGTTTTCCCACATCCCTCAACAATCATCATTATTTTTCCTGTCATTTTAGCCAATCTGACAGGTGTGTAGTGGTATCTTAGAGTTGTCTTCATTTGCATTTCTCTGATTAATAATGACTTGGAGCATCTTTTCATATGACTAGAAATAGTTTCAATTTCTTCATCTGAGAATTGTCTGTTCATATCCTTTGACCATTTTTCAATTGGAGAATGGCTTGATTTTTTATAAATTAGAGTTAATTCTCTATATATTTTGGAAATGAGGCCTTTATCAGAACCTTTGACTGTAAAAATATTTTCCCAATTTATTGCTTCCCTTCTAATCTTGTCTGCATTAGTTTTGTTTGTACAAAAACTTTTCAGTTTGGTATAATCAAATTTTCTATTTTGTGATCAGTAATGATCTCTAGTTCTGCTTTGGTCATAAAGACCTTCCCCTTCCACAGGTCTGAGAGGTAAACTATCCTATGTTCCTCTAATTTATTAATAATTTCATTCTTTATGCCTAGGTCATGAATCCGTTTTGACCTTATCTTGGTGTACGGCGTTAAGTATGGATCAATGCCTAGTTTCTGCCATATTAGTTTCCAATTTTCCCAGCAATTTTTATCAAACAGTAAGTTCTTATCCCAAAAGCTGGGATCTTTGGGTTTGTCAAAGACTAGGTTGCTATATTTGTTGACTATTTTATCCCTTGAACCTAATCTATTCCACTGATCAACTAATCTATTCCTTAGCCAATACCAAATAGTTTTGGTAACTGCTGCTCTATAATATAATTTTAGATCTGGTACAGCTAAGCCACCTTCATTTGATTTTTTCATTAATTCCTTGAAATTCTTGACCTTTTTTTTCCATATGAACTTTGTTGTTATTTTTCTAGGTCATTAAAATAGTTTTTGGGAGTCTGATTGGTATAGCGCTAAATAAATAGATTAGTTTAGGTAATATTGTCATCTTTATTATATTTGCTCGCCCTATCCAAGAGCATTTAATATTTTTCCAATTGGTTAGATCAGACTTAATTTGTGTGAAAAGTGGTCTGTAATTTTGCTCATAAAGTTTCTGATTTTCCCTTGGCAGATAGATTCCTAAATATTTTATATTATCAGTAGTTACATTAAATGGAATTTCTCTTTGTAACTCTGACTGTTGGATTTTTTTAGTGATATATAAGAATGCTGATGACTTATGTGGGTTTATTTTATAACCAGCAACTTTGCTAAAGTTGTGGATTATTTCTAATAACCTTTTAGCAGAATCTCTGGGGTTCTCTAAGTATACCATCATATCATCGGCAAAGAGTGATAATTTGGCTTCCTCATTGCCTATTCTTATTCCTTTAATCTCTTTCTCAGCTCTTATTGCTATAGCTAGTGTTTCTAATACAATATTAAATAGTAACGGTGATAGTGGGCAACCTTGTTTCACTCCAGATCTTATTGGGAATGGTTGCAGTTTGTCTCCATTACATATGATGCTTACTGATGGTTTTAAATAGATGCTGCTGATTATTTTAAGGAAAAGTCCATTTATTCCTATACTCTCAAGTGTTTTTAATAGGAATGGATGTTGGATTTTATCAAATGCTTTTTCTGCATCTATTGAGATGATCATATGGTTTTGTTAATTTGGTTATTAACATGGCCAATTATATTGATAGTTTTCCTAATATTGAACCAGCCCTGCATTCCTGGTATAAATCCTACTTGATCATAGTGTATTATCTTGGAGATGATTTTCTGTAGTCTTTTTGCTAATATCTTATTTAAGATTTTAGTATCAATATTCATTAGGGAGATTGGTCTATAATTTTCTTTCTCTGTTTTCAGCCTACCTGGTTTAGGTATCAGTACCATGTCTGTGTCATAGAAGGAATTTGGTAGGACTCCTTCATTCCCTATTTTATCAAATAATTTATATAGCATTGGGGCCAATTCTTCTTTAAATGTTTGGTAAAATTCACATGTAAATCCATCTGGTCCTGGGGATTTTTTCTTAGGGAGTTGTTTAATTGCCTGTTCTATTTCTTTTTCTGAAATGGGACTATTCAAGCAATTTACTTCCTCCTCTGTTAGTCTGGGAAGTCTGTATTTTTGGAGGTAGTCATCCATTTCACTTAGGTTATCAAATTTATTGGCATAAAGTTGAGCAAAATAACTCCTTATTATTTCTCTAATTTCCTCTTCATTGGTGGAAAGTTCTCCCTTTTCATTTTTAAGACTACTAATTTCATTTCCTCCCTCCTTTTTCTAATCAGATTTACCAAAGGCTTATCTATTTTATTGGCTTTTTATAGAACCAACTCTTAGTTTTATTAATTAGTTCAATAGTTTTTTTACTTTCAATATTTTTAATTTCTCCTTTTAATTTTAAATTTCCAATTTAGTATTTGATTGGGGGTTTTTAATTTGGTCTTTTTAGTTTTTTTAGTTGCAAGCCCAATTCATTAATCTTTTCTTTCTCTGTTTTATTCAAGTAAGCCTCTAAGGATATAAAATTCCCTCTTATTACCGCTTTTGCTGCATCCCACAAATTTTGGTATGATGTCTCATCATTGTCATTATCTTGAGTGAAATTATTAATTGTATCTATAATTTGCTGCTTCACCCAATCATTCTTTAAGATGAGATTGTTTAGTTTCCAATTACTTTTTGGTCTATTTCCCCCTAACCCTAGTTCTCTCATCTTGCCTGTACTCCTTGAGTCCGTTTCCTTTTGATAATGTTAGTCCCTTTGAGAATCAGACATCATATGGCCAAAATGCACATAGTCCTCATTAGAATCATCAGCAATGTATCACTTTATTATTTATCCAATATAATAAAAAGTTATATAATGTTTTGATTTTGTAAAGTATTTTACAAATTTTATCTTATTTTATTCTTACCATAATAATGAGCAATTTGTGCTCTTCCCTATTTTACATATGAAGAAAATTTGGCAAACACAAGTTAATTAACATGCCCAAAATCTCATAGCTAGCAAGCATCTGATGCTGGATTTGAACTCAGCTTTTACTGACTCCAGAACCAACATAGTATCAGCCATGCCATCTAATTGTTTTTTAAAATATTTCTTTTGTGCTCTTCTGAATTTATGTACAGGATCTGCTTTGCTGGGTTTAGCTTCACATTTTTGGTTCTTTCTTTTTTGTTATCTTGCCATTCTACTGATAAGTTGCTAATAATAAGAAGGAGAATTTTTAGTAAGAAAAAAATTGTTAATTATGCAAAAATGACTATACTACTCATGACATTATATTCAGAAATTCTATCATTAGACATAAATTCCAAGGAAATGAAAGACAAAAAAAAAAGATCTTATTATACAAAAATATTCAGAGTGAGATTATTTGTGATAGCAGCAGCAACAGAAATAACAACAAAAATAAATGGAAAGGGAATTTCTATAGATTGGAGAATGGATAAAAAAAAAATTCCTGAACACAAATTGGAATATTAGTATAGTCTTTATTTATTTTTATTTATTTTTTTATATTTTTTATTTTGAAAAAAAATTTCTTTACATTATCTCTTGCATTCACTTCTGTTCCAACTTTTACCCTCCCTTCCTCCACCCCCTCCCCCGATGGCAAGCAGTCCTATACATATTAAATATGTCACAGTATAGCCTAGATACAATATATTTGTGCAGAACCAAACAACTCTCTTGTTGCACAGGAAGAATTGGATTCAGAAGGTAAAAATAACCCGGGAAGAAAAACAAAAATGCAAACAGTTTACATTCATTTCCCAGTGCTCTTTCTTTGGGTGTAGCTGTCCATTACTGATCAATTGAAACTGAGTTAGATCTTCCTTTGTCAAAGAAATCCATTTCCATCAGAATATATCCTCATACAGTATTGTTGTTGAAGTATATAATGATCTCCTGGTTCTGCTCATTTCACTTAGCATCAGTTCATGTAAGTCTCTCCAAGCCTCTCGGTATTCATCTGGCTGGTCATTTCTTACAGAACAATAATATTCCATAACATTCATATACAAGAATATTAGTATGTCTTTAAAAAGAAAAACAATAACATTGAATATGAAGGAATTAAAACCATAGAAGGACTTGTATGAACTGGAATATGCTAAAAGAAAAACAATATGTCTAATTCTAAAGATGTAAACAAAAATAATTAAGTTCCAGTGTTGCATAATTGCAGTAACTAATCTTGGCTACTGAATTTGGAATATATGTTTCTCTATACTCCTCTATTATGATATAAGGTCCTTGAAAGTGGAGAAGTTTCATGTTTCACATTTTATCCCCACCATTTAACATAGTGTCTGGCACATATTAGGTACATAATAGTTGTTTATTATTTGATTTCAATGAAGAAATAAGAGCTGATAGACATGTACCATAAATCCTTCTTCAAACATATTGTGTTGGCTATTTATTTTGATTTTACTGGTTTGTTTTTGTCACAAAGAAAATCAAACTACGGATTTCATATATCTGGAAAGGAATATGATATAAAAATAAAAGTCATCTTCAACATCATCAACAACAATAAAAAACAATAAGAACAATAATCAGATTTACATAACATTTAAAGTTTGCAAGCATTTTATAAATATTATCTCACATTATTATCACTACACCCCTGGTATTTTGTTCTTTTATTTTCCTCATTTATACAGGTGATGAATAAATAAATAAGCAAATAAAATAAAAATTTGAAATAGAGGAATTGTCATAAAGGTCTGAAAAATCAGAAAAATTTAGATATCATCTAGTCTTACATTTATATTATATAATTAAATCAACTGAAGCATATAGAAGTGAATTGACTCAAAGATAATTCAGCTATTATTTGGCTTAACTAGCTTGAAACCTTGCTTCCATACACCCATACAAAGTTATTTCCAAATTCAGCACATTGATTTTTCTTGTTAGTTGCTCAAGGATTTAAATTATGATTATTTTCATCCCTGGAATACATAAAAAAAACAAAAAACAGAAAAAAGTGCATGCGCATGCGCACGTGTGTGTGTGTGTGTGTGTGTTATGTTATGTTATGTTATATAAACTGCATTATTATGAAGGGAGCAAAGTCCTAATGAACTATTCGATCAACTACTTGTTTGGGGACAGATAATAGCTATTAGCATAAAAGAAAATATTTTTATTGTAAGCATTTAATTTATTCTCTTCCTGATTTATTTAATTTGGGGTTTAGATTTTTCCCTACTGCAAGTTTTTTTTTGTTGTTGTTGTTCAATCTTTATTTTTCTCTTGAGTTTATTTGTCTCTTTCTAGACTTTTTATGAGTTTGACTAATTTTAGACCATGAAGAAAATTTGCTCAATGGCACATTTTCCCCCTACTAAGCATACACAGATTTAATAATGAAATCTCTTTGTTGGATAAACATTTAGTTTGGGGACTAATTTATCTTCCTTTGACAGTATTCATATTCCTGAGAAGACACGTTATACACTAAACACAAAAAATAATGCTATCATTATGTTGTTCCAGTGGCTACAAGATAATTAATGTCTAGTGATAGACACATTCAAAATTCCATTAATTATATTATTGATGATTTTAATTAAGTTCAAATGTTCCTACATCCTCCAGTATATTTCCCATATTTAGGAACCAAATGAACGGATTTCTTAGCTTGCTGTCTCTTGTTGGTATTTATTTCCCATGGATATTTATCCAGAGCCATGAAAGTGCTGCATTGGAATTAACTTCAGTTCTATTTTATTAGTCACTTTTCCTCTCCCCTCCCTGTTCAGACAATAAAATCTTAATAACAAAATAATTGGATGCATTTATTTCTGGATATCTCTCCTACCGCTTTTTGTCTCTTATGCTGACATCATGCTATATTCCCCCAGCTAAAATCAAAAGAAGCTGAGACCTTTGGTATGATTTTTGAAATATCAGTGTCCTCCTCACTCATGAGGGCTTTCTTCTTTTCAACTGCAGTCAAATTACTGCAGTATTACCACTATGGGAAGGTGGTATACAAACTGCCTCTTAGTTTGTATATATTCTATTTAATAAGAACAAAGCAGTTCTCTTTTAAATATAATATTAGTATAAAGGATTGTAATAGAAGCCCAAACAACTAAACAGACCACTTTGCTTTCACAGAGAGTATTTAGTAAAAGAACAACTGAAGTATATTATTACCTAGTGAACTTTGAGAATGTTTTTATACAAAACTAGTTGAATAGTAGAAAATTCAGTGGATGTTCAAGTAATTTTGTCTACATGAGAGAGACTAATGAATAATGGTAAATATTGATAATGGAGAGATCAGTGTAGTAACATATCAGTCACTGTAACTTTAGGGAAAAATAATTAGCCATTATTTACTTCAGTTTCCTTATTTGTAAAAATAAAGGAGTGGGACTTGGTGATTTATAATGTCTCCTCCACCTCTGATTTCAGAACATTCTATCATCTTAAAAATGATTATGCTGAATTTTTGCATTCAGGCATCTGAACAAATCAGCTTTGCACCATGTGAACATAACATAAAACTCTTATGAAAAGTTACTCTCAAAAGAAGAGACAGAGACAGAAACAGACACAAGACAGAAAGTAAGAGAGAACTGCTTTGACAATCTTGCAAAATCTAGGGACCACTAATCAGAGCAATGATTTTAAATTAATAAAATGTGCAAGATTACACAGGAAAAATATGTAGAAATGTAGCTGCCTGCCTATGTTTGTGATATTTTTTTAAATTCTTGAATCCAGCTTAAACACTCTTACCCAGTTACATCTCCACATTTTTTTCCATAGCTTTCCAAAATTCCTAAAGAAACTCTGGGGGGCCATTGGCCCTTAAGTTTAAGATCATGTTTCATATCCTTCTGTAAGTTCTGTGACAACCTTAACACCAAAATCATTTCCCCTTCATCTACTCTCTATGTTACTCATGTGGCCACTTTCATCAGAATTGGGAAGTGGGAGAAGAACCTTCTTCCAGGACACATTATAACCCATCTATAACTTAGTGACACATTTCAAGTAGATATATTACCTGGGTTGTATAGTGTTGAATTGACAACAAGGATCACACAGATACTAAGAATCATGGATGGTATTTAAAACTAGGTTTCCCTGATTCTGTTATCAGCAATTACTCTATCCACTATACCTGCTATCATATACTGACTAATATCATTCATTTTTGTTGTTGGTATTGTTGCTGTTTTAACTATGTCCTGTTCTGCCAAGTAGATTTTTGGTAGCTTGAATACACAAATTGTTTCTTAGACTAATTTGAATTTCAGCTTCACTTAGTTCAAAGCCCCATATGAAGTAATGATGATGAGGTGTGTGAATGAATGTGATTCCTTCTGCTCAGAGATGCAGGTTCAGAAGCAAAGAATTCCCTAACACCAAAATCTGTGACAAAATTAGGAGGTTTTATTTTTTCACTAAGAGGCTTTCCCTTAGCAGGCCTAGTTTCTAAATGGAGAATATCTGCAAAGAATGGTTTCCAGAAGACCTATTTTATGGGGAGGTCTGGGGGAGGTTTGATAATCAGATCAGGATTTCTCAATTGAATGTGAAGTTGTTCCTAAGAATGTGACTTCCTAAAAGATCAATAGGAGTTTGATTTGCCCTTGAATGGTATGGCTTATCACATTCTGAGAGGATGTAAGACCATTTGGAGTCTGGGTTTTTGCAGATCAAAAGGGATTTTTTTTTGTGATTTTACACAATATTTAGAGTTCACTTGGGTCATACAGAGTTCACTTATGTCAGTAACATATTAATGAAGAAATGTTAATGATAAATACAATTGTATAGTCCCCTTAATTTCAATTCTACTCAGTCTCTGAGTGAGAAGGTGCCATTCTAACTCTCTGATTGCAGATGTGTTGGAGTTTATTGTTGTATGGGGCAACGGGAGAGCAACTCCACCTGAACAACTCTACAGGACAAAACATTTGCTTCTAAAATATTTAGTGATGTTATAAGCAACAAATTATTAAGCTCCAAGATTAAGTGATAATGAATTCCCAAGTAAACTAAATGAAAAAAATTTTAATTCAAAGTTTTGAATTTAGAGTTTTAAATCTGATCTTAATGATTGATATTGGACAGACTACTTAATTTATATGAGCCTAAAGTTTATTCAAGTAAAATAAGGCAGTCAGAGGTTCATTAAACCTTGGAAACATACAATCCATTGAGGCAGGACCACTCAGTCTAATGTCTTTATTGTATTGAACAGATCACTACCACACAAACACACACACACACATACACACATTAAATATGGTTGTCCTTGAATATGTCTACTGGTTGCCATTATGTTCAAGGACACTGAAAAGTAAAAATAAAAGTTAATATGTGAGATACAGCATAGGTTTTTTTTTAGTAGAATTATTCCACAAGCCATTTTGTGTAAATAAACAAAATCCAAAGAATGTGACAATGAGTATACCATTCAGTTTGAGTATATCCACAGATGACAGGATTTCAAAAAACAGCCTTTCCATTAAATAGTATATCCTCGGACCTTTGCAAAGTAGAGTTTTATACTTTTCATTATTCTCTCTAACTTTGCTATTTTATAATCAGTCCATACAATCCATAAGCCCTTCTCTGATTTTACAAGGCAGAGTAACAATGAGTTAAATAAAAATGTCAGAGATTGAAAGGCAACTAGAAAAAAAAATATTGACAAAAAGGATTGTTTCAATTAGGCCCATTAAGGGATCTCTATAAAAGAAGTAGGTCATCATCTTATAAATTGTTTAAGGACTTAAATCCGTTGAAGAGATGAAAAGGGAAGAGGGAAGAAGATAAAAGTAATTTGGTGAAGTTTTTCTATCCATTAGTATTTCTATAGTTTCTACCTTTTTAATCACAGAGGATCAAATAAAGCCTGTTTCCTCACTCTAATAACCAAGAGCTATTTCTCTTGCAACACAAGTTTGTAATGACACTGATTTGACAAGTCACCCAGTTTATTCAATAAAAACATATCTTCCCAGCTATTGTGAAGGATTATCATTTTTCTTTAATTTCTCATCTCTTGTCATTATCAAAGAAGTTTGTAGGGCAAGAGAACATTTTATTTAGCCATTATTGTCCATTTTTCTTCATCAAGAAAAAAATATATAACATAGGTAGTGTATAATTTTAAAGGCTGATGAAAGGTACAAATGTGTGGTGGTGGTAAATTAAAAAGATAGCCCTAGCTTGATAGAACAAATATAACTTGTAGCAATGATTGTGAAGGGGAAAAATAAATTTCTTTTTCTTTCTTTTTTTTAGCTTCAATGTCATTGAGAAAGGATATTCATGGAACCCCATGAAGTCTATTTTAAAGTCACTTTTAAGATTCCTTGTTTTGACAAGTTGTAAATTAAGTTGCCTCTGCTCACACCAAGGGGTCTATTGTCTCTTTGATGATCACTTAACTCCCATTAACATTAATGGCAACCCTACACACATCACAAAAAACAGGCCTCTTAGAGTATATTAGTTCCTTATTAAATGTAAACTGTTTGGAATGTAAGACCATACTGTTAATGTATTGGCACAAAACCAGCTTTAAAACAAAAGGGAATAGATAACAAGAAGTTTGTCTCTAGGGCACTAAAATAAATAAATAAATGACAGAAAATAATCAATGTAAAGGATTGCAGACACAAAGTATTATTTTGGCAGATTGAAGGGAGTCAAGAAAGACACCTTGATCTGCTGTAGAACAGATGGCAGCTGCCTCATCTTTCATAAAGATACTGCCTGCAGAGATGACAGAAAATAGACCCTACCGGTAGGCAAGATAGAAGAGCTCTCTGAGGGAATTAAAGGTTCTGAACTTCTTAAGGATGGATTCTCCTGATATTCTTGTCTTTTTCAAAGGGAAATGGACATCCAAAAATTGCCCTTGGATGGTAGTTTTCTCCTCATCTTCCTTTCCTGCTGGTACATGAAGGACATGGTGCTTTTTATTTACAAGTTGTTCTAAGTGATCCCAAATTATACCATATCTACTGTCAGTTTATTTACTGGATTAAAAGAAGCACAGAAGAATATGCATAGAAACACACATACATATGCATGGATAGTTTCTTTCAAAATTTGTTTTAAAGCTAGGTGATTATTTTGGGGGGAGAGAGAGAGACAGAGAGAAAGAGAGAGAAAAGAGAGAGAGAGAGAGAGAGAGAGAGAGAGAGAGAGAGAGAGAGAAGGAGAGAGAGAGAGAAAGAGCGAGAGAGAGAGGAGAGAGAGAGAGAGAGAGAGAGAGAGTGAGATAGAGGAGACAGAGAGAGAGAAAGAGAGAGAGAGGGAGGAGAGAGAGAGAGAGAAAGAGAGAGAGAGAGAGAGAGAGAGCTGCCGCACAGGGAGGGGCGGGGGAAGGGAGGGGAGGGGGTGGTAAGGAATTGACCTAACCTTGAACACAAAGAAATCATTATTGCAGCTGCCATGCAAATGACTTAAAATGAAAATTGGGGGAGAAAAAATAAAAATGGAAGGGGAAAGAGACATAATTATAGATTTCAAAAGGGCTAGCACTGAGTATGTATGAATGAAATCTGGACTTATAGATAACACCCTAAAATATTGACACTTTGAAAGGGATAATCATGAGATTAAAAGCCTACCTATACAAAAAGAAAACATTTTGTCTAATTACACATTGTTAAAAGAGCTGATATGGATCCGTCTATATTAGCTAAATTCAGACTTCTATTATAATAATCTGATTTTTTTGTCTACTTTTTAGGTTTTCTCCCTCATAGTAATATGTTTTCTGACTTTTAACCCTTCTAGGATACTGATTACAATACATTCATTCTCTTCTTGCTTCTATTTCTTATTCTGTAAGAATTATAATTGAGACATTTTAATTCATGATCACAGAGTACCCTTTGATTCACCAAAAGAACCTCCAATTTTCATACAGTATATAACATTAGTACAGAAAATATAATTAACAAGTGTCTCATTACCAGTTGATTTATCAGTCTTTATGAACCACAAGGAGATAGAAACTCAACATTATAGAAAACCAGCCCCTTAATAACCAGCCTCTCATAACTAAATTGCCTTTTTCAAATATAATTTGAAAGCAGACATTGCACATAAGGACATAAATGATTTGGTGAAATAAATTTTCTCAGTTCCCTATCTTGAATTCTAAATTGCTTAGCACAAAGCCTGGCATACGATAAGCAATGCATAAATGTTAAGAATGAAAAGAGAAGGGAAGAAGAAAAGAGGAAAGGAAAGGAAGAGAAGAGGACAAGAGAGGAGAGAAAATGTCTTTTTTTTATTGTAGCTTTTTATTTACAAGATATATGCATGGGTAATTTTTCAGCATTGACAGTTGCAAAAACTTTTGTTCCAATTTTCCCCCTCCTTTCCTCCAACCCCCTTCCCCAGATGGCAGGTAGACCAATACATGTTAAATATGTTAAAGTATATGTTAAATGCAATATATGTATACGTGTCCATACAGCTATTTTGCTGCACAAGAAAAATTGAACTTTGAAATAGTGTACAATTAACCTGTGGAGAAAATCAAAAATGCAGGCAAACAAAAATAGAGGGATTGGGAATTCCTCGTAATAGTTCATGCTCATTTCCCAGAATTCTTTCACTGGGTTTAGCTGGTTCAATTCATTACTGCTCTATTGGAAATGATTTGGTTCATCTCATTGTTGAAGAGGGCCACGTCCATCAGAATTGATCCTCATATAGTATTGTTGTTGAAGTATATAATGATCTCCAGGTCCTGCTCATTTCACTCAGCATCAATTCGTGTAAGTCTCTCCAGGCCTTTCTGAAATGATCCTCTGGTCATTTCTTACAGAACAATAGTATTCCACAATATTCATTCAACAATTCTCCAATTGAAGGGCATCCATTCTGTTTCCAGTTTCTGGCCACTACAAAGAGGATGGCCACAAACATTCTCGCATATACAGGTCTCTTTCCCTTCTTCAAAATCTCTTTGGGATATAAGCCCAGTAGTAATGCTGCTGGATCAAAGGATATGCACAGTTTGATAACTTTTTGAGCATAGTTCCAAATCGCAGGAGAGGAAATTTCTGAAGAGAGTAAGAGAGAACTTGCAGCATACTTCAAAACTCAGAGGAATATGAGGTTGATTCTCAGTTACATATATCATCAAAATTTAAGTTCATGTTCTGAATTTCAATCAGTCCTGGCACCAATAATTATTCTGACATTTTATGAAACAATATCCTGAAGTTGAATTAAAATAATGACTGAATTTAATTACTATCATGTTGATTGATGAACTTTAATTGGTCAGTGATTTTAGGGATCATCATTTAAAAGTAAAAAGGGGGATTATATTAGATAACTTTCAATAAATAATAAACAAATGTTTATTAAATACTTTTTTATGTTCCTATAATTGTGTTAGGTTTGAGGGATCAAACAAAATAACAGTTAAAAATAAGATAATTCCTACTTTCAAGGGACTTACATTCTGTTAAACTGAAAGAAGGAAATGAGCATTTATTGAATGCTTACTATTTGTCAGCCACTATCATAAGCTTTTTACATATATTTTCTCATTTAAACCTTACTACAATCCTGGGAGGTAGGTGCTATTATCAGCCTAGTCTTTTAGTTTAAGGAAGAGAGGGAAGCAGATATTGAATGATTAACTGGGGTCACATAACTATTAAACATCTGAAATTGGATTTTAATGCAGATCTTTTTGATTCCAGACCCTATACTCTATCCACTACAGGATCCAGCTGTCTCAGCATATGCAGAATAAATTAAAAAAAAAAACCTCAAAACAAAAGGTAGTTAAGTGCAAAATCATTTGGGGAGAGGACATTTAAAGTGTGAAAGATCAGGAAAACTTTCCTGTAGAAGATTTAACTTGAGTTGATGAATTCTATGTCAGCATAGAGTAAATGTTGAGTATGGGAGAATAGCCATTTCAATATTAGAGAAAAAGAAGGTAGAAAATCAGGTGTATGGAACAGAGGTCATTTTGTCTGCTTTTTAATGTGTGGGAAAATAAGTAATGTATAATGAGTTAGGAAAATAGGTATAAACTAACATTTATTAAATGTCAACAATGTGCACTAAGCAAAGAGCTGAATATGCAAAGAAAAAAGTAAAATCTCTAGTCCTGATTTCAAAGAGCTCACATACCAATGACAGAAAGAACATACAAACAATTATGTACAAACAAGATGTGTGTGTGTGTGTGTGTGTGTGTGTGTATATATATATATATATATATATATATATATATATATATGATAAAGTTGGGTTGATCTCAAAAAGAAGGCACAAAGATTAAGGAGGATTGGGAAAGCCTTTTTGTAGAATGTGAGATTTTTGTCTCAAATATAAAGGAAAGCACAGAAACTATAAGACACAGATGAGGATGAGTAGAATTCTAGATATGAGGATAGCAAGTGAAAATCCGTGAAAACAACAAACTGTTTTTTTTTAATTTCCTTCTCTACTAAAGGTCCAGGTTTTGTTTGTTTGTTTTGCCATGTTCATAGATTCTTAGGTATCCTTTTATGTTCATTTCAGTCTTTCATTTAGAAGGGATTCCTCTTCCAAGGTATCAGGTTTTTAGGAGCAGTCATAATCACTTCAGGGAAAACTAGTCCCAGAAACACTCATCCAGAATATCTGAATTTGGTTTATACAAAACTAAGGACTAATCCCCTAATCTGAGGGCATGTTTAAATGCACTATTCACTGAACATTTCCCTAAAGCCTAGAGCTTACAGTCATATCTCTTGGGAGCCCAAAACTGACAGGGTTGAAATGGAGATAATAAAAGTTTAATTATTATCAGCAATGATGGTATTTAATAATTGTGATCTCACTGGGAACAATTTCTGAGAGAAATCATTTTGCTTCATTACAATATTTGAATGATGAGCCTAATAAAATCTCATATAAGAAACTTTAGAAATATAAGCATGTGTTCCCTAACAAACATTTATTACACTGATGTAAGGTTCTGAAGCCTCAAGCTCAGGTCAAGAGGGCAGAGCAGCCCTTGGGTTGTCTTTGGCACCATTAGCTAAAAAGGTTAACCAAATGCAGCTCTAAATACCTTGTGAATCATGAAGAGAGCTATTTTCTTGGGAATTTAGACTGGGTGAAGTTGTTTTAGAAGGAGAACTAACTTAAAAACAAATTAGTGAGAATTCTAAGGCAAATAAATACATCAGCTTCATTGTGGTACAACTTACATACTATTCACTAGAGTCAGAGGACATGGGTTCAAATTTCTCTCTGGTACCTGTGTGCTGCTGGGAAAGACATATAACTGTCTTTCCTTTTTTTTTTTTTATTTTGAGAGTAAAGAGTCAGACTAGAGAGGTTCTGAAGTCCTTTGCAGTTTAAACAACCCAGTAAATAACTTTAAATTCCTTTACATTTTGACGTTCCTATCATAAGTAATGGAAGAGAAACTAAAACCTATTATATGTCAGACAGCTGGGAAATGTGTCAACTAGGGAAGAATATTGCAGTGATCAAGCACCAGAACAAGAATGGGGATTTATTTCAGTTGCAACTGGGGATAATTTGCCTTTCTGGAAGGAAGAAGCCAACCTCATTGATAGCCTTCTATGAATATACAGCTTCTGGATTGCCATGGAAAAAATAGACTATAATCTTCCACTTCCAATTTACCTACACCTTTCTTGAGTGTTTGATTTTTGGTTGTATCTTTGTGTTTTTTTTTCAGCAGAAGATTAGAGAAGGTTATGATTTCATTATAGTCTCAGTTGTACTTATTAGAAAGCATTGACTTTTTCATTATGTGGCTTCAGAACAGGATAGTCAGATAATAACTAGTATTTATATAGCACTTTAAAGGTTTGAAAATAATAATATGTTATTTTATCCTCATGATAACTGTGTAAGTTAGGTGATAGTATTATCTCACTTCACATATGGGGAAACTGAATCATAAGAGATTAAATCATTTGCATATGGTCATATCACTAGTAAGTTTAATTTAAAATCAAGTCTTTCTAATTCCACGTACAAAACTCTACCTACTGAGTCATTTAACTGCTCTAAGCAGCAAAATAGAACAGCTACCTAAAGACAGATATTTACAGCTTTTAACTCTTCTACCAACCTTTTAAAAAAATAAAAATAAAACCTTGGAACATCTGGCACAATGTAACTAACAAGATGCCAGTGATTAATGTGATTAATTCAGGCTCACCTTCTTTGAGAAAAGTTAGAACCTCACTCCAGAACCATAATTGTGGATCATAATGATTCATATATTGCAAGAAAAAAATAATATTGAAATCACAATCAAATTCTTCTAAAAATTACTGTTTTTCTTCCCAAAGAAGGTCTTTCTATGGTTCTGCTTTCAATATTTTTTGCTAAAGACTTGAAAAATTTCTAAATTGGGTCTAAAATAAATTTTAATGTAATTAGTAAATGTTTAAAATATGTATAAAGTCCAATACAAAATATAAAATGTTAATTTGTGGTTTTTCAGCCAATATGCAACTTCAATAATTAATTTCTATTTGGATTTAACATCATTGTTTTAAATGACACTGAGAGAAAGAAGCCATTTCAATTTTGTTGGCCCTTGCCACTGACCTCACCTGATCTGACAAAAGAGCTTACGGAGTAGATCCTGGAAACTGTCATGAAAGTGTAGGTTTCCTAAAATGACACTGAGGCAAGCTGAGGCATGATTTTTCTCTAGAGAAGATTACAATTTATTAACAGTAACATGTATAATTGTTAATTAAAATGGGTCACTCTGGCCACTTCAGCAAAATCAAGGACCTGAGAATAATCAATCTATTAGTTAGGCTAACTGTGATCAATAAATTGGATCAATTGCTTCTCTTAATGACCAAAGGTTCCAAGTGAGGGTCAACACAATCTTTTAAACTTACTTAAACTTAAATGTAAAATAATGTCATTCCTCTGAATGGCTTGATAATACATCATTTGCATCTCTCCTGGCAAAAGAAAACAAAAAATCTATTTGGTCGACATCTTAAGAGGAAATAGATTTTCCTCTCTATTATTTTTTCCTTGGGAGCCCAGAATATCTCTCAAGTGATAGGATTATTCTGAAGGACATAGATGTAGTCTGCAATACCTTTATGGGCTTCCGCTGTCTCTATTAATCTTTGTTAAGGGACAGGTCAATTCTCTGAGAGCCTCCACAACTGTGGATCATAACATTTGAAGGAGTTGCAGGGCAGCCTTTGGTGACACAGGTGTTGTGGACTGGGAATGAGATAAATTAGAGGCAGAGAGAAGAGGAGAAAGGTCAGACAATGGAATGGCCTTTCAGTCAGAGAAGTCAGAGAACAGCAACTGCCTCTCAGTCTTCTTGTATCATCTTCTCACAAGAGAAAATCCATTCTGGGTTGGATCTCCAGCAGCCACTGTCAGGTGGCTCTTGTGTACTCCAACAGCTCTCCCATGTTTTCCAACAAATCCACCAGAAAATCAACCAGCCCAGTGGAGGTCCTTCCCAAACTACTTAACCTTCCCTTGCCCAATCACCCCTAAATTTGACAGCATGATACAAGAACAAGAGAGCCATTCACTCCCAAGTGGCTCAACCCAAACTGATTCTTTGTTTATCCAGAAATGAAGCAAGAGTCCCACTTTAATTTGGTTAGCTAGCAAATGTCCTAGCACCTAGGATCCATCACATTATTCACCCATGATTTTAGTTCCAACTGGGAAAGACTCTGTTTGGAGGTATATTGAGAAACAAGGTTTGATAAAATAGGGAATAAAAAGGATCAATGAGTAACAGGGATTATTAAATAATACAGTACAGCATTAATTTTCCAGACGAGTTAGATATGCCCTTGTGCTAAATGACTGTAATCACATATTATCTATAAAGGGCATACATTGATGCAATGTAACTTATGGTGAAAAAATTCAGAGATGAAAAGCTAAAGGGATTTTTTGAATTGGGAAACAAATACTGAGATTATCAACAAACTGTAATAAAACAGAGGCAATTATAAACCTATCTGGAAGCCCTCTTCCTCCAAAATAAATAAATATTTATTTGATTACTGAACATGCTGGAATAGGTTATCAAAATTGCCTTCCATTTTAAACTTACCTGGATCAGAACTTTTCTGAGCAAACCATTTGATTCAGATAAATAGCCCTTGTATGTAAATTATTGGAAATAGATTAGCTAACATTTCAGAAAAGGTCTATTGAGGGAGTATCTAATAAAAATATTCCAGGTGAATGAAAAATAGCTGTTTGTAGCCAGGATTTACAAAAAAAGGGAAGAAATTGAAAGATTATTTTCTACTATTACTTTCCTTTACCCTCCCACTATTAGAATACTTCTAAACAGAAGAGTATCAACCTCTTTTTTGAATGGACCATTTAATGAATGGGGAAATGGGGAGAATGAGAATGGAGAAAATTTCTGTTTCCATTTCACTCTAAAGTTCCACATTAAGGTAGGACCAAAAATTAATAATAGCAATGTAGAGTAAAAGCCTTTTTTATATTGCTAATTCACTTCTGGAAATGCTTATGGATACCTCTTAAACTATGAAATGGGCAAATTTTATATATGCTATATTCACACTTCCAGTGAGAGTTGAGAGAAAAGATAACTTAGAATGAATAATTTATGTTTTTTTTTTTCCAAAATCAGCTTTTAATGGGTTTCTGGAAAACTAAAAATTAAGGGAAAATATTCAAGCAAACTGTGAAGAATATTCCTTTTTTAATGATTTTTTTTTATTTTCAAAATATTTTCATAGATAATTTTCAATATTCATCCTTGCAAAACTTTATGCTACAATTTTTTTTGCTCCCTTACTTACCCCTCAATCCCTGCTCTAGATTCAATATATGTATGGGCACTTCTATGCTACATATTTCCACAATTACCATGCTGTATAAGAAAGATCAAAAAGGAAAAAAAATGATAAAGTGCAAGCAAACAACAAAAAAATATAAATATTATGTTATGATCCACATTCAATTTCCACAGTCTTCTTCTTAGTGCAAATGGCTTTCTCCATTATAAGATTATTGAAACTGAATTGAATACCTCACTGTAGAAAAGAACCTCCATCAGCACTGATCATTATATAATCTTCTTGTTGCTGTCCTCAATGTTTTCTTGCTTCTATTCACTTCACTTAACGTCAGTTCATAAAAGTCTCTCTAAGCCTCTCTGAAATCATCCCAATGGTCATTTCTTACAGAACAATAATATTCTATAACAGTGATATACCATAATTTATTCAGTCATTCTCCAACTGATGGCCATCCAACTAATTCCCAGTTTCTTGCCATTACAAAAAGGACTGCCACAAATATTTTTGCCCAAGTAGGGCCTTTTCCCTTTTTTATAATCTTTTAGGAATACAGGGCCAGTAGAGACAGTGTTAGATCAAAGAGTATGCACCATTTGAAAGCCCTTTGGGAATAGTTCCATATTGCTCTCTAGAATACTTGGATCAATTTGCAACCACACCAAAAATGTTTTAGTGTCCCAGTTTTCCCACATCCCCCCCCCCAACATTCATAATTATCATTTCCTTTAATCTTAGCCAGTCTGAGAAGTGTGTAGTGGTATCTCAGAGTTGTCTTAATTTCATTTCTCTGATAAATGGTGATTTAGAACATTTTTTTTCATATGACTAGAAATGGTTTTAATTTCTTCATCTGAAAATTGTTCATAGCCTTTGACCATTTATTAATTGGATAATGGCTTATAATCATGTAAATTTGAATCAATGCTCTATATATTTTAGGAATGAGGCCTTTATCAGGACCCAGAGATTTAAAAATTTTCCCCAGTTTACTGTTTCCCTTCTAATCTAGATTTTATAGGTTTTGTTTGTACAAAAATATTTAATGTAATATAATCAAAGTTATGCATATTTTCATTCCATAATATATGCTAGTTCTTTCCCTTTATTTTCCACATAGCTGAGAGGCAGACTACCCTTTGTTGTTCTAATCTGCTTATAGTATCACTCATTATGTCTAAAACCTGAACTGGGGGGTGGGGGGGGTAAGGGAGGAGGCAGAGCCAAGATGACGGAGAAGGCACATGCAACTTTCTAAGCTCCTCTCTTACCCTCTTTATCAATATTATATGGAGCCTCAAAAATAGGCTTGACTGCTACAATTAGATTAGAAGGATAACAACTCACCAACCAAAGAAAATTTGGAGTCTTTCCAGAAAATGTTTGTCCTCAGGGCTGGGAAAGATCAGCACAAACAGGGAGAGAACTAGAGGCTTCAAGCGGAGTCCCAAAGCTGAAGTGAGAGGACATGTTGCAGCACAAGCTGACAGCCCCAACCCACAGTACCGGGCTTTTCCTTGGGGCAATTGTGAACCTGCACGGCAGTGGGGCACAGCCCAGGGCAGCCTCTAATCTGCACAGTGTGGGGGTCTCAGCTTGGGGCAATAGAGCTTTCACAGAGCAATTTGCTTCTGGGCAGAGACTTCCAGTAGAGCCCAGCTATCTGCTGGTCAGCTGCTAATATCCACAGCCCCATAAGGGGCTCTGTCCTGGGGCAGTGACACTTTCACCATTTAGTCTCTCGCCTTAGGGTAGTCACTAAACCACACAGCTCAACTGGGCACTTCGATAGCTTGGCCAGTCCTAAATCACCTCCGGTTGGGGAAAGGGGAAACTTTCACCCAGAGCATTCCCATACCTCAGAGCCTGGAAGCTGGTTTACATATCTCCCTGCTCTGTAGAGGAAGCTGGTAACCCCCTTGCCTAGAAGGCAGAGCCTAAAGGCTTTAACAAAATGAATAAAAAAATGAAAAGAACTATGGACAGCTTCTATACAGAAAGAGAGCAGGTCTACAAACCTGAAGAGACTACACAGGCACCAGACAATAGCCCAAAGGGGAATGTTACCTGTCCCCTTTTACATATTGCTCTCATAGAAGAGATCATTAAAAGTCTCTAAAGAGAATTAGAAAAAATGGGGAGACAAAAGAGAAGCTTTACAAGAGAGTAACAACTTCCTGAAATATGAATTGGGAAAGATAAAAAAATTCCCAGGAAGTGCAGGGAAATAAAATTTGTGAATTGGAAAAAGTAAAAAAAAAATGTCTGGAAAGTAAGATTTGTGAATTGGAAAAGACAAAGAACTCGCAAGAAAGTAGGATCTGTGAATTGGAAAAAGAAAATAATTCACTAAAAAAAAAATTAGTGAAATGGAAAAAAAATTCCATAGAGCAAAACAATTCATTTAAAAACTCAATTGGACATATACAGAAAGAAGGAAAAAAGATAATGAAGAAAATAATTCATTAAAAATCAGAACTGAACTTATAGAAATTAATGATTCATTGAGACAGCAAGAATCAGTCAAGCAAAACCAAAAAATGACAAACTGGAAAAAAACATGAATTATCTACTTGCAAAAACAACAGAATTGGAAAATAGATCTAGGAGAGATAATCTGAGGATTATTGGACTTTCCAAAAATTATGATGAAAAAAAAGCCTAGATATTATTTTACAAGAAATTATCAAAGAGAACTGCCCAGATGTAATAGAATCAGAAGGTAAAATGGGCATTGAAAGAATTCATCAAACACTTTCTGAAAATGACCCTAAAATAAAAACCCCAAGGAATATTGTGGCCAAATTTCAGAACTATCAGATTAAGGAAAAAAAATTTACAAGTAGCCAGAAAAAAACAATTTAAATACCAAGGTGCCACAATAGGGATCATCCAAGATGTGGCTACCTCCACATTAAAGGATTGAAGGGCCTGGAATCTGATATTCCAAATGGCAAAAGAACTTGGAATGCAGCCAAGAATAAACTACGCAGCTAAACTGAGCATTTTCTTCCAGGGAAGAAGATGGACATTTAATGAAACAAATAAATTCCATTTGTTTCGAAGGAAAAAACCAGAACTAAACAAAATAATTTGATCTCCAACCATACGACTCAAAAGATGCAGAAAAGGTAAAAGGCACTCTTGAGAATTGTATTTCTCCTGTGGATATATCAAAAGACTACATGTATAATTTGATTTTACTGATATAACACAAAAAAGGGAAGCAGATATGGAAAAAGGATGATGGCAGAAAAGGTGGGAAGGGGGATAAAAAGAGGGAAACCACATCCCACAAAAAGGCAAAGGAAACTTATCATATCTGAGGGAATTTAGAGAGGGCGAGGAACCTTGTATGAATCTTACTATCATCAGAGTTGGCTCAAAGAGAAAATAATTGACATACTTGTTTTAGAGAAAATTCTCTCTTGCCTCATTAAAAAGGGAGAGAGGAAAAGGGAAAAGAAAAAGAGTAATAAGGGAAGGGTACAAGAAAGGGGAAAAGATTGAACGGGGAGGAGGGAAGAATTCTAAAGAGGGTGAGTGTCGTGATACAAGTGGGGTACATAAGTTTAAAAAGGGGAAAGAGGGTTGTGGTGCAATGAAAAGAAAAGCATAATCTGGGGATATTAGGATGGCAGGAAATACAGAATTAGTAATTTTAACCATAAATGTGAATGGGATGAACTCTCCCATAAAGAGGAGACAGATAGCAGACTGGATCAAAAGTCAGAACCCTACAATATGTTGTTTACAAGAAACACATTTAAAGCAGGGAGATACATACAGAGTAAAGGTAAAAGGCTGGAGCAGAATCTATTATGCTTCAGATGAAGTCAAAAAAGCAGGGGTAGCCATCCTTATCTCAGATCAAGCAAAAGCAAAAATTGATCTAATAAAAAAAGATAAGGAAGGAAACTACATCTTGCTAAAGGGTAGCATAGACAATGAAGCAATATCAATATTAAACATATATGCACCAAGTGGTATAGCATCCCACTTCCTAAATGAGAAGTTAAGAGAATTGCAAGAAGAAATAGACAACAAAACTGTAGTAGTGGGAGATCTCAACCTTGCATTCTCAGAATTAGACAAATCAAACCACAAAACAAATAAGAAAGAAATTAAAGAGGTAAATAGAATATTAGAAAAAATAGGTATGGTAGATCTTTGGAGAAAATTGAATGGAGATAGAAAGGAATATACTTTCTCCTCAGCAGTTCATGGAACTTATTCAAAAATTGACCATATATTAAAATATAAAACTTCAAATTAAATGCAAGAAGGCAGAAATAGTTAATACTTTCTTTTCAGATCACGATGCAATCAAAACTACATTTAACAAAAAGTTAGGGGTAAATAGGCCAAAAAATAATTGGAAACTAAACAATCTCATCTTAAAGAATGATTGGGTGAAACAGAAAATTATAAGATACAATTAATAATTTCACTCAAGATAATGACAATGATGAGACATCATAACAAAATTTGTGGGATGCAACCAAAGAGGTAATAAGAGGAAATTTTATGTCTTTAGAGGCTTACTTGAATAAAACAGAGAAAGAGAAGATCAATGCAACTAAAAAAAAACTAAAAAAAAAAACCAAATTAAAAACCCATAATGAAATACTAAATGTGAAATTCTAAAATTAAAAGGAGAAATTAATAATATTGAAAGTAAAAAAAAATTATTGAACTAATTAATAAAAACTAAGAGTTGGTTCTATGAAAAAGCCAATAAAATATATTGGTAAATCTGATTAGAAAAAGGAGGGAGGAAAATGAAATTAGTAGTCTTAAAAATGAAAAGGAAAAACTTTCCACCAATGAAGAGGAAATTAGAGAAATAATAAAGAGTTATTTCGCCCAATTTAGGCCAATAAATTTGGTAACCTAAGTGAAATGGATGACTACCTCCAAAAGTATAGACTTCCCAAAATAACAGAGGAGGAAGTAAATTGCTTGAATAGTCCCAATTCAGAAAAAGAAATAGAACAGCCTATTAATCAACTCCCTAAGAAAAAATCCCCAGGACCAGATGGATTTACATGTGAATTCTACCAAACATTTAAAGAACAATTGGCCCTAATGCTATATAAATTATTTGATAAAATAGGGAATGAAGGAGTCCTACCAAATTCCTTTTATGACACAGACATGGTACTGATACCTAAACCAAGTAGGTTGAAAACAGAGAAAGAAAATTATAGACCAATTTCCCTAATGAATATTGATGCTAAAATCTTAAATAAGATATTAGCAAAAAGACTACAGAAACTCATTATCAGGATAATACACTATGATCAAGTAGGATTTATACCAGGAATGCAGGGCTGGTTCAATATTAGGAAAACTATCAATATAATTGGCCATATTAATTAACCAAATTAACAAAACCATATGATCATCTCAATAGATGCAGAAAAAGCATTTGATAAAATCCAACATCCATTCCTATTAAAAACACTTGAGAGTATAGGAATAAATGGACTTTTCCTTAAAATAATCAGCAGCATCTATTTAAAACCATCACTAACCAACACTATTCAGTATCGTATTAGATATGCTAACTTTGGCAATAAGAGTTGAGAAAGATTAAAGGAATTAGAGTAGGCAAAGAGGAAACCAAATTATCACTCTTTGCTGGTGATATGATGGAGACAACCCCAGAGATTCTACTAAGAAGTTATTAGAAATATTCAACAACTTTAGCAAAGTTGCAGGATACAAAATAAACCCACATAAATCATCAGTATTCTTATATATCACTAACAAAATCCAACAGTCAGAGTTACAAAAAAAATTCCATTTAAAATAACTACTGATTATATAAAATACTTAGGAATCTATCTGCCAAAAGAAAATCAGAAACTTTATGAGCAAAACTACAAACCATTTTTCACACAAATTAAATCTGATCTAACCAATTGGAAAAAATATTAAATGCTCTTGGATAGGGCGAGCAAATATAGTAAAGATGACAATACTACCTAAACTAATCTATTTGTTTATCGCTATACCAATAAGATTCCCAAAAAACTATTTTAATGACCTATAAAAAATAACAACAAAATTCATATGGAAAAACAAAAGGTCAAAAATTTCAAGGTAATTAATCAAAAAAATCAAATGAAGGTGGCTTAACTGTACCTAACTAAAATTTTATTATAGAGCAGCAGTTACTAAAACATTTGGTATTGGCTGAGGAATACATTACTTAATCAATGGAATAGGTTAGGTTCAAAGGACAAAACAGTCAACAACTATAGTAACCTAGTCTTTGACAAACCCAAAGACCCCAGCTTTTGAGATAAGAACTTATTGTTTGACAAAAATTGCTGGGAAAATTGGAAACTAATATGGCAGAAACTAGGCATTGATCCACACTTAACACCATACACCAAGATAAGGTCAAAATGGGTTCATGACTTAGGCATAAAGCATGAGATTATAAATAAATTAGAGGAACACAGAATAGTTTACCTCTCAGACCTGTGGAAGAGGAAGGAATTTATGACCAAAGAAGGACCATTACTGATCACAAAATAGAAAATTTTGATTATAGCAAATTGAAAAGTTTTCATACAAACAAAACTAATGCAGACAAGATTAGAAGGGAAGCAATAAACTGGGAAAATATTTTTACAATCAAAGGTTCTGATAAAGGCCTCATTTCCAAAATATATAGAGAATTGACTCTAAAAAGAAATCAAGCCATTCTCCAATTGATAATTGGTCAAAGGATATGAGCAGACAATTCTCAGATGAAGAAACTGAAACTATTTCTAGCCATATGAAAAGATGTTCCAAGTCATTATTAATCAGAGAAATGCAAATTAAGTCAACTCTGAGATACCACTACACACCTGTCAGACTGGCTAGAATGACAAGGAAAGATAATTCGGAATGTTGGAGGGGATGTGGGAAAACAGTGACACTAATACATTGTTGGTGGAATTGTGAATACATCCAACCATTCTGGAGAGCAATTTGGAAATATGCTCAAAAAGTTATCAAACTGTGCATACCCTTTCATCTAGCAGTGTTACTACTGGACTTATATCCCAATGAGATCATGAAGAAGGGAAAGGGACCTGTATGTGCACAAATGTTTGTGGCAGCCCTCTTTGTAGTGGCCAGAAACTGGAAACTGAGTGGATGCCCATCAATTGGAGAGTGGCTGAATAAATTGTGGTATATGAATATTACGGAATATTATTGTCCTGTAAGAAATGACCAACAGAATGATTTCAGAAAGCCCTGGAGAGACTTACACGCACTGATGCTGAGTGAAACGAGCAGGGCCAGGAGATCATTATATACTTCAACAACAGTACTATATGATAACCAATTCTGATGGACCTGGCCATCCTCAGCAAAGAGATGAACCAAATCAGTTCCAATGGAGCAGTAATGAACTGAACCAGCTACACCCAGCGAAAGAATTCTGGGAGATGACTAAAAACCATTACATTAAATTCCCAATCCCTATATTTTTCCCCACCTGCATTTTTGATTTCCTTCACAGGCTAATGGTACAATATTTCAGAGTCCAATTCTTTTTGTACAGCAAAATAATGGTTTGGTCATGTATAGTTATTGTGTATCTAATTCATATTTTAATATATTTAACATCTACTGGTCGTCCTGCCATCTGGGGGAGGGGGTGGAATGATGGAGGGGAAAAATTGGAACAAGAGTTTGACAATTGTCAATGCTTTAAAGTTACCCATATATATAACCTGTAAATAAAAGGCTATTAAAAAAGAAAGAAAAGAAAATAAAATGTGTACTAGACTAATATATTGTTGGTGAAGTTAAAAAAAAATAAAAAATTAAAACATGAACTCATTTCAAATTTTTCAGCATATAGCATGTTAAGTGTGGGTCAAGGTCAATCATCTGCTATACTAATTTCCAATTTTCCCCTCAATTTTTGTCAAATAGTGAGTTCTTATTCCAAAAGCTTGCGGATGAAATTATCAAAAACTAGATCACTATAGTCATTGATTTGTGAATCTAACCTATTCCATTAAATGACTACTGTTTCTTAGCTACTGCCAAATGGTTTTAATGAACTCTACTTTATAATACAGTTTTAAGTCTACTACAATTCAGCCACCCTCATTTGTGGATTTTTTTTTTTTACATTAATCCTTTTGAAATTTTTCATTTTTTTGTTCTTCCAGATGAATTTCCATATGAACTTATTTTTTCTAACTCTGTAAAATAATTTATTGGGAGTTTGGTTGGTATAGCAATAAATAAGTAGATTAAATTAGGTAGAAATGTTATTTTTATTATATTAGCTTGGCCTACCCATGAGCACTTAATATTCTTCCAATTGATTAGATGTGATTTACTTGAGTGGAAGGTATTTTGTAATTGTGTTGATATAGTTTCTGACTTTGTCTTTCCACATACATGAAAAAATATTGTATCTTGTCTATAATTATTTTACATGGAATTTCTCTTCTTATCTCAATGATGGATTTTATTGATTACATATAGAAATACTGATGATTTCTGTGGATTTATTTTTTTTATCCTGCAACTTGATAAAGTTTCTAGTAGTTTCTAGTAGGTTTTTAGTTGATTCTTTAGGATTCTCTAAGTATTCCATCATACCATTTGCAAAGAGTAACAATTTGATTTTTTCATTATCTACTCCAATTCTTTTAATTTCTTTTTCTTTTCTTATTGTTAAAGCCAACATTTTAAATACAATATTGAGTAGTAATGGTGATAATGGGTAACCTTGTTTCACCCCTTATCTTATAGGGAATGGTTTGTCTTCATTACATATGAAGCTTGCTGATGATTTTAAATAGATGCTACTGATCATTTAAAGGAAAACTCCATTTATTCCTACACTGATTCCTGTTTTCATAGGAATAAGTATTGCATTGTTTCAAATGCTTTTTCAGTATCTATGGAGATAATCATACAATTTTTGTTAGTTTGTTTATTGATATTCAACTATGCTAATAGTCTTCCAAATATTGAATCAGCTTTGCATTCTTGGTATAAATCCTGCTTGACCATGATTTATTATCCTGGGGATAACTTGCTGTAGTCTCTTGGCTAATTTTTTATTAAAAATTTTTCTGCATCCATATTCATGAGGGAAATCAGTTTATAATTTGTTTTCTTTGTCTTGAGCCTTAACCTAGCTTAGGTATCAGCACCAAAGTTGTGTCATAAAAGGAATTTCATAGAATGTCTTCTGTCCCTATTTTTCCAAATAATTTGCATAGTATTGGAAATAATTGTTCTTTAAGTGCTTTGTAGAATTCACATGTAAATCAATCTGGCCCTGAAGATCTTTTCTTAGGGAGTTGATTTATGCCTTGTATATATTTTTTTCCTAAAATGGGACTATTAAGTAATTTATTTCCTCTTCTATTCTGGGCCATCCATATTTTTGTAAGTTTGCATCCATTTCACTTAGATTATCAGATTTATTGGTATATTGTTAGGAAAATAGCTCCTAATTATTGCACTAATTTCCAATTTATTAGTATAAAGTTCTCCCTTTTCATATTTGATACTATAATTTTGATTTTCTTCTTTCCTTTTTTCTAATCAAATTAACTAAAAGTTTGTCTATTTTGTTATTGTTGTTGTTTTCACAAAACAAACCCTTTGTTTTGGTTATTCATTCTATAGTTTTCTTACTTTGAATTTTTTTAATCTCCCCTTTTTAATTTTAAAATTTCAAATTTGCTATCTAACTGTGGGTTTTTAATTAGTTTTTTCCCCTATCTTTTTAGTTGCATGCTCAATTCATTAAACTTCTCTTTCTTTATTTTGTGCATGTAAGCATCTAGAGATATAAAACTTAACGGTGAAAAACTGCATTGACTACATCCCACAAATTTTAGTATATTGTCTCATTGTTTTTATTCTCTTTGATGAAATTATCAATTGTATCTATGAATTGTTATTTTACCCACTCATTTTTTAGAATTACCTCATTTAGTTTCCAATTAATTTTTTATCTATTTTCCCCTGGCCTTTTATTGCATGTAATTTTTCTTATTCTGAAAAAAATGCTTTTATTATTTCTGCCTTTTTGCATTTGACTTTGAGGGATTTATACTCTAATATAAGGTCACTTATTATATAGGTTTCATATTCTGCCAAGAAAAAAAGCCTATTGTTTTCTGTCTCCATTCAATTTTCTCCAAAGGCCTATCATACCTAACTTTTATAGAATTCTATTTACCTCTTTAACTTCTTTCTTATTTATTTTGTTGTTCAATTTATCTAGTTCTGAGAGAGTAATGTTGAGATCCCCCATTAATATAGCTGTCTGATTCTCGTTATAAGTCTTTTAATTTCTCCTCCAGGAATATGGATGCTATACTCCTTGGTGCATATATGTTTAATAATGATATTACTTCATTATATATGGTACCCTTTAACAACATGTAGTTTCCTTCCTTATTTATTTTAATTACATCTATTTTTGCTTTTGCTTGATATGAGATCAGGATGACTAGGCCTGCCTTTTTTAAAAATTTCAGCTGAAGCATAATAGATTCTACTCTGGTCATTTACCTTTACTTTGTATGCATCATTATGTTTTAAATGTGTTCCTTTTAAGCAACATATTGTATTCTAGCTTTTAATCCAGTCTGCTATCTGGTTCCATTTTATGGTACCTCATTCCACTGACATTCACAGTTAAAATGACTAATTATATATTTCCAACCATCTTGTTTTCCCCAAATTATACTTCTGTTTTTTAACCCTTTCTGTTCTGTTGAGTATTTTGCTTCTGACCACCTCCTCCCTCCAAAATTCTTTCCATTTTATCATGGTTTCCCCTTTCTTATATCTTATCCCTTCTATCTCAATTTGCACTTTACAAGCCTCCACCTTTCCTTTTCCTTTTTCCATCCTACTTCCTTATAGAGTGAGACAAGATTCTTTGTGAAGCTACACATGTTGGTATTCTGACATTTTCTCTTTGAGCCAACTCTAATGAAAATAAGATTTGCACAGTGCTCATTCCCCCTTCTTCCCCTCATTTGTAATAGATCTTTTTTGCCTTTTAATGAGTTGCAATTTATCTCATTTTAACTCCATTTTCCTCTTCTTCCAGTAGAATCTCCTTTCCATCTCTAGGTTCTTTTTCATTTCATCACAATAAAATCAAATTATACCTGCACCCTCTAAGTATATTCATAATAGAGGTACAGATCTCAAGAGTTAAAAATATCAAATTCTCATAGAGAGATGTAAGCTTTTACCTTTTAAAAGAAATTTATTTTTTTCATTTTAAACTTTTTATGCTTCTCTTGAGTTCTGTATTTGAAAATCAAATTTTCTGTTCACTGGTCTTTTCATCAGAAATAAATGAAATTCTCCCATTTCATTGAATGTCTATCTTTTTCCCCTGAAAGATAATGCTTCATTTTGTTGGATAGTTGATTTTTCATTGCAATCCAAGTTATTTTGCCTATCAGGAATATCAGATTCCAAGCCCTTCAATACTTTAAAGTGAAAACAGTGAGATCCTGAGCAATCCTAAATGTGGCTTCTTGATATCTGAATGTTTTTTTTTTCTTTCTGACTGCTTGCAATATATTCTCCATAATTCTGAAATTTAGCTACAATAATCCTTGGACTTTTTCTTTCTTTTTTTTTTTTCATGAGGTGCTTGGTGAATTCTTTCAAAGCCTATTTTATCCACTGGTTTTAGGACTTCAGGGCAGTTTTCCTTGATGATTACCTGAAAGATGATGTCTAGGGTCTTTTTTCATCATGATTTTCAGGTAGTTCAACAATTTTTATATTTTCTCTCCTGGATCTACTTTCCACATCAGTTGCTTTCTAATGTGGTAGTTTATATTTTCTTCTATTTTTTTCATGTATTTTTTTCTTGAATGATTCTTGAAGTCTCATTATATCATTCCCTTCCATTTCTATTCTATTTTTGTTCAATTCTATTTTTGTTATAACTTTTTATTAACAAAATGTATGTATTCATGGGTAATTTTTCAACATTGATGCTTGCAAAAACTTCTGCTCCAACTTTCCCCCTCCTTCCCTCCGCCCCATACCCTAGAAGGCAGATAGTCCCATACATGTTAAATATGTTAAATGCAATACATGTATAAATATTTATACAGTTATCTTACCTAACAAAAATCAGATTTAGAAAGAAGGTAAAAATAACCTGGGAAGAAAAACAAAAATACAAGCAAATAATAACAGAAAGAGTGTTTAAGTGCGATGTGATCCACAGTCATTTCCCAGTGTTCTTTCACTAGGTGTAACTGGTTCAATTCATTACTAATCAATTGGAACTGATTTGGATCCTCTCACTATTGAAGATCTCCACTTCCATCAGAATTGATCCTCATATAGTATTGTTGTTGAAGTGTGTAATGATCTCCTGGTTCTGTTCATTTCACTTAGATCAGTTCATGTAAGTCTCTACAAGCCTCTCTGTATTCATCCTGCTGGTCATTTCTTACAGAACAATAATATCCGATAACATTCATATACCACAATTTACTCAGCCATTCTCCAATTGATGAACATCCATTCAATTTCCAGTTTCTAGCCATTGCAAAAAGAACTGTCACATTTTTTGCACACACAGGTCCCTTTCCCTCCTTTAATATCTCTTCAGGATTAGTAGTAACACTGCTGGGTCAAAGGGTATTCAGAGTTTGATAACTTTTTTGAGTATAGTTCCAAATTGCTTTCCAGAATGGATGGATCCATTCACAACTCCACCAACAAAGCATCAGTGTCCCAGTTTTCCCACATCCCCTCCAACATTTATCATTATCTTTTCCTGTCATCTAAGCCAATCTGACAGATATGTAGCAGTATCTCAAAGTTATTTTAATTTGCACTTCTCTGATCAATAATGATTTGGAGCATCTTTACATATGGCTAGAAATAGTTTCCATTTCTTCATTCAAAAATTGGCTGTTCATGTTTTGACCATTTGTCAATTGTTGAATGACTTGATTTCTTATAAATTAGAGTCTATATATTTTGGAAATGAGGCCTTTATCAGAACCTTTAACTATAAAAATGTTTTCCCAGTTGATTGTTTCCCTTCTAATCTTTTCTGCATTAGTTTTGTTTATACAAAAACTTTTTAACTTTATATAATCAAAATTTTCTATTTTGTTATCAATAATGATCTCTAGTTCTTCTTTGGTCACAAATTCCTTCCTCCTCTACAGGTCTGAGAGATGAACTATACTGTGTTGTTTTAATTTATTTATGATCTCATTCTTTATGCGTAAATCATCCCATTTTGATCTTATTTTGGTGTAGTTTGTTAAGTGTGTATCAATGCCTAGTTTCTACCATACTAAATTTCAATTTTCCCAGCAGGTTTTGTCAAATAATGAATTCTTATCTCTTATCCCAAAATTTGGAATCTTTAGGTTTGTCAAACACAACAGTGCTGTAGTTATTGACTATTTTGTCCTGTGAACCTAACCTATTCCAAGGATCAACTAGTCTATTTCTTAGCCAATACCAAATGTTTTTTTTTTTTTTCACCACTGCTTTATAATATAGTTTTAGATCAGGTACAACTAGGCCACCTTCATTTGATTTTTTTTTTCATTAATTCCCTTAAAATTCTTGACCTTTTGTTCTTCCAGATAAATTTTGTTGTTATTTTTTCTAGGTCATTAAAACAGTTTCTTGGAAGTTTGATTGTTATAGCACTAAATAAATAGATTAGTTTAGGTAGTATTGTCATCTTTATTATATTTACTCGACCTATGCAAGAGCACAATATTTTTCCAGTTGTTTAGATCTGAATTTATTTGTGTGGAAAATGTTTTGTAGTTTTGCTTATATAGTTCCTGATTTTCCCTTGGCAGATAGATTCCCAAATATTTCATTCTGCCCACAGTTATTTTAAATGGAATTTCTCTTTCTATCTCTTGCTATTGGATTTTGCTAATGATGCATAAAAATGCTGAGGATTTATATGAATTTATTTTGTATCCTGTAACTTTGCTAAATTTATGGATTATTTCTAATAACTTTTTAGTAGAGTCTCTGGGGTTTGCTAAGTATATCATTGTATCATCTGCAAAGAATGATAATTTGGTTTCCTCATTACCTACTCTAATTCCTTTAATCTCTTTTTCATCTCTTATTCCAGAAGCTAGCATTTCTAATACAAAATTGAATAGTAATGGAGAGAGTGTGCAACCTTGTTTCATTGCGTATTTTTATTGGGAATGGTTCCAGTTTATCACTATTACATATGATGCTTACTGATACTAATTTTTAATGAATTATCTTCTTCACTTTTTCATCACAAATTTGCATTTGGCCTATTGAGCTTTTAAATAAGGTGTTTTATTCATTGATTTTTTTGCATTTCCTAAATTCTGTTTTTAAATGAGTTAATTTCTTTTTCAAATCTATTTTGTAGAGTTATATGCCTTTTCCATTTTGTCAAATCTATTTTGTTAGAAGTTATATGATTTTTCTATTTTACTAAAAATGTTTTTAAAAGTTTTCTTTAGATAATTTCTTTTTCCCAATACTCTTGCCAAATTCTCATTTCCTTTCCTCATTTTTCTTCTTTCTTTTAAGATCATTTTTTAATTCTTCCAAGAAAGCCTTATGAGATTGATACTAACTCAAATCACCTTTTTAGACTTTATCTGGAGATGAGTTGACTTTATAGTATCCTCAAAGTTTGTGGTCTGTTCTCTGTCTCCATAAAAGTTATCTATAGTCAGAGTTCTTTTTGCTTTTTTGCTCATTTTTTTTAATCTTGAGGTCTGCTCTTAAGGTAAAGAGGAGATTGTCTCAAGCTTTCTCTACAGAAAGTAGTAACTTCAGTCTGCCCATACAAAATTCTCAAAATCATAGACTTCAAACTTTAGCTATCCCAAGACTCATTTTTACAGGACAATCATTATTCATCATCTTAATATACCACAGCTTATTCAACCATTCTATAACTAATGGGCATCTACTCATTTTCCAAATACCTGTTATCACAAAAAGAATATATATATCTATATATATATATCTATATATATACATATATATGTATATATATAGATATATATATATAGGTATATATATAGATATATAGGTATATATATATATAGATATATAGATATTTGCACATGTGGTTCCTTTTCCCTCCTTTATGATTTCCTTGGGGTACAGACCCAGTATTACTGGGTCAAAGTGTATGCACAGTTTGATAGCCCATTGGGTATAATGTCAGGATGCTTTCCATAATGATTGGATCATTTCACAACTCCACCAACAAAACATTAATGTCCCAGTTTTCTCACATCCTCTCCAACATTTATCATTATTTTTCCTGTCATCCTAGGTATGAGGTGGTACTTCAAAATTGTTTTAATTTGCATTTCCCTGACCAGTAGTGTTTTAGACCATTTTTTCATATGACTATACATGGCTTTAATTTTGTCATCTGCAAATTGTCTGTTCATATTCTTTGACCATTTATCCCTTGGAGAATGACTTGTACTCTTATAAATTTGACACATTTCTTTATATATTTTAGAAATGAGACATTTATCAGAAACACTGGCTGTGAAGATTTTTTCTCCAGTTTTGTACTTCTCTTTTAATCTTGTTTCTGCTGGTTTTATTTTGTGCACCAAGTTTTTAAAATATAATGAAATCAAAGTTGTACATTTTATCTTTCATAATATTCTTCAGTTCTTCTTTGGTCATAAATTCCTCTTTTCTCCAAAGATCTGATAGGTTAATTGTTCCTTGCACTCCTAATTACTTTATATTATCATCCTTTATGTACAAATTGTGTACCCATTTTGACCTTATTTTAGCATGTAGTATGAGATGTGAGTCTGTGGTAAGCTTCTGACATTATTTTTTATTATTTTTTTTCAGTTTTCCCAACACTATTTAGATCATAATTGCTACCACTGCTATTTCAACATAAGCTAAAGCATAAGAAATTATGTTCCAGCTTTTGCCTATATTTGTCTTTCTGTGTCAGATGTGTTTCTGGTAAACAAAACATTGTAAGATTATGTTTTTTAATCCACCCTGTAACTCCATTCTGTTTTATTGGAGAGTTCATCCCATTCACATTCACAGTTATGATTATCAATTCTTTATCATCCTACTTTCTCCCCTGTATGTCCTTTTGTTCTCTCTTTCCACCATATCCTTATAAGTGTTTTGTTGTTTTTACCCACTCCATCCAGTCTTTAGCTCCTACCATCCTTCCCTCCTTCTCTTAGTAGATTTTTTTAACCCACCTTACTACTTATCTTCTAGCACTTCTCCCCCCTAATCTTACCATTTTTTCCTAGTGTTTCTGCTCTCCTTTCTATACTATCTCCTCATTTTCTTTCTCCTTTATTGCCCTACCTCTTTATAGGGTTAGATAATTTTTTGTACTCAACTGAATGATTAAATTATTCTCTTTTAGAGCCCAAACTGATGAGAATAAACTTCAGACAGTACTCACTTCCCTTCCTTCTTTCCCTTTATTGTTATAGGTCTTTTGTGCCTCCTCATGGGATTTAACTTTATCCATTATATCTCCTCTTCCTCTTCTTCAAGTACAGACTTTTTTCCATTCTTTAATGTTGTTTTCTTTTATATCATCATACCAGAGTTAATTCATAACTACATACCCTATTCATGTTGTTGAGGCCTAGATTTGGGGTATCTAAATAAAATTATGGTTTAGTTGAAGTCTAGTAGCAGTGCAAGTCCCCAGTAAAAGCATTTATTGGTCTGAGAGCTAGATTGATAAAAGAGGTTTATTATTAAGTTTGGAAGTAAGGAGATAGGTGAAGGTATGGATAAGAAGAGCACTGGATAGAGGATCCAGTAGACAGAGGGTCCTTACATGACTAGCATGTTTGGAATCTCTGCCAAGAAGGGATACCAGCATCTCCCTTTTATAATGGGAGATTTAGCTCAAGGGGCTTTTGGGTGTAGCCCCAAAGTTGGCTCGGATCCAGATGGGGCTGGGACAGGTCCAGATCTTCTATTGGAATTTATAGGGACCAGGATTTGTGAGTCAAAGGGTAATTACATTAATTAGAGGGGTTTGGGAATCAAAGATAGGATTCTTTCCCACATCAATGTGGCAGCCTGTCTCTCTGCTCTGTAAGATATATAGTTGTTAAAATTTTCAGATATTATTTTCTCATCTAGGGATGTAAACAGTTTAGCTTTTAAATAATATATTTTCCCCTATTTACCATTCTATGCCTTGATTGAGTCCTGTGTTTTTAGATAAAATTTCCTTCTTTAGTTCTGTTTTTTTTTTTCAGTAGAAATGATTTAAAGTCTCTTATTTCCTGTATGAATATCCCCAGAAACATAATTCTCAGTCTCTCTGAGTAGTTAATTCTTAGTTGCAACTCTACTTCCTTTGCCTTCCAGAATATGGTATTCCAGGCCCTCCAATCCTTTATTGTAAAAGCTGCCAGATCCTGGGTAATCTGGTCTGTTGGTCTTTGATATTTGAATATTTTATTTGGCAGCTTACAGTATTTTTTCCTTGAGATTGTAGTTATGAAGTTCTGCAACAAAGTTCCTTGGGGATTTTTGTGGGAGCTCTTTCTGAAGGTGCTCGATGGACTTTTTCAATAGGTATTTCCTCCTTTGTTTATAGAATATCAGGACCTTTTTTTTCATGATGAGCCCTTGAAGAATGACAACTAAGCTTTTTTTTTTTTTTTTTTTTTTTTTTTTTTTTGGTCATGGCCTTCAAATAGATATATACTTTTTAAATTGTCTCTCCTGGATTTTTTCTAAGTCAGTTGTTTTTCCAGTGAGATTCAGGTTTTTCTTTTCTTTTTCTTTTTTCTTTTTTTGATTTTGCTTTATTGTTTCTCAATTTTTGATAAAGTTATTAGCTTCCATTTCCTCAATTCTATTTTTAAGGAATTCTGTTCCTCAATGAGCTTTTGTACCTCCTCGCCCAACTGACCAATTTTGCTTTTTAAGGCATTCTTCCCTTCATTAGCTTTTTGTATTTCCTTTTGCAGCTTTCTCAGTTCTTTCCCTAACTTTCCTCTTTTTCTCTCTTACTTATTTTCAAAGTTACTTTTGAGTTCTTCCATGGCCTGAGGCCAATTCTTATTTTTCTCAGAGTCTTTGGATATAGAAGTTTTGACTTTATTATCATCCTCTCTAAGTGTGTGTTTTGGTCCTTCTTGTCACCATAACTTTTTTTTTTTTTAATTTTCAGCTCACTTTCTTAATCTCTTAAAGTAGTACTCTGTTTCAGGGTGGAGGGTTCACTGTCCCAAGTTTCAGGGATTTGTGAGCTGTTTTCAAAAATCCTTCTAGAATTATGACTTAAAGCAGTCTTTTCTGCTTTAGGTAGGTCCCCACCTCACTGTAGCTGTAAAATTTATTTATATAACTGAGATTTTCTCCATGGACATTTGTTTTCATATGAGTTGGTTTTGATTTTCCCTGTCATCATTCTGTTTCTTGCTTCTTTACTTCTCTTTTCTTTTGGCATTTCCTCTCTCTCTCTCTCTCTCTCTCTCTCTCTCTCTTGATTTTTATTAGTAGAGCTCTACTCCTGAGAGAAAGGGTACCTTATTCCAAACTTCCTGTGTAGCTCTAAGCCTTGAGTTTGAATACAAGGACCCTTTCTGTTTGAAGGAAATAGACAGCTTTATCTGCTCTTTCCAGGACATTGCTTTGTTTCCCAGCATTTGCCTTCTGAGCTGGTTCTGTGGGCTGCCTCTGATTTGTTCCTCTACTGAGCCAGGGCTGAGGCTCTTAGTGGCTAATCTGTTATGTTTTTGAACCTCTAGCTTGCTTTCACAGCCTCTGTCTGAATTGGGCTGACACCTCCTTTCACTCCAATGAGTCTGATCTTTCTTGAAGTTTTTCCTATGTATCTTCAGCTAAAGAGTGATTTCATTCTTTCCAATTCTGTTCAGAGGCATGGTTCCAAGAGGTTTTCCAACAAAATTGGGAAAGCTCAAGCAGCTTCTTGGCTTCACTCTACCATCTTGACTCAACTGCTAGAAAGGAATACACGATTTTGGAATTATTTATTTCAGTTCCTATACAACATTCCTTATTTTTTTTTGCTATGTGTGAAAATTCTTATGAATATGAAAGATGTTTGCTGCCCTTTGAATTAAGTATTTAAGCATTTTGATTCTCCTTGGTTCTTAGATACATTAATAAATAATTACAGTTCAACCTAGTCAATGAAATTTTAGGTTCGGTTCAACAAGATTTGCTTAAACACTGACAATTCCCTTTCCCCAAATGTCCTTTCTTTTATCATCCACCTACCTTCCTGTATAGCATTCCCCTCGTATTTTCCTTCAGAGTAAGATTGATTTCTATTGAGTGAGTATAGTATTTCTTCTTTGAGCCAGTTTTGATGAGAATAAGCTTTTCTCACTCACCTTCCCCTTCCTCTCTTCCTCTTAACTGCAAAAGCTTTTCCTTGACTCTTTATTATGCTGACTCAGATTATTTGTCCATTTTACTTATTCCTTTCCTTTTCTCCCAGGGCATTTCTCTCTCATCCTTTCATTTTTTAGATATTATCCCTTCATACTCACCTCACACCTGTGCCCTCTGTCCATACATACTCCTTCTACCATGATAATGAGAAAGTTTTCATGAATTACAAGTATCATTATCCCATGTGGAATGTAAACAGATACATCTTGTTAAATCCCTTATGATATAATTTCCCTTATTACCTTCTTATTCTTCTCCTGAGGCTTGGTTTGGAAAATCAAATTTTCTATTCAGCTTTGATATTTCCCTCATAATTCTTGAAAATCCTCTATTTCATTGAATATTTACCCTTTTCCATGAAGGATTGTATTTAGTATTGTGGGCTAGATGACTTGGTTGCAATCCTCAGTCCACTAATCTCTTGAATATCATATACCAAACCCTCTGGTCCTTTATTGTAAAACTGGTAAATCTTTTGTTATCTTACTTGTGGCTCTACTATGATTAAATTCTTTCTTTCTGGATGCTTGATATATATTCTCCTTTACTGGTGTGTTCTGCAATTTGACTATAACATGCCTGGGAGTTTTTATTTTGGAATCCTTTTCAGAAGATGATTGGTAGATCACTCAATTTCTATTTTTCTGCCTGCTTGTAAAATATTAGGACATTTCCTTGATAATTTCTTGAAAGACAATGCCTATACTCTTTTTGTGATTGTGAATTTCAGTTACATCAATTATTTTCAGATTACCTCTCCTGGATCTATTTTCCAGGTCAGTTGTTTTTCTAATAAGATAGTTCACATTTTTAAACTTTTTTTTTTTGTTTCATTGTTTCTTGATTTTTGATAGAAAGTGTTAAGTGTCTGAGGCCAGATTTGAACTCATGTCCTCCTGACTTCAGGGCTGGTGGTCTATCAATTCTATTTTTTAAGGAATTATGTTCCTCAATGAGCTTTTGTTCCTCCTTTCCCAATTGACCAATTTTGCTTTTTAAAACATTCTTCTCCTCATTAGGTTTTTATATTTCCTTTTGAATCACTCTCAATCCTCTTCCTAATTTTTCCCCTATCTCTTATTTGGTTTTCAAAAGCTTTTTTGAATTCTATTATAACCTGAGACTAATTCTACTTTTTTCTTGGAGATTTGACTTTGTTATCTCAGAAGAATATAACTTCTTTTGAGTGTCTGTTTTTATCTTTCTTGTTACCATAGTCACTTTGTATGATCAATTTTTTTTTCCTGTTGTCTGCTCATTATCTTAGCCTGTTACTTGCTTTTAACATTTTGTTAAAGTATCCACTCTGTTTCCAGAGTGGATAGTGCTCTGTTCCAAGCTTCAGGTATTTTTTACAACTGTTTTCAGATATTCTTCTAGAAACCTGATCACAAGCATTCTTTCTTGCCCTAGTATTGTGAATAGTATGCCTGACACTCTGTACCTTATAAGTTAAAGTATGCTAAACCAATGGAGTCCTTCCTCAGTGCTAATAAAAAGAATTCCTGTGTGCTAAAGTCTCTAGAAGTTGCCATCACCACCATTGTCCATGCCCATTCCTGGGATGCTGATTTCCCAAGGCCCTCTAATCCTACTAACAAACCTTTCCTACTGACCTTCCAAGTTGTTTTTGGTGTCTTTGTACTTAGATCTATGGAAGCTACTAATATTGCCAGTGATTTAAAAATATCTAAGCCCATTCCTTCTTTACTGGCATCAGGTCAGTCCTGGAGTGGGGCTGGGATTGAAGCCATGTTTGGGGTGGGGGCAAGAGTTGGGCTGGAGCCAGGGTTGCACTACTGTGGCCTGTACTTGGACTGCATAATAGATTCCCATGCTGATGCCACAGACCTTTCCTACAGACATTTTAAATTGTATTCAGCTGGAAAATGTTCCACTTCTTCCTTTTGGGGATTTCTGATGATCTAAAATTTGTTTAGAGTCATTTGGAATAGTCTGGGGGAGATCTTGTTGAATTCCTATCTTCTTGACTCCTAAAATTTACTTAGAGGGAGGGATGGAGGGAGAGAAGGAGAGAAAAAGAAAGAGACAGAGAAAGAGAGAGAGAGAGAGGCAGAGAGACAGAGAGAGTCAGAGACAGAGACACAGAGACAGAGAGAATAGATATGGGGATTTATTAAGAGGAAAGAATGTTTCTGTTTGAAAACTACTACCTTTCTACATTGTCTTTAAAGGAATTTAAATTACAATTACAATATTAATTAATTTGAATTAACTAATATGAAATACTCAAAAAGAGGGAAATAGCAGTCTTACAGTACTTTGCTTAGGTCAGGTCATAAGTGTATTGCCTAATTTCAATTTCATCATCAAATTTCTTTCTTGCCAAAAATGCTCCACATTACTTTCATTTCTGTCTGTCATTCATTGCTTCTTGAGGTAAGGGTCATGCCAGTCATGCCAGACTTTCTTAGCAAATCCTTCTGCTGCTGTCAATGTTACATAGCTTCCTTATCACCTGTGAAACCTTTCATAAGATTTTGTCATATTGTATAGGTAGATGTTTCCAAAAATGAAAAACAAAGTAAAACCTTTATATTTGATTTCCACAGCCTCCCCTCAAATGTTCTAATCTTTGGGAAACATGTGGCTATATATATTTATTTCACCTTGAGAGTTAAAGGTTATGAAAAGAAGAGAAATAAAACATTGGCCAGAGTAGACCAGTAGTCTATTAAATTAAGTATCCTGCCTCTAGCAAAAACAAATTTATCATGTTTCAAAGACAGGTAAAATGATGTGGTTTCTCTCCTTCAATGTCCTAAGTTCCAAACATCTTGCTCTTCCCTCAGGGAAAGACTGAGGTCAAGAGAGGTTAGATGGCTGTATGAAAATCATATTGCAAGTTAGAAATAGGCTTAAATCCCTTTTACAAGTGCTGTATGTTCTATCTACTAAAGAAAGTCCTCTTCAAATACAATATAAATTACATGGATACAAATTCAAGAGAAAGTGGGATTAAATTGTCTTTCATTGGATTCTCACAGCAATCATCTGACCAAAGGAAAACTTTTTTTTTTAATCACAGACCCTCAGACTGGAAAGGAATTTAATGATTTATCTAGTATAATTTATAATGGAAAAAGAATTTGGTCATCCTCCATTTAAACAATACCCTGCACTGTCTCCATAATTTTTTTTGGGGGGGGGGCTCATTTAACAATTGAGGAACCTATCATTTAGAGAACTCAAGCAGCTCGCCCAAAGTGAAGAAATTAATAAGTAGCAAAATTATTACTAAAACCCAGTAATTCCAATTTCCCATTCCCAATACATTGTTTTTCCATTGCTTTTGATAACATATAGCTGTTAACTGGTAAAATTGTTGTTGCTGTTTGTTTGTTTGTTTGTTTTTCCCAGCAATAGAAAAAGTGATCAAAGGTGAATGTAGTATTATAATAGAATACTCCTATGCTTGTTTTATTACCTAAATCTTTCTTTCTGTTTCAAGTGTTTCAGAGATATTTTTGATGCTCTCCCCTAGAATTTAGTACCGGAGGAATTACAAATGGAATTCAGGATCTGCTTTCCTGCAACTCATCTGTTTTTGTTGTTATTGTTTGTTTGTTTGTTTTGTTGTGTTTTACTGCCTTGTAAGTCTTACCCATGATTTGCCTTTTTCATTATGGCTCACTGCCAGAACAATGCCAATTTTTGTGTTAGAGAGGACACCGAACTGTAGCAGGCTCCCTTGTCCCTCATATGATCTATAAAAATCTTTTGTTGACCTTTATTTTATTCTACATTTGTCTGGAAATCTCCCTACTATGTTCATACTCTCCCACTCCTCCTGAGCCAGTTGCTTCAAATTCTATTCTCTCAGTTCAAGTAGAATTTAAAGGGTACCAAATTTCATATAAGGCTCATCAGGTACCAAATTTGATATGAGGCTTACTTGATGTAAGGTCCTTATCTCCCTTTACCCATAGGAGCATTCATCAAGAGAACCCTCTCCCATCACCAAAGTAAAGCCTTTTCTCCCCTACCTACCTTTTCTCAGTCTTTCCAGTCCTTCCTTCTCATCCACAATCATATAGGTTTTTTTCTTTTTGAGACCACAAAGGTTATCTTCTAAAAAGTCTGTCCATGATTTAATCCCAATGCTTCTTTTCCTATTATGTTTCCCCTGCTCCCTTAACCATTTTGACATTTTTGTTTTATTATTTTGTATACAAAAAATATTTTCTGTATTCCAGAAAAAAATATCATTCCCCTGTAGGCATTGTGTTGCCAGATTTTATCCATGATGATTCCTTGCTGCTTCCACATTTCTGCAGTTGTTTATTAATCTTCAGTCACATACAACTCTCTGTGACCACATTTGGGGTTTTCTTGACAAAGAGACTGGAGTGGTTTGCTATTTCCTTCTCCAGTTCATTTTATAGATGAGGAAAGTAAGTCAAACTGCATTATGTTACTTGACCAATGTCACACAGCCAGAAAATGCCCAAGACCAGATTTACCTCACAAAGAAGAGTGTTCCTGAAACTGATCCAGTGCTCCATCCACTTTGCCACCTACCTGCATTGTAAACACTGTCATATTTCCAACTTTACTCCTTTCTCTTAGTGTATATTTAGAAATTTGTCTTATACTTGTCTATATATTCTCTATTGCTGTTGATATCTCCCTCGATTCACTTTTCCTATGTTTTTGCTGTTTCAGGTATTGAGAAACAATCTTAATTTCTGGTTTTCTTTATGAAAATTTCTAAACTCATTATTGAATGTCCATCTTTTTTCCTGTATAGTTAAGCTCAAATTTGCAGTATGTCATCCTGGACTGTATTCTGAATTCCAATGCTCTTAATCTATTATCTCCTCCTTTTTCTGCAGAATCATCTTTCAATATTTGAATGCCCTTTCTTTTTATTTGAAGAATGTTCTCCTGATGGTTTGTTTTTTTTTCTCTGAATTGAAGTGTAAAAAATTAATCAGTATGTGTTTTGATTTACAACCTAGGTTGCTGTTTTATTTTGTACGTTTGTTTTTGGTGATAATCCACAATTTTTTTCAATTAGAAATTAATTTTTTAATGTTCAAAAGTTCTGAGAGTTATTTTCTATTTTCCCCAGGATGATTTTATATGAGGCTTTTGTTTAGCTGTGTTCTTCTGGGAGACTTATGATCCTCATGTTTTACTTGCACAGTAAGCATATTTTCATTTAATGTATCTGTTTTTTGGCTGTCTTTTTTGACATTGTCCTTCTGAAAGTATTTCTTTCATACTCATATTTCTTTGGTTAGCTTCCCATGCAAATTGAAGGGTTTTTTTTGCATATTTTCCCATTATTATGCTTTAATATAATTTCTACTTCATAATTTTATTTTCTCTTTTAAATCATTTTAGAAAAGTGTGTTATAGTTTCATGTTTTCTTTAAATTCCACAGGGCCTTCTGTCTCATCAACTATCAGATAATTTCCTTTCATCTTGCAGCATTTAGCTGCAGATTACTGAACTCATTTATTAATCTGGAGGACAAATTTCCTCCTCTTGTTCTTCATTTTACTGTTGACTTATCTTTTTATCTCCAAAATCTTTAAGATTTCTTCTTCCTGAAATCTTTGGTACTTTCAGTTTTTCCCCACCCACACACCTACCTTATTTTCCTTTTCAGTCATTTCTTAACTCTCTCCCCTCTTATGGTCATTTTCTTGGAGGTTGGATCATAAATCACATTTCTCCTAAAACACTGAGAAATTCACAGTTCACCAATCTAGGTCTCTTCCCCAAATGCTTTTGGGTACTCAGAACCAATGTCAGCTAAATCTCTGACCTTTCCATCATGCTTGCTTGGGTGCTACACAACATTTTACTTGCATAGTATCCTGTCTTAAAGATCTGACCCATGCTCTCTATGTCCCTTTATCCCAGTCACTAATATTTCAAAGTCTGCTTTTACCAGCAATGACAATTCAGGACTTTGAATTTCTGATGCTCCTGGATTGCAATCCTGCAGCAGGTTTTTGTCCTTGAATGACTGTTGCCAATCTAGGTCTCTTCCCCAAATGACTTTTGGATACTCAGAACCAACGTCAGCTAAATCTCTGACCTTTCCATCATGCTTGCTTGGGTGCTACACAACATTTTACTTGCATAGTATCCTGTCTTAAAGATCTGACCCATGCTCTCTATGTCCCTTTATCCCAGTCACTAATATTTCAAAGTCTGCTTTTACCAGCAATGACAATTCGGAACTTTGAATTTCTGATGCTCCTGGATTGCAATCCTGCAGCAGGTTTTTGTCCTTGAATGACTGTTGCCAAGCTGGTTGTTTAGCCTGAGCAAACTTACATAGCCTGTACAGAGAGTCTTTAAAGCACAAAAAAGAGAAACAGGGAAATAATGTGTAAGAGTGGGTTTTGATGTTAGAGTATGATGTATCCATGGGTCTGCTAGTGTGAATTCTCTGTTTGTAACATGGGAAGTGGTATAAAAGGCTGAGAAAGCTCAAGAGCAGTGAGCATCAATTATTATTTTTGTTTTGGGTTAAGTTTTGTTAGTTTTTGTTTTGTTTTATCTTTTTTTTATTTTTGAAGATTCCGGAAATAACTGATTTTTAAATCTGTTTTTGGAAAGGTTTGAAAGGTCATGTGTATCAGAAAAAATAGATCTAGTCCTAGAACTCTAAGATATCTATTTCATTTCTTATACTCATCTATTTTTCCCCAGTTTATGAGTGACATGGATGGGAATAAGCTCTTCATTCAAGCAGAAATAGCCATTAAGTACTACTTCATCAGCTTTAAAAAAGAATGTAACTCCAAAACTTCACACAAAGTCCAAATCCTGATTCTTTCCTTGATTCACCAATACATTGCAGCTTTTCTATGCTCTTCCACTAGTAATTCCTTTAAGTACTGAGCAGGCAAACATTTTCAATGAATTCAAGTTAAGAAATGATTTTTTTTGCATTCTCCCTGGAAATTTATAAACAGTATAGGCTTCTATATAATATAATTTATATCATCATCCTCAAATTCTAAAGTTTTTTCCCAAAATATTTCTTGTTCTTCTAATTTTTTTTTCCAATAAAATTCTTGCAGACATTATGGTCTTGCAGACCATAAATGCCATTTTGGAATATTAATATATTTTAGATCACTTTAAAAGGTGATGTCTTCTTTCTACATTTTGCATTTTCATTTTATAATCCAGTGAAACTATTCACCTGCATTCCTTTTGGCAAATTTTCAGATTTATTTCTTGATGTAGTTTGGAAATGAATATATACTATATAATGGTAATGGTGAATATTTATTATCAGCCAAATAAAAGTTATTTTCTATGCATTACCCAATTAAAAAACCCTGAACTTTATTTATATAATTACGGAAACTGCCAGCCTTTGTCTATGAGTAGATTCTGCCTCAATTAGTTAACCTCCAGCTGTTTAATAGAAAAGTGCTGGAAAAAAAACAGCCTAATCAATGTGCACACTAATGTTAGTTCATTTTTTTTTCTGGGTAAGTCTTTTGTCTTTGGGGACTCTGTAGTGATGACCTGAAATCAATAACTTACTGGATGTGACCAGTTATTAGAAAGTTAATGGCTTGGTCCAATACTATTGTACAATTCAACCCAGAGGCTCTTTAGTTTTAATGGGGAAAGGAATAAGTGAGTTAAAATTAGATGAAAAACACACTGGTGTCTAATTCCTGAAGCATCTCACATAAACAGTAAAAGTAGGAACCTTGAGTGTTACAGAGACTGAAGCTTTGTAGATTTCCTTTGCCTCTTCAAGGAAGACATACCTAAAGAAAGAGAGAAGAAAGAAGGACCAAGCCTTATATCCCAAAAAGATCTTAAAGAAAGGAAAGGGACCTGTATGTGCATGAATGTTTGTGGCAGGTCTCTTTGTAGTGGCCAGAAACTGGACATTGAGTGGATGCCCATCAATTGGAGAATGGCTGAATAAATTGTGATATATGAATATTATGGAATATTATCATTTGGTAAGAAATGACCAGCAGTAGGATTTCAAAAAGGCCTGCAGAGACTTACATGAAGTGATGCTGAGTGAAATGAGAAGGACTAGGAGATCATGATATACTTCAATAACAATACTATATGATGATCAATTCTGATGGATGTGGCCATCTCCCACAATGAGATGAACCAAATCAGTTCCAATAGAGCAGTAATAAATTGAACCAGCTACACCCAGAGAAAGAATGCTGGGAGATGACTATGAACCATTACATAGACTTCCCAATCCTTCTATTTTTGTCCACCTACATTTTGATTTCCTTCACAGGCTAATAGTACACTATTTCAAAGTCCGATTCTTTTTGTACAGCAAAATAACTGTTAGGACATGTATACTTATGTTGTATTTAATTTATACTTTAACATATTTAACATGTATTAGTCAACCTGCCATCGTGGGGAGGGTCTGGGGGAAGGAGGGGAAAAATTGAAGCAAAAGGTTTGGCAATTGTCAATGCTGTAAAATTAACCTGCATATAACTTGTAAATAAAAAGCTATAATAAAAAAAAAAGGGCCAAGCCCTTCAGGATATTTTCAGGACCACATTTTCCCTTTCTCTTGAATGCCAGTCCTTGGGATCATATTTTCATAGATCAAGGGCTGGAAAGTACTTAATTCAACATCTTCATTTTATGAATAAATAAACAAGTATATAGCAAAGAGGGAATGAAAGGGGATAACTTTGTTATTTACATATTACACAATAGTATCGATTTTTAAAAATATTGGTATATATATATATTGATAAAAAAGTTTTCTATGCTAATTTCCCCTGGAAGAATAAGAATTCTTACTCTGAGATAAGACAGGACACTTGAATAGATGACCTACTCATTTTTTACTAGAGACAGGATTTTAAGCCACTCCTTGGACTCTAGAACTAAAAAATCTTTCTTTAGAGCAAAGATCTTATTTCATACTTTTTTCTGCAAATCCCATAACCATAGAAATAGGCTGCAGTCATTGTTAATGCTTATTAAATATATTTATTGATTCAAATGACTCTCTTGAAAGGAAAACAGATCTCTTTTAATTTGGCTCTAATGCCCTTTATTTCTTATGAAATAAAGAGCAATATTTTGAAAGTAGATAAAAAAGATACAAAACAGTGTAATGTGGACTAAAATGCTGAAAAATTGTCTTTATCTAATTGATACTAGAAAAAAATATGTAATTTTAAAATAAAAAATTTTCAAATCAAATTAAAAAGAATTTCAAATAAACAACTAACAGGAGAATTTTGAATTCCATATGAGTTAGTTTCACATTTTTAAAAAAATGCATGGATGAGTTTGCATTCTTATCCTTTAAAAAAAGCTATCCATGAAAGACAGAGAGAGGAGAGAAAGAGAGAGACACAGAGAGAGGAGGAAAAGGAGGAGGAGGAAGAGGAAGAAGAAGAAGAAGAAGAAGAAGAAGAAGAAGAAGAAGAAGAAGAAGAAGAAGAAGAAGAAGAAGAAGAAGAAGAAGAAGAAGAAGAAGAAGAAGAAGAAGAAAGAAGAGAAGAAAGAAAGGAAGAGGAGAAGGAGAAGGAGGAGGGGTAGAACTTTTAAAATATGACAAAACCAAAGCTAATAACTCCAATAATCCAATGAGTGTGGGATTTGATTTATATGGATAATTTCTTTTTTTATTATTCAAGTCATAGTTTATCAAAACATGCCCATCCTATATTACTTTTATCTATGTTTTCTCAATGATTTGCTCCAAGGAATCTATTCAACATTCTGGTCACCTTTTTTTGAGATCTCTTACTGTCACATAGACTCATGATGACCTTTTTTTATTTTGTTTCTTTTACTCATTTCTTCCTGATAATTTGGCATGTGAATGTGCATGTATATTGACAGTGAACATACTGCTTTAAAATTGGATTCTAGTTTCATTTTCACCATTAACCAGCTTCAGGACATTATAGAGGTCACTTAACCTGTCTGTTTTCTCATTTATAAAATTAATCATTTAAGTTACCTATCCATTAGGTTATCTCTTACTCTTCTGATGTGATCAGCTTAATATCTTTTTTTTCAAATCTCATTTATCCTTTTTTCTTATACTTACTGATGATGTATTGTATCCTGAACATTCACAGCACTCCTTTTTCTATTTTTCTTTTGGTGATCTTCAAAATTAATGATTGGGTGACTGTAGTATTCCATGAAATAAGAAAGCATTTATTGTGTTCATTATGTACAAAGTACTAAGATAAGTTTGAAAGCTACAAATAGGAAATTGCCATTTTCTCTACTCTTAAAAGTTTATGTTTTCTTTAGAAGCAACAATACATAAAGGACTTCATATTTGGTTTATAGGAGATGGAAAATTCATGTAGTTTTCATGTAAAGAATGAGCCTTCAGATGCAAGAACCTGAGGACCTGGACGGTATAGATAGGGCAGATCATGTTCTTTCAAGAGAATAGTAGCTCCAAGGTTTAAGGTGACATGGATTCAGCAAACAGCTGACAGTGGGAATCCATAATCTGGGGATAACTGGATAATGGATAAACAAGAGTTGGTTGAGTATGAGAAAGATCTGTGACTTTCTTCAGTGGCTACAATTTAATTGCTACAGATTTGTATTTTTTGTCACTTTAATGGATTGGTGCAGGGGAAGGAGGAAGCTCAATTAATTAACACATGTATTAAGCACTGACTATAACTGAAATTAACAGTGAAGTGGAACAGTGACTTGAGTGCTGGTCCTAGAGTCAGGAATACTCATCTTCTTAAATTCAAATATGACCTCAGACAATTACTGTAATGAGCTGTGTGACCAAAGGAAAGCCACTTAATCCTATTTACCTCATTTTTCTCATCTGTAAAATGAATTGGAGAAGGAAATGGCATAGCACTTCAATAGCTTTGACAAGAAAACTCCCAAATGGGATTGAAAAATGACTGAACAAATGAACAAAACAAATGTTATGGAACAGGTGTAAAAGTATGTCATAAGGTCAGAATCATTTGATGCTATCAGAAGAATATTGACTTTTTTATAGTGGGTCAAATCATGTAAAAATCCATCAAAAATTGTCAAATATAGATTTGTAATGTTACAGTTAATTTATATATGCATCTAATATAGTACCATTCATAGGCTATTTCCTCAGTAAGCATGTATCTATTTAATTTATACTGCTACATATATTTTATACATCTAGCTCACATTCTATGAAAAAGAGAAATTAGATAAACCTTCAAAATATGGAAAAATTAGCTTTTATCTGCACCTGATTTTGTTATGGCATTCTTATTCCCAAAATAAAAAATAAATTAAAATTTATTGATGAACAGCAACAACAACAACAACAACAACAACAACAAACAGATTCCCCCCTTATTCACTACCAAGAGAAAATTAATGTTCTCCTGACAACAAGAAATTTAACATTTTATTCAATCAATCTTTGTGTATTTCATTTAAATCTAAAGATTGCAGAGATCTCTAGACTATTTTGAAGTATAGTAATATTGTTCTATGTGCAGTCCTTGCAACAAAGTGGCAAGTCCTTGCAAAACATGTCTTCTTTTCTGAAGATATGAGAATAAACAAGCAAATCATTTGGCAGACTTTAGAACAAACAATGAAAGTGTAACTGGGGGAAATGGGGGAAAAAAACACAAAACAATTAAGAGTCAGGAAAACAGACTTCTAGTCCCAGGCCTGTCACAAATTACTTATATGAATTTGGATAATATTATTAAACTGTTTGGTCCTTAGTTTTTTCCTTTGCATGTAACAAGTCTTATGGGATCTCAGATCAACTACACTCAGTTGTATTGGTTGTTCCTTGAACTGCTACTTGACATATTACTAAATTTGACTTAATTTTATCATCCCGAGCTCTGGGATCAGCCAAAGATTTTTTTTTTTGGTAAATTATTTATTAATAAATAAAATTTCAATATATCTTTCAATTATTCAACTGAACTCAAGAACCCGGACTTTTAAATCACCAAAAAATCATTTATTTATTGATCTGGAGACATATTCTTTCACAGTAGTAGTTGCCTTCTTTATTTTAAATTTCTTAAATTCAAAGATGACATATTAAAGTTTAATAGCAACAAAATAGAACAAACATAAATAATCATGGAAATATTTTAGTTGTGAGAAAGATGGCACTCAAAATATCTTAAACCCATTATTTTAGGGTTATAAAAACAAAGCCTCATACTATTTAGCTAGTTTTGTATTTTAAAAATGTTCCTTTCCAGAATTTTCTTTATTATTTTAGGAAGATAAAGGTTAAAAAAAATTTATAAATAAATGAAATACTGGTATCTTTTTCTCCTTCTTTCTATTACCCTTAGTCTCTCTTCAGATGGAACAGAAAAATATTTATGTATATATCTAATATTGTCTCTCTTCTGACTCATTTCTCATAAATTCACTTTATAATATTTCATCATAAAATATTTTACCTTAGGAATCTTAGAGATCAGACTCTTAGAAATCAGAAAAATTCTTACATAGTCTCCCCTACTTTATAGAGATAAGGACTACATAGAATATGAATTGCAACAAGTTTCTTGTAGCTTATATGTCTCTTTAAAAAATGTGAATAGTTAGCATAGCCCCTATGACAGATTTTAATGTTAGTGGTTACATAAGAAAATGGGAAATTTAGGACTGGAAATGAAGTTCACTTCAGGAACTAATTGCTCTTTAGTTTCATAAATAAAAAGCTTAATATATAACAATAAATTTCTATTTCAAAAAAGCATAAATGCTTACTCTATATCAAGATAAGATCTAAATGGGTTCATGATTTAGACATAAAGGACGATAATATAAGTAAATTAGGAAAGTAAGGGATAGTCTATCTGTCAGATCTTTGGAGATGGGAAGAATATATGACCAAACAAGAAATAGAGAAGATTCTGAAATGTGAAGTAGATAATTTTGACTATATTAAATGAAAAATTATTTATACAAACAAAAACAATGCAGCCAATATTAGAAGGAAAACAGAAAACTGAAAAGGGGGGGAATACACCCAGTCTTTCTCATAGACTTCATTTATAAAATATATAGAAAACAATCAAATTTATGATAATACAAGTCATTCGCTAACTGAAACATGATCAAAGTAAATGAAGAGACAAATTTTAGATGAAGATGTTAAAGCCACTTATATTCATATGAAAAATGCTCTAAATCACCCCTAGTTAGAGAAGTACAAATTAAAACACCTCATTGACTGAGATACCATCTCAAATCTGTCAGATTGGCTTAGATGACAGTAAAAGATAATGATAAATGCTGCAGACAATGTGGCAAAACTGAAACTCTAATGCATAGTTGGTGGAGTTTTGAAGTGATCCAGCTATTCTGGAGAGCAATTTGTGACTATGCCCAAGAGGTTATTAAATTATGCACCCCCTTTGATCCAGCAATTTCACTACTGTATCCGTATTCCAAAGAGATCCTAAAAGAGGGAAAAGTACTCACATGTGCAAAAATGTTTGTAGCAGATCTTTTTGTGGTGGCAAAGAATTAGAAGTTTAGAAGATACACATCAATTGGGGAATGTCTGAATAAGTTAAGATATATGAATGTAATGCAATATTATTGTTCTATAAAAAATAATGAACAGGCTGATTTCTAAGCAACCTGGAAAGATTACATGAACTGATGTTGAGTAAAATGCACAGAACCAGGAGAACAGCGTACATAGTAATAGCAAGATTAGTTGTTCTCAGCAATACAGTAATCCAAAACAATTTCAGTACATTTAGGATGGAAAGTGCCATCCAATTTGTTTGAGATCAATGATTAATACTCCTACCATTTTTTCTAATAAATTCTACTTTTAATCAATATTATTGTTTTTATTTATATTTCTTATTTGCAATCCCTACAAATCCTTTTACTTTATGTCTACCCCTAGCTATGTTTAACCTCCATCTGTGCCCCAAGCATCCCTCTCTTTTCTTCTTTCCCAGACCTTGCCCTCTCTCATTATCTCATTTTCATTCCTCTACAAACCTCACCCAACTCCCATTAATCTACACAATCCTCCTTTTCCTATCTGCTCCTCATCTTATTTCCTTATACATTTTGGGTAGTGTTATACTTGAAGCTATATATGTATTGTGCCCTCGTTAGTTCATTCCTAATATAAGTAGAATTTCAGAACTACCAGTCTTTCCCCATGTAATTTCTTTTTATATTTTTTTCTTTTGCAACTCATTCATTTAACATAATTACTTTTTTGTTTACTTTTCCTATATAATTTTGCTTTTTTTGAATCCCATTGTACTCAATTCAACTTCAATTTTTTTTGAAATACACAATTATTAATTGCAATCATAGACATGTGGTTTACATTTCTATGTACAAAACAAAAACAATTTGATCTTATTGAATGTAGCAGCCATCTAAAGAACTCAGAGTATATGAGCCCTTGATCTCAGAGGCAAGATGATTGAGTCAAGAGAGTCATAGAGTATGAAGAGAGGTCCAGTTTATTATGCCATACAGCCTTGTTGATATACATTTTTGCAAGTATGATCAGTGTGTGAACAGTAGCCAATCCCCACTCACCATTCAGAAAAGCAGTTTGTGGCCTTTGCGTATGCATGGTATCTGCCAATAGAGGAGAGCCAATCCAGCAATTTAGCTCACAGGGGAGAGGCCCTGTCAAGGCATTCCTACTCATGAGCAACTAACTGTGACCTTCAGACCAACACCCATTCCAATGATCACAAACCATTGCTCTTTGCTCAACAAGGGTTTCTGCAACATGGCAGAAAACTTAATGTGCACCAAAGGTCAAGATAATCTTGGCACTCCCTCTCAGTAGAGTCTCATAGCCTAGCAATTGAGTGCCTTGAAATTTACCTTTGATATTTATCTGATGTTTCTCTTGGGGTTTATATGTCAAATTTTCTATTGAGTTTAGTTATTTTATAGGAAATTCTGAAAATATAGCAATTCATTGAATATTCCTTTTTTTTCTGTCAGGACAATGCTGGATTCCACTGGATATATTTTCTGCCTTCCTAGTTCAAATGATTCAATTGATTGAATCAAAAGATTCAAATGATCAGCAATATATACTATTCTAAGGCCTGTGGTCTTTTTTTGTAGACACTGATAGGTCTGGAATGATTCTGATTATGGCTCCAGTATATTTAAATAGTTTTATCATTGATAGTAATAGTAGTGTTGTAAAAATTTATCTTTGATTTGGGGCTTTTGAAATTTAGCAATGATGTTCCTATAAGTTTTTCTTATAGGATCTTTTTTCAGGTATTGATTGCTGATTTTTTTTTCTATTTCTACTTTCCCTTCTTGCTCTAATATTTCAGGACAATTTTATTTAATTACTTCTTGTATTATTGTTTCAAAATTATTAATTTTTTGGTCAACTTTCAGGTAGTCAAAATTAGTGTTATACATTCTCTTCTTGATCTGTTGTTTCTCATACACAGTTGCATAATCTCTCCTTTTTCATTCTTTATGTTTTTTTTTGTATTTATTGGTCTTTTATAACTTTTCTGGTTTCCTCTTGCTGAAGTCTAATTTTCAAAGATTCATTTTCTTCCTTAAAAATATAGAATCTCCTTTTCTAGTTGGTTGAGCTTCTTTTCATAACCTTGCTTTTCTTTTATTGTTTTCAATTCTTTTTTTTTTATTTTTCCTCAATCTCTCTCATTTGAATTTTAAAGGATTTTTTAGTTATTATTATAAATTCTTGTTGGACAGGTAATCATGTACCATTACTTTTTGAAGTTTTTTTTTTAATTCTCTTTTGTTAACTTCAGTATTATCTTCTAAAGATTCTTCTGTATTCCCATGATAACTTTCTATTGTTGGGTTTTTTCTCCTTTACTTGTTCATGCACCTCTAGTCTTGGGGTGGAACAATAGTGTCTCTAGCCTCAGGTCCTTCTTAAGTTCTCCATTCTGAACTGAAACCCAAAACAAAAACCTCAGCCCTTTCATGTGGCATAAACACACGAGCTGGTTCCTTCTTGCCCAGGGCCTCTTCTCAGTAGCACAATTAAGTCTGACATTCCTTATCAGCAGAGTTCCCAACTTTTCTGACTCAAACATGTCTGGGAAGTGAAAGTTCCTGTCACTGAGGCCAAGGTTATCTCCCAACCAGTCTAATTGCAGGGCTCACCGCTTATTGTTTCAGGGGAATTAGACTGAAAGGATTTATACTTCACAGGGTAAAATTTCCATCCTAGTATCTTTCTTAAGAGCTTCTTCAATTGTCCCAGGAATACCACTATTCTGCCCAGTTTATATTTGTTATTAACCATTCTTTATTTTCCCTGAGGTGCAGTTTTGTCTTATTTATAGGGGAAATATGACGAGATAGAGATTTTCTGATCTACTCTGCCATCTTCTCAAAATCCTTATTTGTTTTGTTACATATTTTGAATTTTTTTATGTTCTGCCATAAACATGGCAATATTTTTCTTTTCCTATTATGTTTTTATTAAATTTTAAATATTAAAAAACCTTACCAATTTTATTTCAGGAATCTGTATCTTTAAGTATCAAGATGATTCCTACCCAATGAACAATAATTGTTTAAGATCATTCAAAATTTTGTACCATTAACTCTAGTTTGGACTACATGGAAAAGGTCAATGTTTGCCCATTGAAAACTAGTTGATCTGCTTTCCTGTGTCTTTGAGACAAAACAGTTGCTATTATTGAAGTCTTAGTGTCTTACTCTTATAAAATAGGTTTAGTATCTAGTAACTCTAACTCTGAATAATTTAAAATTTATTTTATTAATCATCTTTTGGTTGTTGATAGGTGGCTGAGTTTGTTACTATCAGAAAACATGCTCCATAATATGCAATATTTCTTTGAAGTGAGCCTTAATCTTTATGATTTTGCAATACTATTTTCTATTGTTTGTATTTTCCTAAACATGATGTTTATTTGTATAATGCAAGGGATGCTTTGTGTCATGGAATAGATGAAGAAGTAACTATATTTCCATTTAAGAATTTTGACGTTCTAATTTTTAGTACTGTTTTGTCATGGGAATCAGTCAATAAAAGTCATCAAAAAACAAAATAGCCTTTAATATCTGAAGTTAAGGAGTTTTAATGAAGAAAATGTGACAAAAGTATTCTATTTTCCAAAATGCAACATGATTTTTGAATAAAGAAATTCTAAATATGGGTGTGAGGGGAGGATCACATGGTGATTATGTATGTAATTCCATTACTTTTAATAGGAAAAAAAACTTTTTTTAAAAAAAATATTTAGGTTGGCATCATTTCTCCGTCTCTTGTATCTTCAAGCATCTTATAACAAATGTGTCCACAGAAGTAACAAACTTTGTGGTATGCAGAATAGTTAAGACTAAAACCCCCCCCAAAATATATAACAACTTGAAATCAGAGGTACCCAGTATAATCTAGCTGCATTTAAACATCATGAGATACATGAATACCTTTCATTTTCTTTAGTCTGGACATTCACAATTTAACCTGGAGTCTCTGAATATACATAAGAGAGGCATATACTCATGTACACATGCACAAACACACAAATATGTATGTATATATACATAAGTACACATATTATATCCATAAAAATACATATATATCATATGCAAATATACAGACACATATATGTTTATATGGGTATGGTTGTAGCTGTGAAGGAATGGAAATGGGAGACTATGAATACATATATATGTATCTAGCAAGAGAACAAACCATAATATCTCCAAATATAAAATTCTGTACATCTGTATAACTTGTATATTAATGATAGGTCGATAGATTGATAAAAAAAAATTATTCCAGTATAATTGTTTTTCTTTGCAATCAGGTACATTTTATTGTATGCATTTGAAAATAATATTCTGAGATGTGGTTCATAGGCTTCATCAGGCTGCCAAAAGAATCCATGAAGCAAAAAATTCTGAAATTAGTCTAATTATAGGTTGAGAGAGATTTTAAACTGTCTTTCATGGGAATAGCAATGAAAGTAGTCTTTTAATAATAGAAATATCTTTTATACAATCAGAACTAGAAATAAAAACATGACTTTTTTCTAAATATGGAGGAAAATTAATTTTAATATTGTATAGCAAATAATGCAATGACTACAGAAAATGGTATAAAAACATGAACTGATATGAAGTGAAATAAGAAAAACCAGGGAACAAAATAGATATTACTTATAAATATGTTAAGTGAAAAAAACATATATTAAATTCTATGTTCCAGGCAGAGAGGAAAGGATTAAAAACACCAAACACAGTTCTGCTCTTAAGTAGTTCACATACTAACTGGGGAGAGAATATACAAACAACTCTGTATACAACATATATAATAGGTAAAATGAAGGTATCTTTAGAGAAAAGACACTAGCATTGGGAAAGAATGAAAAAGTTTTTTGTAGAAGATAGATTTTTAAATTTGTTTTGATAGAGGCCAAAAATGGAGGCGAAAAAGAATAATATTCTGAGCATACAAAAGAGCAAATTAAAATGTTTGGCTGTCAGGAGATGGAAGCTCTTGTATGAGAAACACCAGAGATGCCATTATCACAAGCACATAGTGAGGAATAAGTTGTAAAAAAAATGGAAAGGTAAGAAGGAGCTGGCTTATAAAAGACTTCAAAAGTATACCATTTTATATGTGATTGTCAATGTAATAGGAAAACACTGAAGTTTGTTTAGTTTATGTATTGGGGATGGGGTGGAGGGTGGGATAAAGGTGAAATGACCAGAATTTAATGTTAGGAATAATTCTGGTTAGTGGATGGATTGTAGTTGGGAACAGATTAAGGCAGGGAGAACATCCAATAATAGTAATAGTTTTGAGGGATGTAGAAGACCCTTACCCAAAATGACTACTCAAAGATCACTCAGCAGAAAGCAAAAAAGTTGTTTATAAAACCTCCAGAAGATGAGCCATCCCATCATGAAATGAGAAAGAGGAAACTCGTGGTAGGAGGGCTAAAGAAGTAGTAAAGATACATAGTTTTTATATAAGAGATTACATCACAAGTAATAGCCCATTGAGAAGGGGAGGGGGAGGCATCTAATTGGTTGTTGCTATTCAGAGAGATTGGAATGGAAGGTTTCTGTTTCCCCAAAATCACCTGATTTCTACAAAACAGAAAATCAGGCCTTCAGGCTTAATCAAGCAGATAGTGGTGAAGCTAATAGACTAAATATCAATAAAAGTCAAATACTGATAAATGTCATCAACTCAGGTTAAATAAATATGTTTATAGCTAGCCAAGGCTCAAGTAAATATGGGCCTGCACCATTTAAACTTTTTGAAATAACCCTTTCCAACTATATACCACATTTCTAATCATATTCTTTAATATTAATAACCATTATGTATCTAAAGAAACAAATATTCAATCAATTAACATCTTGTAAGATCAGCCTGTCCCTTTAAATCACAGTTTGCTTTCTTCAGTCAAAAGTGGCTGCAGCTTTCCACTGCTTCTCTGCTGCTCTCCACCCCTCCAAAAACAGATACCGTCTCACAGCCATCTCTCTGTGACTACCCTTTCCAACCAGTTCTTTCTTTTTCCCACTGATTTCCTCCTGAAATCATTTGCTCCTACTAATCAATCCTTCTTAAATCACCTTCATTCTCCTGTCCCATCTCTCTGTCTCTCTCTCCTCCCAATGTCCACTTGCTCAAACCTTCTCCAACATACTTTAAACACTCCCAAACCAATAACCTTTCTAACTAGATGCCCCATTTAAGCTATTAATCGCTTTTGTAAATCAAGCTTTCTTTTCCCTTGTCTTTAAATCAACTTTTTTTTTAAAACTTTAAACTTTAAGATTCACAATTAATTTTGAACCAAATTTCATAAAACTTATAACATAGTTTACAAATTACCCAATACTTTAAAAAAGCAATATACTATTTAAGTAGGGAGATACAAACACTACCCCCTGAGGTGAGCTACTGGCATTTTGTTTAATAACCTATATTTTTAATTTGAAGTCCAACCAATAAAAATAAAAAAAGAAAAGTTTTTCTCTTCAGTTGTAAAAGCCACAATATCCAAACTATTCTTCAGAATTATAGTACCTCTTTAAAATATATTAAGTTCCCAAAACTCTTAATCAAATGTTGCAGACAAACAATTACACAGTTTAGCCATCTTAAACTTTCTGTTCTCTAATTCTATGAAAGCAAACTTACTAATAATGATTTTTCTTTTTTTTCTGGGACAATTTTTTGAAACATGCCTAGTTTTCCCACAGGTTCAACAGGTCAGAGAGCCCCCCTGTTCAGCTATTTACCTCTCTTGCTCAATTTTTATTCCCCCCTTCCAATATATGCAATTTCTTATTTCCAATCTTAAGTTTCCAATCTTAACACAAATACCAATTTAAAGTTATTTTAAAATTAATCAGTACTTTAGTTTGTGAAATTTCCTAAAATCAACCTAAATATTCCATTCAAACTTCTTTTCTTAATAAGCCAGGAAAGAGTTAAGTACCAATTCTTGCTTTCCCTTGAATTTTTTTTTCTGACTGAGTTCTGATAACAAGCTCCTTGCTCACAGGAGTGATAGCCACTGTTCTTCTATTTTCTCAAAACTTTCCAAACTTTCAATCTGTTTTTATTTTTTCCCCTTCTTTCTGCGTTCCTGCAAAGATGCTGCCAGAAGCAAAGGGAAAGAAAAAAATATATACTAATTCCCAAATTACCTTACCATGATCTAAGACCAATACATTCTGAGCCAATCTGGAAGAATTACTACTCTGAATGAATTCTGATTCCCACAATTCAGCTTGATATTATTCTAGCCTGTAACACAGAGGTTGAATTCTTATCTCTTACAAGCTTGGTAACTTTTAACACAGAACAAAAAATGCAAAGCAAACATTCACACACAGAATTCTGTTTCTTGAATTCCCTAGCTAATGTCCTGATACAAATTCTTGGGCTGCTTCTATCTCATCTTACCACCTTGGACCCAGTCCAGGTGTTGGTGGAGGCCCTTCCTTACCCTCATGCCCTGCAGCCACTTGAGAGCCTCCTGAGGAAAGGCTTTTATCATTGGGGTTGACAGCAGTCCACACCAAAAACAAATATAGGAGGGCTAATCCCTTGGGGTCCAACTGGACCCAGCCAATAAAACCCCAGACCCCCTTGGGGCGGAGCCAAGATGGCAGAGAAGACACACGCGACTTTCTAAGCTCTTCTCTTACCCTCTTTATCAATATTACATCGAGCCTCAAAAATAGTCTTGACTGCTACAATTCGTAAAGATAAGAAGTAGAACAACTCACCGGCCGAAGAAAATCTGCAGTCTCGCCAAAAAAGGTTGGTTCCGGGGCCAGGGGGGAGATTGGCGCAGACGGGGGAGAGAAATTAGGTTCCAAGGAGAGTCTCAAACCGAGGGTGAAGGCACAGATCTCAGCACAAGCATGCAGCCCCAACCCGCAGTATGGGGCTTTTCCTTGGGGCAGTTGTGATCCTGCACAGCAGGAGGACGCAGCCCGGGTTAGCCTCCAATCTGCACAGTGGGGAGCTCAGCTTGGGGCCATAGAGCTTTTCCAGGGCCGATTTGCATTGGGCAGAGACACTGGGGCAGAGTTCCGGGCGGTCTGCGGTCTGTGGTCTGCCGTCAGCTGCTAATACTCACAGTCCTACAAGAGGCTCCGTCCTGGGGCAGTGACACTTTCACCCCTTAGTCTCTAGCCTAGGGCAATCGCTAACCCACTCAGCCCTACTAAGCAGTTTGATAGCTCTGCCAGTGCTGAATCCACTTCCTGTTGGGGGAAGGGAAAACTCTCACTCAGAACACTCCCATACCTTGGAGCCCGAAATCGGTTTACATCTTTCCCTGCTCTGCAGAGGAAGCTGGTAACCCCCTTGCCTAGGAGACCTACCCTAAAGGCTTTAAAACATGAATAAAAAGATGAAAAGAACGATCCACAGCTTCTATGCAGAAAAAGAGCAGGTCAGCAAACCTGAAGAGACCTCAAACAACAAAAATGCATCAGACTGTCCTCCTTTACATGATGCTCTCATAGAAGAGACCATTAAAAGTCTCAAAAGAGAGTTAGAAGATAAATGGGGAAAGGAAAGAGAAGCCTTACAAGAGAGCAACAACTTCCTGAAATACGAATTGGAAAAGTTAAAAAATTCCCAGCAAGTGCAGGGAAACAAAATTAGTGAATTGGAAAAAATAAAGAACTCGCAAGAAAGTAGGATCTGTGAATTGGAAAAGACAAAGAACTCGTAAGAAAGTAGGATCCGTGAATTGGAAAAGACAAAGAACACGCAAGAAAGTAGGATCTGTGAATTAGAAAAAGAAAATAATTCACTAAAAAAAAAAATAGTGAAATGGAAAAAAAATCCACAGACCAAAACAATACATTCAAAAACTCAATTGGACATATACAGAAAGAAGTTAAAAAAGCTAATGAAGAAAATAATTCTTTAAAAATTAGAACTGAACAAATAGAAACTAATGATTCATTGAGACAGCAAGAATCAGTCAAGCAAAAACAAAAAATTGACAAACTGGAAAAACCATGAATTATCTACTTGCAAAAACGACAGACTTGGAAAATAGATCTAGGAGAGATAATCTGAGGATTATTGGACTTTCTGAAAACTATGATGAAGAAAAGAGCCTAGATACTATTTTACAAGAAATCATCAAAGAGAACTGCCCAGATGTAATAGAATCAGAAGGTAAAATAGGCGTTGAAAGAATTCATCGAACACCTTCTGAAAGAAACCCTAAAATAAAAACCCCAAGGAATATTGTGGCAAAATTTCAGAACTATCAGATTAAGGAAAAAATTTTACAAGCAGCCAAAAAAAAACCATTTAAATCCCGAGGTGCCACAATAAGGATCACCCAAGATCTGGCTGCCTCTACATTAAAGGAAAGAAGGGCCTGGAATATGATATTCCAAAAGGCACAAGAACTTGAGATGCAGCCAAGAATAAACTACACAGCTAAGCTGAGCATTTTCTTCCAGGGAAGAAGATGGACATTTAATGAAACAAATGAATTCCATTTGTTTCTGAAGAAAAAACCAGAACTAAACAAAAAATTTGATCTCCAAGCATAGAACTCAAGAGATGCAGTAATCACCAATTCCTATCTCACCTGACCCACTGCAGATAGGCCCTTTCAGCAGCTCCAATAGCCTCCTTCAATCCTTCTCTTCTCGATTTAATTTAAGTCTCAGGCTGTGCTGCAGCATTTGTGCAATCATTCCCTTTCCAGTGTGTAATTCATTCGTTGGCATATTGCTCCATATATTTCCAGGTATGGCCATATGTGAATATAATTCAAGATTGAGTCATGTATCTTCAAAGCTACTTGTTTCCTATTTTCTTTCCCTTATGACACCCCCCCCCGCAAATCTATACAATCTACTATAATATAAACACAGTTTAAAATTTTCTTAGTGTCATGTGATATCAGTCTAGTTATAATAATAATATTTTAAGGAATCTATCTAATAATCCTATTACAATAATAGGATGAGATCATCCAGAGCATAAGTTTTAATGGGATTTTTCAGCACACCACAATTCATACCCAAGCTACTCCCAGTCTACTAGAATCTAATGATACCCTCTGCTTGGAGCTCAGTTTTGCCTCAAAATTATTTCCCCTCTTTTTCATGATCCGAAGAGTACTACAGAGCTAGAAACCAAAAGCAACCTTCCTTGTCAACTGTTAAAAATATAAATTGCATAATACAAAGGAATAAATACCAAAACATATTCCATGAAGGCTGTGTCTGATGACTGGATTGATCATAATTTCCCCGCCTTGGGACTACTATCCATTTCCCATGACCCATAAGGCAGTTTAAAATTGACTTTTGTGTGAGGTATTTCTTATCCTTCTGTCAAGTTTCTATAACTAGCTTTTCTTGGGAAGCAGAGTAGATGAGCTTACTTTTCCAACAGGAATGTATGAATGAAAATAATAAATGTAGGGATATTTTCTCTCTTTTTTTAAAATTTAATAGCGTTTTATTTACAGGTTAAAAGTATGGGTAAATTTACAGCATTGACAATTGCCAAACCTCTTGTTCCAATTTTTCCACTCTTTCCCCCATCCCCTCCCCCAGATGGCAGGATGACCAGTAGATGTTAAATAAATAAAATATAAATTAGATACACAATAAGTATACATGATTAAACCATTATTTTGCTGTACAAAAAGAATCAGACTCTGAAATATTGTACAATTAGCCTGTGAAGGAAATCAAAAATTAAGGTGGGCAAAAATATGGGGATTGGGAATTCAATGTAATGGTTCTTAGTCATCTCCCAGAGTTCTTTTCGCTGGGTGTAGCTGGTTCAGTTCATTACTGCTCCATTGGAAATGATTTGATTGATCTCATTGCTGAGGATGGTCAATTCCATCAGAATCGGTCATCATGTAGTATTGTTGTTGAAGTATATAATGATCTCTTGGCCCAGCTTGTTTCACTCAGCATCAGTTCATGTAAGTTTCTCCAGGCCTTTCTGAAATCTTCCTGTTAGTCATTTCTTATAGAACAATAATATTCCTTAATATTCATATAGCACAATTTATTCAGCCATTCTCCAACTGATGGACATCCACTCAGTTTCCAGTTTCTAGCCACTACAAAGAGGGCTGCCACAAACATTCGTGCACATACAGGTCCCTTTCCCTTCTTTATGATCTCTTTGGGATATAAGCCCAGTAGTAACACTGGATCAAAGGGTAAGCACAGTTTGATAACTTTTTGAGCATAGTTCCAAAATGTTCTCCAGAATGGTTGGATGTATTCACAATACCACCAACCATATATAATTGTCCCTGTTTTCCCACATCCCCTCCAACATTCCTCATTATCTTTCCCTGTCATTCTAGCCCATCTGACAGGTGCGTACTGATATCTCAGTTATCTTAATTTGCATTTCTCTGATTAATAATGACTTGGAACATCTTTTTATATGACTAGAAATAGTTTCAATTTCTTCATTAAATTGTCTTTCATTTTTGACCATTTATCAAATGGAGAATGGCTTGATTTTTTATAAATTAGAGTCAATTCTCTATATATTTTGGAAATGAGGCCTTTATCAGAACCTTTGACTGTAAAAATATTTTCCCAGTTTATAGCTTCCCTTCTAATCTTGTCAGCATTAGTTTTGTTTGTACAAAAACTTTTCAGTTTGGTATAGTCGAAATTTTCTATTTTGTGAACAGTAATATTCTAGTTCTTTTTGTCATAAATTTTCCTCTTCCACAGGTCTGAGAGGTAAAATTCTGTGTTCCTCTAATTTATTTTAAGTCATTATTTATGCCTAGGTCATGAACCCATTTTCCTTATCTTGGTGTGGCGTTAAGTGTGGATCAATGCCTACTTTCTGCCATATTAGTTTCAATTTTCCCAGAAATTTTGTCAAACATAAGTTCTTATCCCAAAAGTGAGTCTTTGGGTGTCAAACACTAGGTTGCTATAGTTGGACTGTTTTGTCCCTTAACCAAACCTATTCCACTGATAACTAATCTATTCCTTAGCCAATACCAAATGGTTTTGGAATCTGCCCATAATATAATTTTTAGATCTGGTACAGCTAAGCCACCTTCATTTGATTTTTTTTCATTAATTCCCTTGAAATTCTCGATCTTTTGTTTTTTCCATATGAATTTTGTTGTTATTTTTTCTAGGTCATTAAAATAGTTTTTTGGGAGTCTGATTGGTATAGCACTAAACAAATAGATTAGTTTAGGTAGTATTGTCATCTTTATTATATTTGCTCGCCCTATCCAAGAGCATTTAATATTTTTCCAATTGGTTAGATCAGACTGAATTTGTGTGAAACGTGGTCTGTAATTTTGCTCATAAAGTTTCTGATTTTCCCTTGGCAGATAGATTCCTAAAAATTTTATATTATCAATAGTTACTTTAAATGGACTTTCTCTTTTTAACTCTGACTGTTGTATTTTGTTAGTGACATAGAAGAATGCTGATGACTTATGTGGGTTCATTTTATAACCAGCAACTTTGCTAAAGTTGTGGATAATTTCTAATAACTTTTTAGTAGAATCTCTGGGGTTCTCTAAGTATACCATCATATCATCAGCAAAGAGTGATAATTTGGTTTTCTCATTTTCTATTCTTATTCCTTTAATCTCTTTCTCAGCTCTTATTGCCAAAGCTAGCATATCTAACACAATATTAAATAGTAAAAGTGATAGTGGGCAACCTGGTTTCACTCCGGATCTTACTGGGAATGGTTGTAGTTTGTCCCCATTACATATGATGCTTATTGATGGTTTTAAATAGATGCTGCTGATTATTTTACGGAAAAGTCCATTTATTCCTATACTCTCAAGTGTTTTTAATAGGAATGGATGTTGGATTTTATCAAATGCTTTTTCTTCATCTATTGAGATGATCATATGATTTTTGTTAATTTAGTTATTAATATGGCCAATTATATTGATAGTTTTCCTAATATTGAACCAGAACTGCATTCACGGTATAAATCCTACTTTATCATAGTGATTTATCCTGGGGATGATTTTCTGTAGTCTTTTTGCTAATATCTTATTTAAGATTTTAGCATCAATATTCATTAGGTAGATAGGTCTGTAATTTTCTTTCTCTGTTTTCAACCTAACTGGTTTAGGTATCAGTACCATGTCTGTATCATAAAATGAATTTGGTAGGACTCCTTCATTCTTTATTTTATCAAATAATTTATATAGCATTGGGGCCAATTATTCTTTAAATGTTTGGTAGAATTCACATGTAAATCCATGTGGTCCTGGGGACTTTTTCTTAGGGAGTTGTTTAATAGCCTGTTCTATTGCTTTTTCTGAAATGGGACTATTCAAGCAATTTACTTCCTCCTCTGTTAGTCTGGGAAGTCAATATTTTTGGAGGTAGTCATCCATTTCACTTAGGTTATCAAACTTATTGGCACAAAGTTGGGCAAAATAACTCATTATTTCTCTAATTTCCTCTTCATTGGTGGAAAGTTCTCCCTTTTCATTTTTAAGACTACTAATTTCATTTTCCTCCCTCCTTTTTCTAATCAGATTTACCAAAGGCTTATCTATTTTATTGGCTTTTTCATAGAACCAACTCTTAGTTTTATTAATTAGTTCAATAGTGTTTTTACTTTCAATATTATTGATTTCTCCTTTTAATTTTAGATTTCAAATTTGGTATTTGATTGGGGGTTTTTAATTTGGTCTTTTTTTAGTTTTTTAGTTGCAAGCCCAATTCATTAACCTTTTCTTTCTCTGTTTTATTCAAGTAAGCCTCTAAGGATATAAAATTTCCTCTTATCACTTCTTTGGCTGCATCCCACAAATTTTGGTATGACGTCTCATCATTGTCATTATCTTGAGTGAAATTATTAATTGTATCTTATAATTTGCTGTTTCACCCAATCATTTTTTAAGATGAGATAGTTTAGTTTCCAATTACTTTTTGGTCTATTTACCCCTAACTTTTTGTTGAATGTAGTTTTTATGGCATCATGATCTGAAAAGAAAGCATTTACTATTTCTACCATCTTGAATTTAATTTTGAGGTCTTTATGTCCTACTATATGGTCAATTTTTGAATAGCTTCCATGAATTGCTGAGAAGAAAGTATATTCCTTTCTATCTCCATTCAATTTTCTCCAAAGATATAACATACCTAATTTTTCTAATATTCTATTTACTTCTTTAATTTCTTTCTTATTTGTTTTGTGGTTTGATTTGTCTAATTCTGAGAATGCAAGGTTGAGATCTCCCATTATTACAGTTTTGTTATCTATTTCTTCTTGCAACTCTCTTAACTTCTCCTTTAGGAAGTTGGATGCTATACTACTTGGTACATATATGTTTAGTATTGATATTGCTTCATTGTTTATGCTACCCTTTAGCAAGATGTTGTTTCCTTCTTTATCTCTTTTAATTAGATCAATTTTTGCTTTTGCTTGATCTGAGATAAGGATGGCTACCCTTGCTTTTTTGACTTCACCTGAAGCATAACAGATTTTGCTCCAGCCTTTTACCTTTACTCTATATGTATCACCCTGCTTTAAATGTATTTCTTGTAAACAACATATTGTAGGGTTCTGACTTTTGATCCAGTCTGCTATCTGCCTCCTCTTTATGGAAGAGTTCATCCCATTCCCATTTACAGTTAGAATTACTAATTCTGTATTTCCTGCCATCCTAATATCCCCAGATTATGCTTTACTTTTTCTTGCCCCCCAAACCCTCTTACTCCTTTTTAAACTTATGTAATTATGTAACCCACTTGTATCACAACGCTTACCCTCCTTAGAATCCCTCCCTCCCCCACTTTGAATCTTTTGCCCTTTCTTCCCTTATTGTTCTTTTTCTTTTCCCTTTTCCTCTCCCCCTTTTTTAATGAGGTGAGAGAGAATTTTCTCTAAAACAAATATGTCAATTATTTTCTCTTTGAGCCAACTTTGATGATAGTAAGATTCACACAATGTGCCTCCACCTCTCTAAATTCCCTCAGATATGATAAGTTTCCTTTGCCTCTTTGTAGGATGTGGTTTCCCTCTTTTTATCCCCACTTTCTCCCTTTTCTGCCATCATTCCTTTGCATATCTACTTCCCTTTTTTATGTTATACATGTATTCTTTTTATATATCCACAACAGAAATACCATTCTTAAGAGTTCCTTTTACCTTTTCTGCATCTCTTGAGTTTATAGTTGGAGATCAAATTTTTTGTTTAGTTCTGGTTTTTTCCTTATAAACAAATGGAATTCATGTGTTTCATTAAATGTCCATCTTCTTCCCTGGAAGAAAATGCTCAGCTTAGCTGGGTAGTTTATTCTTGGCTGCATTCCAAGTTCTTTTGCCTTTCAGAATATCAGATTCCAGGCCCTTCAATCCTTTAATGTGGAGGTAGCCAGATCTTGGGTGATCCTTATTGTGGCACTTCAGTATTTAAATTGTTTTTTTCTGGATGCTTGTAAAATTTTTTCCTTCATCTGATAGTTCTGAAATTTGACCACAATATTCCTTGGGGTTTTTATTTTAGCGACTTTTTCAGAAGGTTTTCAATGAATTCTTTCAATGCCTATTTTACCTTCTGATTCTATTACATCTGGGCAGTTCTCTTTGATGATTTCTTGTAAAATAGTATCTAGGCTCTTTTTTTCATCATAATTTTTGGAAAGTCCAATAATCCTCAGATTATCTCTCCTAGATCTATTTTCCAAGTCTGTCATTTTTGCAAGTAGATAATTCATGGTTTTTTCCAGTTTGTTATTTTTTTGGTTTTGCTTGACTGATTCTTGCTGTCTCAATGAATCATTAGTTTCTATTTGTTCAGTTCTAATTTTTAAAGAATTGTTTTCTTCCTTAGCTTTTTTAACTTCTTTCTTTATATGTCCAATTGAGTTTTTAAATGAATTGTTTTGATCTATGGAATTTTTTTCCATTTCACTAATTTTTTTTAGTGCATTATTTTCTTTTTCCAATTCACAGATCCTACTTTCTTGCGAGTTCTTTGTCTTTTCTAATTCATAAATCCTACTTTCTAGTGAATTCTTTATTGTTTCCAAATTGCAATTCTTACTTTCCTGAGATTTTTTTATTTTTTCCAATTCACAAATTTTGTTTCTCTGCACTTCCTAGGAATTTTTTATCTTTTCCAATTCATATTTCAGGAAGTAGTTATTCTCTTGTAAGGCTTCTCTTTCCTTTCCCCATTTATCTTCTAACTCTCTTTTGAGACTTTTAATGGTCTCTTCTATGAGAGCATCATGTAAAAGGGGACAGTCTGGTGCTTGTTTGCTGTTAGTCTCTTCAGGTTTGCTGACCTGCTCTTTTTCTGCATAGAAGCTGTCGATTGTTCTTTTCATCTTTTTATTCATGTTTTAAAGCCTTCAGGCTATGCCTCCTAGGAGAGGGGGTTACCAGCTTCCTCTGCAGAACAGGAGAGATGCAAACTGGTTTCCGCTCCGAGGTATGGGAGTGCTCTGAGTGAGAGTTTTCCCTTCCCCCAACAGGAGGTGGATTCAGCACTGGATGAGCTATCGAAATGCCCAGTTAGTGTCAGCAATTGCCCTAGGCTAGAGACTAAGGGGTGAAAGTGTCACTGCACCAGGCCAGAGTCTCTTGTGGGGCTGTGGGTATTAGCAGCTGACCACAGACCTCTGATTCTACTGGAAGTCTGCCCGGAACTCTGCCCCAACATCTCTGCCCCAATGTCTCTGCCTCAATGTCTCTGCCTGATGCAAATTGGCCCTGTGAATGTTCTAAGGCCCCAAGCTGAGCCCCCTACTACGCAGATTAGAGGCTAACCTGGGCTGTGCCCTCCTGCCATGCAGGTTCACAACTGCCCCAAGGACAAGCCCCGTACTGCGGTTTGGGGCTTCGAGCTTGTGCTGAGATCTGTGCTCTTACTTTCGCTTTGAGGCTCTCTTGGGAACCTAATTTCTCTCCCAGTCTATGCTGATCTCCCCCCTAGCCCCAGAATAAACCTTTTTTGGCAAGACTGCAGATTTTCTTCGGCTGGTGAGTTGTTATACTTTTTATCTTTATGAATTGTAGCAGTCAAGACTATTTTTGAGGCTCGATATAATATTGATAAAGAGGATAAGAGAAGAGCTTAGAAAGTCGGGTGTACCTTCTCCACCATCTTGGCTCTGCCCCCCTCGATATTTTCTCACCAAAAAGTTCTAAGCCAGGCTCAGCCTCTGATAACTCTTTGAACTCTTGATTGGTATTTTCATTCTTTACTTCCTTTTATGTACAATTACCATAGTGTTGCTTTTTCTTTACTTACACATTCAGTAATGTTTAAGTTTTAACACAAAGACTACAAGGGAAAAATAATTATAATGCATAGAATAATTATAAGCATATCACTGATTAATTAATTGAGGGTAGGGTGGACGCACCTAAAAGTAAGGAAGCTTGATTTCTGGGAGGAATGTAGTAGGATTAAAATCTTGGCTGTGCCATTTACTGCTTGTATGATCTTGTGCAAGTCACATAACAGCTCTGAAATTTTATTTCCTCAACTAAAAAATGTTAATTAGACAACTTCTGCAGTCCTTTCAAGCTCTCTATCTAAGATATCACCATAATCCATATAAGAGAAGGAAATGTGCTACAATGGGAAGTATACTTTCTTTGTATTCCAATGATCTGGATTCAAAATTCATTTTTCATGTCTACCGTATTTGTGAATGTGGGGATATCATATAAATTTTCTGGATCTTTATTTCCTCATTTAATAAATATTTAGACTATGAGGTTCCTTACAGTTTTAAATCTAAAGACCTCATATCATTCTCCTTCCTGCAGTTCCCATTCCAAACTGCCCTCTTGTTACCTTCTACATACTCTGTGTGTTTATTGTATTTACCTAATTATTTGAAAACTGTCATCTCAGTAAAATGTGAGTTCCTTATGTAAACTCATAAACTTTTTCCTCTTTTGTAATTTCAGTGCTTAGTATAATGCCCAGCACATATTAAGTCCTTAATAAATATATATTGATTTCCCCTCTGTGACATTATATCTTTCACCTTGGGGCCTTGACACATCATGTCCTCATCCTCACCTCTATGTGATTCATCTCATAGCTTTCCCTCAGTGCATTGCTGTACCTTCCCCTAGACCAGGGCTTCTTAAACTTTTCCCACACATTAGTTTTTTTCCTAAATTCTTTTACATGATATTGGGTATATAGGTGTATAAACTATGTATACAACTCAAACCTTTAGTGATAATAAATGATAAGCTTGTAATTTCCACATTCAGGTATGAGACCCCATATTGGGTTATAACCTTCAGTTTAAGAAGCTTCACTAGATAAAAATTTTGCTGATTTCCAGATATACCCACACCCACACCAATTCTCTCCAAACACATTCATTAGGATTCTGTTCCTATAAAAAATCATTATTTGTCAACATTTATTTATGTATGTATATAAATGCACACACACACACATATATATACATAAATGTATGTTTATAGCTTTATTATGTAAATACTGGATTCACCCACTCCCATCCACTCACTGAGGAAAGAGACTATTGCTTTTTTTATTGTTTTTTTTGTTTGTTTGTTTCTCTCATCACACAAATGCCCTGTACATTTTGTTGTTGAATTGTTGCCAGTTATGTCTGACTCTGTAACCTCACTTGTGGTTTTCTTGACAGAGATACTGCAGTGGCTTGTCATTTACTTCTCCGGTCCATTTAACAGATGAAGAATTTCCAGGGACACACAGCTAGTAAAGTATCCAAAACTACATTTAGACTCACAAAGATGAGTTTTATTGACCCCAGATCCATTACTCTCTACACTGGGACACAAAGATGCCTATCCCATCATATAGCTGATTCTTAATATAAGTTCATGGAATTTCATTGATTGAAAAGTAATAAAGTGCTAATTACCATTCAAGATGTTTAAATCATCACTATGTTGAAGTATAAAAATAGATCTCATTTCTATTTCTACTCCAAATATTTTGATTGATATTATTCTGTAGTTAAATATTAACACAGTAATAGATTACTAAAGTCAAATATTTCAGGTCAGTAAATTAGAGAAGTTAGTTCATTCAAAGAATGTTTATCCATTGCTTTCATAAGCATTTACTCAGTTGAATAAAAGTAATTTAAGTGAATTGCAATAGCAAGAAACTCTAGCTGCTGACTGTCCTTTTGAAGAGAGTCTTAGAGTAGGTGAGGGGAAAAGAAAAATAAGAGTATGAAAACTTTTCACAAGAGAAATGGTGGAAGAGGGTGGGTATTTTTACCCCAAAGAAGAGATTTCAGAGGGATATGATCATTGTGTTTTAATATATGAAAGGCTGTTACATGGAAAATTAATTACAAATTACCCAGAGTATAAATAAGAAAAAAATAAATAGAAAAAAGGCACTAAATTTATGAAGAATTTGGTATGGTTTTCTGAAGAAGATGGCATTTTAGCAGGGACTTGACTAACATAAGGAAAATAGTAGATGGAATTATAAATTTTTCAGAGCAAGACAATGTCAAATATTCACTTCATGTAGTGTTTAACATATAGTAAATGCTTAATAAATGCATAAATACTCATTTATTCATTATTTCATGTCAATTGATTCATGTTGGAATCCTTACAAAGTGTTATGTCATTAAAATTGATAGAGACAATAATTATCTAATTTAGCATGGTTCAGTATGATTGATCTGATCCTACAAGGAGATGTTATGGGCCAGAACTTGAAACAAGGTACTAAGTGGAATTGATGGAAGCAATGCTTGTGTGCTTGGTTTTGCACCTTTAAATGTTTACACATTAGAGGTCACACATTGGAGTTCACAAGTACGGGAGATTCACAAAGTTAACTTTGTAACTTTGTGAATTCACACCTCCCATAAGTGTGTGTCAGAGAAGGAGTCGACCTTTTACACCAAGCATAAAAAGACCTTCAGTCAGTCAGTCACAGTCAGTTCAGAAGAAGCCATGAGTCTGAGTTGAGCTAGAACCAGAAGTCACTTCAGAAGATTGACAGAGTGAAAGTTCAGTTCAGGAGATTGAGAAGCTAATCTGCAGTTGGGCAGAACCAAGATTCAGAGAGAGGATGAAGCTAGCAACAAGAGCTCTCAGAACCAGAGCAAGCTAATTGGCCTATTTTGGAAGAAATTCCAAATTCTTTGGAATGAAGAACTACTTTAACACCGGACTACATTTGAAGTCATTGTTACTTTGAACTGAAACTAAGGCTGCCTCCAGAAACCTCCCCAAGAAACCTGCTCTCACAGAGAACCATCATATATTATATAAAAAAAGAGAACACCACAGATTCAGGTTTTGATAGCTATATTGTTAAGAAGTTCAGTTCTTATATCAGAATAGTCCAAATATGCCTCCCTTTACTTCCTAATGGTTGGTCCTCAATTTAACCTTGGGAAGAATTAGAGTAAGGCTAATTAATCTTCCATGTGACAGCTGTCATATGCACACAGTATCTTATTTTCCATATTAGAAAGAGAATTCCTCAAGGTTTTGGTCTTTTGTATTAAAAAACTGTGCTCTCCCAATGCCAGGCACATAGTAATAAATTATTGAATATATATTGACTGAAAGTCTAACTGAGGGAAATAATCTGTATAAGAGAGTAGCAATAGAGGTGAATTGCAAATTAGTATGGCAGAAACTAAGCATTGACCCACACTTAACACCATACACCAAGATAAGGTCAAAATGGGTTCATGACCTAGGCATAAAGAATGAGATTATAAATAAATTAAAAGAAAATCGGATAGTTTACCTATCAGACCTGTGGAGGAGGAAGGAATTCATGACCAAAGAAGAACTAGAGATCATTATTGATCACAAAACAGAAAATTTTGATTATATCAAGTTAAAAAGCTTTTGTACAAACAAAACTAATGCAGACAAGATTAGAAGGGAAGCAATAAACTGGGAAAACATTTTTACAATTGAAGATTCTGATAAAGGCCTCATTTCCAAAATAAATGGAGAATCGAGTCTAATTTATAAGAAATCAAGTCATTCTCCAATTGATAAATGGTCAAAGGATATGAACAGACAATTTTCAGATGTTGAATTTGAAACTATTTCTATTCATATGAAAAAGTGCTCCAAATAATTATCAATCAGAGAAATGCAAATTAAGACAACTTTGAGATACCACTATGAACCTGTCAGATTGACTAAGATGACAGGAAAAGATAGTGATGAATGTTGGAGAGGATGTGAGAAAACTGGGTCACTGATACATTGTTGGTGGAATTGTGAATACATACAGGCATTCTGGAGAGTGATTTGGAACTACGCTTAAAAAGTTAGCAAACTGTGCATATTCTTTGATCCAGCAGTATTACTACTGGGCTTATATCCCAAAGAGATATTAAAGAAGGCAAAGGGACCTGTATGTGCAAAAACGTTTGTGGCAGGCCTTTTTGTAGAGGCTAGAAACTGGAAAATGATGGATGCCCATCAATCGAAGAATGGCTAAGTAAACTGTGGTATATGAATGTTATGGAATATTATTGTTCTGTAAGAAATCACCATCAGAATGAATACAGAGAGGCTTGGAGAGACTTGCATGAACTGATGCTAAGTGAAATGAGCAGAACCAGGAGATCATTATACACTTCAACAACAATACTATATAAGGATCAATTCTGATGGAAGTGGCTCTCTTCAACAATGAGAGGATTCAAATCAGTTCCAATTGATCAGTAATAAACAGAAACAGCCACACCCAGCAAAAGAACACTGGGAAATGAGTGTGGACCACGTCTTAGCATTTACACTTTTTCTGTTATTGTTTGCTTGCACTTTTTTTCTTCCCAGGTTATTTTTACCTTCTTTCCAAATCTTATTTTATCTTGTGCAATAAGATAGCTGTATAAATATGTATACACATATTGTATTTAACATATGCTTTAACATATTTAACATGTATGGGACTTCCTGCCATTGAGGGGAAGGAAGGAAAAAGTTTGGAACAGAAGTTGAAAAATTACCCATGCATATGTTTTGTCAATAAAAAGCTATAATAATAAAAAATAGAAAGAAGTATAGAATAATAAACAGGGGGGAACACACACACACACACACACACACACACACACATGGGGAAATACACAGAGTATTTAAAGGTTAAATTTAAACTGTTTATATCCCTAGATGGGAAAATGATATCTGCAAATTTTGAGAACTATATCTCATATTGAGGTAATTAGAGGGGGTATATATGAATGGAAAGTGTAGATATGAATGAATTCTAATGTAATGATGTCAAACAAAGTGACATTAAGAAGTGAAAAATTGATTTTACTGAGAGAGACAAGAAAAGGTATAATGGGACAAATTAGATCACATGAAAAAGCATGAAAGATCTGTTACAAGAGAGGGAAAGAAGAGAGGAAGATAATCATTATCTGAAGCTTAGTCTTATCAGTTTTTTCTGAAAGAGGGAATAAAATAATCACTCAGTTGGGTATAGAAATTTACATTAACCTTTAAGGATGTAAGAGAAGAAAGTGGAAAGAAATGAGAAAGAAAATAGAAGGGAAGACAGGAAGACAGCAGGGTGGGTTAGAAACAAAACATTACTAAAGAGGGACAGGGTGGAGAGAATAATAGTATATACAGGGAAGAAAATATGATGGAGGGAAACACAGAGCTGGTAATCATAATTATAAATGTGAATGGGATGAACTTTCCCCCAAAAGGAAATAGGACAGCAGATTGGATTAAAAGACAGAATCCTACAATATGTTGTTTACAATCAACAAATTTTAAACAGAGAGATACATACACATTAAGTATAAGGCTGGAGCAAAATTTATTATGCCTCAGCAAAAGTAAAAAAAGTAGGAGTAGCAATGTTAATCTCAAATAAAGTAAAATTAAAAATAGATCTAATTAAAAGAGATAAGGAAAGTTACCACATCTTGTTAATGAATACCATAGACAATGAAGTGCTATCAATAACAAATGTATATGTATCAAGTGGTAGAGCATAAAAATTCCTAGAGAAGCATTCAACCAAGTTACAGAAAGAAATAGAAAGCAAAACTCTATTAGTGGGAAACCTCAAACTTTCCCTCTTAGAATTAAATGAATCTACCCACAAAATAAATAAGAAAGAAATTAGGGAGGTTAATGGAATCCTTGAGAACTTAGATAGAATAGACCTCTGGAGAAAACTGAGTAGGGACAGAAGAAAATATATGTTTTACTCAGGACTACATTGTACCTACACAAAACCTGGCTGTATTTAGGCATTAAAATTTCACAATCAAATACAGAAAAGTAGAAAGAGTAAATGCTTCCTTTTCAGACCTTGATGCAAGAAAATTATATTAAACAAAGGGCCAGGGAAAGATAGACTAAAAACAAATTTGAAATTTAATAATTTAATTATAAAGAATGAGTTAGTAAAATAACAAATAATAGTAACAATCAATTATTTAATTTAAGAAAATGATAATAATGAGACAACAAAATATAGACATGCGGGGCTCAAGATTAAGTGCTTATTTTTTTAGAAAACATTTATTTATTACGAAAATAAAACATGACAAAATGTGTCAATTGAATGACATAGGTGAGATTTCAGTAATGTCTTAATCTAATCCCTTCATTTAACAGATGAAGAACTGAGGCCTAGTTTTGAGAATTCCTTGGCCAATGCAAGTTAATGATAAAAATGTGAAGACAATGTAGGTATCTTGGACCCAAACTCACTCTTCCATTGGTTAAAAAAATGGTGAGAGAAAAATAATTTAGCAAAGAACACATTTTTTGAGTAACCTTATGACATCAGAGTGGAGAACAAAATATCATTCAAAAGGGAAAAATAATATTGTAAAAAATAAAAATGACCATAATTTAAAAATTAAAACAATATCATTCTATTTATGTTTTGTCTTATGTTCAACTATTTAAACATAGAATGCAAAGTATGACATGGTTGATATAAAGCTGGCAAGGTAGTCTTGTTTCAAATCTAGACTCTAGAATGTACTAACTGCTGGATCATGAGTAAATTATTTAGAACTTGGGAGTAGAGCCAAGATGGCAGAGAGGACACACATTTCTTTCTGACCTCATCCCATGTCCCTCAAACTAATTAGCAAATCTACCCTCTGAATTTGTCTGGACTAACAGAACCCACAAATGTTGGCAGTGTAACAAATTACCAGCAGAAGATAATTTTGAAGCTCTCCAAAAAAGGTCTCTTTCAACTGGGCATGGAGGAAGGAGAGCCAAGTGGAAGAAGGCCAGGCACAGATGCCAAATGCAAGCAGCACAGAGCCCTGGAGTGTTAGGAAGATTAATGGACTCCTAGAATGGTGGGGCTGTACATGGCAGAGAATCTACAGCGAAACATCTACAACAGTGTTGGCTACTCTGCCCTGGTTACAAGCCAGTAGATCAGCAGAGAAGTTATAAAACATCCAACAAAAACACAAAAGGTAAATAGTTAACCCCTAACACCAGAATTTCACAAGATCTGGCAACATCCACTTAGCATCAGAAATCAATAAGCACTGACTCAGCACAGCCAGCACTGACCAAGCATAGCAGCTGTTGCTTATAAATGAATCTTGGATTATCTGCCTTGCCCTAGAAGCAGATCTCTACTTTAAAAGAAAAATGAGCAAATAAGCAAAGAGAACTCTGACCATAGATAGTTTCTATGGTGAAAGAAAAAAAACAGATTTCAAACTCTGAAAAGATTAAAAGCATATCATCTCCAGATAAACCCCCAAAGGGTGAAATTGGTCCCCATCACATACGGCTCTCTTAGAAGAAATTAAAAATTATATTAAAAGAGAGCTAGAAGAAAAATGGAGAAAGGAAATGAAAACTTTGCAAGAAGGTTTAGAAAGGCAACACAGAAATTATCTGAGGAAAATTCATTATAAAATATGGAAAAAGCATATAACTAATTAATAGATATATTTGACAAAATGGAAAAAGAAAAGAACTCCCTGAAAAACATTTGTGAAATGGGAAAAAAATCCATAGAATAAAATAACTAACTTAAAAATTCAATTGCATAAATACAAAAAAAAAAAACCAAAGTAAAGGAAGAAAATAATTTACTAAAAATCAGAACTGAAAAAATTGAAATGAATAATTAAATGAGACATCAAGAATCAGTCAAGCAAAACCAAAAGAAGAAGAAGAAGAAAAAGAAGAAGAAGAAAAAGAAGAAGAAGAAGAAGAAGAAAAAGAAGAAGAAGAAGAAGAAGAAGAAGAAGAAGAAAAAGAAGAAGAAGAAGAAGAAGAAGAAGAAGAAGAAGAAGAAGAAATAGAAGAAAATATAAAATGCCTATTTCAGAAACAACTGACCTGGAAAATAGATTTAGCAGAGATAATCTAAGAATTATTATACTTCTTGAAAATCATGATTTTTTTTTAAAAAAAAAAGCCTAGATATTATTTTTCAGGAAATCATCAAAGAGAACTGTGCTGATGTTATAGACTCAGAAGGAAAAATTACCATTGTAAGAATTCACCAAACAACTCCTGAAAGAGGTCCCAAAACTAAAATTTCAAGTAACATAGCGGTTAAATTTCAGAAGTATTAAACCTAGGAAAAAATATTAAAAGAAGCCAGAAAAAAATTCACATGCCGAGGAGCCACCAAAAAGATTAGCCAGGACCTACAGTTTCTAACTTAAAAAATTGCAGGGCCTGGAATCTGATATTCTGAAAGGCTAAGGAACTTGGGATGTAGCCAAGAACAAACTATCATGCTAAACTGAGAATTTTCTTCTAGGGAAGAAGACAGGCATTGAAACAGGGAAATTCCGTTTATTTCTGATGAACAGACCAGGATAAAACAAAAATTTTGACCTCCAAAAATAGAACTGAAGAGAAGCATAAAAAGATAAAAAGAAAAGAACTCTTGAGAAATGTATTTCTGTAATGGTTATACATAGAGTGTGCATGTATAAATTGGTTTTACTTTTATAATATAAAAAAGAAATTAGAGGTGGAAAGGGGATTGTACCAGAAAAAAGGGAAAGTGGAGGAAAAATGAGGGAAATTACATCTCAGAAAGAGGCACAGAAAACCTATTATAACTGAGGGGGGAAAGGGAGAAGGATGAACATTGTGTGAATGTGCCCTCATCAGATTTGGCTAAAAGAGAAATTATTAAATATATTTGGTTTCACAGAGAAACTTTTCTCACCTTATAGAAAAGTGGGAGGAGTAAGGAGAAAAAGGAAAGGGATAGGATAAATAGAAGGGAAAACAGAAAGAGTTGGGGAAAGGTATAAGAAAGGGGGAGGGACTCTAAAGGGGGAGATCTGCTTGAGACAAGTGGTTCTCATAAGTAAAATACTGGGGGAGGGAGGGGAAAAGGAAAGAAAAAAAAGTATAATTTGGGGTAAAAAAGAAGGCAGGAAAAACAGAATTAGTAGTTTTAACCATAAATGGGAATTGGGTGAACTCTCCCATAAATAGGAAGCAGATAGCAGACTGGATTAAAAGACAGGTCCTATAATATGTTGTTTACAAGAAACACATTTAAAGCAGAGTGATAAATATATAGTAAAGGTAACAGGCTGGAGCAGAATCTATTATGCTTTAGGTGAAGTTGAAAAAAAAAAACAAAAAAAACAAAAACAGAGGTAACCATCCTGATCTCAGATCAAGTAAAAGCAAAGATTGATCTAATTAAAAGAGATAAGGAAGGAAATGTATATCTTGCTAAAGGGTACCATAGATAATGAAGCAATATCAACACTAACCATATATGCACCAAGTGGCATAGCATGGAAATTCCTAAAGAAGTTAAGAGATCTGCAAGAAGAAATAGCAAAACTCTAGCAATAGAAGATCTCAAACTTGCTCTCTCAGTACTAGATAAATTAAACCACAAAATAAATAAGAAAGAAGTTAAGAAGATAACTAAAACACACAAAAAAAATTAAGTACAATAGATCTTTGGGGAAAATTGAATGGAGACAGGAGAAGATTTTCTTCTTGGCAGTTCATGGAATGTATAAAAAAATTGACCATATATTAGGGTGTAAAGACCTCAACATCAAATGCAGAAAGGCAGAAAGAGTAAATGCATTTTTTTCAAATCATGAAGCAATCAATATTACATACAATAAAAAGCTAGGGGAAAACAGACCAAAAAGTAATTAGAAATTAAATAATCTCATCCTAAAGATTGAAAGGGTAAAACAGCAAATCGTTGACAGTTAATAATTTTATCCAAGAGAATGACAATAATGAGGCAATGTACCAAAATTTATGGGATGCAGCCAAAGTGGTAATAAGGGGAAATATTATATCTCTAGATTCTTACTTACTTAAAATAGGGAAAGGAAGGATTAATGAATTGGGCTTACAATCAAAAAGATAGATAAAGAACAAATTAAAAACCCACAATCAAAAAACAAACTTGTAATTCTAAAAAAGGAGGGATTAATAAAAATAGAAAATAAAAAAACACTATTGAATTAATAAACAAAATCAAGAGTTGGTTTTATGAAAAAAATAAGCCTTTAGTTAATTTGATTAGAAAAAGGAAAGAGGAAAATCAAATAGTCTCAAAAATGAAATGGGATACCTTTCCACCATGAAGAAAAATTAAAGCAATAATTAGGAGTCATTTTGCCCAATTTTATAGCAATAAATGTGATCACCTAAGTGAAATCGAGGAATAACTACAAAAATGTAGATGTCCCAGATTAACAGAAGAGGAAATAAATTACTTAAATGGTCCAATTTTGCAAAAAGAAATTAAACAAAGCTATTGATCAACTCCCTAAGAAAAAATCCCCAGGACCAGATGGATTTACATGTGAATACTACCAAATATTTAAAAAAATATTTTTGAAATAAATAATTTTGAAAATAGGAAAAGAAAGACTCCTACAAAATTCCTTTAATGACACAAACATGGTACTGATACCTAAACCAGGTAGGGTGACAACTGAGAAAGAAAATTATAGACCAATTTCTCTAATAAGTATTGATGCAAAAATCTTAAATAAAATATTAGAAATGAGATTACAGAATGTCATCTCTAAGATAATACACTATGACGAAGTAGGATTTATACCAGGAATGGAAGGCTGGTTCAATATTAGGAAAACTATTAGCATAATTGACAATATCAATAACCAAATTAACAAAAACCATATGATTATCTCAATAGATGCAGAAAAAGAATTTAATAAAATCCAACATCGATTCCTATTAAAAACACTTGAGAGTATAGGAATAAATGGACTTTTCCATAAAATAGTCAATAACATCTATTTGAAACCATCAGCAAGCATCACATGTAATGAGGGCAGGTAGAACCATTCCCAATAATATCAGGAGTGAAACAAGGCTGCCCACTATCACTATTACTATTCAATATTGCAATAGAATTGTTAGTTTTTGGCAATGAGAGAAGAAAAAGTGATTAAAGGAATTAGTGTAGGTAATGAGGAAACCATATTATCTATTTTTGCAGATGATATGATGGTATACTTAGAGATCTCTAGATAATCAATTAAAAAAAAACAATTACAAATAATCCACAACTTTAGCTAAGTTGCAGGATACAAAATAAATCCACATAAATGATCAGCATTTTTATACATCACTAACAAAATCCAAAAGCAAGAGATACAAAGAGAAATCGCATTTAAAATAACTATTGATAGAGTAAACTATTTGGTAATCTATCTGGTAAGGGAAAGTCAGGAACTATATGAGCAAAACTACAAAACACTTTCTATACAAATAAAGTCAAATCTCCCCAATTGGAAAAATGTCAAATGCTCTTGGATAGGTCAAGTCAATACAATTACAGATGACCATACTATCTAAACTATTTATTTAGTGTTATACCAAACTCCCAAGAAATCATTTTACTAAACTAGAAAAAAACAACACCAAAATTCATCTGAAGGAACAAAAGGTCAAGAATTTCAAGGGAATTAATGGGGGAAAAAAGGAAGTGAAAGTGTTCTAGCTGTACCAGATCTAAAACTGTATTATGAAGTAGGAATTATCAACATCATTTCGTACTGGCTTAGAAATAGAGTAGTTGGTCATTGGAAAAGGTTTGGTTCATAGGATAAAATAATAACTATATTAATCTCATATTCGACAAACCTACAGACCCAAGCTTTTGGGATAAAAATCCATTAATTGCCAAAACTGCTCTGAAAATTGAAAACTAGGATGGCAAAAAACTAGGCAATGACCCATAGGTCACATCATATACCAAGATAAGATTAAAATAGATTCATTATCTAGACACAAAGAATTATATTATAAACAAATTAGAAGGACATAGGATAGTTTCTCAGATCTGTGGAGGTGGAAGGGATTTTTCAACAAAAAAAGAATTAGAGATCATTATTGATCACAAAATAGATAATTTTGATTATATAAAGTTTAAAAGGTTTTTTTTCAAACAAAACTAATGCAGAGAAGATTAGAAGAGAAGCAATAAATTGGGAAAACATTTTTACATGCAAAGGTTTCAATAAAGGCCTCATTCCTAAAATATATAGAGCATTGACTCAAATTTATAAGAATTCAAGCCATTCTCCAATTCATAAATGGTCAAGGACTTCCAGCCAAGATGGTGGAGAGGAGGCACCCAGCTGGGTAAGCTCCACATTTTCTCTCAGAACTCATTTCATGACAAGCCTCTGAATTAATGCTTGACTGAAAAAAAACCCACAAATAGTTACCAAGACAAGACATCCTTGAGATTTGACAGGAAAGGTCCCTGTTTTTGCAGGGACAGTTTTAGATTGGGCACAGGCTGAGGGCAGGCAACAGCAAGCAGGCAGCTCACAGCTGAGCAGACCAGAGAGGGGTGGGGTGTGATCTCAGCCGTCTCTGTGGGGAGAGCTTTGCTACAGTATCAGATACTTTGCCCTGGCAGCAGGTCAGTAGCCCAACAGAGAAGCTAACACTGGGGGGTGAAGAATATAACTCCAAACAGCTGGAGTCTCTCCAAGACCTGGCCACCCCTCCCCCACAGTGTCTCAGCATGCTCTCTCTGCGTCTCAGAGCACAGGAGCACCACAGTCCTGCTAGTACCTCGCTGCTGCCTGCAGTCTGTTGAGGAAGCTCGGTAACACCACCCAGCCCCCCACCTCCAAAAAAAAAAAAAAAGGAGATTCCATTTGGATTTTTTTTCTTTTTTTCTTTTCTAGCTTGTCTCTGATTCTTCTCTGAAAAAATGAGCAAAAAATTGAAAAGGATCTTAACCTTGGACAACTTCTATATGGAAAGAGAGCAAACTCTAAACCCTGAGGAGACTAAAAACAGACTGTCTCCAGGTGAATCCCCAAAGGAGGAGATCATCTGTTCCTCAGCACAGATGAATCTCATAGAAGAAATTAAAAAGGCTCTCACAAGAGAACTAGAAGAAAAATGGGAAAAAGAGAGGGAGGCTTGGCAAGAGAGTCTGGAGAAGTCATCCCATTCATTATAAGACAGAGTGGATAAAGAAATCAAATCCTTGAAAAATAGGATTAGTGAACTGGAAACAGAAAATAGCTCTCTAAAAAATAAAATTGGTGAAATGGAAAAAAATTCAATAGAACAAAACAACTCAATTGGACAATTAGTAAAAGATATTTAAAAAAGGGAATGAAGAAAATGCTTCATTGAAAATCAGAATCAAACAAATGGAATTGAATGATTCGAGGAGACAAGAAGAATCAGTCAAGCAAAACCAAAAAAATCAAACAATGGAGAAGAATGTGAAATACCTTCTTTGGAAAACAACAGACCTGGAAAATAGGTCTAGGAAAGACAATCTGGGAATTATTGAACTCACAGAAAAATATGATGAAAAAAAGAGCCTCGACACTATTTTCCAGGAAATTATCATAGAGAACTGCCCAAAAGTCATAGATAAAGAGGGTAAAATAGACATTGAAAGAATTCATCAATCACCTACTAAAATGGATCCTAAAATCAAAACACCAAGAAATATAGTGGCCAAATGCCAGAACCCTCAGATGAAGGAAAAAAATTCTGCACCCAATTCAAATATAGAGGAGCCACAATAAGGATTACCCAGGATCTAGCAGCATCCATATTAAAAGATCAAAGGGCCTGGAATATGATATTCCGAAAGGCTAAGGCACTCGGTATGCAACCAAAAATAAGTTGCCCAGACAGAATATCTTTTTCCAGGGAAGAAGATGGTCATCCAATGAAATAAGTGAATTTCACCTATTTTTTATGAAAAAAACAGAACTTAACAAAAAGTTTGATCCACAAATATACCTAAAAAACCTAAAAAGGTAAAAAGAAATCTTGGGAAATATATTTCTGCTTTAAAGATGTATAAAGAAGACATGTATACCTTTTCTAGAAACTAGAAGTAGAAAGGACATTGTACCAGAAAAAGGGTAAAGTGGGGGTATAACATCTCACAAAGAGGCAAAGGAAACCTATTATATCTGAGAGAAAGAATGGAGGGGGATGAATATAGTGGGTATCTTACTGCCATCAAAATTAGCTTTAAGAGAAAAAATTTAGACACATTCAATTTATGGTGAAACTTCTCCCACCTCATTGAAAAGCGAGAAGGGAAAAGTGAAAAGGGAAGGAAAAAGCTAAGCAGAAGGGAATACAGAAACTGTAAGGGAAAGGAGTAAGATGGGGGAGGAACTCTAAGGTAGGGAGGAGGGATACTAAAAAGGGAGGGCTGTGAGAAGCAAGTGGTGCTCACAAGTTTAATACTGGGCAGCGGGTTAAGGGGGAAAGAAGGGAGAAAAGCATAAACAGGGGTTAACAAGATGGCAAGTAATACAGAATTGGTGGGGGAGCCAAGATGGCAGAGAAGACACACGCGACTTTCTAAGCTCTTCTCTTACCCTCTTTATCAATATTATATCGAGACTCAAAAATAGTCTTGACTGCTACAATTCATAAAGATAAGAAGTAGAACAACTCACCGGCCGAAGAAAATCTGCAGTCTCACCAAAAAAGGTTGGTTCTGGGGCTAGGGGGGAGATCAGCACAGACTGCGAGAGAAATTAAGTTCCCAGGAGAGTTTCAAACCGAAAGTGAAAGCACAGATCTCAGCACAAGCACACAGGCCCAACACACAGCAGTAGGGGCTTTTCCTTGGGGCAGTTGTGATCCTGCACAGCAGGAGGACACAGCCCGAGTTAGCCTCCAATCTGCTGTGAGCCGGCTTGGGCCATAGAGCTTTTCCAGGGCCGATTTGCATTGGGCAGAGACACTGGGGCAGAGTTCAGGGCGGTTTGCAGTCTGCTGACTGGGGTCTGCGGTCTGTGGTCTGTGGTCAGCTGCTAATACTCACAATCCCACAAGAGGCTCCGGCCTGGGGCAGTGACACTTTCACCCCTTAGTCTTTAGCCTAGGCAATCGCTAACCCACTCAGCCCTACTTAAGCAGTTTGATAGCCTGCCAGTGCTGAACCACCTCCTGTTGGGGGAAGGGAAAACTCACTCAGAGCATCCCATACCTCGAGCCAGAAATCGGTTTACATCTCCCTGCTCTGCAGAGGAAGCTGGAACCCCCTTGCCTAGAGACCACCCAAAGGCTTTAAAACATGAATAAAAAGATGAAAAGAACGATCCACAGCTTCTATGAGAAAAGAGCAGGTCAGCAAACCTGAAGAGACCTCAAACAGCAAACATGCATCAGACTGTCCTCCTTACATGATGCTCTCAAAGGAGGGAGGAAAATGAAATTAGAATCTTAAAATGAAAGGGAGAACTTTCCACCAATGAAGAGGAAATTAGAGAAATAATGGAGTTATTTTGCTCAACTTTATGCCAATAAATTTGATAACCAAGTGAAATGGATGATTACCCAAAAAATACAGACTTCCAGACTAAAGAGGAGGAATTAAATTGCTTGAATAGTCCCATTCAGAAAAAGAAAAGAACAGGCAATAAACAACTCCCTAAGAAAAAATTCCCAGGACCAGATGGATTTACATGTGAATTTTACCAAAAGATTTAAAGAAGAATTGGCCCCAATGCTATATAAATTATTTGATAAAATAGGAATGAAGGAGTCCCACCAAATTCCTTCATGACACAGAATGGATTGATACCTAAACTAGAGGCTGAAAACAGAGAAAGAAAATTAAGACCAATCTCCCTAATGAATATTGATGCTAAAATCTTAAATAAGAATTAAAAAGACTACAGAAAATCATTCCAAGATAATACATATGGATCAGTAGGATTTATACCAGGAATGCAGGGCTGGTTCAATATTAGGAAAACTATCAATATAATTGGCCATGTTAATAACCAAATTAACAAAACCATATGATCATCTCAATAGATGCAGAAAAGCATTTGATAAAATCCAATATCCATTCCTATTAAAAACACTTGAGAGTATAGGAATAAAATGGACTTTTCCTTAAAATAATCAGCAGCATCTATTTAAACCATCAGTAAGCATCATATGTAATGAGACAAACTGCAAACCATTCCAATAAGATCTGAGTGAAACAAGGTTGCCCACTATCACTGTTACTATTTAATATTGTATTAGAAACGCTAGCTATAGCAATAGGAGCTAGAAAGAGATTAAAGGAATAAGAACAGGCAATGAGGAAACCAAATTATCACTCTTTGCCGATGACATGATGGTATACTTAGAGAACCCCAGAGATTCTGCTAAAAAGTTATTAGAAATAATCCAAACTTTAGCAGTTGCTGGTTATAAATAAACCCACATAAGTCACCAGCATTCTATATATCACAACAAAAATCCAACAGTCAGAGTTACAAAGAGAAATTCCATTTAAAGTAATTACTGATAATATAAAATATTTAGGAATCTATCTGCCAAGGGAAAATCAGAAACTTTATGAGCAAAATTACAGACCACTTTTCACACAAATTAAGTCTGATCTAACCAATTGAAAATATTAAATGCTCTTGGATAGGGCGAGCAAATATAATAAAGATGACAATATTACCTAAACTAATCTATTTATTTAGCCTATACCAATCAGACTCCCAAAAACCATTTTAATGACCTAAAAATAACAACAAAGTTCATACGGAAAACAAAAGTCAAGAATTTCAAGGAATTAATGAAAAAAAATCAAATGAAGGTGGCTTAGCTTACAGATCTAAAAATTATATTATAGAGCAGCAGCTACCAAAACTATTTGGGATTGGCTAAGGAATAGATTAGTTGATCAGTGGAATAGATTAGGGTTCAAGGGATAAACAGTCAACAAAATATAGCAACCTAGTTCTTGATAAACCCAAAGATCCCAGCTTTTGGATAAGAACTTACTGTTTGATAAAATTGCTGGAAAATTGGAAACTAATATGGGAAACTAGGCATTGATCCATACTTAACGCCGTACACCAAGATAAGGTCAAAATGGGTTCATGACCTAGGCATAAGAATGAAATTATTAATAAATTAGAGGAACATAGGATAGTTACCTCTCAGACCTGTGGAAGGGGTCTTTATGACCAAAGCAGAACTAGAGATCATTATTGATCACAAAATATAAAATTGATTATACTAAACTGAAAAGTTTTGACAAACAAAACTAATGCAGACAAGATTAGAAGGGAAGCAATAAACTGGGAAAATATTTTTACACTCAAAGGTTTTGATAAAGGCCTCATTTCCAAAAATATATAAGAATTAACTCTAATTTATAAAAATCGCCATTCTCCAATTGAAAAATGGTCAGGATATGAACAGACAATTCTCAGATGAAGAAATTGAAACTATTTCTAGTCATATGAAAAGATGCTCCAAGTCATTATTATCAGAGAAATGCAAATTAAGACAACTCTAAGATACTACTACACACCGTCAGATTGGCTAAGATGACAGGAAAAAAATGATGATTGTTGAGGGGATGCGGAGAACTGGATATTGATGCATTTGTTGGTGGAGCGAACAACCAACCATTTTGAGAGAAGTTTGAACTATGCTAAAAAGTTATCACGGCATACCCCTTTGACCTAGAGTGTTACTACTGGGATTATATCCCAAAGAGATTATAAAGAAGGGAAAGGGAACCGTATGTGCATGAATGTTTGTGGCAGCCCTTTTGTAGTGGTTAAAAACTGGAAACTGGAATGGATGTCCATCAGTTGAGAATGGTTGAAAAATTGTGGTATATGAAAATTATGGAATATTACTGTTCTGTAAGAAATGACAAACAGGATAATTTCAGAAAGGCCTGGAGAGACTTACATGAACTGATGCTGAGTGAAATGAGCAGACCAGAGATCATTATATACTCAACAACAATACTATATGGATGACCAGTTCTGATGGACCAGCCATCCTCAGCAACAAGATCAACCAAATATTTTAATGGAGCAGTAATGAACTGAACTAGCTATGCCCAGAAAAGAACTTGGGAGATGACTAAAACCATTACATTGAATTCTAACCCTATATTTATGCACACCTGGATTTTGAATTTCTCTCAAGCTAATTGACAATATTTCGAGTCTGATTTTTCTAAGCAAAATAAGTTTTGGTGGTATACTTATTGTGTATCTAATTATATTTTAATATATTTAACATCTACTGTCATCCTCCATCTAGGGGGAGGGGTGGGTGGTAAGAGGTGAAAATTGGAAACATGAGGGTTTGGCAATTGTTAAGCTGTAAAGTACCATGTATATATCCTAAATAAAAGGCTATTAAAAAAAATACAGAATTGGTAATTTAACCATAAAGTGAACGGGAAACTCCCCATAAAGAGGAAGCGATTGTAGAATGGATTAAAAGCCAGAATCCTCAAATGTTATTTATAGGAAACACACCTGAAGCAAGGAGATACATGCAGAGTAAAGGCAAAAGTGGAGCAAAATCTACTATGCTTCAGGGTGAAGTAAAAAAGCAGGGTAGTATCCTGAACTTAGATCAAGCAAAAGCAAAAACTGATCTAATTAAAAGAGATAAGGAAGGGCATTATATCTTGCTAAAGGGTAGCATAGATAATGAAGCAATATCAATATTAAACAAATATGCACCAAGTAGTGTAGCATCTAAATTTTTAAAAGAGAAATTAAGAGAGCTGCAAGAATAAATAGCCAACAAAACTATAATAGTGGGAAATCTCAACCTTGCACTCTCAAAATTAGATAAATCAAACTAGAAAATAACTAAGAAAGAAGTCAAAGAGGTAAATAGAATACTAGAAAAGTTAGATATGATAGATCTCTGGAGAAAATGAAATGGAGACAGAAAGGAGTACACTTTCTTTTCAGCAGTTCATATAACCTATACAAAAATTGAATATATATTAGGACATAAAAACCTCAAACTCAAATGCAGTAAGGAAGAAATAGTAAATGCATTCTTTTCAGACCATGATGCAATAAAAATTACATTCGACAAAAAGCCATGGGAAAGTAGACCAAAAAATAATTGGAAACTAAATAATCTCATACTAAAGAAATTGGAAACAAAATCATAGACATAATTAATAACTTCACCAAGAAAACAAAATAATGAGACATCATACCAAAATTTGTGGGATGCAGCCAATGCAGTAATAAGGGGAAATTTCATATCTCTAAAGGCCTACTTGCATAAAATAGAGAAAGAGAAGTTCAATGAATTGGGCTTGCAAATAAAATTGCTAGAAAAGGAACAAATTAAAAACCCTCAGTCAAACACTAAACTTGAAATTCTAAAAATAAAAGGAAAGATCAATTAAATTGAAAGTAAAAAAAATTATTGAATTAATCAATAAAACTAAGAGTTGGTTCTATGAAAAAACCACAAAATAGACAAACCCTTAGTAAATCTGATTTTAAAAAGGAAAGAGGAAAATAAATTGTTAGTCTTAAAAATGAAAAGGGAGAACTCGTCACTAACAAAGAGCAAATTAGAGCAATCATTAGAAATTACTTTGCCCAACTTTATGCCAATAAATTCGACAACTTAAAATGAAATGGAAGAATACCTTCAAAAAAATATTAGCTCCCCAGATTAACAGAGGAAGAAGTAAATATCCAAACAGTCCCATCTTAGAAAAAAGAAATAGAACAAGCATTAAACCCTAAGAAAAAATACCAGGACCAGATGGATTTACATGTGAATTCTACCAAACATTTAAAGAACAATTAACCAATGCTATATAAACTATTTGAAAAATAGGATTGAAGGAGTCCTACCAAACCCTTTTATAAAAACATGGTACTGATAAAAACCAGGTATCTGAAAACAGAGAAAGAAAATTATAGACCAATCTCCTAATGAATATTGATGCTAAAATTTTAAATAAAATATTACCAAAAGATTAAGAAAATCATCCCGGATAATACACTATGACCAAGTAGGATTTTCCAGGAATGCAGGGCTGGTTAATATTAGGAAAAACTATTGCATAATTGACATATCAGTAACCAAACTAAGAAAAAGCCATATGATCATCCAACAGATACAGAAAAGCATTTGATAAAATCCAAACATCCATTCCTAATAAAAACACTTGAGAATATAGGAATAAAATGAACTTTTTTTAAAAAGCAGAAAATATATTTAAAACCGTCAGTAAGCATCATTTGCAAATAAAACTGGAACCTTCCAGGAAGATTGAGGAAGCAAGGTTGCCCCTCCAACCATTATTATTCAATATTGTATTAGAAACACTAGCCTGGGCAATAAAAGTCAAGAAAGAGAAAAGAAATTAGAGTAGGAATGAGGAAACCAAACTATCACCTTTCAGATGATAGATGTATACTTAAGAAACCAAGATTCACTAAAACTATTAGAAATAATTTTAAAATAGCAAAGTTGCAGGATATAAATAAATCCCATAAACCTCAGTATTTTTGTACATCACCAACAAAATCCAAACCAGCAAGAGATCAAGAGAAATTCCATTCTAAATAACTGTTGACAGCATAAAATATTTGGAATCTATCTACCAAAGGAAAGTTGGAATTATATGGAGCAAATTACAAAAACTTTCCACAAAAAAAGTCAGACTTAAATAATTGGAAAAATATTATGTTTTTATAGGCGACCAATCTAATAAAGATGACAATACTCCCTAAACTAATCTATTTATTTAGTGCTATACTAATCAGACTTCCAAGAAAATATTTTAATGATCTAGAAAAAATAACAACAAAATTCATATGAAATATTAAAGTCAAGAATCTCAAGGTTATTGATGAAAAAAATATCAAATGAAGGTGGCCTTGCTCTACCTGATCTAAAACTATATTATAAAGCAGCAGTCACCAAAACCATTTGGTCTTGGCTAAGAAATAGATTAATTGGTCAGTGAAACAAGTTAGGTTAACAAGACAGAATAGTCAACTATAGCAATCTAGTGTTTGACAAACCCAAAGATTCTAACTTTTAGGATAAGAATTTATTATTTGACAAAAACTGCTGGGATAACTGGAAATTACTATGGCAGAAATACGGCATGGACCACACTTAATAGCTTATACCAAGATAAGATCAAAATGGGTCCATGATTTAGGCATAATGAACGAGATTATAAAAAATAAGGGAAATAGGATAGTTATCTTAGGATTTGTGAAGGAGGAAGAATTTGGACCAAAGATGAACTAGAGACATTATTGATCCAAAATAGAAAATTTTGATTACATCAAATTAAAAAGCCTTTGTAAAACAAACTAATGTAAACAAGATTAGAAGGGAGCAAACAAACTGGGAAAACATCTTCAAAGAAAGATTCTGATAATCCCATTTCCAAAATATATAGAGAATTGACTCTAATTTATAAGAAATCAAGCCATTATCCAATTGATAAATGGTCAAAGGACATGAATAGAAATTTTCAGATGATGAAATTTAAACTATTACCACTCATATGAAAGAATGTTCCAAATCACTATTAATCAGAGAAATTCAAATGAAAACAACTCTGAGATACCACTACACACCTATCAGATTGGCTAATGACAGAAAAAAACAATAATGAATGTTGGAGGGATGCAGAAAACGGGACAATGCATTGTTGGTGGAGTTGTGAACAAATTCAACCATTCTGGAGAGCAAGCTGGAATTATGCCCCAAAAGTTATCAAACTCTGCATACCCTTTGATCCAGCAGTGCTACTACTGGGCTTATACCCCAAAGAGATACTAAAAAAAGGAAAGGGACCTGTATGTGCCAAAATGTTTGTGGCAGCCCTGTTTGTAGTGGCTAGAAACTGGAAAATGAATGGATACCCATCAATTGGAGAATGGTTGAGTAAATTGTGGTATATGAATGTTATGGAATATTATTGTTCTGTAATAAATGACCAGCAGGATGAATACAGAGAGGCTTGGAGAGACTTACGTGAACTTATGCTAAGTGAAATGGGTAGAACCAGGAGATCATTATATACTTTAACAACGATACTGTATGAAGATGTATTCTGATGGAAGTGGATTTCTTTGACAAAGAGACCTAACTCGCTTTCAATTGATCAATGAGGGACAGAAGCAGCTACACCCAAAGAAAGAATGCTGGAAAATAAATGTAAACTGTTTGCATTTTGGTTTTTCTTCCCGGGTTATTTTTACCTTCTGAATTCAATTCACCTTTGCAACAAGAGAACTGTTTGGTTCTGCACACATATATTGTATCTAGGATATACTGTGACATATTTAACATATATAGGACTGCTTACCATCTAGGGGAGGAGGTGGAGGGAGGGAGGGGAAAAATCAGAACAGAAGTGAGTGCAAGGGATAATGTTGTAAAAAATTACCCTGGCATGTGTTCTGTCAATAAAAAGTTATTATAATAATAAATATATAATATATATATACATATATATAGGATTATGAAAGAAAAAATAAATGGTCAAAAGCTATGAATAAACAATTTTCATATGAAGAAATTGAAACTATTTCTAGGTATATGAAAAAGTACTCTAATTCACTATTGATCAGATTAATGAAAATTAAGACAACTCTGAGATACTACTACACATTTCTCAGATTGGCTAGTATGACAGGAAAAATAATGACAAATATTGGAATGACATGTGGGAGGACTTGGATGCTAATACATTGTTGCTAGAACTGTGAATTTTATGAAATATTATGTTCTGCAAGAAATGACCAACCCAATGATTCAGAGAGGCCTAGAGAGACTTACATGAATTGATGCTTAAGTGAAATGAGCAGAACCAGGAGATTCAAACCAATTCCAACTGTTCAGTGATGAAGTGAGCCATCTATACCCAGATAGAGGACTGTGGGAACTGAATATGGTTCACAACATAGCATTTTCACTCTTTTTAGTTTTGCTTACTTTCATTTTATTTTGCTTCCAAGGTACATGTATCTCTATATTTCTCTTTGTCTATTTCCCTATCTCTCAATCTGTATATGTCTCTTTCTCTGTCTCAATGTTTCTCTGTGATGTGTGTGGACAAGTGCATGTACTCACTCAACACTTTCAGGCAACCTGAAAACCTTAACATCTGCTCTTCCATTTTTCACTATCTGCAATAATATACTCTAAAACCAGACTTCTAGAAACCATGCTCATTCTCCTTAAGGGTAATTGATCCAATTCATTTTGGGTTTTGGATAAATCATTGGACCATAGATTTATTAATGAAAAGGAGTATATCTAGTTCATCCCTCTCATTTTACAGATGAGGAAACTGAAACAAGAGGTTAAGTAACTTACCCAAAGTCACCCAGATCATGAGATTTAAAATCGGGATTTAAACTTTCATCCTTTGTAATAAATTCAGTATTCTTTGATCTATACTACATTACCTTTTTGAGACCAAGAAATTCACTCTGATGAGTTAGTTTATTAACAATAAATTTATCTGCTATATATATAGGCTTTATGTCATCCTTCATATCTCATCTGGTCATCTACTAGGAAACTTGGGATTACCTAAGCATCTTCTCTTTTGTCATCTTTACCTGACTCCCTTCTTACTTGTTACTTCTGGATTCTGGGAATAATGATCAAATTCATACTACAGTGCTATTGTTAAATATGAACTTTCCTCTGGATTTACTCAAATCCTTGAGATTCTCCAATATGAATGACACTCCCATTCCTGGCTGCCACTCTCCTATATGTGTTGTTTAATCCTCTTAGAACCCATATATACTCTTTGAAGTTAGGCATTCTTTCCTGTTTATAACAATATACTCTTGGAACTCAGAACATATTAAGTACTTAACAGATACTAGTGAAATTAATTTTTATTTATGACATAATAGAGAGAATAAGGCAGTATGAATTCAAGAGTGACCCAAAATGATGGGGTTCTAAGCTTTCTCACAAGGTATCTCAAAAGAATTTGTAGGTTCAAACCCATTACCAAGTCAAGAAACAAAGTTCATTATAACTCTAATGCCAAATAAAATGGACCAAATTTAGCCCTTGAGAAGTTAGCAAAGATTCAGGAATAGGAAGATCAATTTATGAGACAAACTTAGATAGACCAAGTGTTTCACGTCACTGATACTTATTTTTATGACTTAAGGTAGAGTTAAGGAGTGATTTGGTTCTGATTTTGTATGCAGATGCAGTACCCATAGTTTTCTGAGCAAACTCATAGGGGAACTTTCCCAAGGTGTGTTTTCAGGCCTGAAACATCACTAGGTCCAGTATTGTACAGCCAATTTTGTTCAGCTCCTGTATTAACTTTAAGTACCTCACTCTTGTTGCTCATTAGTCTTAGAAACCCACCAGCTGTTTCCTGAAAAGCAGTAATATTTGTGACCTTAACATCCTGGTCAGATCAAAATATATAATTTTTAACTATATCACTTCCAAAAGTGATGAAGTTGAACTCTTTGAAACCTCAACTGTCTTTGATGATGTTTTGCCTACTCATGAGAACATTATTAAAATCAATATTAAGTGAACCAGAAAAATGCTCATTGTTTTTTTGGGGAAAATCTCCTTCCCTATATAGTTGATTGCTTCAATTTTGTCCAGTTCTATAAGAAAATTCTGGGGAATCTTTAGATAAAAAAGTTATGGGAATCAGAATTTTTTTCTTGTATTACATTTTGGCAATTTTATTCTTAATCTACCTTGTTAGAAAAAAACAAACAAACAAATAAATGAAGAAATAAAAAAATAAATGAAGGAATGAATATCAGATGTATGCAACTCCAAAATATCTTCTTAAAATCATAGAATAAAAGTTTTACCTTTTTTTTTTAATTTCAAAAGCAAATTCAAATCTATTTTTTTTTCTAGCAACCAATGTTATTTTTTGTTTAATGTCTCCATTTTAGGAAGGAGTACATTCAATTCTGCCAAAGAGAAAGGTGATTTTCTTAGTGAAACTTGAAAAAGTAAACTTAATTTAAGAAAAGAGAGATTAGGGCAAAGAAATTACCTTTGAAGAGAGGATTTTTGTACTAGCAAAGAAGGATTAATCATGCCCCCTACTGAATTTACTCTCCAATTATAAATTAGATTGAAGAATTGGTAGAATGAAAAACAAATATTTGGAAAATTAAAAAGATCTTAATAATCTGCTTGTTTTTTAGATTGTTAGTCACCTTAGATGTGGTCAATCTATTTCCTTTTGCCAAGGACATATTTCAATTAGCTGTTTGAATTTCAATTCTCTGTTTTGTTTAATTTGCTGGGTACTACTCTGGATACTAGACACTAGAAAGGTAGAATATACTAAGAAATATTTTCTTTCTTTTTTGGTTGATATTGTTATATTAAAATATGATGTATGAAAAAGATATAATATTGACATTCTATATTCTTTTTTAAATTTTTATTAAAGCTTTTTATTTACAAACATATGCATGATAATTTTTCAACATTGACCCTCGCAAAACTTTCTGTTCCTAATTTTTCCCTCCTTCCCCTCACCCCCTCCCCTAGATGGCAGATAGTCCAAAACATAAGAAATATGTTAAAATATACTTTAAATCCTATATATATATATATATATATATAAATCCTATATATATATATATATATATATATATATATATATATATACATATTTGTAGTTTTCTTGCTGCAAAAGAAAAATGGGATTAAAAAAAATGGGAAAAAAAAAAACCTGAGAAAGAATACAAAATGCTAGTAACCATCAACAGAAAGAGTGAAAATGCTATGAATGGTCTACACTCAGTTCTCACAGTCTTCTCTCTGGGTGTATATGACTCTCTTCATTATTGAGCTATTGGAACTGGTTTAAATCATCTCATTGTTGAAGAGAGCCACATCCATCAGAATTGATCATTGTATAGTCTTAATTGTTGCCATGTATAATGATCTGGTTCTGCTCATTTACTTGGCATCAGTTCATTTAAGTCTCTCCAGGTCTCTCAAATAATCCTGTTGGTCATTTCTTATAGAACAATAATATTCCATAATGTTCATATGCTGTAATTTATTCAACCATTCTCCAATTGATGGGCATCCATTCAGTTTCCAGTTTCTATCCACTACAAAAAGGACTGCCATGAACATTTTTGTATATGTGGGTCCCTTTCCCTCCTTTAAGATCTTTTTGGGATATAAGTCCAGTAGAAACACTGCTGGGTCAAAGGGTATACACAGTTTGATAACTTTTTGAGCATAGTTCCAAATTGTTCTCCAGAGACATTCTATATTCTTACAGGTCAAATTCCAAGCCTAATTTTTAAAGTGATTCGAGAAATCTCAAGTCTTTTGTAATTGTCCCATTACTTTTACGTAGTATTAAATTATTCCCCCTAAAAATCTAAATGCTCTAAAAATCATAAATTTAGAACAGAAAGGGACTTTAGGAGGAAAAGCCATCATTCCAATAATTTCAATTGCAAGTCAGAAGAGATAAACAGATTTATAGTAAATAACACAATGATACACTTGAGTATCTGAATTCGGATTGAATGCTAGATCTTTTCAATATCAGTCCAAGAGAGACATGGTGCATAATAGGGCAAGCTGACATTTGTTGAAGTCATGCCTCTGATATTTGGCAACTTTGGTATTACCTGTAATTAAAGCTCTGTATCTAAGGTAACTCCTTAGGATTTTAATTAACTCATAGAAGCAATGTATTTTGCCTTTTTCAATCTATATTCCCTCCCGTTCATGCAAAAATAAATTAAATGATCATTATAGATTACAGTAATGAAATTTTGAACTTATTCATCTGCCCTTTAAAGATAAAAGGTAAATCTCTTGAATATTTCTAATAGTGTACCATATAGTCCTGGATGTATATAGTTGCTTGATAAATTGGTTAATTTATTGATGTTATTGGGATAAGAGACTGAACTGCGATTATTTAGATATAGAAAACTCTCAAGTGAGGAAACTACTCTTAATAGTGATCTGCATTTTTTTTCCAACTTAAAATGTTAAAGTTGCCTAGAGCACTGAAAGGTGAAGATAAGTATCTAGAGTAACACAGACAGAATTTTTCAGAGGAAGAATTTGATTTGGGTCTACAAGTTTCAGAGGTTGAAATAATATATTTTTCTCTCTACATTTGGTTGAAAATAGCATCTAGAGATACATTTCTAGACAATTTTGTTAAAATTGAAGAATCCACATCCTGGCAGCAAATTTTCTATTACAATGACAAAATATAATGAACCTCAGCTGTATGGGAAGAAGAGATTCTATCTTATCTATTTTTAAGAATGAGAGGCCTTGGATATACAAATATGAAACATTATCATATCAGAATTCAAAAGCCAAATGATATTGTATAGACAAATGAAATAAAAATAATTCTATTGATTCTGTATCTATTTAGCCTGTATTTAGAGTGTAGTGCTTAAGTAGCTGGATAATAGAAAAGGAAGTACACAATAGCTTTAGAGGTAGCAGGAGTTGAAGAATCAGTTTATAGAGGTAGACTAAAGCAGAAGCATCTGCAAAATTAACAACAAATAAATACAAGAATAAACCATGGAACTTTTGGAAGTGAAACCAAACACTACACTATTGAAGCCTGTTTGGTTACTGAAGAAAGACCTTTAAAAACTAAAGAAATAGACATATTTTCCTATCTTCCCTGAAACAGGCAATCCTGAAACTGAAGTCTCTTTCTTCCTTCCTGGAACATGAGTCTCTGATAGCGTGTAATCATTTGTGGTTGTGGGAAATAAATAATATCACTGAATGATTTGTTTTGATCATTATTTTTTCCTACATAAATTGAATGCTTGTAATTTGATTAAGCATCAGGAGCAGCTCCAACTATGTATTTATCCCCAAATTGAACCAAAGTAAGATATGATCCTTGAGTTTGGTGGGATAATTATAATTTAATAGGCAACACAGTTCCAGAAAACAGGTTGTGTCTGAAAGAGTCTACAAGAGAAATTTAGAAAGACAGAAAATAATTATGCTACTTAGAATTTTAGTAAATTCTAACTCCACAACAATAATCTACTTGAAATCCCTCTCAATCTGGATGGCAGGATTTAATTTGTATTTGAATTGGATTTCGAACTTCATTTCAAAATACACCAAATCAAATGACTTTCACTCAACATACTTTGAGAAGCACTAAAGTAGAGAAAACATCAATATAGGATTATTTCACATATGAGGAAACTCTGAAATAGAAAAATAAAGAAATATGAGACCACATACTATCAGATCTACATACTATAGAATTACTCCCACATAAGAGTTTTTCTTTAGCTAAGTGGCTGTTCAGCTTTAGAGAATTGTTCTATTCTGATTATTAGCCTGCAGAAAATATGTATGCACACACACACACATACACACACACACACACACACACACACACACACCAGGTTATTTTATTCTGGCTCCAATTTACATAATAAATATTATTGAATCTCAAATAGGCAATGAAATTCCATATCAATCATAAATAGCAGCTGAAATCTAAATTCTATTTTAATTATTCATTCTCAAAAAAAAATCTAAATTTAACAAGACTTCTTCCACCCCTGAATGCATCTCAACAATTTTTCTGGAAAAAAGAGCAGCATGAAAATGTATCCACATTCAGCACAGGCAGACACATTTGGGAAAGTCTGCTTTCCTAGCAGAAATTGTCAAATGGAAATCAACTGGATAATATTGCAACCATTTCTCATCCTGAGGGGTCAAAGTTACAGACAAACTATCAAAAGTTTAAAATCATCTCAAAGTTTTCCTTCCAAGAACTGAAAGGCAAAGTAATAAGATCAATCTCACTGACAAGACCAAAATCTCAGACTCTCCCAATACATGCTCCCCATCCTGCTTAACCCCTGATATTGAATGTAAGATTGGTCCTCTCTTTAGAAGTATAACGTAACATGTCATCAGAGTCTGAAAGCTCAGCTAAAGTCAAGGTGGGTCACTCAGTTCACAAGAGACAATAAGAGATGTCATTCACTGATATTGCAAAGACTTTTTCTAATTCTTTTTTTATACTTAGAGACCACTTTCAGAATTAAGATAGTTTGTCAACTTCACTGTTTCACCTATTTACCATCCTGCTTTATCCAGTGTGTATTCCTTGTTCTCCTTTCCTCTTCATAAAAAAATTTAGTTGGAATATATATATATATATATGAAATAAATATTGTCTTTATTATTCAAGACCTACTTTGTGAATACTATGCTTATCTCAACCAGTTTGTAATATTGCTACTATTAATAATAATAAACTAATATCAATATAATATATATATACCTATCTCCCTCTCTTGGTCTTATTAGAAGTTATTTGCCACAGATTATTTATATATATATATATATATATATATATATATATATGTATGCATATTCAAATATGTATGTGCAGATCTTTCTGTATGTGTACATGTGTGTTGGATTCCATTTCTTGAATTTTCAAAACGTTCATTTGTATACATTAATCTTGTAATATTCTCAGTTCTCATATTAATCATCATCATTGATCTTTTATTTTATTTTACAAATATTTTACAAATAATATTTTACAAATATTATCTCTTTTCTCTTCACACAAATCCTTGTAGTAGGTGTTGTTATTATTCCCATAGTACAAATGTAGAAACTGAGAAAAATAGAAATCATATGACTACATGAGGGCCATAATTAAAGCAAAATTTCAATGCAGGCCTTTCTGATTGTCAGGTTTTCTAACTACTGTTTCACCTAAATGTCTTTGGATATGTTCAGGTCACATATACTCATGACTTCCAAATTAAAGAAATAAAAAAATGCAATAATCTAACTGGGAAAAGACCTTAGAATGAACTCCATTCCAAAATTGGATCTCATTTCTTTATTCTATTTTATCTTTGGTATTGTTTTTGGGGAAAAAAAACTGCCTACTTATTGACAATATTATTCTGCATGACATCATGGACTTTTCCCTATGAAAGAATTAATATAAAAAGATTTGGCAAGAAAGAATCCTAGTTAACTAATTGCTGTTTGTTTGTTTTTAATTTTGGTTGAACATAGAAAAATACATTTTGAATGAGATTCTGTTTCAGGATTTAGAAGAGTTGAGTTCAAATCCTCCCACTATCAGTATGGTCACTTAAATTACCAAAGTCCCAGGCATCTCTCCAAAACTAAATTGTAGCAAATATGCTCTGCTTTGGCAGATTGTTTTCCTACCCTTGAAGTTCTTACACAAACAAAATTACAGGTCAGACTTAACAATGAGAAAAATAAAATAATCAAATACATGATATTGTTGATAGCCTAACAAGACCCTTACTTTCTAAAGTGGATGATCAAATAACAAAATATAACAAAAGATCTTCTGGCCTGGAAGTTAAGATCTCCAATATTAAATCCTAGGTCTATTAGGGCCACAGACTTGCTCTGAGATCTTTGATGATTTTTACCTAGCCTGGTCCTCAGTTTTTTCATATTTAAAATGAAGGGCTTTGATTTCATAATCTCTAATTTTCCTTCAAGCTTTAAAATTATTTGATGTTAATAATTTGAAATTTGGATTTTTTTCTTATGAAGGTCTTTTTTTTTTCATTTATTTTCTTGAAGTTTTTTTTTTTTTATTTTCAAAACATATGCAAGGATAATTTTTCACTACTGACCTGGGCAAAACTTTGTGCTCCAATTCCCCCCTCCCTCTTCTCTCTACCACTTCCTCAAAATGGCAAGTAATTCAATATATGTTAAACATGATAAAATATATGTATATCTTTATTTCTATGAAGCATTGATCCTGTTTAGCATAAAATGTCTAATATTTGCAAACAATTCATTTTTCTCCATATATGCTTTTTCCCCTTTCCTGGATAATATCCTTCCAAACATTCAGAAGCCATCTATATTGCTTCAATAAATTAATGAAGAAGCGAAAGTCTGGTGTAATGAACAGAGTATGCAGTATGAATCAGAAGAATATAGGTTGAAGTCTTACTTTTCTGACTTTTGGAAACTCATGTAACCTAGCTGGTTTCCAATTGTTTAAGACTGTGTGTGTGTCATCTCATTTAATCCACTCTGTAAGTATTTGAAAAAGGTAATACAATATTATCTTCTTACAAATGATAAGAACTAAATATTTAGAGAGATTAGGGGTTTTGCTAATTGTCACTCAGATACTAAGTAATATCTTCTGGTTATAAATTTACTCCTTTCTTGGTAGGGGTGGAAGGACTTTCCTTCAGCAATGCTTCTCCTGAAATCATATCTGCATTAACCAAAGGACTATCTAAAAACTTTGTTAATTTGGGTTAAAACTTATGATTTCATTAATATTGGATGTTATAAAAGATTTTAAAAAAAACTAGATTTAAATTCTGAGGAGATAATTTCCTATTCTATACCAGACACTGATAAACATTTTACAAATATTTTTTCATTTGACCATCACAGATGGCCTAGGAGGTTGGTGCTATTTTTATCCCATTCTAGAATTAAAGAAACTAAAGCAAAGATTAAGTGCCTTGTCCAGGATTGAATAGTTATCAAGTGTCAGAAGCCAGATTTGAAATCAAGGCTTCTTTCCAAGACCAGCTCTATATTCACTGTACCATCTAGCTGCCAAGGTAAAGAACCATGACAGGTTAAGAATCCTCACTTCATAGAATTACCTAAGAACAATGAGAGATCAAGAGTGATCAGATGGCTAATTGGTTAGAGCTTCTTAGATTCAAGGATGACCTTCTAACTAACATGTTGAGTTCTAAAGAAGTTTGTAAAATTAAGTATTATTATCATTGTTCTTTAACTGTATACTTTTACTAACCTAAGTCACTAAAACTCTTTGAACTTTAAGGTATTTTCTTATGTTAAAAGAATAAAGTGTTTGAATACATGACTTTAAAACTTTTCTCTCTTATATTCTGTGCCTACGGGTAGCAGATTAGCTAGAAATGAGAAATATTTTAACCACTTTTTCATACCATCTCTTAAAAGACATGTATCCTAAGGAAAAGCAACAATTTAATTAGTCTTCTCATCATTTCTAAATACTGATATGATGAAGATTATATTTAACAAATCATCAGTCTTACCCATTAAGCTGAAACCATATGAATAGAGCTAGAAATGATACAAAACACCATGTATTGGCATGAAGATTTTATGAAGAAGGATGAAGGGAAGGCAAGAAGAAATAGACAGATGGAGCAATAACTCTGGCCTGACCTGGCCTGAACTTGCCTTGCAAGCTTAGTCTTTCCTTTACCCTCATCCACTATACAATTAGCAATAAATAGGCATCAAAGATGGGTTAGAGTCCCATACAATGCAGAAGCAATATAAAAGCATAATTAAAGGTTTCTGCCAAAAAATGAACTAAAAACAAAAAGAGGTATTCAAAAAGAAGCTGATTTCTGGATTTCCCAAATGAAGTGAATATAATGTTCCATGAGTAGAAAAGAAAATGGCAAATGCTTAGACCACATGTAGATAAGCATTAGAAATATTGCCATCTCTAACATTTGAGAAATTTGTTAGTGCCATCACTGGGAACATTATCTAAGTTCTCATGGAAGAAACCCTAGATGGTAAAGATTGATGAGGAATGACTATATATAAACACCTGGATGCACCTAAAAATTAATTAAGGAAGATACAAATATTAGAGGAGTTATGGACACAAAGAACACAAAGTAATTTTGATAATACATTTTTAATTCTATGGATATGAGTAAAAGAAATGTGTATGTTTAGTCCTGCTTCAAGGAACAATCTCCACTATGCAATGATCAGGTATTTAGGGCACTTTGAAGTAAATCATGAAGCAGGGAAAATGGGGTTCCCTGTTCTTTCCTGAGAGACCAATTGGACAAATTCATGAGGACAAAACCTCATAAAACAGAGGTTCTTAAATTTGTTTTAGATCATGGATTTCTATGGCATTCTGGTAGAACTATGGACTCTTAATGTGCATTTATTTCAATGTATCAAATGAAATACACAGAAGTAATACCTCACTATCATATATCTCAACTCATGATGTAATACTACTGTGCTATAAGAAATGTTGAAATTCATTTTTTTTAAATGTAATAACCTTTTATTTACAGGTTATATGTATGGGTAACTTTACAGCATTGACACTTGCCAAACCTCTTGTTCCAATTTTTCCCCTCTTTCCCCCCACCCCCTTCCCCAGATGGCAGGATGACCAGTAGATGTTAAATATATTAAAATATAAATTAGATACACAATAAGTATACATGACCAAACCATTATTTTGCTGTACAAAAAGAATCAGACTCTGAAATATTGAACATTTAGCCTGTGAAGGAAATCCATAATGTAGGTAGGCAAAAATATAGGGATTGGGAATTCAATGTAATGGTTTTTAGTCATCTCCCAGAGTTCTTTCACTGGGTGTAGCTGGTTCAGTTCATTACTGCTCCATTGGAAATGATTTCGTTGATCTCTTTGCTGAGGATGGCCAAGTCCATCAGAATTGGTCATCATAAAGTATTGTTGTTGAAGTATATAATGATCTCTTGGCCCTGCTAATTTCACTCAGCATCAGTTTGTGTAAGTCTTTCCAGTCCTGAATTTCATTTTTAAAATATACAAAGGAATCTAATTATATTGAAATAGAGTAATTAAAAAAATAAATTCATAATCCTCAGGTTAAAATCCCCACCATCAATTAGCAGATTTAAGACTTTTATTAAAAGATTAGAAATGGGATATATAGGAAGCATTATTCTGAGAACTACTGTTTTGGGCAAATAAGAGCCATTTTAAAAATGTTTGCTGAATTAAATTGAGTAGTGATATAATACATTATGACTTAAATGAGATGAGTTAATTAGCACCTTTTTTGTCTTTTTATTGTTAGGATTTAGGATAATGTGTTACACATATGTTATCTGTGGAAAAGGTCTATTTTATTTTCTACAATTTTATTTTTACCCTTGGAATTCTATTTTGTTCTCCATTCTGGTGTTATAGTATCAATCAACAAAGTTCTTTCCTAAATTATTTTTCTCTCCCCCATTTTTTTTAAAGCAATGGAAGAGTGAGTTTCAGTCCAACACACCTACATTGCTTCACATATACGTTACTTGACTTGGTGAAATTATTTTCAAACCTAGGTCTCAGTTCTGCATCTGTTACATGAAGGTATTAGATTAAGACATTTATGAAATCTCATCTATGTCATTCAATTTTTAATCAATATCAGTATGACCTTATTTCATGTGCTTTATTTTCTTAATAAATGAATAAATTTTCTTAAAAAAATGTGATGAATCTCGACTCTCCAATGTCTATGTTTTGTTATCTATTATTGCCATTCTCTTGGATAAAATTATTGATTGTTTTATCTATTCATTCTTCAGAATTAGATTATTAAATTTCGAATTTGCTTTTAGTCTATCTTTCCCTAGCCCTTTACTGAATATAATTTTATTGCATAATGGTCTTAAAAGGAAACAATTAATATTTCTGCCTTCCTGCATTTCATTGTGAGCTTTAAATGCCTAAATGCAGTCATTTTTTTTTTTTGTGTGTGTGTAGGTGCAATGTACTGTTGAGCAAAAGGTACATTCTTTTCTGTTTCTATTCAATTTTCTCCAGAGATCTATTATATCTAAGTTTTCTAGCATTCCATTAACCTTCCTAATTTCTTTCTTGTTTATTTTGTGGTTAGATTTATCTAATTCTAAGAAGGGAAGGTTGAGGTCCCCCATTAATATATCTCTGCTGTCTATTTCTTCCTGTAACATGCTTAAATGTATCTCCAAGAATTAGGATGCTGTATCACTTGGTGCATATGCATTTAGTATTAATCATATTTCATTGCCTATGGTACCCTTCAAGCCTGGTTAGGATCTTTTATTTAGATCTATTTTAACTTTTACTTTATTTGAAATCAGAATTTCTACCCTTGCTTTTTTATTTCCCCTTTGGCAGAAGCATAGTAAATTTTGGTTCAACCTTTTACCCTCACTCTGTTATATATCTCTCTGATTCAAATTTGTTTATAGTAAACAACATATTGTGGCATTATTTCTTTTAATCCACTCTGCTAGTCTCTTCCCATTTAGGGAAGATTTCATCCTATTCACCTTGACAGTTATAATGACCAGATCTGTATTTATCTCCATTCTATTTTCTTCCCTGTATATATTTTTGCTCTTTCCTTTCTGTCCCTCCTTACTAATGTTTTGTTTCTAATCCACCCTTCTGTCCTCCTGCTCTCCCTTATATCATCCTTCCTCCCTTTTCTTTCCCCTTCCTCTTCTTCCTTACAGTGTAAGGTAAATTTCTATACCCGAATAAGTGATCATGCTATTTCCTTTTTGAGAAAGAACTGATGAGATTAAGCCTCAGACAATGGTTATCCCCTTCCCTTCTTTCCTTGTATTGTAATAGATCTTTTGTGCGTTTTCTTGGGATCAAATCTGTCACATCATGCCTTCTCTAATCTCTTGTCCCTATACAATCATTTTTCTTCTCCTTAATTACTTTTTCTTTGATAGCATCATGTCAGACTTCATTCACAACCATCCTCTCTGCCCATATAATACCTCTTCTACCTGCCCCAGTAACAGATAAATTAATCAAAAGTTACAAATATCATTTTCCCATCTGGGGAGGTAAACAGTTTAACCTTTACATAATACATATATTGTCTCCTATATTATATATTTATATTTACCTTTCTATGTTTTTTTCTGGAGTCCTGTATTTGAAGAATGAATTTTCTGTTTAGTTCTGTTTTTTTTTTCCCAGTAGAAATGATGTAAAGTCTCTTACTTTACTGAAGATCCAGCTCCCCTGAATGATGACGCTCAATCTTATTGGGTAGTTAATTCTTGATTGTAACTTCAGGTTCTTTGCCTTCCAGAACATAGTATTCCAGGCACTCCTATCCTTTATTGTAGATGATGCCAAATATTGGGTAATTCTGCCTATTGCTCCTTGATAGTTGAATGAATTTTATCTGGCACTTTGCACCTGGCACCATACTTCTGGAGTTATGCAACAATGGTATTTTAGTTTTTCTTGTGGGATCTCTTTTCAGTGATGATGTATGGATTCTTTCAATGACTATTTTCTGTAAAGGACTGAAACTCTGAAAAAGATATGCCAGAATCAGACAATTAAGCACTTAAGACTAATTACCTATTTGATATGAGACAATGACTGTATTAGCAAAAGTTTTGGATAAATGGTTCTTCTCACCCTTGATGCTGGCTCAGTGTTTGATGTTAAGATAATGTAGCCAAAGATTAGAAGGTGGAGTGAGAGAGGTGGGACCTCAGTTGGTGGCAGTACAAGGAGGAGAAAGGTGGAGATTCTGGACTCCAGATTCCAAAAGAGATCTTTGGCAAAACTCCTGGAAGTTTGCCTGCTTCTTTCACTCCTCCCCCTAAAGACCAAGAACTTTTACTTACCCTGACTCTGGCTAATACTGAGGCCTCCAGGGAGCTAGCTTGGACTTAACAATTTTCCCCCTCTGTTTCTAGTATTTTTCACTTTTGTTTCTAGTATCAGGGTAGTTTTCCTTCATGATTTCTTGAAGAATGCTAACCAGGCTTATAATTTGGTTTGGGGGATTTTTGGGAGGGAGGGTGGTCATGGCTGTTTTTCTGGCTTTGTTTTTCTGAGAGAGCTCAAGTGGCTTCATGGATTCATTCTGCCATCTGGACTCCAACCCTAGAAGTTAAAGCCTTAGATGATTTCCTGCATTATTGTGTCAAGTTTCTGGTTTTGTTTTTTCAGGTTTCGAATTATTCTTACATTTTCTCTTGATCTTTTCTCCAGATCTTTTGTTTTTTTAGATGTTTCACATCTTGTTCTATTTCTTCATTCATTATATTCTGCTTTATTTCTTGGTCTCATATATTCATTGGTTTCTCTTTAACAAATTCTAATTTTTAAAATTATTATTATAGCTTTTTATTTACAAGATATATACATGGGTAATTTTTCAGCATTGACAATTGCAAAACTTTTTATTCCAATTTCTCTCCTAATTCCACCCACACCCTCCCCTAGATAGCAGGTTGACCAATATATGTTATATATGTTAAAGTATATTTGAAATATATATATATATATATATATATATATATATATATATATAAATATAAAATGTCTATACAGTTATTTTGCTGTACAAAAAGAGTCAGATTTTGAAATAGTGTACAATTAGCCTGTGAAGAAAATCAAAAATGCAGACAAACAAAAATAGAGAGATTGGGAATTCTATGTAGTGGTTCATAGTCAGCTCCCAGAGTTCTTTTGTTGGGTGTAGCTGGTTCAGATCATTACTGCTTTATTGGAACTGATTTGGTTCATCTCATTGTTGAAGAGAGCCAAACCTTCAGAATGGATCATCATATAATATTGTTATTGAAGTATATAATGATCTTCTAGTCCTGCTCATTTCAATCAGCATCAGTTCATGTAAGTCTCTCCAGGTTTTTCAAAAATCATCCTGCTGGTCATTTCTTTTTTTTTTTTTTTTGAAGACATTAAAATATATAATTTTATTTTTTTTATTTTTTATTTTTAATAGCTTTTTATTTACAGGTTATATATATGGGTAACTTTACAACCTTGACAATTGTCAAACCATTTCTTCCAATTTTTCCCCTCCTTTCCCCACTCCCTCCCCCAGATGGCAGGATGACCAGTAGATGTTAAATATGTTAAAATATAAATTAGATACACAATAAGTATACCTGACCAAACCATTAGTTTCCTGTACAAAAAGAATCAGACTCTGAAATATTGTACAATTACCCTGTGGAGGAAATCCAAAATCCAGTTGGGCAAAAATATAGGGACTGGAAATTAAAGGTAATGGTTTTAATCATCTCCCAGAGTTCTTTCGCTTAGCATAGCTGGTTCAGTTCATTACTGCTCCATTGGAACTGACTTGGTTCATCTCATTGCTGAGGATGGCCAGGTCCATCAGAACTGGTCATCATATAGTATTTTTGTTGAAGTATATAATGATCTCCTGGTTCTACTCTTTTCACGCAGCATCAGTTCATGTAAGTCTCTCCAGGCCTTTCTGAAATCATCCTGCTGGTCATTTCTTACCAAACAATAATATTCCATAATATTCATATACCACAATTTATTCAGCCATTCTCCAATTGATGGGCATCCACTCAGTTTCCAGTTTCTGGCCACTACAAAGAAGGCTGCCACAAATATTTGTGCACATACAAGTCTCTTTCCCTTCTTTATGATCTCTTTGAGATATAAGCTCAGTAGTAAAACTGCTGGATCAAAGGATATTCACAGTTTGATAACTTTTTGAGCATAGTTCCAAATTGCTCTCCAGAATGGTTGGATGTGTTCACAATTCCACCAACAATTTAATGGTGTCCCTGTTTTCCCACATCCCCTCCAATATTCCCCATTATATTTTCCTGTCATTCTAGCCAATCTGAAAGGTGTGTAGTGGTATCTCAGAGTTGTCTTAATTTGCATTTCTCTGACCAATAATGACTTGGAGCATCCTCAAACTCTTCATTTGAGAATTGTCTGTTCATATCTTTTGGCCATTTATCAATTGGAGAATGGCTTAATTTCTTATAAATAAGAGTCAATTCTCTATATATTTTGGAAATGAGTCCTTTATCAGAAACTTTGACTGTAAAAATATTTTCCCAGTTTATTGCTTCCCTTCTACTCTTGTCTGCATTAGTTTTCTTTGTACAAAAACTTTTCAGTTTGGTATAATCAAAATTTTCTATTTTTTGGTCGGTAATGATTTCTAGTTCTTCTTTGGTCATAAATTCCTTCCTCTTCCACAGGTCTGAGAGGTAAACTATCTTGTGTTCCTCTATTTTATTTATAATCTCATTATTTATGCCTAGGTCATGAACCCATTTTGACCTTATCTTGGTGTACGGTGTTAAGTGTGGATCAATGCCTAGTTTCTGCCATATTAGTTTCCAATTTTCCCAGCAAATTTAGTCAAACAGTAAGTTCTTATCCCAAAAGCTGGGTTCTTTGGGTTTGTCAAACACTAAGTTGGTATAGTTGTTGACTGTTTTGTCCTTTGAACCTAACCTAATCCACTGATCAACTAATCTATTCCTTAGCCAATACCAAATGGTTTTGATAACTGTTGTTCTGTAATATAATTTTAGATCTGGTACAGCTAAGCCACCTTCATTTTATTTTTTTTCATTAATTCCCTTGAAATTCTTGACCTTTTGTTTTTCCATATGAATTTTGTTGTTATTTTTTCTAGATCATTAAAATAATTTTTTGCGAGTCTGATTGACATAGCTCTAAATAAATAGATGGGTTTAGGATGTATTGTCATATTTACTAGATTTGCTTGCTCTATCCAAGAGCATTTAATATTTTTCCATTTGGTTAGATAAGACTTAATTTGTGTGAAAAGTGGTTTATAGTTTTGCTCATAAAGTTTCTGATTTATGCTTGGCAGATAGATTCCTAAGTATTTTATACTTTCAGTAGTTACTTTAAATGGAATTTCTCTTTGTAACTCTGATTGTTGGATTTTGTTAGTGATATATAAGAATGCTGATGATTTATGTAGGTTTATTGGGTATTCTGCAACTTTGCGAAAGTTGTTGAATATTTCTAATAACTTTTTAGTAGAATCTCTGGGGTTCTCTAAATATACCAGAACATCATCAGCAAAGAGTGATAATTTGGTTTCCTCATTGCGTACTCTAATTCCTTTAATCTTTTTCTCAACTCTTATTGCCAAAGCTAGCATTTCTAATACAATGCTGAATAGTAATGGTGATAGATTTTTTGGGGATGATTGCAGTTTGTCCCCATTATATATGATGCTTACTGATGGTTTTAAATAGATGCTGATGATTATTTTAAGGAAAAGTCCATTTATTCCTATACTCTCAAGTGATTTTAATAGGAATGGATGTTGGATTTTATCAAATGCTTTTTCTGTGTCTATTGAAATGATCATATGTTTTTGTTAATTTGGTTATTAATATGGCCAATTATATTGATAGTTTTCCTAATATTGAACCAGCCCTGCATTACTGGTATAAATCCTACTTGATCATAGTGTATTATCCTGAGGATGATTTTCTGTAGTCTTTTTGCTAATATCTTATTTAAAATTTTAGCATCAATATTCATTAGGGAAATTGGTATATAATTTTCTTTCTCTCTTTTCAATCTATCTGGTTTAAGTATCAGTACCATGTCTGTGTCATAAAAGGAATTTGGTAAGACTTCTTCATTCCCTATTTTGTCAAATAATTTATATAGCATTGGGGCCAATTGTTCTTTAAATGTTTTGTAGAATTCACATGTAATTCCATCTGGTCCTGGGGATTTTTTTCTTAGGGAGTTGATTAATACCTTGTTCTATTTCTTTTTCTGAAATCTGATTATTCAAGCAATTTACTTCCTCCTCTATTCATCTGGGAAGTCTATATTTTTGGAGGTAGTCATCCATTTAACTTAGGTCAAATTTATTGGCCTAAAGTTGGGCAAAAGAAGTCCTTATGAATTCTCTAATTTCCTCTTCATTGCTGGAAAGTTCTCCCTTTTCATTTTTAAGATTACTAATTTGATTTTCCTCCCTCCTTTTTCTAATCAGATTTAACAAAAGTTTATCTATTTTATTGTTTTTTTTCATAGAACCAACTCTTAATTTTATTTATTAGTTCAATAGTTTTTTTTTTTTTACTTTCAATATTATTAATTTCTCCTTTTAATTTTAGAATTTCAAATTTGTATTTGATTGGAGGTTTTAAATTTGGTCTTTTTTTAGTTTTTTTAGTTGCAAGCCCAATTCATTGATCTCCTCTTTCTCTGTTTTATTCAAGTAAGCCTCTAAGGATATAAAATTTCCTGTTATTACCGCTTTGGCTGCATCCCACAGATTTTGGTATGATTTTCTCATCATTGTCATTATCTTGAGTGAAATCATTAATTGTATCTATAATTTGTTGTTTCACCCAATCATTCTTTAAGATGAGATTATTTAGTTTCAAGTCACTTTTTGTTCTATTTACCCCTAACTTTTTGTTTAATGTAGTTTTTATGTCATCATGATCTGAAAAGAAAGCATTTTTTATTTCTGCCTTCTTGCATTTAATTTTGAGGTCTTTATATTTTAATGTATGACCAGTTTTTGAATAGGTTCCATAAACTGCTGAGAAGAAAGTATATTCCTTTCTGTCTCCATTCAATTTTCTTTAAAGATCTAACATACCTAATTTTTCTAATATTCTATTTACCTCTTTAATCTCTTTCTTATTTGTTTTGATGTTTGATTTGTCTAATTCTGAGAGTTCAAGGTTGAGATCTCCCACTATTACAGTTTTGCTGTCTATTTCTTCTTGTAACTCTCTTAACTTCTCCATTAGGAAGTTGCATGCTATGCCACTGGGTGCATATATGTTTAGTATTGACATTGCTTCATTGTCTATGCTACCCTCTAGCAAGATGTAGTTTCCTTCCTTATCTCTTTTAATTAGATCAATTTTTGCTTTGGCTTGATCTGAGATAAGGATGGCTACCCCTGCATTTTTTTACTTCACCTGAAGCATAATAGATTCTGTTCCAGCCTTTTACCTTTACTATGTATGTATCTGCCTGCTTTAAATGTGTTTCTTGTAAAGAATATATTGCAGGGTAATGAGTTTTAATCCAGTCTGGTATCTGCCGCCTCTTTATGGGAGAGTTCATCCCATTCACATTTATGGTTAAAATTACTAATTCTATATTTCCTGCCGTCCCAATATCCCCAAACTAAGCTTTTCTTTTTCTTGCCCACCAACCTTCTTTCCCCATTTTAAACTTATGTGCCCCACTTGTATCACAATGCTCACCCTCTTTAGAATCCCTCCCTCCCCCCTTTTGAATCTTTTCCCCTTTTTTGTACCCTTCCCTTATTATACTTTTTCTTTTCCCTTTTCCTCTCCCCCTTTTTAATGATGTAAGAGAGGATTTTCTCTAAAACAAGTATGTCAATTATTTTGTCTTTGAGCCAACTCTGATAAGAGTAAGAATCACACAATGTTCCTCTACCTCCCTAAATTCCCTCAGATATGATAAGTTTCCTTTGCCTCTTTGTAGGATGTGGTTTCCCTCTTTTTATTCCCACTTTCTCCCTTTTCTGCCATCATCCCTTTGCATATCTACTTCCCTTTTTTATGTTATACATGTAGTCTTTTTGTATATCCACAACAGAAATACAATTCTCAAGAGTTCCTTTTACCTTTTCTGCATCTCTTGAGTCTATGGTTGGAAATCAAATTTTTTGTTTAGTTCTGGTTTTTTCCTTATAAACAAATGGAATTCATGTGTTTCATTAAATGTCCATTTCTTCCCTGGAAGAAAATGCTCAGCTTAGCTGGGTAGTTTATTCTTGGCTGCATTCCAAGTTCTTTTGCCTTTCAGAATATCAGATTCCAGTCCCTTCGATCCTTTAATGTGGAGGCAGTCAGATCTTGGGTGATCCTTATTGTGGCACTTCAGTATTTAAATTGTTTTTTTCTGGATGCTTGTAAAATTTTTTCCTTAATATGATAGTTCTGAAGTTTGACCACAATATTCCTTGGGGTTTTTATTTTAGCATTTTTATTACGTTTTTATTTTATTTTATTTTATTATTTAAATAATAAAATTTATTTTATTTTTCAGAAGGTGTTTCATGAATTCTTTCAATGCCTATTTTAGCTTCTGATTCTATTACCTCTGGATAGTTCTCTTTGATGATTTCTTGTAAAATATTATCTAGGCTCTTTTTTTCATCATAATTTTTGGAAAGTCCCATAATCATCAGATTATCTTTCCTAGATCTATTTTCCAAATCTGTGGTTTTTCCAAGTAGATATTTCATGGTTTTTTCCAGTTTGTCATTTTTTTTGCTTTTGCTTAACTAATTCTTGCTGTCTCAATGAATCATTAATTTGTATTTGTTCAGTTGTGATTTTTAATGAATTATTTTCTTCATTAGCTTTTTTTACTTCTTTCTGTATATGTCCAATTGAATTTTTAAATAAATTGTTTTGCTCTATGAATTTTTTTCCATTTCACTGATTTTTATTTTTTAGTGAATTATTTTCTTTTTCCAATTCACAGATCCTACTTTCTTGCAAGTCCTTTGTCTTTTCCCATAAATCTTACATTCCAGAGATTTTTTTTTACTTTTTCCAATTCACACATTTTGTTTCCCTGCACTTCCTGGGAATTTTTTATCTTTTCCAATTCAAATTTCAGGAAGTTGTTGCTCTCTTGCAAAGCTTCTCTTTCCTTTCCCCATTTTTCTTCTAACTCTCTTTTGAGACTTTTAGTGGTCTCTTCTATGAGAGTGTTTTGTAAAACGGGACAGGTAACATTCCCCTTTGGGGTATTGTCTGGTGCCTCTTTGCTATTAGTCTTTTCAGGTTTGCAGACCTGCTCTTTTTCTGTATAGAAGCTGTTCATCTTTCTTTTCATTTTTTTATTCATTTTTTTAAAAACCTTTAGGGTATGCCTTCTAGGCAAGGTGGTTACCAGCTTCCTCTGCAGATCAGGGAGAGATGAAAACCGGCTTCTGGCTCAAAGGTATGGGAGTGCTCTGAGTGAGAGTTTCCCTTTCCCCCAACTGGAGGTGTATTTAGCCCTGGCTGAGCTATTAAAGCACCTAGTTGAGCTGTGTGGTTTAGCAACTGCCTTAAAGATAGAGACTAAGTGGTGAAAGTTTCACTGCTCCAGGCCAGAGCTCTTTGTAGGACTGTAGGTTTTAGCAGTTGACCAGCAATTAGCCCAGCTCTACTGTAAGTCTTTACCCAGAAGCAAATCTCCCTGTTAAAATTCTATTGCCCCAAACTAAGCCCCCCACTGTGAAGATTAGAGGCTACCCTGGGCTGTGCCCCCCTGCCACACAGGTTTGCAACTGCCCCAAGGAAAAGCCCCCGACTGTGTGTTGGGACTGTGAGCTTGTGCCGCAATCTGTGCTCTCACTTACATTTTGGGGCTCTGCTCGGAGCCTCTAGTTCTCTCCCTGCTTGTGTTGATCTTCCCTAGCGCCGAAGACAAATCTTTTCTGGTGAGACTCCAAATTTTCTTTGACTGGTGAGTTATTATACTTCTAATCTTTATAAATTGTAGCAGTCAAGCCTATTTTAGAGGCTTGATAAAATATTGATAATGAAGGCAAGAGAGCAGCTTAGAAAATCATGTGTGCCTTCTCCACTATCTTGGCTCCACCGCCCCTGCTGGTCATTTCTTAAAGAAAAATAATATTCCATTACATTCATATGTCACAATTTATTCATCCATTCTGCAATTGATGGTTATCCACTCAGTTTCCGGTTCCTAGGCACTACAAAAAGGGCTGCCACAAACATTCTTACACATACAGATGCCTTTCCCTTCTTTAATATCTCTTTGAGATATAAGCCCAGTAGTAACACTGCTGGATCAAAGGGTATGCACAGTTTAATAACTTTTTGAGCATAGTTCCAAATTGCTCTCCAGAATGGCCAGATGTATTCACAATTCTACCAACAATGTATCAGTCTCCCAGTCTTTCCACCTTCCCTCCAACATTCCACATTACCTTTCCCTGTTATTCTTTCTAGCCAATCTGACAGGTATGTAGTGGTATCTCAGAATTGTCTTAATTTGCATTACTCTGTCAATTTCTTCAACTGAGTATTATCTGTTCATATCCTTTGACCATTTATCAGCTGGCAAATGGCTTGATTTCTTATAAATTAGAGTCAATTCTCTATATATTTTGGAAATGAGGCCTTTTTCAGAACTTTGACTTTAAAAATATTTTCCCACTTTATTGCTTTCCTTCTAACCTTGTCTGCATTAGTTTTGTTTGTACAAAAAGTTTTGAATTTGATATAATCAAAATTTTCTATTTTGTGATCAATAATGATCTCTAGGTCTTCTTTGGTCATAAATTCCTTCCTCTTCCACAGATCTGAGAGGTAAACTATCCTATGTTCTTCTAAATACTTATAATCTCATTCTTTATGCCTAGGTCATAAAACCATTTTGACCTTATCTTGGTGTATGGTGTTAAGTGTGGGTCAATGCCTAGTTTTTGTCATACTAATTTCCAATTTTCCCAGCAATTTTTGTCAAACAGTGAGTTCTTATCCCAAAAGCTGGGGTCGTTGGGTTTGTCAAACATTAGATTATTAAAGTTATTTACTATTTTGTCCTTTGAAGCTAACCAATTCCACTGATCAACTAGGCTATTTCTTAGCGAATACCAAATAGCTTTGGTAACAGCTACTTTATAATGCAATTTTAGATGTGGTACATTTAGGCCACGTTCATTTGATTTTTTTTTTCATTAGTTTCCCAGAAATTCGTGACCTTTTGTTTTTCCATATGAACTTTGTTGTTGTTTTTTTCTAGGTTATTAAAATAGTTTTTTGGGAGTTTGATCGGTATAGCACCAAATAAATTGATTACTTTAGGTAATATTGTCATCTTTATTATACTATTGGTAGTTAATTAAGTGGAATTTCTCTTTCTATCTCTTTCTATTGGATTTTGTTAGTGATATACAAGAATGCTGATGACTTATGTGGGTTTATTTTGTATCCTGCTATTTTGCTAAATGTGTGGATTATTTCTAATAGCTTTTTAGTAGAATCCCTGGGTTCTCTAAATATACCATCATATTATCAGCAAAGAGTGATAATTTGGTTTCCTCCTTACCTACTCTAAGTCCTTTAATCTCTTTCTCAACTCTTATTTCTGAAGCTAGCATTTTTAATACAATATTGAGTAGTAATGGTGATAGTGAGCAAGCTTGTTTCACTCTTGATCTTATTGGGAATGGTTCCAATTTATCTTCATTACAAATGATGCTTATTGATGGTTTTAAACAGATGCTACTGATTATTTTAAGGAAAAGACCATTTGTTCCTTTACTCTCAAGTGTTTGCCTTTTCCAATTCACAAATTCTGTTTCCCTGTACTTCCTGGGAGTTCCTTACCTTTTCCAATTCACATTTCAGGAAGTTGTTACTCTCTTGCATAGTTTCTCTTTCCTTTCCCCATTTCTCTTCTAGCACTCTTTTAACATTTTTAGTGTCTTCTAGGAGAGCCGTCTTTGATGGGTACCAGATTACATCCCTCTTTAGGGTTTTGTCTGGAGACTGTCTGCTACTAGTCTCCTCGGAGATGAAAACCTGTTCTCTTTCTATATAGAAGCTATCAATGATCCTTTTTGCTTTTGACTCATCTTTTTAAAGTCCTTAGGGTCTGCCTTAAGTGCAAGGAGGTTACCAGATTCTTGTGCAGAGCAGGAATAGATATATGGACAGTAGCTATCCTGCCATTGGGCTGCAATGAATGGCTGAGCTTTGGGAATGCTCTGGGGAAAGTTCCACACTGGAAGTGACTCAGGCTTGGGTCACATGGCCAAGCTGCTGAAGTGCCCTGCTAAGAGCCCTGCTGTGCAGATTAGCAACTGCCCTGGAGCTAGAGGCTAAGCGACGAAAGTGTCACTATCCCAAGCAAAAGCCCACTGTGGGTATTAGCAGTTGCCTTGTGAATAGCCCCCCATGACACTGGAAGTGTCTCTGCACTGGAGAGCACAGTCAAGTTGTGAAAGTTCTATTGCCCTAGGCTGAGCTCCACACTCTGCAGATTAGAGGCTGCTTCAGGCTGAGCCCCCCTATTGTGTAGACTTGTGACTGCCCTGGGCAAAATCCCTGTGCTACAGAATGTGGCTGCACAGCTGTGGTGTGGTATGTTTTCAGCCACTCACTTCCAGTTTTGGTTGGGTATAACCAGATCCTGTTAGGTTCTTGGGTTTTTTAGTATGCCCTCTACCTTTGGCTTTGATTTCTCTGCTGGTCTATTTCTTTGCAACCAAAGCAGAGCAGCCAACCTGTGGTAGAGTTCTCCCTGTAAATTTTCCAGCCACAGAGACTGCCTCCCAGCCCGGTCCATCTGTATGCTAGCCTCTCATATCTCCCAACATGTGCTAGCCTGCTCCTGCCCACTCAGGACAAACCTTTTCTGGTAATCTTCCAGATTATCTTTGGCTGGCAAGTTATACTTCCAATCTTTGAGAATTTTACCAGTCTAGTGCTATTTTTGAGGCTGAATTTAGCAATTAGTAGTGAGGATATGAGAGTTGCTTAGTATGTCATGTGTGCTTTCTCCACCATCTATGCTAATTTTCAAAAGGTGATTTTTTTTTCTTTAAGATTATATCTCCTTTTCTAGTTGGTTAACTTTTTTCTTATCCTTCTTGTTTTTCTTGGATGAGTTTTCTTTTTTCTTTTTAGTTCTGCCCCCCAGTGTTTCTCATTGATTCTTAAATTCTTTTTTGATTTCTTCTATAAATTCTCTCTAAGTATGGAGTCATTTAATATTACTCTTTGGGGTAGAAGAAATTTTTTTGCTTCAGTGTCCTCCTCTGAAGATAAACTCTTGTTTTCTCATGATTAGATTCATTTTTTTGTTTGTCAGTTCATATTTTTTTTAAATGAGAAATATTTGTGTAAGTACGTCTAATCGTTGGATTGGAGGATGGTACTTCTAGATTCACTTCAGTTCTCCCCTCTGACTTGGAACCCCAAACCAAGAGCTCCACCCTCCTGCAAGAGCCTGAAGATAGCAAGGCCCTGCCCCACTGCCTCTGCACTCACTAGGTGGACTGGTTCCTTCTGGCCCAAGGCAGCATCTTTATAGCACAGCTGTGCCTGGTGTTCCCAATCAGCCTAGATTCATTCACTCAGTTTCCCTGGACTCAGACCTTTGGTTACACATGCAGTCAAGGAGGTGAAAGTTTTTTCTAGTGACTGCTGAGGCTCTAGCCAAACCTAACTAACCCATCAATACTCATTTCTAGGGAGCTAGTCTATTAAGTGTTTGCATTTCACATTGGTTAATCCATGTCTGGTATCTTTTTTAGGGATCTTCTTGGATTGTACCAGGAAAACCTCTCTTTTTTCCCCAGTTTTCTTGATTTTTTACCACTCTAGGTTTGCCCTAAGGAGCAAAGTTTATTTTCTGTTTATAGAAACAAATCTGCAAAGCTGCCTTCTCTGCCTCTGCCTCTCTGACCTTCTCTGCCATCTTGCCAGAATCCACTCCCATTTATTTCTTTAAAAAATTAAAAGCAGCAATAACCCAGTGCTAAATACTGATAGCTTTTGTAGCATTATCTCTATTTAAAATGTGAAAGTATGATTTCTTTTTGTTGCAACGAATGACAAACTGCTTTCAAGGAGTTCTCTAAACTAAGGTGGAGAACAACAGTAAAAAGAATGTCAATTTGCAGGAATTTATAGTATCCCTTACTGCAGAGGGCTTGAACTCTAGAGAAATATACTTGAAACAAGGTGTTAACTCAGTGGAATTCATGAGATAATGGTTCTCTAGTTCACATATATACTTAGTACTTAGTATGGTGATGTTCACATATAATCAGTATGCTGTAATGATGTAATTACAATAAGGTACAAAAGGGCTAACAAGGACTGGAAGATAGACATTCTATCTTTGACCAGCCTTTTGGTGGCTCTCATGCCTCCTGCACTAAGATCAAGACTGGGCCAAAATAAAGAATCTAGACTCTATTCTTGACCATTCTTATGGTGTCTATCCTGCTGAGACCAAGGCCCATCCAAAGGACCTCCAGAAAGCTAAGCTGAACATGACACCTTACTACTAATAGCTTGAATAAATTGCATTTGTGCAGCAAAGACAGGTGCCATGTTCGATTTTTGGAATTCTGAAATAATTAGTCTTTAATATGGTTATTAATTATGATAATGATAATTAATAATAGTCTTTAAAATGAATCTTTATCACTGTATTCTGGTATAGATTATGCTTTTAATGGTTTTAAACACTTTATCAAATTGCATAAGAAGATATAAAAACCTTCAGAAAAAAAATCTGACCTTAACATGATTAACACCTTAAATTTCTGGTTGTTCCTCCTGTGGGTGTAATTAAAATGAAGGCAGTAGTACCTATTTTTTAAATAAATTTTTAACATATAGAGAGGCAGAATAAAATCAGGAAGACTTTTGTTTAGGACATGCCTTTGACAAATACTTTGTGACCCTGAGTAAGTCAATGAAATCCTCAGTTCACCAAGCTCTCTAAGACAATAAATCCCAGAGAAAGAGCTGATGTTTGGTAGTGAGGGGAATTTCCTGGGTCAAAAATTAAATAAATAAGAAATATGTTGGATAAAGCACTGAACTTGTTGCCAGAAAGGTTTAAGTGGAAAAAACTAATTTACTTTCTGTGTGAATATAGATAATCACTTAACTTTTGTCTAACTCAATTTTCTCATCTATAAAAAGTGTATAATAATAGCACATACTTCCCCAAGATATTATGAGTATAAAATAATATTTATGAATTACTTTTTATTAGCTTTAATAATAATATTCATAAAATGATATTTATTATTATTGCTATGTAACATGAATTTAGATATTTTTGGCATCAAAAAACTCAAACCACAAGGAAAATTATATATACTCTAACCACCATAGCTATTGTGTTAAAATTTATATTATCTAACATTAGTAAAATATTTCTATCAATAGAACCATTTATTAAACATTTTTCATATACATTTTCTTTCATTTTATATAGATATATAGAAAGTGGCAACAATACTATTCTCTTTTTTTTGCAGATAATGGAATTGATGATCCATTATTGTTGTTTTGTTTAGCCATTTCTCAATTTGGGATTTTCTTGGCAGAAAGAGTAGAGCAATTTGTCATTTCCTTCTCCAGCTCATTTTGTGGATGAGGCAACTGAGACAAACATGATTAAGTGATTTACCTAGGGTCACAGAAAAAGGAAATATCTGAAGCTACTGTGCTACCTAACTGCACTTGGGACTCCATAAGATTAAGTGATATGGCCAAAGTCACTAAGGTAACCATTTCTAGAGCTGGGATTCCAAACAAATTTTCCTGATATCAATGTTCTTTCCCTTCTGTGAGAAGGCTAGCATAGGCTTAGATATATTCTGTGCCTTTTTGAGTCAAGGCATATAAAGCTCTAGTCATTGTAAAGGAGATCAGTAAAATAAGAAAATTATGCTGCCTTACACATTCTTTGCTTCCCAGTGAAAGATTCAAATGAGAAAAGATTTTTATGCAGCTTTGACAATGAAATTTACAATTTCCCTTCAATAGACATCCATGACACCTGTTTTCCTGCTGTCTTCTCACCTGAGGGGTTGCAAGGTAACTCACAGGGGTCCTCAAACTTTTTAAATAGGGGGACCAGTTCACTGTCCCTCAGATTGTTGGAGGGCCAGACTATAGTAAAAACAAAAACTTTGTTTTGTGGGCCTTTAAATAAAAAAAACTTCATAACCCTGGGTGTGGGGGATAATCGTCCTCAGCTGCCGCATCTGGCCCGCGGACATAGTTTGAGGACCCCTGAGATAACAGGTTAAGTGGCAGAGCTTGGAATTAAATTCTGGGATCTTGACTCTTACTCTCTCACATTAACATCAGATATAAATGTTTCTCTTTATATGCCATTTGCAGCATGCCAGAAGCCTCACATGCTGAGATCATTAATTCTTGTACTCTCTTTCTAATTATTTATCCCAAGCTTTTCAATTACCTATTTGTCTCTGTTTTGTGTTTAGAGGCTACTACATTGCAGACTCTTAGTGTCTAAGATTTATACAATACTACTAAGTGGTTTCTTAGTTCTATTGTATTTCATCAGGACATGTTTTTCTATTAGCTTATCATCAAGAGGTAGTTATAGATATTGAATAAAGGACTGAGCTTGTGATCAAGACCTGAATTCATATTCCATTTTAGACACTTCATTGTGGTGAATGAATCCCCAGCAAATCACTTTACTCCTTTGTATTCCACTTTCTCTCTGTGTAAAAGGAAAGGATGGACTGATGGCCTGGAAATCTCCCCTGACTCTAAAGCTATCATTCTTTGCTTCACTGCATCTAATTAGATGACATTAAGTTTAACCAGCTGTTTTCTCATCAAGTTTTGCTTTTTATAATATCTGAAAGGAACAATATAGCCCTGTTTTCCCAACTTTATGCCTTTGCTTTTTCAACAAATCAATTTAGCCATCATTGATCAAATTGCTACTATGTCATCCAGTCAGTCAGTTAATAAGCATTTATTTTGTGTTTACAAAATGGATACAAATGAAGGTAAAAACAGTCCCTACCCTCAAGAAGCAAGTCTGCAAAACTTTGCAGTAGGCCTTGGATTTGCGAAGACAAAAGAAAAAAAAAAATACTCTACCCTAAAGGAGCATATATTTGGCTGGAGGAATATAACAGTTCAAAAGATAAATGAAGTAAAACTCCTACTATCTGCAAGCCACTGGGTTAAGCATTTTATTAATATGATGTCCTTTGATAAATATTATCTTATTTGAAGGAGGGCAAACCTGAAATTGAACCTGAAAGAAACTAAAGCATGTAAGATGGAAATGAAAAGAAAATACATTCCAGGCACTAAGGAGTTAGAAAAAACTTGTTTGGGGGCTAGTTTGAATGGGTTAAAGAGTGCATCAAGTGGAATTTCATTTGTTTATTTTGTACTAGAACTGTAATTAACCTGGTGTAAAAATCTAAGTGAGAAAATACCCATAGCCAGTATGTGTCAGAGAGATTAAAATGTCCTCTTTCAGAAAACAAAGCCATTTTCTAAGGGACCTTCTTAACAATGGCTCTCTTTGCTCTGCAGGATTTTTGCATTAATAAAGGATATCCTTTCCTCTAGTAATTTCAACCACTGACCCTTGTTGAGCCACAGCAGGACCAATTAGTGTCAAACATGTGAGGTGGACACATACCTTGGAACTAAGCTTAGCCAATCAATTTATCAAATACTAATCACAGAACATCTGTTGACCTTTAGACATTTATAGTTTTGATCTGAGCTCCTTATCAAAAGGGTAAAATGTATTTTTTAACCTTAATATCTGTATGACTTTTTTCAGTCATCCAACTTCTTTGTATGTGTGTATCTGTGTACCTTTGTCTCAATTTGACTTTCTGTCTCTTTTTCTGTTTCTCTCTCTCTCTTCTCTCTCTCTCTCTCTCTCTCTCTCTCTCTCTCTCTCTCTCCCTCTCATTCTGAGACACACATACACACATAGGCTTCAATACAAAATAGAAATTGTAGGCCAAGAATGACTCAAGCTGCTTCAACTTTAGAACAAGAAAGAAATGAAACATTTTTAGATTATTTAACAATTAATGAAAATGTTACTAAGTCAGTGTAGAAAAAGCATATTCAGCATCAATGCAAAAGTGTATCATCTGGGTCTAGATTCCATTTCTGTTTTGGCCAAGGTAGCCAGAGAGTCAAAATTTGTGGAAGAGACTGTTTTTGTTTCCTTGTAGACAGGTATTTTTACTTAGAACACTAAGAAACTACAATAATGGTTCAAGATTTATTTTCCCAACTCAGTTTAGTCCCTATTTTCAAGGATAAAAAATTAGTCTAGTCTTTTCAAAGAAAAAAAATCTTTCACTTCACTGCTTAAAGTCAAAGTCTTGAACACTTTTTGAAGGAACTTCCAACACATATTACTAGACAACTCCAGTCATAAAAACATGGCCACTTAGGAACCTAGGAACTTAATGCAGATAAAAACAAACAACAAACAAAAAATCCAGAAAAACAGCAAAGAATGTAATGGTTCCCTAAAAAAAGCAAATGGGGAGAAGAATGAATATCAGAAATCCTAGCTTTTCCTAATTAAAGGATGATCAAATCTTAGTTAACAGGTCTTGTGATAGATACAATCAAATTTCCTGAAATGGAAGGACTGGTTTTGGCAAGAGTAAAACAAAACATAAAATCATTGTTCCTTTGACAATTTTATAAACTACTTCACATAGTTCTTCTATGAGTTTTTTTTTTCCTCATCATTATTCTCAAGAGTGACTTTCCTCTCTTCCATCTCTACTTCCTGGTCTTCTATGCCATCCATAAGAAAGAACACAATGATCTTAGGTTCCATGCAAGGTGTAATGTGAAGAAATCATATACATTTCAGGTGAGCATAATCCAAAGATGATATTAGATCTACCATTGTTGAGACCTGTGCTAGTATCACTTCACTGGGATAAATGCTTACTCTGTTACTCCTGGGGTCTGTACATGCTACCCATTTTGTTACTACTGTGGTCTTAGCCACTGCCTAACTCTGCTGCCTGCAGTTGCTAGATGTTGTGATATTGCCCATTGCCATAAGGGTCTATATTGGTGCTTATATCATAGTCTTAGGATCCTGTATGTCTTGCCTATGGACTAACTGCTGGCATTTATTCTAGTACCAATGCATATTCCATTGCCTATTGCTGCTCAAAATTGTGCCATTGCCTGATGTTGTTGATCATTACCACTAAGATTGTACACTGTCCATTGTGTCAAGGAGTTTTTTCTTATGCCAGAACCAAACACTATCCTACCCCTACCACTTGTGAGGTTAAACATTATGTCCAGTTTAAAACTATGAAACTATACTAGAACCTGTCTTGTAATTTGTACTGAACCCTCACTGGAAATTCCTGAGAGAAAGTTACAGCTTAGAATAAAGCATAAATATATTTTCTTTTAAACATTTTTTAGATTTATACAACTCTTCCCATCCTTATCACTGCAACAGTATTTGCCCATATTCTGAATCATAGTTCCCTGGAGATGATTAAATATTGTCATTCAAAGTGCCTTCTTTAGTATCTTATCCTAAAGAACTCCAATAAGATTATGTGATAAAATATCTAATACCCTCCAAAGTGTCAAATATAAATTTATTAATATTTCCTCAGGAAAAAAATTAGTCATTAGTGAGGATCCAGGCTTACTACAACTAGTGGTCATATTGACAGTAAAAATATATTAAATGTGTAATTGAACAAAGGAAAGTTTACATCTTCCATATTTTAAGCATGGTTCTTTTCTAATTAAACCTTTTTATTTACAAAACATATGCATGGGTAATTTTTCAAAATTGATCTTTTCAAAACCTTCTGTTCCAAATTTTCATACATAGTTATACAGTTATCATGCTGCACAAGAAAAATCAGATCAAGAAGGAAAAAAAAGACTAAGAAAGAAAAAGAAAACAAACAACAGAAAGAGTGAAAATGGTATGTTGTGGCTCACACTCAGTTCCCACAGTCCTCTCATGGATCTCTTCATCACTGAACAATTGGAACTAGTTTGTATCATCTCATTGTTAAAAAGAGCCATGTCCATCAGAATTGATCATCGTATAGTCTTGTTGTTGTCACATATAATGATCTCCTGGTTCTGCACATTTCACTTAGCATCAGTTCATATAAGTCTCTCCAGGCCTCTCTGTATTCATCCTGCTGGTCTTATCGTATACAATCATAATATCCCATAACATTCTTATACCATAATTTATTCAGCCATTCTTCAGTTGATGGACATCCATTCAATTTCCAGTTTCTACTCACTACAAAAAGGGTTGAACAAACATTGTTGCACATGTGGGTCCCTTTCCCTCTTTTAAGATCTCTTTGGGATACAAGCCTAGTAGAAACACTGATGGATCAGAGTATGCACAGTTTGATAACTTTTGGGGCATAGTTCCAAATTGTTCTCCAAAAAGGTTGGATACATTCACTGTTTTGTTTCACCCAACTATGTATGTGTCCTAGTTTTCCCACATCCACTCCAATATTCAACATTATCTTTTCCTGTCATCTTAGCCAATCTGAGAAGTGTGTAGTAGTACCTTAGAGTTGTTTTAATTTGCATTTCTTTGATTAATAGTGATTTGGAACACTTTTTCATATGACTAGAAATGTTTTTTTTTCCTTCATTTGAAAATTGTCTGTATTATTTGACCATTTATCAATTGGAGAATGTCTTGAATTCTTATAAATTTGAGTCAATTCTCTATATATTTTAGAAATGAGACCTTTATCAGAACCTTTGAATGCAAAAATGTTTTCCCAGTTTATTGCTTCCCTTTTAATCTTGTCTGCATTAGTTTTGTTTGTACAGAAACTTTTTAACTTAATACAATCAAAATTGCATATTTTGTGATCAATAAGGATCTCTAGTTCTTCTTTGATCACAAATCACTTCTTCCCCCATAGATCTGAGAGGTAAACTATCCTATGTTCTTTTAATTTGTGTGTAATATTATTCTTTATGTCTAGATCATAAATCCATTTTCACTTTTTATTGGTATATGGTGCTATGTATGGGTTAATGCTTTAGGCACAGTTCTTGAAGACACAAAGAACATTTAAATCTTCCTCTATTTTCTGAATTCTCAAAGAAACTTTTCCCACTTTATCCACAAGGTAATGAGGGGTTTTCCACTTTTAGAAATACCAACAGAAGCAGGGAGACTATCTGAGCCTCAACTTACTATGGGTTGTCATTCCACCAATACAATAAAAAAAATTAAGATTTAATTCTGCTATTACTGGTTGTTGGAAAATGTGTCTAATTCAGCTTAATCTGTTGTCTCTTATTCAGTGTTGGAGCAAAAGTAAAAGCTCATAGTCCACTAGTTAACAGGAGGACATTTATTTAGCCATGTCAGGGAAAAGGATATTCATCAAGGATACCAATATTGATTACATTGAATACAGCTTTGTTTCCTCTGATTTGGTGTGTGTGTGTGTGTGTGTGTGTGTGTGTGCGTGCACACAAAAGAGACAGAGACAAAGAAACACACACCAAAGAAAGAGAGTAAGCAAAAGAAAGAGAGAGTGAGAAGAGTGAGAGAGAGAGAAGAGACAGCCAGACAGGGACAGAAATAGAGACAGAGAAACTGTTAGCCACATTGATTTGCAGGTATGGAGATAAAGGAAGAAGTTTCACATTCATCAAGTGCTCTTTTATGTATTTAGATCATTAGTAAACTTCTTCCATAGTTAAAGTCACAATATTTTGTATAAATTCTGCAAGGCTGATTTTCATATCTATCAAGAAAAAAAAAATCATCTCTTATGTGTGAGGCAGTGTTAATATAATGCTGCTACCATGGCATACATTATATATATATATATATATATATATATATATATATATATATATATATATATATATATATTTGCTGCTGAAACCAGAGACACAATAAATATATTAACAAAAAGGAGGAAAGCACAAAAAAAAGATATATTTTGTGACTAGCAAAAACTATTTTTACACTCTGACATTAAACTAACCTAATTAATAGGCTCTCTATCAGATTTCTTCACAAAAGTATTTACATTAGATTCACCTGATTTTGTTTAGGATTGCAGTACTTGGAATATTTTACTTGGCTGTGATGTAGGAAGTCATGCAAAATAGCAAAACAAGTTGAAATCTCCTAAAGGATTTAGACAGACAGATTACAATTAATTTGTTGGAATTTGGACAGTTGTCAAAATATATACAGCAATCTTTTAAAACTGATCACAGAGTCAGTGAATTTTTTTTTACTTAAAATAATTGCATTCTGGTAGAGAGGTAAGTGGAGAATAAATGCATTTTGTTTTCAGAAATCCATAATCACCTAAAGAAAGTGGAAACAGGCTATATGTACCAAATATTCATTTTTTGTGATAGAAATAATGTTGAAAGAAATAAAATTCCATTGACTGAGGATTGAGTGAATAAGTGTTAGTACATGAATGCAACAGAATGTACTATGAGATAAGAAATAAGGAATATGCAAAATTCAGAGAAGTATGGGAAGATATACATGAACTGTTCAGAAAAGGGAAAACTACAAAAATTAAATGGAAAGAACAAGAAAAACAAAACAGAGATGATTATTGTATAATTATAATAAGCAAGTTTGATTACAGAGTAGAATTGAAAACCACATCATCCTCCATTTTTTTTTGCAGTTTCAGAGTACTAAGAATATGGAATATTTATCCACATTACCAGATTGTAATTGATGTGTTAATTGATTTTGCTGAATGTTTCTTTCTCTATTTAAAGTTTTATTGAAAATGTGGCTCATTGAGGAGAGAAGAGATACACTGAGAAATGAAAGTGATATGTAAACAAATGTTAGGTTTTTTTTTTTTAATGCATCATCAACTCATAAATCAGGAGGTCAGGAAGATAATTTTTCTGAATTTCTATTTATTCACCTGAAAATTGGAATAACTATTCCTTTATTATGTACTTCACAACATTGTTGTTAGGTTCAAATTATATGAAATATGTAATTAAAAAAGAACCTTTCAGTTGACGATATGATAATAACAAAGAGAGGTGGTCTTACAAAAATTAAAATAGACAAAAATTTGAAATAACAGAGATTTGTCAGGTGACTATAATAGAAAGAGAACCACCTTGGGACCGAGAAAGAAACTGGATTCGTAATTTCATTCTAATAGAAATTTACTGCTCAGGAAATTCCTTCTAACAAAGCATCTAAACATTCTCTGCAACTAAAAGTGGTACAGAACAGCCTACAGAATTGAAAAGGTAAGTGACTTGCTCAGTGAATTATAAACTGTATGCTTCAGAAGGACTTAAACACAGAACTTTCTGACTTTAAAGCTGACTCTGCTTTACTGCCCTGAGATTTAGAATTATAATTTTGTTTAAAAGATAAAGAATGAATTATGTAAACCAAATAGTCATCTTAATCTATTTACCCTGAGTTCTGGAAACAGAAGGGATCTGGAAATTAAATCTAAGAGTCCATTCTAATTAGTGCTGTTTTAAACTAGAAGCAATTCAGAGATTTGTAGCCATTTTTGAAAGATCCTTTCTAATTTTCTAAAAAAAATATTTGGGTTACCTTGTACTCTCAGAATTAGATAAATCAAACCACAAAATAAATAAGAAAGAAGTCAGAGGTAAATAGAATACTAGAAAAGTTAGATATGATAGATCTCTGAAGAAAACGAAATGGAGACAGAAAGGAGTACACTTTCTTTTCAGCAGTTCATTGAACTTATACAAAAATTGATCATATATTAGGACATAAAAACCTCCAACTCAAAGGCAGTAAGGCAGAAATAGTAAATGCATCCTTTTCAGACCACGATGCAATGAAAATTACATTCAACAAAAAGCCAGGGGAAAGTAGACCAAACAAGAATTGTAAACTAAATAATCTCTTACTAAAGAATGATTGGGTGAAACAGCAAATCATAGACATATTTAATAACTTCACCCAAGAAAACGACAATAATGAGACATCATACCAAAATGTGTGGGATGCAGCCAATGCAGTAATAAGGGGAAATTTCATATCTCTAGAGGCCTACCTGCGTAAAATAGAGAAAGAGAAGGTCAATGAATTGGGCTTGCAAAAAAAATTGCTAGAAAAGGAACAAATTAAAAACCCCCAGTCAAACACTAAACTTGAAATTTTAAAAACAAAAGGAGAGATCAATAAAATTGAAAGTAAAAAAACCTATTGAATTAATCAATAAAATTAAGAGTTGGTTCTATGAAAAAACCAACAAAATAGACAAGCCCTTAGTAAATCTGATTTTTAAAAAAAGAAGAAAATCAAATTGTTAGTCTTAAAAATGAAAAGGGAGAACTTGCCACTAATGAAGAGGAAATTAGAGCAATAATTAGGAATTACTTTGTCCAACTTTATGCCAATAAATTTGACAATTTAAATGAAATGGAAGAATACCTTCAAAAATATAGCTTGCCCAGATTAACAGAGGAAGAAGTAAATATCCTAAACAGTCCCATCTTAGAAAAAGAAATAGAACAAGCTATTAACCAACTCCCTAAGAAAAAATCTCCAGAACCAGGCACATTTACATGTGAATTCTATCAAACATTTAAAGAACAATTAACTCCAATGCTATATAAACTATATGAAAAAATAGGAATTGAAGGAGTCCTACCAAACTCCTTTTATGACACAGACATGGTACTGATACCTAAACCAGGTAGGCTGAAAACAGAGAAAGAAAATTATAGACCAATCTCCCTAATGAATATTAATGCTAAAATCTTAAATAAAATATTAGCAAAAAGATTACAGAAAATCACTCCTAGGATAATACACTATGACCAAGTAGGATTTATACCAGGAATGCAGGGCTGGTTCAATATTAGGAAAACTATTAGCATAATCAACTATATCAATAACCAAACTAACAAAAACCATATGATCATCTCAACAGATACAGAAACAGCATTTGATAAAATCCAACATCCATTCCTAATAAAAACACTTGAGAGTATAGGAATAAATGGACTTTTCATTAAAATAGTCAGGAGCATATATTTAAAACCATCAGTAAGCATCATATGCAATGGGGAAAAACTGGAACCTTTCCCAGTAAGATCTGGAGTGAAGCAAGGTTGCCCACTATCACCATTATTATTCAATATTGTATTAGAAACACTAGCCTTGGCAATAAGAGTTGAGAAAGAGATTAAAAGAATTAGAGTAGGCAATGAGAAAGCCAAGTTATCATTCTTTGCGGATGATTTGATGGTATCCTTAAAGAACCCTAGAGAATAAGCTAAAAAGTATTAGAAATAATCAACAACCGAGGATACAAAATAAATCCACATAAATCATCAGCATTTTTATACATCACTAACAAAATCCAAAAGTAAGAGATCCAAAGAGAAATTTCATTTAAAATAACTGTTGATAGTTTAAAATATTTGGAAATCTTCCATCATCATCATCATCATTGTCATCATCATCATAATTATCATTATCATAAAGGATACTAATAGCAGCTGATTTTCAAACTGTGTTTAGCTTCTGTCAGGAACCAGACCCTTTACAATCATTATGTCATTTATCTTCCTATGAACCTAAAGAAGTAGACGCTATTATTATCCAAATTTAACAGATGAGGAAAGTAAAGCAGACAGAGCTTATGTGTTTTTATCGGGGGTAACACAACTAGTAAATCTAGCAAGTTCCTGCCTTCAGGCTTAGCACATTATCCATTGTTCCACCTAGCTGACCCATAGCGGTTTTTAAGTGTTGTATGGTGGTGTGGGATTTTTGGAAAGACGCATTAAACAGTTGTCAATAAGAAGCATTCCCCATCAGTTTACCTCTACCATCCCAGTAATCTTGGCAAACTCTGAATTAGCAGCCCAAATAGATATGTCCAGTCCTGGTCCTGAATAATCTTGGTCACTGAGGAAGTGGTCAGTCCCCTTTATGATTACCTAGGAATGTCTGACTTCAATCAAAACCAGTGACCCAAGAAGGGGTTTGCACACAGATGTTATCAAAGGAAAGTTAAGCTGTTAAATTTCTAGGTACAATTTTGCATATGTCTCTCACAGGAAGGCAGGATTATAGAAGAACTTTCTAAAAAAAATGATGTTAATCATCATATCTCCATAAGGAGGCTGGAGGAACAAAGTCATACTCATTCTAGGAAAGAGGAACCGATAAGGGATTCAATCTGTGAAGTCACTGAATTCATGAACTCTCTTTTTTTTTGTTATTTTTTTTATTTTTTTATTTAATAGCCTTTTATTTACAGGATATATACATGGGTAATTTTACAGCATTAACAATTGCCAAACCTCTTGTTCCAATTTTTCACCTCTTACCCCCCCCCACTCCCTCCCCTAGATGGCAGGATGACCAGTAGATGTTAAATATATTAAAATATAACTTAGATACACAATAAGTATACATGACCAAAACATTATTTTGCTATACAAAAAGAATCAGACTCTGAATTATTGTACAATTAGCTTGTGAAGGAAATCAAAATGCATGTGTGCATAAATATAGGATCGGAATTTGAATCAATGGTTTATCATCTCCCAGGTTCTTTTTCTAAGGATAGCTAGTTCAGTTCATTACTGCTCATCATTAGAACATGATTTGGTTGATCTTGTTGCTGAGGATGGCCTGATCCATCAGAACTGGTCATCATCTAGTATTGTTGTTGAAGTATAATGATCTCCTGGTCCTGCTCATTTCACTCAGCATCAGTTCTGTAAGTCTCTCCAGGCCTTTCTGAAATCATCCTGTTGGTCATTTCTTACAGAAAAGTATATTCCATAATTTTCATATACCACTAATTTATTCAGCATTCTCCAACTGATGGACATCAATCTGTTCCAGTTTCAGCAGTCCCAATTTCATACAGTCCTTTCCTCTTTATAACTCTTTGGAATATAACCCAGTAGTAATACTGCTGATCTAGGTCATGTATAGTTTGATAACTTTGAGTATAGTTCCAAACTACTCTCAAAATGGTTGGATTCTGTTCACAACTCCACCAACAATGCATCAATGTCCCAGTTTTCCGCATCCCTCCAACAATCATATTATTTTTCCTGTCATCTTAGCCAATCTGACAGGTGTAGTGGTATCTTAGAGTTGTCTTAATTTGAATTTCTCTTGATTAATAATGACTTGGAGCATCTTTTCATATGACTAGAAATAGTTTCAATTTCTTCATCTGAAAATTGTCTTTTCATATCCTTTGACCATTTTTCAATTGGAATGACTTGGTTTTTTATAAATTAGAGTTAATTCTCTAATATTTTGGAAATAGGCCTTTATCAGAACCTTTGACTGTAAAAATATTTTCCCACTTTATTGCTTCCCTTCTAATTTGTCTGCATTAGTTTTGTTTGTACAAAAACTTTTCAGTTTGGTATAATCGAAATTTTCTATTTTGTGATCAGTAATGATCTCTGGTTCTGCTTTGGCATCAAAGACCTTCCCTTCCACAGGTCTGAGACGTAAACCATCCTATATTCCTGTAATTTATTAATAATTTCATTCTTTATGCCCTAGGTCCATGAACCCATTTTGACCTTATCTTGGTGTACGGCGCTTAATATGGATCAATGCCTAGTCTCTGCCATATTAGTTTCCAATTTTCCCAGCAATTTTTATCAAATAGTAAGTTCTTATCCCAAAAGCTGGGATCTTTGGGTTTGTCAAAGACTAGGCTTCAGTATTTGTTGACTGTTTTATCCCTTGAACCTCAATCTATTCCTTTAGCCATATACCAAATAGTTTTTGGTAACTGCTGCCTATAATATAATTTTGGATCTGGTACAGCTAAGCCACCTTCATTTGATTTTTTTTTTCATTCACATTCCCTTGAAATTCTTGACCTTTGTTTTCCATATGAACTTTGTTATTTTTCTAGGTCATTAAAATAGTTTTTGGGAGTCTGATTGGTATAGCGCTAATATAAATGATTAGTTTAGGTAATATTGTCATCTTTATTATATTTTCGCTTCCTATCCAAGAGCATTTAATATTTTTCCAATTGGTTAGATCAGACTTAATTTTGTGTGAAAAGTGGTCTGTAATTTTGCTCATAAAGTTTCTGATTTTCCTTGCAGATAGATTCCTAAATATTTTATATTACCAGTAGTTACTTTAAATGGAATTTTTCTTTGTAACTCTGACTGTTTAGGATTTTGTTAGTGATATATAGAATGCTGATGACTTATGTAGGTTTATTTTATAACCAGCAACTTTGCTAAAGTTGTGGATTATTTCTCAATAAATTTAGCAGAATCTCTGGGGTTCTCTAAGTATACCATCATGTCATCGGCAAAGAGGATGATTTGGCTTCCTCATTGCCTATTCTTATTCCTTTAATCTCTTCTCAGCTCTTATTGCTATAGCTAGCGTTTCTAATACAATATTAAATAGTAATAGTGATAGTGGGCAACCTTGTTTCACTCCAGATCTTATTGGAATGGTTGAGCTTGTCTCCATTACATATGATGTTACTGATGGTTTTAAATAGATGCTGCTGATTATTTTAAGGAAAAGTACCATTTATTCCTATACTCTCAAGTGTTTTAATAGGAATGGATGTTGGATTTTATCAAATGCTTTTCTGCATCTATTGAGATGATCATATGGTTTTTGTTAATTTGGTTATTAACATGGCCAATTATATTGATAGTTTTCCTAATATTGAACCAGCCTCATTCCTGGTATAAATCCTACTTGATCATAGTGTTATTATCTTGGAGATGATTTTCTGTAGTCTTTTGCTTTAATATCTTATTTAAGATTTTAGCATCAATATTCATTAGGGAGATTGGTCTATAATTTTATTTCTCTGTTTTCAGCCTACCTGGTTTAGGTATCAGTACCATGTCTGTGTCATAGAAGGAATTTGGTAGGACTCCTTCATTCCCTATTTTATCAAATAATTTATATAAGCTTTGGGCCAATTCTTCTTTAAATGTTTGGTAAAATTCATGTAAATCCATCTGGTCCTGGGGATTTTTTCTTAGGAGTTGTTTAATTGCCTGTTCTATTTCTTTCTGAAATGGGACTATTCAACAATTTACTTTCTCCGTTAGTCTGGGAAGTCTATATTTTGAGTGTATTTCACTTAGGGTTATCAAATTGTATTGGCATAAAGTTTAGCAAAATAACTCCTTATTATTTCCATTTCACTCTTCCTTGGTGGAAAGTTCTCCTTTCATTTTAAGACTACTAATTTCATTTTCCTCCCTCCTTTTCTAATCAGATTTACTCAAAGGCTTACTATTTTATTGGTTTTTTCATAGAACCAACTCTTAGTTTTATTAATTAGTTCAATAGTTTTTTACTTTCAATATTTTAATTTCTCCTTTTAATTTTAGAAGTTCCAATTTAGTATTTGATTGGGGGTTTTAATTTGGTCTTTTAGTTTTTTAGTTGCAAGCCCAATTCATTAATCTTTTCTTGCTCTGTTTTATTCAAGTAAGCCTCTACGGATACAAAATTCCTTCTTATTACCGCTTTGGCTGCATCCCACAAATTTTGGTATGATGTCTCATCATTGTCATTATCTTCAGTGAAATTATTAATTGTATCTATAATTTGCTGCTTCACCCAATCATTCTTTAAGATGAGATTGTTTAGTTTCAATTACTTTTGGTCTATTTCTAACTTTTGTTGAATGTAGTTTTATTGCATCATGATCTGAAAAGAAAGCATTTACTATTTCTGCTTTCTTGCATTTAATTTTGAGGTCTTTATGTCCTAATATATGGTCAATTTTTGAATAGGTTCCATGAACTGCTGAGAAGAAAGTATATTCCTTCTTACCTCCATTCAATTTTCTCCAAAGATCCAATATACCTAATTTTTCTAATATTCTATTTACTTTTTAATTTCTTTCTTTTTGTTTTGTGGTTTGATTTGTCTAATTTGAGAGTGCAAGGTTGAGATCTCCTACTATTACGGTTTTCTTGTCTATTTTTTTGCAACTCTCTACTTCTCCTTTAGGAGTTGAGTGCCATACCACTTGGTGCATATGTTTAATATTGATATTGCTTCGTTGTTTATGTTCCTTTAGCAGGATGTAGTTTCCTTCCTTATCTCTTTTAATTAGATCAATTTTACTTTTGCTTGATCTGAGATAAGGATAGCTACCTGCTTTTTGATTTCACCTGAAGCATAATAGATTTTGTCAGCCTTTTACCTTTACTCTATATGTGTCCCCTGCTTTAAATGTGTTTTGTAAACAACATATTGTAGGGTTCTGACTTTGATCTGTCTGCTATCTGCCTCCTCTTTATGGGGGAGTTCATCTCATTCAAATTTACGGTTAGAATTACTAAATCTGTATTTCCTACCATCCTAATAACCCCAGATTGTGCTTTACTTATTCTTGCTCTCCCAACCCTCTTTCCCCTTTTAAACTTATGTACCTTTCTTGTACATGATGCTTATCTCTTTATAATCCTCCCTCCCCCTCTTTGAGTCTTTCCCTTCCTTCCCTTTTACTCTTTTTTCTTTTCCCTTTTCCTCTCCCCCATTTTTAATGAGGCGAGAGAGAATTTTCTCTAGAACAAATGTCAATTATTTTTCTTTGACAACTCTGATGAGAGTAAGATTCAATGTTCCTCCCTCTCTAAATTCCCTCAGATATGATAAGTTTCCTTAGCTCTTTGTGGGATGTGGTTCTCTTTTTCTCCTTCCCACCTTATTCTGCCATCATCCCTTTTCCATATCTACTTCCCTTTTAATGTTATATCAGAACAATGAAATTATACATGTATTCTTTTTGCATGTTCACAAAGAAATATACATTCTCAAGAGTTATTTTTACTTTTCTGCATTCTTGGAGTTCTATGCTTGGAGATCAAATTTTTGTTTAGTTCTGGTTTTTTCTTCAGAACAAATGGAATTCATTTGTTTCATTAAATATCCATCTTCTTCCGTGGAAGAAAATGCTCAGCTTAGCTGGGTAGTTTTTTCTTGGCTGCATCTCAAGTTCTTGTGCCTTTTGGAATATCATATTCCAGGCCCTTCTTTCCTTTAATGTAGAGGCAGCCAGATCTTGGGTGATCCTTATTGTGGCACCTCTGTATTTAAATGTTTTTTTTTTTTGGCTGCTTGTAAAATTTTTTCCTTAATCTGATAGTTCTGAAATTTTGCCACAATATTCCTTGGGGTTTATAATTTCGGGTTTCTTTCAGAAGGTGTTCGATGAATTCTTTCAATGCCTATTTTACCTTCTGATTCTATTACATCTGGGCAGTTCTCTTTGATGATTTCTTGTAAAATAGTATCTAGGCTCTTTTTTCATCATAGTTTTCAGAAAGTCCAATAATCCTCAGATTATCTCTCCTAGATCTATTTTCCAAGTCTGTCGTTTTGCAAGTAGATAATTCAAGTTTTTCAGTTTGTCATTTTTTTGTTGTTGACTTGATTCTTGCTGTCTCAATGAATCCTTAGTTTCTATTTGTTCAGTTCTAATTTTTAAAGAATTATTTTCTTCATTAGCTTTTTTTACTTCTTTCTGTATATGTCCAATTGAGTTTTTGAATGTATTGTTTTGGTCTGTGGAATTTTTTCCATTTCACTAATTTATTTTTTTAGTGAATTATTTTCTTTTTCCAATTCACAGATCCTACTTTCTTGTGAGTTCTTTATTTTTTCCAATTCACAATTCTTACTTTCCTGAGATTTTTTTTACTTTTTCCAATTTGTATTTCAGGAAGTTGTTGCTCTCTTGTAAGGCTTCTCTTTCCTTTCCCATTTATCTCTAACTCTCTTTTGAGACTTTTAATGGTCTCTTCTTGAGAGCATCATGTAAAGGAGGACAGTCTGATGCATGTTTGCTGTTTGAGGTCTCTTCAGGTTTGCGTTGACCTGCTCTTTTTTCTGCATAGAAGCTGTCGATCATTCTTTTCATCTTTTATTCATGTTTTAAAGTCTTTAGGGTAGGTCTCCTAGGCAAGGGGTTAACAGCTTCCTCTGCAGAGCAGGGAAAGATGTAAACCGATTTCCGTCCTGAGGTATGGGAGTGCTCTGAGTGAGAGTCTTCCTTCCCCAACAGGGAGTGGATTCAGCACTGGCTGAGCTATCAAACAGCTTAGTAGGGCTGTGGGTATAGGATTGCCCTTGGCTAGAGATTAAGGGTGAAAGTGTCACTGCCCCAGGCCGGAGCCTCTTGTGGGACTGTGAGTATTAGCAGCTGACCGCAGACCACAGACCACAGACCGCAGACCGCGCAAACTCTGCCCAGCGTCTCTGCCTGATGCACGCCCTGGAAAAGCTCTGGTCTAAGCCGAGCCCCCCACTGTGCAGATGGGAGGCTAACCTGGGCTGGGTCCTCCTGCTGTGCAGGATCACAACTGCCCCAAGGAAAAGCCCTGTACTGCGGGTTGGGGCTGCGTGCTTGTGCTGAGATCTGTGCCTTCACCCTCGGTTTGAGACTCTCCTCGGAACCTAATTTCTCTCCCGTCTGCGCTGATCTCCCTGGCCTCTTGGAACCAACCTTTTTAAGGAGACTGAGATTTTCTTCGCCGGTGAGTTGTTCTACTTCTTATCTTTACGAATTGTAGCAGTCAAGACTATTTTTGAGGCTCGATATAATATTGATAAAGAGGGTAAGAGAAGAGCTTAGAAAGTAGCGTGTGTCTTCTCTGCCATCTTGGCTCCGCCCCCCAATCATGAACTCTCTTAAAAAAACACTCCTTTGACTTTTCATGGTGGGAATCTTTTCTGCAACTTCTAGTCTCAGAGAATTGTAAGAACTAAGCACAATTTTTAAGAAATGAATACTTACTTTTTTTTACTAGATTTGTTTCCTTTAGACTCCCAGGAGTGCTTTTTGTTTGTTTTACATGTTTAAAAAATTGCTCTGAGAAATGATTTATAGACTTCATCAGATTGCTATAAATGGGTCTGCAAAAACACATACACACGCATGCATGCACATGTGTGTATATGCTCAGACACACAACCAAACACATATGTACATGTACACACACACACCAGAAATAGCTTTAAAATTTGAATATTGTATTTGTGGGTCACCAGATCTAATTACACACACACTAGTCAATAGGAAAACTCACTAAACAATTTTGCATCTCAATTTACTCAACTGTTGAGTTATAGAATTTACTGTCATGACTGTTTCTTTCCTGTTCTAGATTTATGATCTTATGGACATAATGAAAAAAAAAATCAAATAGTAGTAAGGTATAAGCTACTTAAGGATAGTGATTATTTCACTTTTATATTGGTATCATCCAAACTTACAAGGCCCTGTAACAGTGAATTGCTTGATTAATTTATTACACTACCCCAAAATGAGATAATTCATGCTTGAAAAAAGTTGCTTTCCAAGGTCAAATTGTTCTTATTCATCTTGACTGGGAATTCTAATTCTATGAATCTTTTATTACGTATGTATTATAAAAATCTCTGCAAAGTGGTAGTATAAGACTATAATCTTAATAATAATAATAATAATAATAATAACAGTTCTATAATACTTAAACATTTGCAAAGTATTTTAGAAAATTCTCTTTTGATACTCAAAATAACTTTAAGCAATAAGTGTAATTTTCACCCCTATTTTACACATGAGGAAACTAAGGCTGAGAAACATTTAAGTGATTTGTCTAGGTTCACTTGACTAGTAGGTGGTTGATACTAGAGTTAGACTCAGGTATTCTTGAATCTATATATATAATATTCTACTATTTGTCTTATCTAACTGTCTAGGTAAAAAGAAAAACATACAAAAATCAAATTTTAAAAAAAAAGCAGTTTTGTTTGGTGCCATGAAAAGAGACCTGCAGTTCAAGTAAAAAAAAAATGAAGGGTCAAGTTCCAACTTTGTCACTTGATATAATTTCTTTTTATATAAATTTTTGTACTATTTGTCTCAAACAATGTTTGTAATGCACAAATGAAATAAATTTTCTTAAGTACTGAGGCCAGGAAAAAAAAACTTTTTGTGCACCTCATTTTATAATCACAAATACTTTGTGAGGAATGATAAATATCATTATCCATATTTTTTTAATGCTGAGTAATGAGAAGCTTAGACAGGTCAAAGGACTTGCCCACATTCACCATCTTCAGAATCACAGAGTCAGGGTTGGAACCTTAATTCCATACCTGCTTTTCTTTGCATTAAGCAATCCTCCTCTGTTACCATGGTTATGTGAGACTGCAGTATATCACAGGAATATGTGACATTGAAAAGTTTTAAAAGTTGGTTCCAAAGGAATATGGCATCAGTTTTGTTTCCTGTTTGATTGAATAGCCTTTATTCAAAATTTTTAGTTCTATCGTTCACTTCAAAGACAATTTTCTGAGCATAATATATTTTTAATTTTTAATTTCAATATATGGTTCAAAGAAAAATTTTATCCGTATGTCTGATTAATTTTGTACTGAACTCATCAAAATGCAGCCTAGTGAGTTATTTGATGTGTAAGACTCCATTTATGAGTCATTTTAATCCCTTTTACCTTTAATCAAGAAGTCTTTTATTAAACAGTAGTAAATAGGACTAAAACTTCTATAATTTTGTGCCTACCTACAAATGCAAAGCCTTACAGAATCAAGCAATTTTAAAACACAGCATACAAATATGATTCTTATTCCATTTGAAATATAATTCACCACTCTTGAGATGATTGTTCTTTTATCTTAAGAGTGGAAGAATTAATAAGGTGATCTGTAGCAAAACTCTTTGAATTCTCAGGGGAATTCTGGTTCATATTTATCATTATTGCAGCTTGTGTTATATATTTTTATAGAGATGATGAATTTCATTTTAATTTATTACCACATGGCATGGTTCCTATTGTCATCATATATGGCTAGGATAAAAACTCCCTTATGATATTTCACAATCTTTTGTGCAAATAAGAATTCAATATGTGTTAAATCATATTGAAAATACTACATTCGAAAATAGGCATTGACCTACACTTAACACCCTACAACAAGGTAAAGTCAAAATGGGTTCATGATCTAGGCATAAAGAATGAGATTATAAATAAATTAGAAGAACATAGGATAGTTTACCTCTCAGACCAGTGGAGGAGGAAGGAATTTGTGACCAAAGAATAACTAGAGATCATTATTGATCACAAAATACAAATTTAAAAACTTTTATACAAACAAATCTAATGCACAAGATTAGAAGGGAAACTAAACTGGGAAAATATTTTTACTATCAAAGGTTCTTACAAAAGCCTCATTTCCAAAATATATTGAGAATTGACTCTAATTTATAAGAAATCAAGCCTTCTCCAATTGATAAATGGTCAAAGGATATGAACAGACACTTTTCAGATGAAGAAACTGAAACTATTTCTAGCCATATGAAAAGATGCTCCAAGTCATTTTTAATCAGAGAAATGCAAATTAAGACAACTCTGAGATACTACTACATACCTCTCAAATTGACTAGAATGCCAGGAAAAGATAATGATGAATGTTGGAGGGAATGTGGAAAAACTGGGCAACTGATACATTATTGATGAAATTGTGGAATACACCCAGCCATTCTGGAGAGCGATTTGGAACTATGCTCAAAAAGTTATCAAACTGTACATACCCTTTGATCCAGCAGTGTTACTATTGGGCTTATATTCCAAAGAGATCTTAAAGAAGGGAAAGGGACCTATATGTGCAAAAATGTTTGTGACAGCCTTCTGTGTAGTGGCAGACAGCCTTAAATACTTTAGTGAGTTATGAGGATACCTAACCCAAGCTTATGGAGAATTCCTCCAGCAGAATGGGTGGTTAAGAACAATTTGTTCCAACAGTCATGAAAGTCATTGAAATAAGAGTTGTGTAGTACTTAGAAATTGGTCAAAAATTGAAGATTCCATTGCTATTCACCAAATCTTCTTCTACAACATCTTGACTTTTGTTCTGCCACTGGACTTTGAAGACTCTGAAAGAGAGAGGGAAGCAGATCCTTTCTACAATTATGCATCACTAAATTCTACTCAAGGACAAGTCAAGAACCCACCCATGATGTCATGGGTTATATTCAAAACAAGACAAAAAAATAAAACAAGCAAACAAATAGTGAGGCAGGAATGGATGAAAAAAAATGGAGTGAAGTTACAAATTGAAAAATGTGGTTTCTGATTAAATATGTAGGGTGAGGAAGAGTAAGGATTCAAGAACAGAAAAGCAACAATCTTTTGAGACCAATAGAATATTGATGATCTCAAGAGAAAAAAAGAAATCTAGTAAAATGATTATTTTAATGGGAAAAATATTTATTTTATTGTTTTGGGACTTAAAATCATATATGCATTTATTTACCTACATTGAAGGGAAAATTAATGGCGCATAATATTAGCAGTATTATTTTGGCATAATTTACTACTTATCCTTTCACTTGAAACTGAATTTTCTTTAATTTTTTTTTACTACTACAACTAGGTAGCACAGTAGTTAGAATGCTTTGACTAGCTTAAAAAAATTCATCTTCCTGACTTCAAATTTGATCTCAGAAACATAGTAGCTATGTGACCCTGGGCAAGGCTCTTAATCTCTCTTTGCCATATTTCCTTTTCTGTAAAATAAACTGGCATAGGAAATGGTAAAGTCTCCTAGTATTATTGCCAAGAAAACCCCAAATGGGATTATGAAATGTAATTGAAATATTAGAAGTACTATTCAGATACTTTAATATCTTTAAATAGTTCTTTGCACAGGACATAGGAATAACTTGTAAAAAAAAATTTGACAGAGTTGTTGAAGAAATGATACAGATGTCCCTTGCCTTTTAATTCTTAGAAATTTTCATACTGCCTAACAATAACAGAAAAATGCATCTTCATATTTTTCCAATGTACCCTCTTTTTCATGAGAAACCTGTTTATCTTATGCTTTACTCCATTGTCTTTCATCATATTCAGCAACAATTATGTTTAAATAAGAGGGAAGGGAAGTAAAAATTATTAAATGTCTACTATATGACATTCACTGTACTAAATGATACTAAGAAATAACTAATACTATATTACTTCATCCTCCCAATAGCCTTAGACAATATGTGAAAATATTATCCCCATTTTATAGGTGAAAAAATTCAGGCAGATACTGGATAAGTCAGTTTCTCAGGGTCCACACAGCTAGTAAATATCTGAAACTAAATTTGAATTCAAATGTCTTGACTTCAGACCTAGCATTCTATCCTCTGTGCCACGTAGCTGCCTTATTAAAGACATACACAGTGCCTACTTCCTATATTGAAATGTTTTAGGAACTGATACTTAGCAGTCCAAAATTATTATCTTAACTTTTCTCTTTATCGTCCTCTACTGTTTTCAACATTCTTTTCTCCACACTGAGAAAAAGAATGATCATTGCTCCATTGATTCCAACCAGTGTTGTAGTGTAAAATAAATCACCAAATTGGTTGACTTTGATTTTTAGCCTTTTCAGACTAATTACATCTATTAATCATGGAGACTTTGGAATTTGTCCCTCCCTTTCAAAAGTGTTTTTGCAGCAACAAGTTCCCTGCCTATCCTATTATGCTTTTTACCTTTTAAAAAAATGTGTCTCCTTTAGCATATATATTTCAAAATCTTTTCTTTACAAATTAATTGGAGTAAGTATCCTACTGTTTTACTTAAATAAGCACCTTCAGAAAGTTTTTTGTCATTTGTAAAGCCAAAAAACCTAGGAAACTATGAAAAAAAAGGAAATTTCTTAAACTGTGTGTGTGTGTGTGTGTGTGTGTGTGTGCGCGCGCGCTAAACAGAGACATTAAGGAGTATAGAATCTTATAGTTTTACTATTCTGCTGCTCAATTAAAGCAGTAGTCTATGATGAAGTCATACTAGCAATTTCTAATTGAAACCTTGGGGCTTCTCAAGAAAGGAGAGGAAATACCAGGGAAGAATTTGATAGGTTAAAGGGAGGTATCAAGGAGAAGCCAGAAGGAATGTACTTGGCAGACCTATCTAAAGCTATGCTAATACATATTTAAAATGTTGTTTAAAGATGCCCATAGGTTTGCAGGATACACAATGGAGATTGATAAAGAGTTCCATTTACTTTCAGACAGAATATTTCAGGCCTTGGTTATGCCTAATAAAGGTCAGAGACTTCTTCCTGACAAGGGAAGAGAGTAAGCTAAAGTTCTCATCAGGTTATACACATATTCACACATCAATTTTGACAAGTCATCTCTCTTCCATGATTTAAAACACATGGATATCTTCAATTGTGCTTTGGTATTTTATCCATATTAACCAGGAATTTTTTGTATGTTTGTTCCTCTCTGTCCACTCCAAACCCTATCTCTAAATGAAATTGAATAGAACCAGAGTCTTCATAAAGACTTCAGAAATCATTTGATCTAGCTCTTACTAGAAGAAGGAATCTACGACATTCCAGCAACAAGTTTCATAGAGGATATCTAAAGAGCTCCAATGACAGGAAAACCTGTTAAGGCAACCGATTTTGGCTTATTTTTGGTGGAAGGGACATTTTCTGATTTTTATAAAATTTTTACATAGCTTGCTTTAAATATAATCCTCTGCATGTTGTCTTCCTCTTAAGATGGTAAGCTCCTTTAAGGCTCAAGACATTTTATCTGTCTTTATATACCCAGAACTTAGCATATTTCCAGTACAAAATAAGCACTCAATAAATGTTAATTGCTTGATTTGTTGGTTTTGTTTTCTTTTTTCACTTCTATTCAGTTGGATATTAAGTCAAATAAATTCTTTTAATTTGACCTTCCTTTAAGTTTTTAAAATATCATTTCATAAAATAATGAATTGAAAGACATATGAAAGTCATGAATTTAAAGACAATTTAAAAAAAGTTTTTATTATAACTTTTTATTGACAGAACATATGCATGGGTAATTTTTACAACATTGTTCCTTGCACTCACTTCTATTCCAACTTTTCCCTTCCCTTCCTCCACTGCCTCCCCTAGATGACAGGCAGTTTTATACATGTTAAATATGTTATAGTATATCCTAGATACAATATATGTGTGCAGAACTGTACATTCTCTTGTGACAAGAAAAATTGTATTCAGAAGGTAAAAATAACCTGGGAAGACAAAAATAAAAAAATACAAGTAGTCCACATTCATTTCCCTGTGTTCCTTCTTTGGGTGTAGCTGATTCTGTCCATCATTGATCAATTGGAACTGAATTAGATCTTCTCTTTGTTGAAGATAGCCACTTTCATCAGAATACATCCTCATACGGTATTGTTGTTGAAGTGTATAATGATCTCCTGGTTCTGCTCATTTCACTCAGCATCAGTTCATGTAAGTCTTTCCAAGCCTCTCTGTATTCATCCTGCTTGTCATTTCTTAAAGAACAATAACATTGCATAACATTCTTATACCACAATTTGCCCAGCCATTATCCAATTGATGGACATCCATTCATTTTTCAGTTTCTAGCCACTACAAAAAGGGCTGTCACAAACATTTTGACACATACAGGTCCCTTTCCCTTCTTTAAGATCTCTTTAAAAGCCTGTCTTTAACATAAGTCCAGTAGTAACACTGCTGGATCAAAGGGTATGAACAGTTTGATAACTTTGTGTTGGAATCTTTACAAAGTTTTAAGCCATTAGAGTTGATAGAGACAATAATTATCTAATTTAGCATGGTTCAATATGATTTCTTCTTCTTGTTCTTGTTCTTGTTCTTGTTCTTGTTCTTCTTCTTCTTCTTCTTCTTCTCTTTCATCTTCTTAGAAGGAGATATTTTGGACCAGAACTTGAAACAAGGTACTAAGTACAACTGATAGAAACGATGCTTGTGTTCACACCTTTAGAGAGCTCATAGAAGCAAGAAATATTTAAGTACTCATTGGAGTTCACATATTTGGGAGATTTCAGGGTTTAGAAAGAGATATCGGAATTCACACCTCCCTTGAAGTTCTTAGGGCCAGAGAGAATGCTGGGAGATATCCCACAATCCCACTCTCGGAGAAGTAGCATAAATACAGTTCCAGTGAGCCACTCGAGAGGGTTACTTGGGAACATTCTCAGGGATCAGAGAGGACCACTCTGCAAGGAAGCCCACGAGCCCTATCTTTGAGGCAAGAGAGATTCGTATCTTCTACCTTGGTGCTGGCTGGAGTCGGAAGGACAAACCTTTCGATTTGGAGACATTCAGGCGAAGCTTTTAGAACCAAGTGGAGAGATAGTACTCTGAGCTTACAGGGCTATATTGAAGGACACAAAAGATCTGAACTTTTATCACCTGGCTATGTTTTGGAAAAAGAATACCACAACTTTGGGAGCATAATTCCAGATTGCTCTCCAGAATAGTTGAATTCGTTCACAACTCCACCAACAATTCATCAGTGGAAAGATAAATTTTTAAAACAGGATATTAAGGAGTAAAAATTTGGCATATAAGAAATTAGGTTTAATTTACAAATAAAACCATTTACCTAACATAGACAAAGGATCTGATAACTAAAATAACTACATTTTAAAAATGATTTAAGTATTGTATTTTTAACGGATAGAATAGTAAGGATTTCTGTTCTTGATTGGACTTTGTAATGTGCCTAATTAAGCTAGCACCTATTCTTGCCTTGCTCACTTTTGAAAGTCTCATTATCATAATTATACCATTTTGTAGACCACTGTATCATGTTCCCATTCAGCTATTTTTTTCAGACCTGGGGGAATTTGGATCTATAAATTCATTGACACAGGTGTCTTTCAAGTGAGAAAATTCTATACATTCAAGCAAATTGAAAGGTTATAGACTTTTTAAAAACAATATTTTATTCTACCCACCCCAATTACATGTAAAACAGTTTTTGACATTTCAAAAATGTTTTGAGTTTCAAATTCTATCCCTCTGTCTCTTATCTTCCCCTCCATGCAGCCATAAGCACTCTGATATAGATTATATATGTACAATCATATAAAACATTTTCATGTTTGTTATTTTTGCAAAAAGACTAGAAAGAGGAAGAAATAAAGAAGGAAAGAAAATGAAAAGAAGGAAGAAAAAAGAGAGACAGAGAGAAGAAAAGAAGGAGAGAGAATGGGAGGAGGGAAGGGAAGGAAGGAGGAAAGAAGGAAGGAAGGAAGGAAGGAAGGAAGGAAGGAAGGAAGGAAGGAAAGAAGGAAGGAAGGAAGGAAGGAAGGAAGGAAGGAAGTGAAATGAGAAAAATATTATGGTTCAATCTGTATTCAGACAATATTAGTTCTTTATCTGGAGCTGGAAAACATTTTCCATCATGATTCCTTTGAGATTGCCTTGGATAATTATATTGCTAAGAAAAGTTAAGTCATTCACAATTCTTCATCATACAATATTGCTATTATGGTATTCAATATTCTCCTGGTTCTTCTCATTGCACTTTGTATCAGTTCATGTACATGTTTCTATGTTTTATTTTTAAATCATCCTTCTTGCATTTCTTATAGCAGTCCTTCCTCACACTTCTGACCAGCAGATCAGTATGGCCAACTCAGAAGCAAGAAAATTATGCCCAAGTGAATCAAAATTGATTCCTTGCTGAACATCCTTCCCATTTAAATTAAATTAGTTCCCATTTAACTCTGACTTATCTTTGAAGCTTAGACTAAAGGTAATCTGACAGTAGCAAACATGCCTAATCTTTAGTATATATACCTCAAAGACCTACCACAATAGTTTGGATTCCATATATATTCAATTCACATTTGATAGAATGACTACATTCTTGCTGCATTTCTCCTCTAGGATTTGTTTTCCTTGCCTTTCAATTTAAAGAATAAAATGAGATGACAGTCACTTACCTATCACAGAATATATAAAATTGTTATAAAAATATAAGAAGATCATAACTTTAGACTCAAGAAAATGCCAAACTAATTCAGGTGTAGTGTTTATTGTAGAGGAGCATATGAAGCAATAAACTCCTTCTGTAATTAAATGGTAAAAAAAAAAAAATCCAAGGCATTTGATTATCACAAAAGTCATTTACTTTGAGTAAATATCAGTGTCACATACATGACTTATTACTCCCACTATAGATCACAGAACCAGTGAATCAGTATGACAGGGGAGAGGGGAATATCCCTTTCTTGGCTTTATGGGAAACAAAAAGTTCTCTTGCTTCTGCAAGATTCATCACGATATTATCAAGGCCATGAGTATTATGAAAATCATATAAAATGGCTGACAATGGAATAGTAATGATTAAATGCATGGGAAAAGAAATCAAATTCCTTCAGGCACAAAGATAATCACTTCCTTAGAGAAGTTCCTGTTCTTAAGCCTGACATTAAAAGCTTTCTACAATACTACTACAATTGACTTAACTCACACTACTGCCTGTTTAAGTGTAACTAATTATTTCCCATACTTTGAATATTGCTGTGCTTTCCAAGATCCACATCTTTGCTTTATTCCATGAAAATGTTTACTCCTATTTTCCTGTTAAATTCCTCCCTTTCCTTCAAAGCCCAATTCAAATGTGACTTCTTCTATATTGTCTTCCATAATCCACCTAACCAGAAAAAGAAAATACATTCATCTTTTAACTCATAAAGTACAACATATACATATCTGTGGAAACCTCATATTTTATGGCATGGGAATACTTGTTTATACTTCTTATTCTTCTTTCTTCTCATAGTAAGTTTTAAACTTCATGAAGGAAGAGATTATATTATTTCAATAATAGAATTAAAAAGATGTCTAGTATGTTATCAGAATAAAACTTTAATTTTAAATATATGGAAATCAAAACTCAAAGAGATCTAATTGCTGGCACAAGATCACACAAATATTAAATAGCAGAGACCAGGTTCAGAATGAGATTCTCTGCCCGAAAATTCAATACAATTTCTATTGCATTGCATTGCCTTTCTTTTAATTCTTCTACATTTATCAGTTATTTAAAGTTATTTGAATTAAATTGAATCTCAAACTAACTACATTAAAGCCAAAGATATTGTTTAACAAGTTGAATATCCAGTTTGTTTTAATGAACTAAGTTGAAATTATATTCATTTTCAGGAACTACCACCATCATTTCTACTCCATGGAATAGCTCAATATTTTAAGCTCTCCTGACTAGATTACTAAAACTATGGCCCAATTAGTGCTGATCATGAACTCCAAGAAGTGGTCACATTATTCAAATTTATACCATTAAAAGTTGTAATTATATGCAAAATGTGTTTATTGGATCTAGTCCAATTGAAATATGCATTACAAATTAAACTGATGTGAACACTTCATGGCATTCATTTTTAGCTCTAATTAGGAGCTTGCTGTGAAATTATGTAACCAATAAAAAGGTCCATAACTGTATGTTGTCCTGACTTATACAAGGAGGCTGAGATAAAAAGAAGTTAAACATCTAACAAAACCAAACAGCAAAAAAAAAAAAAAAAAAAAAAAAAAAAAAGACAGAATTAGACTATAACGTGGAACACTTTGAGTCCTGACCCATTACTTCATTAACTGAGAAACACTGACCTCCTTTCAGATCCAGATTATATCAACTCAAAGAGTGATACAGTCTGATGATTTATATGATTAAAGTCCAAGTTATTGGTATTTTCTCTCGAGGAAGTTCACAATGTAGAAAGAAACAAGAACAAAGGAGAGGGAAGGAAAGAAACAGTCAGTAAAGGCTCCAGTTAACAAGTTAACTTCACAAAACCAGTCTGTTTCATGGAGATAATTTGATGGTAGTGGAGATACCACATTGGACAACTTTAAGATTCCTAAATGAATGAATGTCTAAGAAAGAATAAATGTCTATTGTCCAGAGAAGAATAGGCTAAATGACTTATTAGGGTTTCTTTCCATGAGATAGTGTGTGGATCTATGGGGACAGTTTCATTACATCTGAATAAGCTTAAATTCTGAGTGATTTCTAATGTTCATCTATTTTACTAAAGAATTCTCATTTTGTATGTAAGCTTGCATGGGGTTTTATTGCCACTATCAACAGCATCAAAGATTACTTTCTAGCTTTAGATTTTGTTCTTGTTTATCACATGCTTCATTCTGTCACTGATATTTATCACCTGCATTTCCAGCAAGAACAAAGAAACACTATTATCAGAGATCTTAACACTAAAAGCCCTATTTTTTTTTTTGATTTTCCAATTCTGCTGAAGTATTCCTCCATTTTCATGTTTTCCTTCCAAAAATGTTTCAGCTTAAGTGAAACATGAGATTTTCCCATAACAGAAATCATTTAAGCTGTTTTCAGAGTAAAACAGGGCATTTCAGTGATATAAATCTAGGCTTTTTGCAACCAGTTAGTGAAGGTCACTGCAGCTTCTACTGATTCTGCATAGCCATTTGGAATGAGACTCAGAGGAATAAGTCTGAGAACCAAAGTGATGTGTTTGATCACAGAATTGCAAGTGTCAGTTTTTCCACACACTTTTGAAAGATTCATGCAAACATTAAAAAACATTTACTTCAATCATTAAATGTAGTGTACCTAGTTTATTTATGCATGAGTCTAGCTAATTTATGTATGAATTCTGTTCATTGTCCTAAAGGAACCTAAAATAGTTACAAATTAATGGTCAGTTGTTGAAGAAATGGGACTTACAAGGCACAAGAGTGACTAGTTATAGGGATGTAATTTCAGAATAGAGTATTTACAATCAACATGTGAGTCACTGGTGATCCATGAGAGTGAACAGATTTTGCTTCAGAACATTGAGGACAGGAGAAAAATAATATCACAATTTCCCAAAACCCTTCACAATATGACTATACCCTACTTTTCCAGCCCCATCTCACATCCAGTCTTCATCATTTCCATTTACTTCTGCCAAATTAGAGTACTGTTTTAGGCATTCCTGAATTGTCACCTTTTTGCTCTCATTTTTTTCTGGATTTAGGAAAAAAAAACAAGCATTTAAAGCTTGAAAATGTCAGTTGACCCTTACCATAAGGTGGTGGGAATTAAAGGTATTTTCAGCCTCATTTTCCAATTAAGGAAACTGAGGCCCCAAGAGTTTGTGACCCAGGAATAATTAAACCTATCTCTTCCTTATCCATTTCCAATGTTCTAAAAATCATCTCCAACTTCCCTTATTCCTACTTCATACTTGTTTAGATTTTACCCATAGCCAAGAAATCTTTCCTAGAATCTTTTTTAATTCCACTAATTGTAACACCAAGTAATATATTAAGTGCTTTGCAAGTATTGCCTAATTTGAGTCTCAGAACAACTCTGAAAGGTAAATGCTATTATAAATCCCATTTTACAATTGAGAAAACTGAGTCAAGGAGAAGTTGAGTAAGTTTCCCAGAGTTGCACAGCAATGCTAAATTTGAACTCAGATCTCTCTGATTGTAGATTCATTGGTCTACCCATTGGTTCATCTCATTGCCTGTAAGATTCTGTAATCTATTTAACTTAGTAAAGAGTAATGTGTTACATATTAATATATAATGCCCCATCTTACTCCATTAAGAGCTTGTTTAAGGAAAGAATCATTTCTTACTTATCTTTGAAATTCCCCTGGTTGCTACAGAGATTCACAGCATAAGTAATTCCACATTATTGTTTGTTGAATGACTAAAATATGAGACTTAAAAATGGCCTTATTTTTCCTCCTGTCACGCCTATGAAGGCTTCTCTAATATAGTAGAAGCAGGGGGAAAGCCAGCAAATTTAGTTTAAAATGTTATTTTTTCCAGTATATGCAAGGAATTGATTCAAATATATTAGAATGAGAAAAAAATAGATAATTGCTAAATAGTCAAATGATAAGAAAATGCATTTTTCAAATGAAGATACCAAAGCTTTCAATAACAATATGACAAAAAATACCCCTCCAAATCATTAACTGGAGAATAGGAAATTAAAGTAACTCTGAAGTTCTACCTTTTACATCCCAGATTTTCAAAATTAACTGAAAAATGGAAATGGGAATTGTTGGAAGAGCTATGGGAAAATAGGAAAATTAATGAAATACTAATATTTTATAATGGAGGAAGCTAGGTAGCTCAGTGGATAGAGTGCTGGGCCTAGAATCAAGAAATGCTTAATTTAAATCTGGCCACAATTATATACTAGCTGTATGAATCTTGGCAAGTCACTTATCTGTTTCCCTCAACTTCCTGGAGAAGGAAGTAGCATACCATTTATCTTTTACAAAAATAAAAAAAAAAGACATGAACAGTATCATCTATGGGGGTGATGATGAGTTGGATATGATTGAATGACTGAACAACAACATTGTGTAATAAGAAATTGTAATGGGCTGTGGTTTGAGCTGATGCACTGAGGTCCCAAGTACATGAGGCTAAATAGTAATTGGGCTATACTCTATTAATATACATGATTGGATAAAGAATGGTCCCTGCCCACTCTCAGTGCAAGTCCTGATGTGTTGTATAGGAAATGACGATTTTGGTGGGTGGAGGCAGAGAGAGAGCGAGGAAGACAAGTGGGGGGAGATTGGGCTGGGTTCGAGACTCCGAGCTGCTGGTTGTGTGGCTGCTGGTCGAGCTAGCTTCTTGACTCAGCTGCACACATTGCTATCGCCAATTCTCTTCCACCTCCGATCCTTCTTCACTGAGAATAAAGACTGACGATTTTCCCCTAACCTGAATTCCTGTCTCATGCTGATCTTAAAATACACGATCTTAACAAGAAATGATGATGAAATGGGCAATTTCAAAGAAACCCAGGAACTCTCTTTTATGAAGTGATACAGAGCAGAATAAATAGAACCCACAGAACATTGTACAGTATATATGATAAAAGATAAACAACTTTAAAAGACTTAAGAATATTCTTTAAAACAATTATTATTTTTACAATAAATATTTTTACATTATTTTTACAATAAATAACCCATGAGGAGAAATGATCTGATGAATTTGGGGTCCAGAATTAGATATATATTTTTGGACATGGTGAACATGGGAATTTGTTTCATATAACCTTATATATTCATTACTATGTTTCTTTTTATACCCCTCTTTTCTCCCAGTGTGGGGGAAGAGGAAGATATGAAGGAAAGAAAATAGATTTTTTTCAAAGGAACCATGTTAAAGAACGATATTGAGACAAAAATATGATGAATTTGTGTAAATTTACAATTATTTTTCCAAAGTCTTTTCCCTTTATTTATGAAGAATCATATATAGATAATAGATAGATAATCATTTTAAGTGGAATATTACTTGAAATGGAGAACCAGTGTGAGAGATCTGGAAACTATATTAGACAAGGATCAGTTGAAGAGCATACATTATTTTTTTTCTAGAAAAGAAGACTTAGACCTTTTCCTGTCTTCAAGCAGAAGGATTAAATTTAATCTATATTTCTACATAGGTTATAACTAGATTAAATGAATAGAAACTATGAAGAGGAAAACCTTTATAAGAATAAGAGCTACTGAAAATGAATTAATAGCCAAAGAATTACGGAGGAGAAAATTTCACAAAATAAAATCAGTTTTCAAAAATGGTTTTGTGAAATTATTGTGAGTCACTCATCACAAAAAGTTTTCAGGGAAGTAATTCATCAAAAAGTGTTTGTTAACCATGCATTATATGCTAAGCACTATAGGATTCAAAGACAAAAACAAAACAAACAAAAACAAAAAAATGTATTATATAAAGCATATATGGGGAAAAGTGTATATGTGCATATTTGTGTATACAAATATATATATATATATATACACATATATTTATATATGTGTGTATGTATATGTGTACATATATATTTAATATAGACATCTATAAATACACACATATAATCATATGCAAACTAGATATTAGTATTGTATTGTATAAAAATTAAATGATCATCTAGAAGATGTGGTGCATTATTCTATGGAATAGGGGATATTTATTTTTTTCCTGTTGTATCTATCACTAAGATTCTGTGATTAATATTTTAAGACCTGGGTTTAAAATTCATGTATGCTACGTTCCATATATGTTAATTATATTGTGTACATATTATGTATTATGTATACTTTAATACCTATGATGATGATTATAGGAATTTTTTTCAGGATCTCAAAATTTTAAATCAGTATTTAGTGAGATTCAATTTCATTGATACAAAAAAAAACCCACAAATGTTTCTTTAAAGTTCTTTGCAAAGAGGAAGAGTGAAAGAACTTTGACAAGTTTCATCATTGTCAAGCATCTCTATATGTGCCAGACCCCAAACTAAATATTAAATAAGAGGAACATATCAATAGTATCACAAAAATAAAATGTTCAGGGTAACAGACACTCCTTTTTTATATGTATTGAATTTTTTTAATAGCAGTTTCATCACTTATTTCAGTGATACATGGGCCATGTTTATGCATGATAAATGATCTGGGTAAACAGCAGAGCCAATCTATTTAAAGTTTGATCAATACTGATTGCTGCAATGAGATCGATTATGCAGCAGCTGTTAGGATAGTTGAAATGAGCCAGATATGTGGTCCATTCACTTAAATGATACATGCTCCAACAGATGCCTTAATTTGATAATTATGCCATCCTTGAGTTTAAATTGTTACATTATATAATTATCTCTCAAAAAATTCATGTTCTTCATTTTTGTATTTCTTTTGTGGTTTATTTTTTGGTTTTTGGTTTTATATATATATATATATATATATAGTCAAATTTCCTGCTGTGAGATGAAAAAAGAACTCCAGTAAAAATCTGATTATTTTTAGAGTTATTATATGTTTGGTGGCATTTAGTTCAGGAATACATTCATAGAGGGAGGGAGCATTCTCATCTGGAAGTTTGCTCCATCAGGGAAATCACAAATCTATCTCAAATGATGATAATGATGATAATTGGTAATAACAAACTCACATATATATATACATCTATTATCTAATATGATTCTCACAACAGGCCTCAGAGCTGAGTACTGTTATTATTCTCAGTTTATAATGAGGAGACTGAGTATCACAAAGCTAATAAGAATCAGGGGCCATATTTGAACTCAGGTTATCCTGATTGCAAATCATAATTAGCCACTCTATCTCCTTCGTAGAGTTCATAAAATGACATTTTCAACAGAAACATGTCATAGAAGACATCAGAATGTATAAAATTATTGTGCTGCTCTGACTTACATAAGGACTTCCTCTTTATTAAAATTCTCATTTACATAGTTAGTAGTTTTTTTGTGGTCTCCTTTTCTGCTAAAGAAAAAATAAAAATAAAACTTCCTCCTCTCCATGCTCTTCTATCCATTTTCATTTAGATCTAAATTTCAGCTACCATTTTGACAGAGTAGTGCTAGATAGAAAGAACTCTATCTCAGCAGTCTGACTATTGAACACTTGATGAATTCTGCATCTTATCTCTCCAGCTGGAGTTGAGGATATTGGCAGAAGGAAACATGGGAGAAATTTAGTTTGCTGCGGCTAATCTTACAGTTCATTAGAGCCTTAGTGACTAGTAATCTCACTTCATTAAATGTGTTTATTTGGTGGTGTCAGCTTTCCTTTTGAAATGTCTTTAAATAATAACCACAGTTCCTTTAAGGCTTGTACTACACACAGCCAGGAAGAATGGAGATGTGCAGCAATAGGAAATGGGATCATTATTGCTGTAATCTAAAATGAGCAGCCAAGGGTCATTTGGATATTTCAGATTGAGAGATTAAAATACTTATCTCATGCTGGGAAATGTAATGCAAAACTTTCAATTGATATCTTTTGGAACTCATTTTCTCGAGAATTTCAGGACTTTCCTACTTATGTTGGCCAGGGTACTTTTTTCATTCCACGCTGTAATGATCTGATAAAGTCAATTCTGGGTGATTACTGGAAGATGAAAATAAATAAGCAGAAAAGGATTGAGAGAATTTACTAAACAATGCACTCAATTTAGCAGGAAAAAAAATTATTTGATACACCCACCCCCAACACACACATATATGCAATTGCTCAAACATATAAACAAAGTAATAAAGAATGATAAAATAGCAATAACTAAATTAATGGCAACACTGTAGTGAAACAGAACACCATAGATTTAGCTCTGGAAGACATTCCCATCCTTGATATGCTCTTACAAAACTCCTAACTTTACAGATGAGGAAATTGAGGTCCAAAGAAATTGAATTTTTCCAATTGTTTAACTTCAAATCCAACATCTTTTATAGGTCAGATTTTAATATTTTATCTTGCTTTCACCAGCCAGTAGAACTTCATTAGTGAATAAGAGTTCTTCGTTCATGAAATAATTGTTAACTTTTAGGTTGTCACAGGCCAGATAAGAATGGTCAAAAGCTCATAGTCTAAATTACTCTGCTTCCCACAGAAAACTTAAAGTGAAATTTTGAGTTTGGGGTGTTACACTAGAGTCTAGAGTATTTCCCTCTATTTGTGACTAATATTCCTAGAAAATCTACTCTTGATCCCAAGCACCTATGTGTAAATTAATTTAAGCACTGTTTTTCAAAGAAACACATTACAATAGGCAATTTTCTCTTCAGTTTCCTGCTGCTGCAGTTTGGGCCTGTGAAGGCTATCAGGACATTTTAATAGCAGCCACAACAATTAACTATTTATATAAACTAGTATATCCTTCTTACTCAGTGTATTTACTGTTATTCTATTTTTACTTTCTCCTTTATGTGAACTTGGGCTGGTTTTATAATTTAAATAACCCACAGTTTATTCTGCTCTTTCCATTTTGCTGAATGGCCTCTTTAACTATGTATTGAAAACAATTAAATTCCCCAAATACAAATATAGGAGGAAGTATCAGAATTCTGTTTAGCAGAGCTTAGAAGGTACTCTTCATGGTTTACAGCTATTATGAAGAAATTCTCTCTTTCTCTCTCTCTCTGTGTGTGTGTGTGTGTGTGTGTGTATAAAGTAAAAAAAGAGAGTGACCATCCATAACCTTATGAAGATAGTATCATTGAATCTTAAACCTGAAGATGATTTTAAAAGTTTTCAAATCCAAATCCTGCCTGAATCATGAAGCCCTATATGCCCCAAATCTAGGAGAATCTTAAAGCAATAACTCACTCCAAATGTTAGCAGACAACCAAATTTTTCAAAACTTATGCTTTTAGGGGCAGAGCCAAGATGGGGAAGAGGACACATGGTTCTTACTGAACTTCTTCCTGGACTCTCAACTAATTTCCAAAATCAGCCTCTGTATTACTTCTAGACTAGTGGAATTCACAAATATTGGGAGTGCTGCAAATTAACAGCAGAAGATAATTTTGAAGATCGTCAGTAAAGATTTGTTTTGCTCTGGCACAGGAGGTAGACAGGCACAGGTGGACAGGCAGAGCACAGAGGCCAGTACACAATGTACAGATCCCAAATGGGGTGCAGTCTCCACAAAGTGTGGGCAGAGAATCAATGGGAAATACTCTATGGCAGTGTTGGCTGTTCTGCCCTGGTTGCAAGCCAGTAGATCAGCAGAGAAATTATAAAACATCCAACGCAAACACAAAAGGTAGAGTGAACCCTGAAGCACAGGAATCTCATGGGACATGGCCACACCCACCCAGCACCAGGAGTGATTCAGCAGATCTCAGTGCAGACACTGCCACTTCCCATTGCTTATAGAGGAGGCTTAGAAAACCTCCATTACCCTAAAATAAGATCCTAAATTTTGTAAAAAAATGAGCAAAAAGGCAAAGTGAACTCTAAATATAGATAGCTTCTATGGTGATAGAGAAAAACAGATTACAAGCCCTGAGGAGAATAAGAGCAGATTGTCTCCAGATGAAGACCCAAAGTGTAATATAATCTCATCCCGACAACACAAGGCTCTCCTACAAGAAAGTAAAAAGGATGTTAAAAGAGAACTAGAAGAAAAATGGGGAAAGAAAAGGAAAATTCTGCAAGATAGTATTGAAAAGCATATTATTCATTAAAAGACAGATTTGATAGTGGAAAAAGAAAACAACTCCATGAAAAACAGAATTTATGAATTGGAAAAGATGAAAAAAACTCCGAGGAAAACAGAATTTGTGAAATGGAAAAAGAAAATCAATCCTTAAAACACAAAATATGTGAAATGGAAAAAAATTTCATAGAACAAAACATCTCATTTAAAAACTCAGTTGGACAAATACAAAAAGAACTAAAAAAAAGGAGATGAACAAAAGAATTCACTAAAACTCAGAATTGAACAAATGGAAAGGACGGACTTGATGAAAAACTAGAAAAAAATATAAAATACCTACTTCAGAAAACAACTGAGCAGGAAAATAGATCTAAGAGAGATAATCTAAGGATTATTGGATTCCCTGAAAACTATGATGAAAAAAAGAGCCCAGACAATATTTTTCAGGAAATCATCAAAGAGAACTGCCCTAATGTCATAGAATCAAAAGGTAAAATAGCCACTGAAAGAATTCACCAAACACCCCTTGAAAGAGACCCCAAAATTAAAATTCCAAGGAATGCCATGGTTAAATTTCAGAACTATTGGACCAAGGAAAAAATATTGTGAACAGCTAGGGGGAAAAAAAAACACAATTCAAATACTGAGGAGCCACAATAAGGTTCACCCAAGATCTAGCAGCTTCCACATTAAAGGATCAAAGGGCCTGGAATCTGATATTCCGAAACGTAAAGGAAATTGGAATGCAGCCCAGAATAAACTACCCCACTAAACTGAGCATTTTCTTCCAGTGAAGAAGATGGGCATGCAATGAAACAGATGAATTCCATGTATTTCTGATGAAAAGACCAGAGCTAAACAAAAAATTTGACCTCCAAATATAGAACTCAAGAAAAGCATAAAAACGTAAAAATAACTCTTGAGAACTATATGTCTGTTATGGGCATACACAAAGAGTGCATGTATAATTTAATTTTATGGTTATAAGATAAAAAGGAACTAGAGGTAGAAAGGGATTATTACCCCAAAAAAGCAAAAAGTGGAATTAAAATGAGGGAAATTACATCTCACAGAGAGTCAAAGGAAACTTTTACATTTGAGGGAAATAAGGAAGGGGGATGAACATTGTGTGAATCTTATTCTCATCAGATTTGTCTCAAAGAGAAATTATTAGATATATTTGCTTTACAAAGAACCTATTCTTTCTTTATTGAAAAGAAGAAGAAGAAAGGCAAAAGGGAAGGGGTAGGCTAAATAAAGGGCAAAAAGAAGAAATAGTAGGGGAAAGGTATAAGAAAGAGAGAAGGGATTTTTAAGAGGGAGGGACTCTAAAGACGAAATGCTGCTTGAGACAAGTGGTGCTCATAACTTTAATATAGGGGAGAAGGGGGCAGAGCCAAGGTGATGGAGAAGGCACACACAACTTTCTAAGCTCTTCTCTTACCCTCTCTATCAATATTATATCAAGCCTCAAAAATAGTCTTGACTGCTACAATTCGTAAAGATAAGAAGTAGAATAACTCACCAGCCGAAGAAAATCTGCAGTCTCGCCAAAAAAAGGTTGGTTCCTGGGTCAGGGGGGAGATCAGCACAGATGGGGAGAGAAATTAGGTTCCAAGGAGAGCCTCAAAGTGAAAGTGAAAGCACAGATCTCAGCACAAGCTCGCAGCCCCAACCCGCAGTATGGGGCTTTTCCTTGGAGCAGTTGTGATCCTGCACGGCAGGAGGACTCGGCCCGGGTTAGCCTCCAATCTGCGAAGTGGGGAGCTCGGCTTGGGGCCACAGAGCTTTTCCAGGGCCGAGTTGCATTGGGCAGAGACACTGGGGCAGAGTTTGGGGCCGTCTGCAGTCTGCAGTCAGCTGCTAATACTCACAGTCCCACAAGAGGCTCCGCAGTGACAGTTTCACCCCTTAGTCTCTAGCCAAGGGCAATCGCTAACCCACTCAGCCCTACTGGGAACTTTGATAGCTCGGCCAGTGCTGAATCCACTTCCTGTCCGGGGAAGGGAAAACTCTCACTCAGAGCACTCCCATACCTCGGAGGTGGAAATCGGTTTACATCTCTCCCTGCTCTGCAGAGGAAGCTGGTAACCCCCTTGCCTAGGAGACATACCCGAAAGGCTTTAAAACATGAATAAAAAGATGAAAAGAACGATCGACAGCTTCCATGCAGAAAAAGAGCAGGTCAGCAAACCTGAAGAGACCTCAAACAGCAAAAATGCATCAGACTGTCCTCCTTTACATGATGCTCTCATAGAAGAGACCATTAAAAGTCTCAAAAGAGAGTTAGAAGATAAATGGGGAAAGGAAAGAGAAGCCTTACAAGAGAGCAACAACTTCCTGAAATACAAATTGGAAAAGTTAAAAAATTCCGAGGAAGTGCAGGGAAACAAAATTGGTGAACTGGAAAAAAATAAAGAACTCGCAAGAAAGTAGGATCTGTGAATTGGAAAAAGAAAATAATTCACTAAAAAGAAATTAGTGAAATGGAAAAAAATTCCACAGACCAAAACAATACATTTAAAAACTCAATTGGACATATACAGAAAGAAGTAAAAAAAGCTAATGAAGAAAACAATTCTTTAAAAATTAGAACTGAACAAATAGAAACTAATGATTCATTGAGACAGCAAGAATCAGTCAAGCAAAAACAAAAAAATGACAAACTGGAAAAAACCATGAATTATCTACTTGCAAAAACGACAGACTTGGAAAATAGATCTAGGAGAGACAATCTGAGGATTATTGGACTTTCTGAAAACTATGATGAAAAAAAGAGCCTAGATACTATTTTACAAGAAATCATCAAAGAGAACTGCCCAGATGTAATAGAATCAGAAGGTAAAATAGGCATTGAAAGAATTCATCGAACACCTTCTGAAAGAAACCCGAAAATAAAAACCCCAAGGAATATTGTGGCCAAACTTCAGAACTACCAGATTAAGGAAAAAATTTTACAAGCAACCAAAAAAAAACCATTTAAATACCGAGGTGCCACAATAAGGATCACCCGAGATCTGGATGCCTCTATATTAAAGGAAAGAAGGACCTGGAATATGATATTCCGAAAGGCACAAGAACTTGGGATGCAGCCAAGAATAAACTACCCAGCTAAGCTGAGCATTTTCTTCCAGGGAAGAAGATGGACATTTAATGAAACAAATGAATTCCATTTGTTTCTGAAGAAAAAACCAGAACTAAACAAAAAATTTGATCTCCAACCATAGAACTCAAGAGATGCAGAAAAGGTAAAAAGAACTCTTGAGAATTGTATTTCTGTTGTGGATATACAAAAAGAATACATGTATAATTTGATTGTACTGATAAAAAAGGGAAGTAGATATGGAAAAGGGATGATGGCAGAATAAGGTGGGAAGGAGGGATAAAAAGAGGGAAACCACATCCCACAAAGAGTCAAAGGAAACTTATCATATCTGAGGGAATTTGGAGAGGGGGAGGAACATTGTGTGAATCTTACTCTCATCAGAGTTGGCTCAAAGAAAAAATAATTGACATTTGTTTTAGAGAAAATTCTCTCTCGCCTCATTAAAAACGGGGGAGAGGAAAAGGGAAAAGAAAAAGAGTAATAAGGGAAGGAAGGGGAAAGACTCAAAGAAGGGGAGGGAGGGATTATAAAGAGGGTAAGCATTGTGATACAAGAGGGGTACATAAGTTTAAAAGGGGGAAAGGGGTTTGGGGGACGCAAGAATAAGTAAAGCACAATCTGGGGTTATTAGGATGGTAGGAAATACAGATTTAGTAATTCTAACCTTAAATTTGAATGGGATGAACTCCCCCATAAAGAGGAGGCAGATAGCAGACTGGATCAAAAGTCAGAACCCTACAATATGTTGTTTACAAGAAACACATTTAAAGCAGGGAGATACATATAGAGTAAAGGTAAAAGGCTGGAGCAAAATCTATTATGCTTCAGGTGAAGTCAAAAAAGCAGGGGTAGCCATCCTTATCTCAGATCAAGCAAAAGTAAAAATTGATCTAATTAAAAGAGATAAGGAAGGAAACTACATCCTGCTAAAGGGTAACATAAACAACGAAGCAATATCAATATTAAACATATATGCACCAAGTGGTATGGCACTCAACTTCCTAAAGGAGAAGTTAAGAGAGTTGCAAGAAGAAATAGACAACAAAACCGTAATAGTAGGAGATCTCAACCTTGCACTCTCAGAATTAGACAAATCAAACCACAAAACAAATAAGAAAGAAATTAAAGAAGTAAATAGAATATTAGAAAAATTAGGTATGTTGGATCTTTGGAGAAAATTGAATGGAGACAGAAAGGAATATACTTTCTTCTCAGAAGTTCATGGAACCTATTCAAAAATTGACCATATATTAGGACATAAAGACCTCAAAATTAAATGCAAGAAAGCAGAAATAGTAAATACTTTCTTTTCAGATCATGATGCAATAAAAACTACATTCAACAAAAAGTTAGGGGGAAATAGACCAAAAAGTAATTTGAAACTAAACAATCTCATCTTAAAGAATGATTGGGTGAAGCAGCAAATTATAGATACAATTAATAATTTCACTCAAGATAATGACAATGATGAGACATCATACCAAAATTTGTGGGATGCAGCCAAAGCGGTAATAAGAGGGAATTTTATATCCTTAGAGGCTTGCTTGAATAAAACAGAGAAAGAAAAGATTAATGAATTGGGCTTGCAACTAAAAAAACTAAAAAAAGACCAAATTAATAACCCCCAATCAAATAATAAATTGGAAATTCTAAAATTAAAAGGAGAAATTAAAAATATTGAACGTAAAAAAACTATTGAACTAATTAATAAAACTAAGAGTTGGTTCTATGAAAAAGCCAATAGATAAGCCTTTGGTAAATCTGATTAGAAAAAGGAGGGAGGAAAATGAAATTAGTAATCTTACAAATGAAAAGGGAGATCTTTCCACCAATGAAGAGGAAATTAGAGAAATAATAAGGTGTTATTTTGCTCAACTTTATGCCAATAAATTTGATAACCTAAGTGAAATGGATGACTACCTCCAAAAATATAGACTTCCCAGACTAACAGAGGAGGAAGTAAATTGCTTGAATAGTCCCATTTCAGAAAAAGAAATAGAACAGGCAATTAAAGAACTCCGTAAGAAAAAATCCCCAGGACCAGATGGATTTACATGTGAATTTTACCAAACATTTAAAGAACAATTGGCCCCAATGCTATATAAATTATTTGATAAAATAGGGAATGAAGGAGTCCTACCAAATTCCTTCTATGACACAGACATGGTACTGATACCTAAACCAGGTAGGCTGAAAACAGAGAAAGAAAATTATAGACCAATCTCCCTAATGAATATTGATGCTAAAATCTTAAATAAGATATTAGCAAAAAGACTACAGAAAATCATCTCCAAGATAATACACTATGATCAAGTAGGATTTATACCAGGAATGCAGGGCTGGTTCAATATTAGGAAAACTATCAATATAATTGGCCATGTTAATAACCAAATTAACAAAAACCATATGATCATCTCAATAGATGCAGAAAAAGCATTTGATAAAATCCAACATCCATTCCTATTAAAAACACTTGAGAGTATAGGAATAAATGGACTTTTCCTTAAAATAATCAGCAGCATCTATTTAAAACCATCAGTAAGCATCATATGTAATGGAGACAAACTGCAACCATTCCCAATAAGATCTGGAGTGAAACAAGGTTGCCCACTATCACCGTTACTATTTAATATTGTATTAGAAACGCTAGCTATAGCAATAAGAGCTGAGAAAGAGATTAAAGGAATAAGAATAGGCAATGATGAAGCCAAATTATCACTCTTTGCCGATGACATGATGGTATACTTAGAGAACCCCAGAGATTCTGCTAAAAAGTTATTAGAAATAATCCACAACTTTAGCAAAGTTGCTGGTTATAAAATAAACCCACATAAGTCATCAGCATTCTTATATATCACTAACAAAATCCAACAGTCAGAGTTACAAAGAGAAATTCCATTTAAAGTAACTACTGATAATATAAAATATTTAGGAATCTATCTGCCAAGGGAAAATCAGAAACTTTATGAGCAAAATTACAGACCACTTTTCACACAAATTAAGTCTGATCTAACCAATTGGAAAAATATTAAATGCAATTGGATAGGGTGATCAAATATAATAAAGATGACAATATTACCTAAACTAATCCATTTATTTAGCGCTATACCAATCAGAGTCCTAACAAACTATTTTAATGACCTAGAAAAAATAACAACAAAGTTCATATGGAAAAACAAAAGGTCAAGAATTTCAAGGGAATTAATGAGAAAAAATCAAATGAAGGTGGCTTAGCTGTACCAGATCTAAAATTATATTATAGAGCAGCAGTTACCAAAACTATTTGGTATTGGCTAAGGAATAGATTAGTTGATCAGTGGAATAGATTAGGTTCAAGGGATAAAACAGTCAACAAATATAGCAACCTAGTCTTTGACAAACCCAAAGATCCCAGCTTTTGGGATAAGAACTTATTGTTTGATAAAAATTGCTGAGAAAATTGGAAACTAATATGGCAGAAACTAGGCACTGATGCATACTTAACGCCGTACACCAAGATAAGGTCAAAATGGGTTCATTACCTAGGCATAAAGAATGAAATTATTAATAAATTAGAGGAACACAGGATAGTTTACCTCTCAGACCTGTGGAAGGGGAAGGTCTTTATGACCAAAGCAGAACTAGAGATCATTACTGATCACAAAATAGAAAATGTCGATTATACCAAACTTAAAAGTTTTTATACAAACAAAACTAATGCAGACAAGATTAGAAGGGAAGCAATAAACTGGGAAAATATTTTTACAGTCAAAGGTTCTGATAAAGGCCTCATTTCCAAAATATATAGAGAATTAACTCTAATTTATAAAAAATCAGGCCATTCTCCAATTGAAAAATGGTCAAAGGATATGAACAGACAATTCTCAGATGAAGAAATTGAAACTATTTCAAGTCATATGAAAAGATGCTCCAAGTCATTATTAATCAGAGAAATGCAAATTAAGACAACTCTTAAGATACCACTACACACCTGTCAGATTGGCTAAGATGTCAGGAAAAAATAATGATGATTGTTGGAGGGGATGTGGGAAAACTGGGACATTGATGCATTGTTGGTGGAGTTGTGAACGAATCCAACCATTTTGGAGAGTAGTTTGGAACTATGCTCAAAAAGTTATCAAACTGTGCATACCCTTTGATCCAGCAGTGTTACTACTGGGATTATATCCCAAAGAGATTATAAAGAAGGGAAAGGGACCTGTATGTGCATGAATGTTTGTGGCAGCCCTTTTTGTAGTGGCTAGAAACTGGAAACTGAATGGATGTCCATCAGTTGGAGAATGGCTGAATAAATTGTGGTATATGAAAATTATGGAATATTACTGTTCTGTAAGAAATGACCAACAGGATGATTTCAGAAAGGCCTGGAGAGACTTACACGAACTGATGCTGAGTGAAATGAGCAGGACCAGGAGATCATTATATACTTCAACAACAATACTATATGATGACCAGTTCTGATGGACCAGGCCATCCTCAGCAACGAGATCAACCAAATCATTTCTAATGGAGCAGTAATGAACTGAACTAGCTATGCCCAGAAAAAGAACTCTGGGAGATGACTAAAAACCATTACATTGAATTCCCAATCCCTATATTTATGCACACCTGCATTTTTGATTTCCTTCACAAGCTAATTGTACAATATTTCAGAGTCTGATTCTTTTTCTACAGAAAAATAACGTTTTGGTCATGTATACTTATTGTGTATCTAATTTATATTTTAATATATTTAACATCTACTGGTCATCCTGCCATCTAGGGGAGGGGGTGGGGTGGTAAGAGGTGAAAAATTGGAACAAGAGGTTTGGCAATTGTTAATGCTGTAAAGTTATCCATGCATATATCCTGTATATAAAGGCTATTAAATAAAAAAAGAAAAAAAATATAGGGGAGAAGAGGAAGGGGAAATGGAAAAGGAAACATCTAATCTGAGGATAATAAGATGGCAAGAAATACAGAATTCGTAGTTTTAGCCACAAATGTGAATAAGGTGAAATCTCCCATAAAGTGGAAGCAGATAGCAGATTGGATTAAAGGCCAGAATCCCACAATAAATTGTTTACAAGAAACATATTTAAAGCAGAGTGATACATAAAGGGTAAAGGTAAAAGACTAGAGGAGAATCTATTATTCTTCAGGTAAAGTAAAAAAACAAACAAACAAACAAACAAAAAAACAGGCATAGCCATCCTGATCTCACAACAAGCAAAAGCAAAAATTGATCTAATTAAAAGAGATAAGGAAGGAAATTATACTTTGTTAAAGGGTAGCATAGATAATGAAGCAATATAAAAACTAAATATATATGCACCAAGTGATGTAGCATGGGAATTCCTAAAGGAGAGGTTAAGAGAACTACAAGAAGAAATAGACAGCAAAATTATAATAGTGGGAGATTTCAACATTACTCTCTGAGAACTGGATAAAACAAACAACACAATAAATAAGAAAGAAGGTAAAGAGTTAAATAGAATACTACAAAAGTTAGATATGATAGATCTTTGAAGAAAATGTAATGGAGACAGAAAGGAGTACACTTTCTTCTCAGCAGTTCATGCAACCTATAAATAAATTGACCATATATTAGGATATAAAAATGCAAAACAAATTCAGAAATTCAGAAAAAGTCAATGTATTTTTTTCAGATGATGATAAAATAAAAATTACATTCAATAAAAAGCCAAGGTGAAATATACGAAAAAGTAAATAAGCCAACAATCTCACCCCAAAAAATGAATGAGTGAAACAGCAAATAATAGATACAATTAATAATTTCATCAAAGAGAATGACAATAATGAGACAACATACTGAAATTATGGGATGCAGCCAAAGCAGTAATAAGGAGAAATTTCATATCTCTAGAGGTTTACTTGCATAAAATAGAGAAAGAAAAGACCAATGAATTGGGCTTGCAAATAAAAAAGTTAGAAAAAGAGCAAATTAAACCCCCATTCCATTCAAATACCCCACTAAAAGGAAAGATTAATAAAATTAGAATTAAAAAAAACTATTAAATTAATAATTAAAATTAAGAGTTGGTATTATGTAAGAAAAAATAGGTAAAACTTTAGTAAATTTGATTAGAAAAAGGAAAGAGGAAAGTGAGACACTTAGTCTTAAAAATGAAAGGGGGGGGAGGATTGGAGCCAAGATGGTGGAGAAGACACACATGTCTTTCTAACCTTCTCTTCTACTTTCACTACTAATTACCAAATTCAGCCTCAGAAATAGTGCTTGACTGGTAAAATCCACGAATACTGGGAGTACAACAAATTAACAGCCAAAGATGATCTGGAAGATTGCCAGGAGAGGTTTGTCCTGATTGGAGGGAGCAGGCCAGTGCAGGCAGGGAGGCAGAACCAGAGGCTAGCACACTGAGCAGATGAGGTCGGGGCAGTCTCCAAGGGTGGAGAATTTGCAGGGAAGACTCTACCAGAAGTTGGCTACTTCACTTTAGTTGCAAAGCAGCAGATCAGCAGTTAACCAAATGCCAAAGGTAGAATGTACTCCAAAAAAGCACCAGAATTTAACAGTATCTGGCTACATCCACCCACACCAGAAGTGACTGCACAAACCACAGCACAGTTATGCAGCACAGGGCTTTTGCCCAGGGAAGCCACACCTATGCAAAGCAGGGGGACTCTGTCCAGGGCAGCCACAAATCTGCACAGTGAAGGGCTCTGCTCGGGGCAATAGAACTTCCTTAGCACAACTGCAATTCCTAGGACAGAGACACTTCTGATGTGGGGGCTCTTCCCAGAGTGCTTCCACAGCTTGGTAGTTCTTTGAAGTCCATTTGCAGGACAGCTAGTGCCCATATATCTATACCTATCCTGCAGAGAAAGCTGGTAACCTTCTTGCCCTGAAGGCAGACCTTAAAGGCTTTTTAAAAATGAGTAAAAAAGCTGAATGTATTCTAATCATTGATACATTCTATACAGAAAGAGAGCAGGTTTTCAACCCCAAGGAGACTTATAGCAGACTGTCTCCAGACAAAACCCCAAAGGGGGATGTAACCTGGTCCCCATCACACAAGGTTCTCCTATAAGAAATTATAAAAGATTTTAAAAGAGATCTAGAAGAAAAAAAGGGAAAAGAAAGAGAAACCCTGCAAAAGGGATAGAAAAAGCATATAATTAACTAAAAGAACAATATGATAAAGTGGAAAAAGAAAACAACTTCCTAAAATGTGAATTATAATAGGTAAATAACTACCAAGGAAATAGAATTTGTGAATTGGAAAAGATAAAAACTGCCAGGAAAGTAGGATTTCTGAATTGAAAAAAGAAAATAACTCATTAAAAACATTAGTGAAATGGAAAAAATTTCAACAGAGCAAAGCAACTCATTTAAAAACTCAATTGGACATATACATAAAAAGTAAAAAAAAAAGCTAATGTAGAAAATAGCTCATTAAAAATCAGAACTGAATGAATAGAAATGATTTATTGAGATATCAAGAATGAGTCAAGCAAAGCCAAAAAAATGAAAAAATAGAAAAAATGTTAAATATTGGAAAAACATCAGACCTAGAAAATAGATTTAGTAGAGATCTGAGGATTATTGGACTTCGTGAAAATTATGATGAAAAAAAGAGCCTAAACACTATTTTATAGGAAATCATCAATGAGAAGTGCCTGGATATAATAGAATTAGAAGGTAAATTAGGCATTGAAAGAATTTATCAAACACCTTCTGAAAGAGACTTTAAAATAAAAACTCCAAGGAATATTGTAATAAAATTTCAGAACAATCAGACTAAGGAAAGAAATATTACAAGCAGCCAGAAAAAAATAATTCAAAGACCAAGGAGCCACAATAAGGATCACTCAGGATCTAGTTGCTTCTACATTAAAGTATCACAGGGCCTGGAATCTGATATTCCAAAAAGCAAAAGAACTTGGAATGCAGTAAAGAATAAACTACCCAGCTAAGATGAGAATTTACTTCCAGGAAATAAGATGGACATTGAACAAAACAGGTGAATTACATTTGTTTGTAATGAAAAAAAAAAAAAAGAGCTAAACAAAAAAATTTGACCTCCAAAGATAGGACTCAAGAGAAGCAGAAAAAGGTAAAAAGAATTCTTGAAAACTGTATTTCTGTTACGAACCTACATAAAAAGTCCATATATAATTTGATTTTACTGAGAAAATATAAAAAAGGAAGTAAAAATGGAAAGAGGAGAGTATGAGAAAAAGGGAAGAGGGGAGATAAAAAGAGGGAAATTACATCTCACAAAGAGACAAAGGAAATTTATCATATCTGAGGGAATTTGGGGAGGTGGAGGAACATTGTGTGAATCTTACTCTCATCAGATTTGGCTCAAAGAGAAAGAAATTGACATATTTAATTTACAGAGAAACTTCTCTCACCTCATTAAAAAGTGAGAGACAAAAAGGGAAAAGGAAAAGAGTAATAAGGGAAAGATATAAGAAAGAGGAAGAGATTCAAAGGGGGTGGGAGGGATTCTAAAGAGGGAGGGCTGTGTGAAACAAGAGGTGCCCATAAGATTAATACTGGGGAGAAGGGTAAAAGAGGTAAGAAAAAGAAAAGCATAATCTGGGCATAATAAAATGGCAGGAAATACAGAATTAATAATTTTAACTGTAAATGTGAATGGGATGAAATCTCCCATAAAACAAAGGCGAATGGCAGACTGGATCAAAAGTCAGAACCCTACAATATGTTGTTTACATGAAACACATTTAAAGCAGAAAGATACATAGAGACTAAAGGTAAAAGGCTGAAGCAGAATCTATTATGCTTAAGGTGAAGGAAAAAAAAAAAAGCAGGAGTAGCCATCATTATCTCAGATCAAGCAAAAGCAAATTTTGATCTAATTAAAAGAGATAAGGAAGGGATCTACATCCTGCTAAAGGGTAGCATAAACAATGAAGCGATATCAATATTAAACATACATGGACCAAGTTGTATAGCATCTAGCTTTCTAAAATAGAAGTTAAAAAAGTTGCAGGAAAAAATAGACAGCAAAACTAAAATAGTGGGAGATCTCAACCTTGCATTCTCAGAATTAGATAAATCAAACCACAAAAGAAAGAAAGAAATTAAATAGTTAAATATAATATTAGAAAAGTAAGGTATAATAGATCTTTGGAGAAAACTGAATGGAGAAAGAAAGGAGTATACTTTCTTCTCAGCAGTTCATGGAACTTGTACAAAAATTGACCATATATTAGGACATAAAGACCTCAAAATGAAATGCAAAAAGGTAGGAAGAGTACATTGCATTCGTTTCAGATCACCATGCAATAAAAACTACATTCAACAAAGAACTAGGGGTAAATAGACCAAAAAGTAATTGGAAACTAAATAATCTCATCCCAAAGAATGATTGGGTGAAACAGCAAATTATAGATAAAATTAATAATTTCACTCAAGATAATGACAACAGTGAGACATCATACCAAAATTTGTGGGATGCAGCCAAAGTGGTAATAAGAGGAAATTTTATATCCTTAGAGGCTTACTTGAATAAAATAGAGAAAGAGAAGATCAATTAATTGGGCTTGAAACTTTAAAAGCTATAAAAAGACCAAATTAAAAATCCCCAATCAAATACTAAACTTGAAATTCTAAAATTAAAAGGAGATATTGATAAAATTGAAAGTTAAAAAAACTTTTGAATTAATAAATAAAACTGAGAGGTGGTTTATGAAAAAAAAAACAAAATCGATAAATCTTTGGTAAATCAAAAGGGAGAATTTTCACCAATGAAGAGGAAATTAGAGGAATAATTAGGAGTTACTTTGCCCAACTTTTTGCCAATAAATTTGATAAACTAAGTGAAATTGATGACTATCTTCAAAAATATAGGCTTCCCTGATTAACAGAGGAGGAAGTAAATTGCTCAAATAGCCCCATTTGAGAAAAAGAATTAGAACAAGCTATTAATCAACTCCCTAAGAAAAAATCCCAAGACCAGATGAATTTACTTTAAACATTTAAAGAACAATTAACTCCAATTCTATATAAACTATTTGAAAAAATAGGGAATGAAGTAGTCCTACCAAATTCCTTTTATGACACAGATGTAGGACTGTTACCTAAACCAGGTAGGTTCAAAACAGAGAAAGAAAATTATAAACCAATCTCCCTAATCAATATTGATGCTAAAATCTTAAGTAAAATATTAGCAAAAAGATTATGGAAAATTAACCCCAGCATAATACACCATGACCAAATAGGATTTATACCAGGAATGCAGGGATGATTCAATATTAGGAAAACTTTTAGCATAATTGACTATATCAATAACCAAATTAACAAAGACCATATGATCATCTCAATAGATGCAGAAAAAGCATTTGATAAAATTCAATATTCATTCCTATTAAAAACACTTGAGAGTATAGGAATTAATCGACCTTTCCTTAAAATAATCAGTAACATCTATTTAAAACCATAAGTAAGCATCATATGTAATGGTGATTAAACTGAAACCATTCCTAATAAGATCAGGAGTGAAACAAGATTGCCCACTATCACCATTACTATTCAATATTATATTAGAAATGCTTACTTGGGCAATAAGAGTTGAGAAAGAGATTAAAAGAATTAAAGTAGGTAATGAGAAAACCAAATTATAGCTCTTTGCAGATGATATGATGATATACTTTAAGAACCCCAAAGATTCTACTAAAACGCTATTAGAAATAATCCACACCATTATAAAAGTTGCAGGATTCAAAATAAGCCCACATAAATCATCTGCCTTTCTATATATCACTAACAAAATCCAACAGTTAGAGTTACAAAGAGAAATTCCATTTAAAGTAACTACCAATAATAGAAAATATCTGGGAATCTATCCGCCAAGGGAAAGTCAGAAACTCTATAAGCAAAACCACAAAACACTTTCCACACAAAATGAGTCAGATCCAAGCAACTGGAAAAATACTAAGTACTCTTGGATAGGTCTAGTAAATACAATAAAGATGACAATAGACCTAAACTAATCATTTATTTTAGTGCTATACCAATTAGACACCCCCCAAAAATATTTTAATGACTTAGAAAAAAATAACAAAAGTCATTTGGAAGAACAAAAGGTCAAGACTTTCAAGAAAACTAATGAAAAGAAAAAAATCAAATGAAGGCAGTCTAGCTGTACCAGATCTAAAACTATATTATAAAGCAGTGGTCACCAACCCATTTGGTATTGGCTAAGAAATAGACTAGTTTATCAGTGGAATAGGTTAGGTTCAAAGGACAAAATAGTCAATAACTTTAATAATCTAGTGTTGACAAACCCAAAGACTACAGCTGTTGGGACAAGAATTCACTGTCTACCAAAAACTGCTGGGAAAATTGGAAATTAGTATGCCAGAAACTAGGCATCCACCTACTCTTAACACCATACACCAAGATAAGATCAAAATGGGGTCATGATCTAGGCTTAAAGAATGAGAATATAAATAAATTAGAATAACATAGGATAGTTTACTCTCAGGCCTGTGGAGGAGGAAGGAATTTGTGAGCAAAGAAGAACTAGATAGAGATCATTATTGATCACAAAATAGAAAATTTTGATTATATCACATTGAAAAGCTTTTGCACAAACATAACTAATGCAGACAAGATTAGAAAGGAAACAATAAACTGGTAAAACACTTTTACAGTGTAAGGTTCTGATAAAGGTCTCATTTTCCAAAATATATAAAGAAATGACTCTAATTTATAAGAAATCAAGCCATCTGTCAATTGATAAATGGTCAAAGGTTATGAACAGACAATTTTCAGATGAAGAAATTGAAACTATTTCTTGCTATATGAAAAGATGCTCCAAATTATTAATCAGAGAAATGCATATTAAGACAACTCGGAGATACCACTACAAACCAACCAGATTGGCTAGGATGACAGAAAAAGGTAATGCTGAATGTTGAGGGGATGTGGGAAAACTGGGACACTGATATATTTTTGGTGGAATTCTGAATACATCCAGCCATTCTAGAGAGCAATTTGGAACTATGCTTAAAAAATTATCAAATTGTGCATACCCTTTGATCCAGCAGTGTTACTACTGGTCTTATATCCCAAGGAAATCTTAAAGAAAGGAAAGGGACCTGTATATGCCAAAATGTTTGTGGTGGCCTTCTTTGTAGTGGCTAGAAACTAGAAACTGAGTGGATGCCTATCAATTGGAGAGTGGCTGAATAAATTGTGGTATATGAATGTTATGGAATATTATTGTTCTGTAAGAAATGATCAACAGGCTGATTTCAAAAAGGCCTGGAGAGACTTACATGAACTGAAGCTGAGCATAATGAGCAGGACCAACAGATCAGTATATATTTCAATAACAATACTATATGATGATCAGTTCTGATAGACAGGGCTCCCTTCAACAATGAGATAAACCAAATCAGTTCCATTTGTTCAGTAATGAATAGAACCAGCACACACAGCGAAAGAACTCTGGGAAATGAGTGTGAACCACTGCATAGCATTTCCAATCCTTATGTTTTTGTCTGCTTCCATTTTTGATTTCCTTCACTTGTTAATTGTACATTTTTCAAAGTCTGATTCTTCTTGTGCAGCAAAATAAGTGTATGGATATATATATACATATATTGTATTTAACATATATTTTAACATATTTAACATGTATTGGTCTTCTTGCCATCTGGAGGAGGGGCTGGGGGGAAGGAGGGGAAAAATTGGAACAAAAGCTTTTGCAGTTGTCCATGCTGAAAAAAAATTACCCATGCATATATAGTGTAAATAAAAAGCTATAATTTAAAAAAAATACCCTTATCTCTTTACTATTTGCATCCCCCCTTGCATCATGCTATGTATAGAGTTATGAAAATGTTGATCAATGATCACTCTACATTATTTTGTTCTTTTTGTTGTACCTAAAAGCACATGCATTTTGGTGAGGATTTTGAGTTTTTCTTCTTTTTTTTTTCTTTTATAATGATATTCTTATTATAAACCAAGCAAAGCTAATTGTGGTCAATCAGAAGAAGGAATGACTAAACATGAACATTGTGGGTTTGTGAGTTTAAATAGATATAAAGAATGAATTTAATTCTGGTAATAAGTATATATGTAATTGGGGATACAATTCTTCAGAAGACATGGAGTAGCCCTCATATTCAATAGAATTATGAAAAAACTATTGAGTGCAGAATCAGTGAGAAAAAGACATTGCTGGCTGCTTGAAAGAAGTTAAAGCTTCTTGAGATTTGAAATCAGAGGTGAGAGCTGAAGTGATGCTAGAGCACTATCCACCCACCCCATGATTAAAAGTGCTTACATTAAAATTTTGCATTAATTTTTTTAAAGAACCAGCAGATTTGTGCATTGAAGGATGATTGAGTCAAGATGATTGAGAGTAGACAGGACTTTGCCTGAGTTCTCCCCAGCTCCTTCAGAATCAATACTAGGTCAAGCCTCTAAACAGATTTTTCAATGACAGGACCCACAAATATTCAAAATGTAATAATTTTCCAGCATGAGATATCTTGGAAGGAATTCAAGAAAGTTCTGTCACAATTGGAATGCAGGCCAGCACAGACATGGCATGGAAGGAAGAAAGGACAGAAAGTATTGGGCCAAGGAATCTAATGGCAGGTTCTTAGCCAAAATAAGGCAGTATTGGCTACTCTGTCCCGGCTCAGAAGACCAATTGTGAGCAATCCAGTTGTGAGATCTCCAATACAACTATAGAAAGCAAATAAAGAGTCACTGAACCCAGCATAACAGGTAGGACTTGGTCAGGCCTACCCAGCACAATGGAGAAGCCTGTAGCACCACATATTCCAGTACAGTCAGTGAGAAGCCCCTGCCACTCTGTCAAAGAAGCTCCTGCTAATATCCAATATGCCCTAGGAGCAGGCATCAACCTTTAAAAATGAATAAAAAAGAAAAAAAAAAAGAGCTGTGATCACATTGAGCTACTGTGGAGACAGGAAAAAATAGAACCCAAATCCCGAGTTCACTGAAGGCAAAACAACTTCAGATGAAGAAAGCTATGTGAATTGGTCTCAAACTCAAAAAGCTTCTTGGAAGAGTTCAAAAAGAATAATAAAAGAAATTTAGAAGAAAAATGGGAAAAAGAAATGAGAACTTTGCAAGAGAGTTTGGAAAACATAAAAAATGAGTAAACAAATACTTAAAGAAATAAATTTCACAATTGGTGAAATGGAATATATATATATATATATATATATATATATATATATATATGCACACACACACACATATATACACACTAAAGAAAACCACTTTAAAAAATAGATTTGGCAAAACAGACTAATTCCTTAAAAAATAGAATTGGCAAAATAGAAAAAAAAAATCACTGAACAAAACAATGCCTTTAAAAGTACAATTGACCAAATACAAAAGGAGATAAAAAGGTAGCTGAAAAAAAATAATTCACTCAAAATTAGAATTCAACAAATGGAAGTGAATTGTTAAGGATTATGCCTAAGTGAAGGGGCAAGTCAATTCTTCAAGAGCCTCCACAGCTGTGGATCATAATACTTGAAGGAGTTGCAAAGCAGCCTTTACCCAATGCAGATGTTCCTTGTGGGTTGGGAATGAAATATATTGGAGGCAAGAGAGAAGAGGAGAGGTAAACATTCTCTGCCTTTCTGTCTCCTTGTATCATCATCATTCTCTCACATGCAGAGATCCACTCTACAGGTCTGAATCAGACCTCTAGCACCACTGGCACATGGCTCCCATATCAAAACAGTGAATGACTGTTCATCAAGATTCGTCAAGAATCATAAAGAATCACAAGAATCACACACACATACAAAAGGAGGAAATGTAAACTATTCCACTGGAAATACAACTGAGCTAGAAAGTAGATCCAAGAGGCACAATCTAAAATTATTGTAATAACTGAAAATCACTCTGAAGAAGAGACAAAAAAGAATCCAATGATCTCCTGAAAGAGACCCCGAAATGAAAACTACAAGGAATACTGTAGCTTAATTCCAGAATTAGCAGTTCAAGGCAATAATACTTGAAGCAGCCAGGAAGAAATAATTCAAATATTCAGGAGCCACAATCAGGATTACCCATGACCTAGCAACTTCTACTTTAAAGACTAAAAGTACTGGAATATGATATTCTATAAATCAAAGGAGTTTGGACTTCATCTAAAAATCAACTAATCAGCAAAACTAAGCATTATATTTTAGGGGACGAGATGGCTCTTCAATGAAATAAGGAATTTTCAGTCATTTTGATGAAAATACCAGAGTTTAATAAAAAATTTGATATTTAAATTCAAGACTCAAGAGAAGCATAAGAAAGTAAAAAGGGTAGGGAAAAAACTATTTTTAAAGGTTTGAATATTTACATCCCTACATGGGAAGATGATATATGTAAATTTTGAGAACAGCATCTTTCTCAGGATTATACTTAGAGGTGATTTGCAACACATGATACACAAAAGACCTATTACAATTGAGGGAAAGAAGGAAGAGGAATGAGATGTTTGAACCTTAATCTCATTGGGTTTGGCTAAAAGTAGAAATATGATAAATACTTCGTTTGGTATAAAAACTTGGGGAAAAGGAAAGACAATGGGAGAGGCAGAAGTAAGGGGGAAAGGGATAAGAAAGGAGCTTGAGACTAAAAAAGGGGAGGGCTAATAATAGGAAGATGATAGGAAAATAGGATGACAAGAAATACAGAGTTAGTAATTTAAACTTCAAATTGGACTAAGATGAACTCTCCCTTGAAACAGAAGTGTAGAGCAGAGAGAATTAAAAGCCAGTATCCTACAATATGTTGTTTACAAGAAACACATCTGAAGCAGAGAGATACATAAAGAATATAGGTAAAATTCTGGATCAGAAGTTAAAAAAAAAAAAGCAAGGGTTGTAATCTTGAATTCTGAACAAACAAAAGTAAAACTAGATCTAAAAGAGATAAGGAAGGAAACTATATCTTGCTAAAGGGTATTATAGACACTGAAGGAATATCATTACTAAACATATATGCACCCTTGTGGTACAGCATCCGCATTCCTAAATAAACAAGTTGCAAGAAGAAATAGCAAAACTATACTAGTATGGGATCTCAACTCTTTCTATTGGAACTAGATAAATTGAACCACAAAATATATAAAAACCAAGTTATGTAGGTAAATAAAATTTTAGAAAAGTTAAGTATGACAGACCTTTGGAGAAAATTGAATAGAAAATTGATAGAAAGGAATATATTTTTTTTCTCAGTGGCATATGGTACCTAGAAAAAAAATTGATTATGTATTAGGACATAAAAATCTTACAATAAATTGCAGAAAGGCAGAAAAGCACATGTATCCTTTCCAGATTATGATGCAATAAAACTTACATGTAATAAAAAGCCATTGGAAAATAGGCCAAAATTAATTGGAAACTAAATAATCTAATCCTAAAGAATGAGCAGATGAAACAACAAATTTTAGAAACAATGGAGAATTTCATTCAAGAGAATGACAATAATGAGACAACACACCAAAATTTATGGGATACAGGCAAAGCATTTCTCTGAGGAAATTTTATATCTTTCCATGCGTATGTGAATAAAATAGAGAAGGAGAAGAACAATGAACTGAGAATGCAACTAAAAAAGCTAGGAAAAGAACAAAAACAAAACCAATTAAATATCAGATTTGAAATTCTGGTAACCTAGGAGAGATTAATAAAATTCAAAGTAAGAAAACTATTAAACTAATAAGCAAAACTGAGTTGCTTTTTAAAAAATAACAAAATAGAAAAATATTTTATAAATTTGATTAGAATAATAAAAGAAGAAAACAATTTATTCCAATACTATACAAATTATTTAGAAAAATAGAGGAAGAAGGAATTCTATCAATTCCTTTTGTGACATAGATATGCTGTTGATATCTAAATCAGGTAGGACCAAAATAGAGAAATAAAATTATAGACCAATTTTCCTAATGAATATTGATACAAAAAATCTTAAATGAAGTATTAGCAAAGAGATTACAGTAAATTATCCATATGATAATATGCTGTGAAGAAGTGGAATTTATACCAAGAATGCAGGGTAGCTTCAATATTAGGAAAACTATTAACATAACTAAACAAATAAATTATATGATTGTCTAAGTAGATGCAGAAAAAAACATCTGACAAAATTCAACACCCCTTCCTATTAAAAACACTAGAGAACAAAGGAATAAAGGGAGTTTTCCTTAAAATGATAAGTAACAATTATCCAAAACCATCAGCAAGCATCAGACATAATAGGGATTAAACTAGAGGCCTTTCCAGTAAGATCAAGGGTAAAACAAGGATGCCCATTCTTACCACTACTATTCAACATTGCATTAAGAACTTTAGCTTTATGGACCCACACTTAACATCGTACACCAAGATAAGATCAAAATGGGTCCATGATTTAGGCATAAAGAACAAGATTCTAAATAAATTAGAGGAAAATAGGATAGTTTATCTCTCAGACTTTTGGAGGAGGAAGAAATTTGTGACCAAAAATGAACTAGAGACCATTATTGATCACAAAATAGAAAATTTTGATTACATCAAATTAAAAAGCCTTTGTATAAACAATAATGCAAACAAGATTAGAAGGGAAGCAACAAACGAAAAACATCTTCACAGTTAAAGGTTCTGATAAAGGCCTCATTTACAAAATATATAGAGAATTGACTCTAATTTATAAGAAATCAAGCCATTTTCCAATTGATAAATGGTCAAAGGATATGAACAGACAATTTTCAGATGATGAAATTGAAACTATTACCACTCATATGAAAGAGTTTTCCAAACCACTATTGATAAGAGAAATGCAAATTAAGACAACACTGAGATATCACTACACACCTGTCTGATTGGCTAAAATGACAGGAAAAAATAATGATGAATGTTGGAGGGGATGTGGGAAAACTGGGACACTGATGCATTGTTGGTGGAGTTGTGAACAAATCCAACCATTCTGGAGAGCAATCTGGAATCATGCCCATAAAGTTATCAAACTGTGCATGTCCTTTGATCCAGCAGTGTTATTACTGGGCTTATACCCCAAAGAGATACTAAAGAAGGGAAAGGGACTTGTATGTGCCAAAATGTTTGGGGCAGCCCTGTTTGTAGTGGCTAGAAATTGGGAAATGAATGGATGCCCTTCAATTGGAGAATGGTTGGGTAAATTGTGGTATATGAATGTTATGGAATATTATTGTTCTGTAAGAAATGACCAGCAGGATGAATATAGAGAGGCTTGGAGAGACTTACATGAACTGATGCTAAGTGAAATGAGCAGAACCAGGAGATCATTATATACTTCAACAACAATACTATATGAAGATGTATTCTGATGGAAGTGGACTTCTTTAACAAAGAGACCTAACTCAGTTTCAATTGATCAATGATGGACAGAAGCAGCTACACCCAAAGAGAGAACACTGGGAAATGAATGTAAACTGTTTGCATTTTGGTTTTTCTTCCTGGATTATTTCTACCTTCTGAATCCAATTCTCCCTGTGCAACAAGAGAACTGTTTGGTTCTGCACACATATATTGTATCTAGGATATACTGCGACATATTTAACATATATAGGATTGCTTGTCATCTAGGGGAAGAGGTGGAGGGAGAGAGGGGAAAAATCGGAACAGAAGTGAGTGCAAGGGATAATGTTGTAAAAAATTACCCTTGCATGGGTTCTGTCAATAAAAAATTATTATAATAAAAAATAAATAAATAAAATTAGGCAACTGACTTAAATAATAAAGAACGATAGCTTTATCAAAAAGAGAAGCAAAAGAATTTGAAAGAATTAGCATTGGCAATAAGGAAACAAAATTATCACTCTTTGCAGATCATATGATGGCTTACTTAGAGAAGCCTAGAGAATCACCAAAAAAATACTAGAAACAATTCACAACTTTAGCAAACTTACAGGATATAAATAAAATGTAAATAAAAATAAACCCACATAAATCTTCAGCATTTTTCTATGTTACCCACAACATCCAGCAGCAAAAAGACATAAAGAGAAATTCCATTTAAAATAACTGAAGATAATATAAAGTATTTGTGAATCTACCTGCCAAGACAAAGCCAGGGACTATATGAACACAATTACAAAACACTCTTTACACAATAATATTAGATCTAAAGAATTGGAAGAATATTGAATGCTCATGAGTAAATGAACCTAATATAATAAAAACAATTTTACCTTAATTAATCCACCTATTCATTGCCAAACAAATCAAAATGCCAATAAATTACAATACAGAGCTGGAAAAATAATAGCAAGATTAATCTCGAAAAACAAAAGGTCAATAATCAAGGGAATTAATGAAGGAAATGAAGGTGGCCTAGTAATACCAGACCTAATACTATATTATAAAGCATCAGTCATCAAAAGAATTTGGTAGTGGCTAAGAAATACAGTAGTTAATCAATGGAATAGATTAAGTTCACAAGGCACAATAATTAATGACTATAATAATCTAGCGTTTGATAAACCCAAAGATTCCAGCTTTTGGAAATGAGAACTCACTATTTGGCAATATTTTGACAGAAATTAGGCATTGACCAACATCTAACACCATGATAAGGTTGAAATAGGTTCATGATATAGACATAAAGGTGATAGATAGTACAAGGAAATTAGTAGGGCTTGCAATAGTCTACATTTCAGATCTATGGAGAACAGAAAAATTTATGGTCAAAGAAGAATTAGACAATATTATGAGATACAAAATGGATAATTTTGATTGTATTAAATTAAAAAAAAATTTAAACAAACAAAACCAATGCAACCAAGAATAGAAGGGAAGCAGAAAACTGGGGAGGGCGGGAAGGGGAAGGATGGCAACTTACAGAGTGTTTCTGATAAAGACCTCCAAATTTATAAGAATAAGTCTTTCCCGAACTGATAAATGGTAAAAGGATATGGCAGAAAAAATTTCCATTTAAGAAATTAAAGCTATTTTAGTCACATAAAAATTATCTAAGTCACTACTGATTAGAAAAATGCAAATTTGAGGTACCATCTCACTTCTCTCAGATTTTCTAATATGATAGGAAAAGATAATGATAAATTTGGAAGGGGATGTGGGAAAATTGGGACACTAAGACGTTGTTGGTGAAGTTGTGAACTGATCCAATCATTTTGGAGAGCAATTTGGTACTATGCCCAAAGGGCTCTCAAATTGTGCATACCCTTTGATTCATCAGTGTCTATACTTGATCTGTCCTACAAAGAGATCATAAAAAAGAGGGGAAAAACCACATGTGAAAAAATATTTGTAATGTCAAGGATCTGGAAACTTACAGGATGACTATAAGTTGGGGAGTAGCTAAATGAATTATGGAATATGAATATAATGATATGTTAGTGTTTTTATAAGAAATGATGAGCCAGCTGATTTCAGAAAAGCCTGAAAATGCTTACATGATCTGATGCTAAATGAAGTGAGTAGAACCAAGTGAACATTGTGTACAACAAGAAGATTGTGATAATCAACTCTTATGGGCTTGGCCATTTTCAACAATTAGTTGTTTCAAGGCAATTCCAATAGATTCATGATAAAAAGAGCCATCCACACCCAGAGAGAAAAGTGTAGAAACTGAATGTGTATCACAGCACAATATTTTCATCTTTTTTGTTGTGGTTTGTTTGTTATTTTTTCTTGTTCATTTCCCTTTTTCATCTAATTTTTCTTGCATAGCATAATAAATGCAGTAATATGTTCAAAAGAATTGCACTTGTTTAACCTATATTAGATTACTTACCTGTCTAGGGGATGGGAGAGGGAATGAAGGAGGAAGAAAAACTTGGAACACAAGATTTTGCAAGTGTGAATATTTAAAAAAATCTTTGCATGTATTTTGTAAAATAAAAGGCTATTATTGTATTTTTAATTCAAATAAACTAGTCTTAGTGTGTGTGTGTGTGTGTGTGTGTGTGTGTGTGTGTAATCACCAAGAAGAAAGAATATATTTATGAAAACATACCTTGGAAATAGCAAAGACCAGGGTTCATCTTCAGAGAAGGACAGTGAATTAAAAAAAAAAAAAGTTTCTTCTACCCCAAAGAGTGATATTAGATGGTTTACTACCAAGAGGGAATTTATAGAAGAATTCAAAAAAAAAATCAAGGTGAGGTATAGAAAGATGTGTAGATTTATGACAGTGAGCCAAGGTGTGTAGATTAATGGGTAAGAAATAAAAGGGGAAGGAAGTGTGAGGGGAGAAAATAAGAGAGGGATGCATGAGTGTGGAGAAGTTAATTAATAGCAAGGCAAGTTAAGGAACACAATTAAAGTAGAAGGCAATAAGAGATATACAGAAACCACACAACAAGGATCAGGAGTGGAATTTGTTAGAAAATAAATCAGCAGAGAACAACAACAACAAAAAGAAACAAATTACAAGGAATTTTTTAAAAGATGAATACACATGAAAATAATTTATTTTACTAACATTTATTTTTTTTTGAACTGGTAAATTTTTGTTATATATTTTGAATTTTTTCTGATGTTTTGCTGAGCACATGACAATGTTCTCTTTTGTTTTGTATTATTTTTCTATTTTTTTCTTTTTTAATAAAATAAATTTAAAGAAAAAAAGTAGGGCTAGTATAATGACTGATCTAAGACAAAATCAAAATCAAAGATTCGATCAGAAGATAAATCTACATTATATGTCAATTATATAATATTATTTTAGATATATGTTTACATATGGGTAACCACATGTGTGTATATGTATGTGTATAACTGAGTATATGTGGATATGTATTCATATAGGTCTATGTATGTGTGTATATAAATACACATATATTGTATGGGTGTGCGTGAATATGGCTGTGTTGTGTATGTGTATATGTATGTATATGTATATGTATATCTATGTATAAATATGTGTGTGTGTGTATGTGTGTGTGTAGTCTGCTTGGAGGAAGTAGTAGGAATTTATAATAAAGTAAAAAGCATACAGCAGAGAACAAATGAATAACCTCCAAAGAAGCAAAGAAAAGATGGACACTCTTGAATGTAATTTCTTGTATTATTATATATGCTTTCTTGAAATGGAAATTTATTGTCATATATTTTGAATTCTCCCTGATGTTTTGCTGGGCACATAACTATGTTTTGATTGTTTTTTATTTTCCTTTTCTCTCATTTTTTTCTATTTTTTTTTCTTATTTTGTATTTAGTACAATAAAAGTTTTTTTTTTGTTGTTGTTTTTTTTTTTTAAAAGAGCGATACAAGTATATGCTCCAGCCACTAATGCCAAAAAGGTCAAAGTTGATAGGTTCTATGAAGATTTATATTCTAGAAAGACTTTGGCTCAGATCATTAAGAACCTCATTTAAGAAAGTAGGGGAAACCATCAGATCATATGAGTATAACCTAAATAACATCCCTTATGAATATGAAATGGAGGTGATTTTAATATTTAAGTGATTAGACCTTTTACATAAATTTCTCAAAGAATTATGGCGAGTTCACAATATTGTATAGAAAGTAGCAACAAAAAAAAAAACACCCTCAAAAAATTAAGAAAGCAAAATAGATGTTTGATGACATTTACAAGCAGCTAAGAAAAGAATGAAAGCATAAGTTGAAAGAGAAAAAGACAGATAGACCCAACTGAATGCCAAATTTTAGAGAATTGCAAGGAGAGATAAGATTTCCTTTAATTGAGCAATGGAAAGAAATAGAAGAAAATAGAATAAAAAAAACAATAGATCCATTCAAGAAAATCAAAGATATCAAGGGAATTTTTCATGCAAAAATGGGCATGATAAAAGACCAAAATGGTAGAGATTTAACAGAAGTAGAAGAGATTAAGTGGCAAAAATATACAGAAGAACTATATAAGAAACATATTAACAACACAGATAACCACAATTGTATAGGTACTGATCTAGAGCCAGACATTTGTGAATGAAATTAAGTAGTATTTAGGAAGCATTGCTAACAATAAGGCTACTGGAGGTAATATGGGATTCCAGCTAGAGTCCTTTAATCCTAAAAAATAGTATTGTAAAGTACTGTACTCAGTATACCACCAAATTTCGAAAATTTTATAGTGGGGGGCGGAGCCAAGATGGCGGAGAAGACATACGTGACTTTCTAAGCTCTTCTCTTACCCTCTTTATCAATATTATATCGAGCCTCAAAAATAGTCTTGACTGCTACAATTCGTAAAGATAAGAAGTAGAACAACTCACTGGCCGAAGAAAATCTGCAGTCTCGCCAAAAAAGGTTGATTCCGGGGCCAGGGGGGAGATCGGCGCAGACTGGGAGAGAAATTAGGTTCTGAGGAGAGTCTCAAACCGAGGGTGAAGGCACAGATCACAGCACAAGCGCGCAGCCCCAACCCGCAGTACGGGCTTTTCCTTGGGGCAGTTGTGATCCTGCACAGCAGGAGGACGCAGCCCGGGTTAGCCTCCAATCTGCACAGTGGGGAGCTCGGCTTGGGGCCATAGAGCTTTTCCAGGGCCAATTTGCATCAGGCAGAGATGCTGGGCAGAGTTTGTGGCGGTCTGCAGTCTGCGGTCTGCGGTCAGCTGCTAATACTCACAGTCCCACAAGAGGCTCCGGCCTGGGGCAGTGACACTTTCACCCCTTAGTCTCTAGCCTAGGGCAATCGATAATCCACTCAGCCCTACTAAGCAGTTTGATAGCTCGGCCAGTGCTGAATCCACTTCCTGTTGGGGGAAGGGAAAACTCTCACCCAGAGCACTCCGATACCTCTGAGCCGGAAATCGGTTTACATCTTTCCCTGCTCTGCAGAGGAAGCTGGTAACCCCCTAGCCTAGGAGACATACCCTAAAGGCTTTAAAACATGAATAAAAAGATGAAAAGAACAATCGACAGCTTCTATGCAGAAAAAGAGCAGGTCAGCAAACCTGAAGAGACCTCAAACAGCAAAAATGCATCAGACTGTCCTCCTTTACATGATGCTGTCATAGAAGAGACCATTAAAAGTCTCAAAAGAGAGTTAGAAGATAAATGGGAAAAGAAAGAGAAGCCTTACAAGAGAGCAAAAACTTCCTGAAATACGAATTGAAAAATAAAGAATTACTACAAAGTAGGATTTGTGAATTGGAAAATACAAAGAACTCCAAGAAAGTAGGATCCATGAATTGAAAAGACAAAGAACACCCAAGAAAGTAGGATCTGTGAATTGAAAAGAAAATAATTCACTAAAAAAAAAATTAGTGAAATGGAAAAAATTCTACAGACCAAAACAATACATTCTAAAAACTCAATTGACATATACAGAAAGAAGTAAAAAAGCTATTGAAGAAAATAATTCTTTAAAAATTAGAACTGAACAAATTGAAACTAATGATTCATTGAGACAGCAAGAATCAGTCAAGCAAAAACAAAAAAATGACAAACTGGAAAAAACCACGAATGATCTACTTGCAAAAACGACAGACTTGGAAAATAGATCTAGGAGAGATAATCTGAGGATTATTGGACTTTCTGAAAACTATGATGAAAAAAAGAGCCTAGATACTATTTTACAAGAAATCATCAAAGAGAATTGCCCAGAGGTAATAGAATCAGAAGGTAAAATAGGCATTGAAAGAATTCATCGAACACCTTTTGAAAGAAATCCTAAAATAAAAACCCCAAGGAATATTGTGGCAAAATTTCAGAACTATCAGATTAAGGAAAAAATTTTACAAGCAGCCAAAAAAAAAACCATTTAAATACCGAGGTGCCACAATAAGGATCACCCAAGATCTGGCTGCCTCTACATTAAAGGAAAGAAGGGCCTGGAATATGATATTTCGAAAGGCACAAGAACTTGAGATGCAGCCAAGAATAAGCTACCCAGCTAAGCTGAGCATTTTCTTCCAGGGAAGAAGATGGACATTTAATGAAACAAATGAATTCCATTTGTTTCTGAAGAAAAAACCAGAACTAAACAAAAATTTTGATCTCCAAGAATAGAACTCAAGAGATGCAGAAAAGGTAAAAATAACTCTTGAGAATTGTATTTCTGTTGTGGATATGCAAAAAGAATACATGTATAATTTGATTGTACTGATATAACATAAAAAGGGAAGTAGATATGGAAAAGGGATGATGGCAGAATAAGGTGGGAAGGAGGGATAAAAGAGGGAAACCACATCCCACAAAGAGGCTAAGGAACCTTATCATATCTGAGGGAATTTAGAGAGGGAGGAACATTGTGTGAATCTTACCTCATCAGAGTTGGCTCAAAAGAAAAATAATTGACATTTGTTTTAGAGAAAATTCTCCTCGCCTCATTAAAAATGGGGAGAGGAAAAGGAAAAGAAAAGAGTAATAAGGGAAGGAAGGGAAAGACTCAAAGGGGGAGGAGAGATTATAAAGAGGATAAGATCGTGATACAAGAGGGGTACATAAGTTTAAAAGGGGAAAGAGGTTGGGGAGGCAAGAATAAGTAAAGCACAATCTGGGGTTATTATGATGGCAGGAAATACAGATTTAGTAATTCCTAACCGTAAATGTAAATGGGATGAACTCCCCATAAAGAGGAGGCAGATAGCAGACTGGATCAAAAGTCAGAACCCTACAATATGTTGTTTACAAGAAACACATTTAAAGCAGGGGGATGCATATAGAGTAAAAGTAAAAGGCTGGAGCAAAATCTATTATGCTTCAGGTGAAGTCAAAAAAGCAGGGGTAGCCATCCTTATCTCAGATCAAGCAAAAGTAAAAATTGATCTAATTAAAAGACATAAGGAAGGTAACTACATCCTGCTAAAGGGTAGCATAAACAACGAAGCAATATCAATATTAAACATATATGCACCAAGTGGTATGGCACTCAACTTCCTAAAGGAGAAGTTAAGAGAGTTGCAAGAAGAAATAGACAACAAAACTGTAATAGTAGGAGATCTCAACCTTGCACTCTAAGAATTAGACAAATCAAACCACAAAACAAATAAGAAAGAAATTAAAGAAGTAAATAGAATATTAGAAAAATTAGGTATGTTGGATCTTTGGAGAAAATTGAATGGAGAAAGAAGGGAATATACTTTCTTCTCAGCAGTTCATGGAACCCATTCAAAAATTGACCATATATTAGGACATAAAGACCTCAAAATTAAATGCAAGAAAGCAGAAATAGTAAATGCTTTCTTTTCTGATCATGATGCAATAAAAACTATATTCAACAAAAAGTTAGGAGGATATAGACCAAAAAGTAATTGGAAACTAAACAATCTCATCTTAAAAAATGATTGGGTGAAGCAGCAAATTATAGATACAATTAATAATTTCACTCAAGATAATGACAATGATGAGACATCATACCAAAATTTGTGGGATGCAGCCAAAGCGGTAATAAGAGGGAATTTTATATCCTTAGAGGCTTACTTGAATAAAACAGAGAAAGAAAAGATTAATGAATTGGGCTTGCAACTAAAAAAACTAAAAAAAGACCAAATTAAAACCCCAATCAAATACTAAATTGGAAATTCTAAAATTAAAAGGAGAAATTAAAAATATTGAAAGTAAAAAAACTATTGAACTAATTAATAAAACTAAGAGTTGGTTCTATGAAAAAGCGAATAAAATAGATAAGCCTTTGGTAAATCTGATTAGAAATAGGAGGGAGGAAAATGAAATTAGTAGTCTTAAAAATGAAAAGGGAGAACTTTCCACCAATGAAGAGGAAATTAGAGAAATAATAAGGAGTTATTTTGCTCAAATTTATGCCAATAAATTTGATAACCTAAGTGAAATGGATGACTACCTCCAAAAATACAGACTTCCCAGACTAACAGAGGAGGAAGTAAATTGCTTGAATAGTCCCATTTCAGAAAAAGAAATAGAACAGGCAATTAAACAACTCCCTAAGAAAAAATCACCAGGACCAGATGGATTTACATGTGAATTTTACCAAACATTTAAAGAACAATTGGCCCCAATGCTATATAAATTATTTGATAAAATAGGAATGAAGGAGTCCTACCAAATTCCTTCTATGACACAGACATGGTACTGATACCTAAACCAGGTAGGCTGAAAACAGAGAAAGAAAATTATAGACCAATCTCCCTAATGAATATTGATGCTAAAATCTTAAATAAGATATTAGCAAAAGACTACAGAAAATCATCTCCAAGATAATACACTATGATCAAGTAGGATTTATACCAGGAATGCAGGGCTGGTTCAATATTAGGAAAACTATCAATATAATTGGCCATGTTAATAACCAAATTAACAAAACCATATGATCATCTCAATAGATGCAGAAAAAGCATTTGATAAAATCCAACATCCATTCCTATTAAAAACACTTGAGAGTATAGGAATAAATGGACTTTTCCTTAAAATAATCAGCAGCATCTATTTAAAACCATCAGTAAGCATCATATGTAATGGAGACAAACTGCAACCATTCCCAATAAGATCTGCAGTGAAACAAGGTTGCCCACTATCACCGTTACTATTTAATATTGTATTAGAAACGCTAGCTATAGCAATAAGAGCTGAGAAAGAGATTAAAGGAATAAGAATAGGCAATGATGAAGCCAAATTATCACTCTTTGCCGATGACATGATGGTATACTTAGAGAACCCCAGAGATTCTGCTAAAAAGTTATTAGAAATAATCCACAACTTTAGCAAAGTTGCTGGTTATAAAATAAACCCACATAAGTCATCAGCATTCTTATATATCACTAACAAAATCCAACAGTCAGAGTTACAAAGAGAAATTCCATTTAAAGTAACTACTGATAATATAAAATATTTAGGAATCTATCTGCCAAGGGAAAAATCAGAAACTTTATGAGCAAAATTACAGACCACTTTTCACACAAATTAAGTCTGATCTAACCAATTGAAAAAATATTAAATGCTCTTGGATAGGGCGAGCAAATATAATAAAGATGACAATATTACCTAAACTAATCTATTTATTTAGCGCTATACCAATCAGACTCCCAAAAAACTGTTTTAATGACCTAGAAAAAATAACAACAAAGTTCATATGGAAAAACAAAAGGTCAAGAATTTCAAGGGAATTAATGAAAAAATCAAATGATGGTGGCTTAGCTGTACCAGATCTAAAATTATATTATAGAGCAGCAGTTACCAAAACTATTTGGGATTGGCTAAGGAATAGATTAGTTGATCAGTGGAATAGATTAGGTTCAAGGGATAAAACAGTCAACAAATATAGCAACCTAGTCTTTGAAAACCCAAAGATCCCAGCTTTTGGGATAAGAACTTACTGTTTGATAAAAATTGCTGGGAAAATTGGAAACTAATATGGCAGAAACTAGGCATTGATCCATACTTAACGCCGTACACCAAGATAAGGTCAAAATGGGTTCATGACCTAGGCATAAAGAATGAAATCATTAATAAATTAGAGGAACATAGGATAGTTTACCTCTCAGACCTGTGGAAGGGGAAGGTCTTTATGACCAAAGCAGAACTAGAGATCATTACTGATCACAAAATAGAAAATTTTGTTTGTACAAACTGAAAAGTTTTGTACAAACAAAACTAATGCAGACAAGATTAGAAGGAAGCAATAAACTGGGAAAATATTTTACAGTCAAAGGTTCTGATAAAGGCCTCATTTCCAAAATATATAGAGAATTAACTCTAATTTATAAAAATCAAGCCATTCTCCAATTGAACAATGGTCAAAGGATATGAACAGACAATTCTCAGATGAAGAAATTGAAACTATTTCTAGTCATATGAAAAGATGCTCCAAGTCATTATTAATCAGAGAAATGCAAATTAAGACAACTCTAAGATACCACTACACACCTGTCAGATTGGCTAAGATGACAGGAAAAATAAAGATGATTAGTTGGAGGATGGGAAAACTGGGACATTGATTCATTGTTGGTGGAGTTGTGAACGAATCCAACCATTTTGGAGAGTAGTTTGGAACTATGCTCAAAAAGTTATCGAACTGTGCATACCCTTTGATCCAGCAGTGTTACTACTGGGATTATATCCCAAAGAGATTATAAAGAAGGGAAGGGACCTGTATGTGCACGAATGTTTGTGGCAGCCCTTTTGTAGTGGCTAGAAACTGGAAACTGAATGGATGTCCATCAGTTGGAGAATGGCTGAATAAATTGTGGTATATGAAAATTATGGAATATTACTGTTCTGTAAGAAATGACCAACAGGATGATTTCAGAAAGGCCTGAGAGACTTACACGAACTGATGCTGAGTGAAATGAGCAGGACCAGGAGATCATTATATACTTCAACAACAATACTATATGATGACCAGTTCTGATGGACCAGGCCATCCTCAGCAACGAGATCAACCAAATCATTTCTAATGGAGCAGTAATGAACTGAACTAGCTATGCCCAGAAAAAGAACTCTGGGAGATGACTAAAAACCATTACATTGAATTCCCAATCCCTATATTTATGCACACCTGCATTTTTGATTTCCTTCACAAGCTAATTGTACAATATTTCAGAGTCTGATTCTTTTTGTACAGCAAAATAACGTTTTGGTCATGTATACTTATTGTGTATCTAATTTATATTTTAATATATTTAACATCTACTGGTCATCCTGCCATTTAGGGGAGGGGGTGGGGTGGTAAGAGGTGAAAAATTGGAACAAGAGGTTTGGCAATTGTTAATGCTGTAAAGTTACCCATGTATATATCCTGTAAATAAAAGACTATTAAATAAATAAATAAATAAATAAATAATCCACAACTTTAGCAAAGTTGCTAGTTATAAAATAAACCCACTTAAGTCATCAGTATTCTTATATATCACTAACAAAATCCAACAATCAATGTTACAAAGAGAAATTCCATTTAAAGTAACTACTGATAATATAAAATATTTAGGAATCTATCTGCCAAGGGAAAATCAGAAACTTTATGAGCAAAATTACAGACCACTTTTCACACAAATTAAGTCTGATCTAACCAATTGGAAAAATATTAAATGCTCTTGGATAGGGCGAGCAAATATAATAAAGATGACAATATTACCTAAACTAATCTATTTATTTAGCGCTATACCAATCAGACTCCCAAAAAACTATTTTAATGACCTAGAAAAAATAACAACAAAGTTCATATGGAAAAACAAAAGGTCAAGAATTTCAAGGGAATTAATGAAAAAAAAATCAAATGAAGGTGGCTTAGCTGTACCAGATCTAAAATTATATTATAGAGCAGCAGTTACCAAAACTATTTGGTATTGGCTAAGGAATAGATTAGTTGATCAGTGGAATAGATTAGGTTCAAGGGATAAAACAGTCAACAAATATAGCAACCTAGTCTTTGATAAACCCAAAGATCCCAGCTTTTGGGATAAGAACTTACTGTTTGATAAAATTGCTGGGAAAATTGAAACTAATATGGCAGAAACTAGGCATTGATCCATACTTAACGCCGTACACCAAGATAAGGTCAAAATGGGTTCATGACCTAGGCATAAAGAATGAAATTATTAATAAATTAGAGGAACATAGGATAGTTTACCTCTCAGACCTGTGGAAGGGGAGGTCTTTATGACCAAAGCAGAACTAGAGATCATTACTGATCACAAAATAGAAAATTTCAATTATACCAAACTGAAAAGTTTTGTACAAACAAAGCTAATGCAGACAAGATTAGAAGGAAGCAATAAACTGGGAAAATATTTTTACAGTCAAAGGTTCTGATAAAGGCCTCATTTCCAAAAATATATAGAGAATTAACTTAATTTATAAAAATCAAGTCATTCTCCAATTGAAAAATGGTCAAAGGATATGAACAGACAATTCTCAGATGAAGAAATTGAAACTATTTCTAGTCATATGAAAAGATGCTCCAAGTCATTATTAATCAGAGAAATGCAAATTAAGACAACTCTACGATACTACTACACACCTGCAGATTGGCTAAGATGACAGGAAAAATAATGATGATTGTTGAGGGATGCGGGAAAACTGGGACATTGATGCATTGTTGGTGGAGTTGTGAACGAATCCAACCATTTTGAGAGTAGTTTGGAACTATGCTCAAAAAGTTATCAAACTGTGCATACCCTTTGATCCAGCAGTGTTACTACTGGGATTATATCCCAAAGAGATTATAAAGAAGGAAAGGGACCTGTATGTGCACGAATGTTTGTGGCAGCCCTTTTGTAGTGGCTAGAAACTGGAAACTGAATGGATGTCCATCAGTTGGAGAATGGCTGAATAAATTGTGGTATATGAAAATTATGGAATATTACTGTTCTGTAAGAAATGACCAACAGGATGATTTCAGAAAGGCCTGGAGAGACTTACACGAACTGATGCTGAGTGAAATGAGCAGGACCAGGAGATCATTATATACTTCAACAACAATACTAGATGATGACCAGTTCTGATGGATCAGGCCATCCTCAGCAACGAGATCAACCAAATCATTTCTAATGGAGCAGTAATGAACTGAACTAGCTATACCCAGAAAAAGAACTCTGGGAGATGACTAAAAACCATTACATTGAATTCCCAATCCCTATATTTATGCACACCTGCATTTTTGATTTCCTTCACAAGCTAATTGTACAATAATTCAGAGTCTGATTCTTTTTGTACAGCAAAATAATGTTTTGGTCATGTATACTTATTGTGTATCTAAGTTATATTTTAATATATTTAACATCTACTGGTCATCCTGCCATTTAGGGGAGGGGGTGGGGGGGTAAGAGGTAAAAATTGGAACAAGAGGTTTGGCAATTGTTAATGCTGTAAAGTTACCCATGTATATATCCTGTAAATAAAAGGCTATTAAATAAATTAAAAAAAAAAAAAGAAAATGTAGTAATCAAAAAACAAAAAAGAAAATTTTATAGTGGTCAATGGATTGGAAAAGGTCAGTTTATGTCTCAAATCTAAAGAAAGACTATAGCAAAGAATGTTCAAATTGTGCTCATTACACACATTAGGAAGGTTTTATCTAAGATTCTACAAGGTAGGCTTCAACAATATAAGAACCAAAAATTATCAAAAGAGCAGACTGGTTTTCAAAGGGTCAAACAAATTACAGACCAAACTATCAAAATTCACTTAATTAGAAGGGAGCTGCAGAAAAACATCTATCTTAGCTTCATTGACTACACTAAGGTCTCTGTGTAGATCATAACAAACATGTGGCAAGTCTTCAATGAAATGGGAATATTATATCATTTACCTGTCTCCTAAGTAACCTATATGCGAGTCCAGAAACAATAGTTAAAATAGAACATGGTAAAACTGGTTGATTTAAAATTGGTAACGTCACATGACAAAGTCATATATCATTACTTAATATATTTAATTTATATCAAATCAGTTGATACTTAATTCAGGCTATTCACTAGAAAGTCACATAAAAGAAGATGAGGGTGAAATGCTTTAGTCAAACAAGAAAAAAGACAGTACTCATTAAAAAGACCCTGACAATGTAAAACACTGAAGGCAAAAGGAGAAAGCAACATCAGAGGATGAGATGGTTAGATAGTGTCATGGAAGCAATGAATATGAGCTTGAATAGACATCGGAAAATAATAGAGCATAGAAGAGCCCAGTGTGCCATAGTCTATAATGTTACTAAGTTGCCCATAAATGAATGACTGAACAGCAAAATACTTATATTTTGTCATTGAAAACAGCACATACTTTCCAAAATACAAACCAGTTCACTCTTTTCCCCTTATTATAATCTGATCACAGCCTGATTTTTACCTTGCATGCTTGTTTATTGTAGACTACATCAATAGTGGGATGGTTGTCCATCCAATTATGGCTGTCCATTTGAACTTGAAACAAAGGATTCTTACAAGGTACTAAGTCAGTGGAATTGATGGGAGACAATCTAATTTAGCATGGTTCAGTAAGATTGATTTAATCCTACAAGGAGATGTTATGAGCCAGAACCTGAAACAAGGTATTAAGTGGAATTGAGGAGACAATGGTTAAATCTAGTTTAGCATTGATTTAATCCTACAACAAATAATGGTTTCCTAGTGATATAAAGATTGGTTTGTACTCAGTGTGGAGCATATAAACTAAAAGCCTTATCCAGGGAGATTCAGAGACATTCAGAGACAAGGCAAAGGACTGGTAGCAGGAGCTTAAGCTCTTAGAATCAAGGGGAGAAATTTAATTCGATCTTCAATCTTCCTGGTGGCTGGCCTAAACTCCTGCACTTTCCCCACTATGACCAAAGCCAGACTGAAAGACTCTCCAGAAAGCTGCCCAGCTCCAAGAAGGAGATAATAAAGGATCTGGAATATAAGAAAGCTAACCAGGCCCCCCAGGAAAGGAGACAAGACTTTGAAAGAGACAATAAAGGATTTGGACTTAATCACCTGGCTATACTTGTGATGATTACTGAACTGCAACAAAGATTGCTCCCAGAGACCTTCAGGAAACCGAACACAGAACATTACATTTTGGTGAGAACACTACACAACTACACATTATAATCTGGTCGAAAATGTATCACTTATCCACTTCATATTTCTTAGATAGATTCATTTTGAACATGTGTATATCTGAATGAGTAGGCCTTGTGTTATTCTAGAGCTTGATATAAATAGCACAATGATTTCCATACAAAGGAGAATCTGGAAGATTTTAGCATGTATGGGAAATCTTCAATAACACCAATTTACTCTATGACAGAAAAAATCCTTTCCTAAAATAGCATCTTTCTTCTGATAATGCATTATGACTAGGATTCAGTGAATAACATGATTTCTGAAAAATCTGCATTGTATGTGACTCATATGTATGCACCATAGGCAAACTGCTGGAAGTACATTACTAAGGATGATTGGCATACATAAGCATGCATATATATATGTATATACACACATATATATGCATATATATATATATAATATGTCCAGGAAAATGTATAATTAGGTAGTGAAGGGGACAAGTATTGTGAAAGAAATTTGAGTATTATAGGACAGCCCTGATGTCACTGACTTCCAAATGCACCTTCTATGTTGGAAAGAAAAGAATTTGTAAATATGTATGAGTACATGTATGTGAGCATACATACATATGCAGATGCATGTAAATGTATACATACATTACACATGTAAATACACATATACATGTTAAAAATATACTATATATTACAAATATATGTGTTTGTATACACATGTGTGTATAGAAAGACAAGAACAAGTCACAGAAGATGAAAAAGCATGAATGAACTGTGATCTGAAATGATGAACAGAGTACTCATGAAATAAGTTATAGATCCATGCATATATTAAAGTATAAGTAACAATTCTTTGACTTCAATAATAGATTATGGCTATTTTATTTGAGTTTAAATAACTAGTTTGAAATAAGTGAGAATTAAATTTTCTCTTTAGAGACTATAGAGTATTTTTTCTTGAAGTCAGTTAGATGGCATAATCTGTTTTCTACCACAATTTACAGCTGAATCAACCACTAGACATATTTATTCAAGGCATCTTACCTTTATAGTACCTTTGATTTGAATGTCTCATTGAATTATATTGGACAGAATAAAAACTGAACAAATATTTAGGAAGAAAATTCCCCCAAGGATCATTTTCCTAGCTTCAAAGCATGAGAATAAACAAGCAAAAAAATCAAGCTTGTCATTATGCACAATAATGGTTTTCTAATGTAAGAGTAGGACAGCTGAAATACCAGCAGAGAGAAAACTTCAGTTCAGTCAGGCATTCAGACCAAATAGTTTTGGAATCACACAGAAATTATTATCTGAATTTTTTTGGTTGAGATTTTCAGCTTTCTGAATTTTCCTCATCAAGATATTATTTCAAATGCTGAGTAGCTAAAGTGAATTGAAGAGTCTGTTTTCATCACTTTAACTCCACTGCATTTTAATTCTACTTATTTCCCCAAATTCAAAGCATATGTTTTTTGCAATTATACCTCCAGTTCACTTACTTTTCATTTTTTGCAGTTCTTTATTAGTTCTTTGTGTCTAGACACTAACATATCTTCTGCAATAAACCTACAAATTTAGTTTCTTTATGCAGTTGAGATATTTACACCATTTATAATACTCTAGTAATCTATCCATCATAATAATGTCAGTTAGAATTTATAGTTAGGATATCACCTGTATTCTCAACCTCATGAAAAGAAGATTAATTGTAAGAAATCCATTGGTGGCCCTGTCATGAGGGTTGTTTTCTGACTAGAAACTAGACTGACAAATTATCTTCTGCATTGAGGTTCAATTGCTATTGATGCTAAGTACCAAAATTGAAGTTGGTTCAACTTCTGAATTTTTATTAATATGGATCACTTAGGTTGGACGAATATTTCTTTTTTGTAAAGATAGATGGATAAAATGAAATAAAAGGGTAATATAAAATATCAATTATTGTATCTTTTGACAAATTTGAATGGAATGTTGACACAAGGGAGCAAAAGGAAGATAAATTTACTGTACTTTCATAACCATAGATCAATGTTTATCCCAAATGATTTAAAAAAAAATTAGAGGTCATATGGTACATGGGGAAAATTGCTTAATATGTTTGTGACTTTGGGCAAGTCACTTGCTATTCTGGATTTCAGCTTTCTCATCTAAAAAATGACATTCAGGTGCTTTTAATTTTAATATTGTGGTTCAATTGTAATCCAGTTGAAAAGAGTTGATATCCACCAATAAAAAGAGAATCCCATATTAATGGAATTAGGAAATTAGGTTATACTCTGTTTTATGAATAATAAAAATAATTTACATTTATACAATATTCAACATTTTAAAATCATGAGCAGTATTTATTTTTACTAGGGCCTTGAAACAACCTTTTGTAAAAGGAAAATATAACAGATGAATAAACTGTGAACCACAAAATTAGGTGACTTCATTTGCCTTCCAATCAAAGATTATTTGGAGTATATACATAATATCTGTTTTTATTTGTATGGGTGTTTTCTTCACTTGCTTTTTATAAAACATCTAAAATTGATTTTGAAGGCAAAGTACACTTATATGAGGTTAAAAAAGGAATTATAAATAATCTTCTAAATCTAATACAAATAGTTATCAAGGATAATAAACTTCAAAATTGATATAAAAAAAAAATTAAAACAATAGGTTTAGTCTTAGCCAGAAATACTCTGGCTCTTTCATTACCCTAGGTATAAACTTAGAAAGCTTCATTTTAAAATATTATTAATTGTTATCCTTGTACAAGTCAGAAAGAAGCTTTCTAATTATCATATCTTAACATAGGAAAGCAGGATTCTTTGTTATCACATGCAGAATAAATACTTTGGATTAAAATAAAAGGGGAAAGTCTTTATGATGGAATCTAGCTATTATGTCCATAAAACTGTGGTCTGAATATGTCCTTATTAGTACTGAATTCTATCCAGAATTATAAATGGAAAAACTACCTTCTCTCTGTGTCTCCATCTATGTGAAAGTGTGCTTCTTTCTTCCCTTGTCAATCTTGTTTTATAGCAATCATATATACTTATTAAAGCACGTTTTAAAACTGTAGTTTTTCACTTGCTTTCAAATTTACAATTCAATTTACCAAAAAAAAATTTCATAATTTTAAATATCAATTTTGCATTTTAAAGGAATTATTTATTGGTTTCACAGGGGATAGAGGAATGCAAGAACAAGTGGAATTGAGAAACGGACGTGAGAGGTGAGGTAATATATACCAATGAGCTTCTGGGACAGTGAATATGAAATACAATTTCACATTTCATAGGTTCCTCATTAAGAAAAAAATATATAACAGAATGAAATTGACTAGATTGATTTTTGGAAGTAGCATTCACTCATAAGAAATGGAATGTTTTCTCCAGGACAAGATATTGGAAATTTTTCTGTTTCTGTTTTATAACTTACTACTTGTATAGTTAATCAGCATTCAAGCATTTGGGGAACATTAGTTAAGCAGCCTTTATATGCACTATCATGCAAAGAAAGACAGGGATATGACTGTCCATACATGTGTTAAATCCAGAATTTGCAGTAAGAAATATAGAGGAATGTCATGTTTATATTCATCTTTGCATACAAGGACCCATTTCACATATAAAGGGAGTTTCCAGCACTTTCTTTCCATCAAAGTAAAAAGTATTCTTTTCATTGCAATATGTTGCATTTAGCAAATGAGCTGACATATTGCAGTTTTATGATATAGCTAACTGGTTAAGTCTATAGATATACGAATCCCTTTCCTTAAAGTTTTTGCCCTTTAAATTTGTATCCCTTAATAAACCCTAACCCTAGATTTTGTCTCACCTCATCTTTTCTGCCTCTACTCCTGATTTACTGAACACATTTGGAGAAATTAACAAAATATTACACCTAAGTCTTTGAAAAATTTAGTGCCTAAGCTCTGATATATCCTCAGAATTGTATGATAATATTTTGATTCTCACATGATTCTTTATCACATTCCCTAGCTAAATTGTTACAAATCTTCTTTACTTTATTCAAGCCACTATCTCCATCCCTCTCAACATATTACTTTGATTCCTAATTTACTGAAGTAATGGAAACTAATCAATCCTAGTTCCCTCATCTCCCTTATGCCACAGCCCAAAATCCTTATGGATGCTATGCCAATCTACTTTTTTACATCTCTGAGGCAAAGGTGGTCCTCCTCCCTATTTTGTAATTGCTTAATTATATGTTATATCTCCCCAGAATAATGCACTTTCACTTTTGTATTATATCCACAAGGCCTAATACAGTGCCATATTAAGCAGATCATTGCTAAGTATTTCAAACACTCAATTATACTAATAATTAACTTCAGATAGTTACCCAAGTACAAGAAAAATAGTATACATCAATAAAATCACAAAAAATGGCCCCATATTTAAATATGTAACAACCAAATATCCAATCTTTAAAGACTTGCTCAAAATTCAGAGCAATGATAAGTCACAGAGGATATAAAGCTTCTTAATTAAAAAAAACATTTTTGGTGGAGTAAAGCCAGGAAGTTGCTCAAGTTCTCCCAGTTTCCCTTAAAAACCCCATGAAACCAAGCCTCAGAATAGAGTCTGATGGAATGAAACCACTCTTCTATTCAAGATGGATTTAAAAAAAATCAAGAAAAGTCAGTCTCAATGAGGAGAAAATGGTGTTTGACCCAGCTCAGACAGACTTTGGGAAAGCCAGTAAATGTAGTGTGTTTTCTAGAGTCCCTAAATTGGGGTGCCAAAATGTATTATGCTTTCTATAGCTCCCACACGGGGATGCCAAAATAAACTGTCCAGACAAGCTCTCTGGACGCTCTCAGGACCAGACCAAGTTCTTGGTCTTAGTGAAGGAATGATGAAGCAGAAGACCCATGAAGATGGTCAAAAATGGAGTCCATTTATTTCAAATTTTCTCAGCTCCTAAATACCTTAGAACAATTACATCACTATAGCACACTGAAAAGTGCTAACTATAGTAACATTGCATCACCACATCAAAACAGCACACTGCACAATTGTTAAATAAAAACACCCAGCTATTGATATGTAAATGCTTCTTTCCTGTAAGTATCTCTTGCTTCAAGTAGAACACAGGTGGTCATGTCCCCCCCCTCCCCTGACTTCTCAGGAAGGCTGAAATACCCCAAACAGAGATGGGAGCTGAGCCACACATCAGCAGGTTTCCAAGGGGCTGAAGGGTCTTATACCACACCAAGAGTTCCCCCACTGTCGGTGGCTCCCTACAAATGAGATGGTCTTAATCACAGCAAATCAGCAACTAACAGCCTCAGCTCTGGCTCAGGAGAAGAAAGGAGCAGTGATGTAGCCTGCAGTTCAGGAGGCAAAACTCTGAGAAACCAGTTTGTTTCCTGAAAAGAGAAGACAAAGATACCCACTACAAAAGCAAGGGAACCTTGTGCTTAAAAGCAAGGCTTAAAGCTGCACAGTTAACTTGGTAAAGCACCCCCTTTACCCCAAGAGTAAAGCTTAATCATAAAAGTAAAACAGGGAAAATAACAAAAGAAAAGAAAAGAAAATGAGTAAGAAACTGAAGAAACAAAACATAGAAAGCTACTATGGTGACAAGGAAGACAAAAATGCCAACTTAGATGAGGACAAAGTATCCACAGAGGAAATCTCAAAGAGTGATATGAATTGGGTTCAACCCCAAAGAAACTTCTTAGAAGTATTCATAAAAAACATTAAAAAGTAAATAAGAGAGGCAGAAAAAAAATTAGAAAAGAAAAAAAGATATGCAATAAGGAGAAAAAAACTTGGAAAAGGAAGGCAATACTATTTTCTTTTGTTAAACTTTTTTTTCAAAAAATTGTGGACAATTCTTCAACATTAGCCCTATCAAAATCCTGTATTCCAATTTTCTCCTCTTTCCCCCAAGCCCTCCCATAGATGGCAAGTAGTTCCATAAATGTTAAATATGGTAGAAATATATGTTAAATCCAATATATGTATACATATTTATACAATTATCAAGCCTCAGGAGAAAAAAGGAAGCAAAATACAATGCAAGCAAACAACAACAAAAAGAGTGAAAATGCTTTGTTATGAGTCACACTCAGTTCCCATAATCCTTTCTCTGGTTGTAGATGGCTCTCTTCATCACTGCACAATTGGAACTGGTTTGAATCATCTCATTGTTGAAGAGAGACATGTCCTTCAGAATTGATCATCATATAATCTTGTTGTTTCTGTGTATAATGATCTGGTTCTGCTCGTCTCACTTAGCATCAGTTCATGTAAGTATCTTCAGGCCTCTCTAAAATCATCCTGTTGGTCGTTTCTTACAGAAGAATAATGTTCCATAGCATTCATATATGATAATTTATTTAGCAATTCTCCAACTGATGGGCATCCATTCAGTTTCCAGTTTCTTGCCACTACAAAAAGGGGTACCACTTACATTTTTGCATATGTAGGTCCCTTTCCCTCCTTTAAGATATCTTTGGGATATAAGCCCAATAGAAACTGTTGCATCAAAGGTTATGCACAGTTTGATAACTTTTTGAGTATAGTTCCGAATTACTCTCCAGAATGGTTGGATCCATTCACAGTTCCACCAACAATATGTTAGTGACCTGTTTTTCCCACATCCCCTGCAACATTCATCATTATCTTTTCTGGTTGTCTTAGCCAATCTGAGAGGTTTGTAGTGGTATCTCAGAGTTGTCTTAATTTTCATTTCTCTGATCAATAGTGATTTAGAGCACCTTTTCTCATGACTAGAAATAGTTTCAATTTTTTCATCAGAAAATTGTCTGTTCATATTGTTTGACCTTTTATCAAATTGAGAATGGCATGAGTTCTTATAAATGAGTAAGTTCTCTATATATTTTAGAAATAAGGATTTTATTAGAACTTCTGAATGTAAAAATGTTTCCCCAATTCATTGCTTCCCTTCTAATCTTGTCTACATTAGTTTTGTTTGTACAGCTTGATAATCACAAACTTCTATTTTGTGATTAATAATGATCTCCAGTCCTTCTTTGGTCTCAAATAGGAAGGGTGTTCCTTAAAAAATACAATTGGGCAAATGCAAAAAAAATCAATTAAAGAAAATAACACTTTCAAAAGTAGAATGAATCAAATGGAAAAATAATACAAAAACTAACTGAAGAAAAGCACACTTTAAAAAGAAGAATTCAACATCATCTTTCAGAGATGATGCAGCTTCATTGAAGTAAGAGACTTTCAGTCATTTCTATTGAAAAAAAAATCAAAACTAAATGTATAATTTCATCCAAAAACATGATAGAAGAGAAGCTTTGATGAGAAAGGGGAAAAAAAATGGAGAAGCAGGATAGAATAGGGCAGAAATACCAGGAAAAATTGTAAGTGAAAAAAATGAAGGGGTGATAGAAGATTGTCCACTATCATCATTCCTATGCAATATTGTATTAGAAATGCTAGCTTTGATAATAAGAGCTGAGAAAGAGATTAAAAGAATAGAGTAGGTAATGAGGAAACCAAATTATTACTTTTTGCTGATGATATGATGGTATACATAGAGAACCCTGGAGATTCTACAAAAAAGCTATTAGAAATAATATACACCTTTAACAAAATTGCAGGATACATAAAAACCCACATACATCATCAGCATTCTTATAAATCACTAACAAAATTCAACACTTAGAGTTACATAGAGAAATTCCACTTAAAGTAACTACTGATAATATAAAATATTTATGAATCTATCTGCCAAAGGAAAATCAGAAAGTATATGACCATAACTACAAAATGCTTTCCACACAAATTAAGTCAGATCTAACCAGTTGGAAAAATATTAAATGCTCTTGGATAGGGCCAGAAAATATAATAAAGATGACAATATTACCAAAATTAATCTATTTATTTAGCACTATACCAATCAGACTGCCAAAAAACTATTTTAATGTCCTGAAAAAATAACAACAAAAGTCATCTGGAAGAATAAAAGATCAAGACTTCCAAGGGAATTAACGAAAAAAAAATCAAATTAAGGTGGCCTAGCTGTACCAGATATAAAACTATATTATAAAGCAGCAGTCACCAAAATCATTTGGAATTGGCTAAGAAATAGACTAGTTTATCAGTGGAATAGGTTAGGTTCAAAGGACAAAATAGTCAATAACTTTATTTTTTTTTGCTCATTATTGACTTTTTTTTTATTTTAATAGCCTTTTATTTATAGGTTATATGTATGGGTAACTTTACAGCATTGACAACTGCCAAACCTCTTGTTCCAATTTTTCCCCTCCTTCCCCCACACCCTCCCCCCCAATGGCAGGATGACATTAACAGTAGATGTTAAATATATTAAATATATTAAAGTATAAATTAGATACACAATAAATATATATGACCAAATCATTATTTTGCTGTACAAAAAGAATCAGACTCTGAAATATTGTACAATTAACCTGTGAAGGAAATCAAAATGCAGGTGGGCAAAAATATAGGGATTGGGAATTCGATGTAATGGTTCTTAGTCATCTCCCAGAATTCTTTTGCTGGGCATAGCTGGTTCAGTTCATTACTACTCCATTGGAACTGATTTGGTTCATCTCATTGCTGAGGATGGCCAGGTCCATCAGAATTGGTCATCATATAGTATTGTTGTTGAAGTATTTAATGATCTCTTGGCCCTGCTCATTTCACTCAGCATCACTTTGTATAAGTCTCTCCAAGTCTTTCTGAAATCATCCTGTTGGTCATTCCTTACTGAGAAATAATATTCCCTAATATTCATATATCACAATTTATTCAGCCATTCTCCAATTGATGGGCATCCACTCAGTTTCCAGTTTCTGACCACTACAAAGAGGGCTTCCACAAACATTCGTGCACATACAGATCCTTTTCCTTTCTTTATGATCTCTTTGGGATATAAGCCCAGTAGTAACACTAGTCAATAACACTAGTCAAATAGTGTTTGACAAACCCAAACATCCCAGCTTTTGGGGAAAGAATTCACTGTTTGACAAAAATTGCTGGGAAAATTGGAAATTAGTATGGCAGAAACTAGCCATTGACCCACACTTAAAACCAACCACCAAGATAAAGTCAAAATGGGTTCATGAGCTAGGCTTAAATAATGAGATTATAAATAAATTAGAAGAACATATGGTAGTTTACCTCTCAGACCTGTGGAGGAGGAAGGAGTTTGTGACCAAAGAAGAACTAGAGATCAGTATTGATCACAAAATAGAAAATTTTGATTTTATCACATTGAAAAGCTTTTGTACAAACTAAACTAATGCAGACAAGATTAGAAGGGAAACAATAAACTGGGAAAACATTTTTACAGTCAAAGGTTCTGACAAAGGCCACATTTCCAAAATATATAGAGAATTGACTCTAATTTATAAGAAATCAAGCCATTCTCCAATCGATAAATGGTCAAAGGATATGAACAGACAATTCTCAGACAAAGAAATTAAAACTACTTCTAGCCATATGAAAAGATGCTCCAAGTCAGTGCTGAAAAAATTACCCATGCATATATCTTGTATATAAAAAGTTATAACAAAAAAGAAATATCCTTATCTCTTTACTATTTGCATTCCCCTTTCCATCATTCTATGTATAGAGTTATGAAAATGTTGGCCAATGATCGGGAGAGATTGGGAAGAAGAAGGGGAATAATTGGAACAAAAGGTTTGACAATTGTCAATGTTGAAAAAAATTTCCCATGCATGTATCTTGTAAATAAAAAGCTATGTAAACTTAAAAAAAATAAATTTATTAGTCTGAAAGACATAAAAATAAGAAAAAAGTAAGAATCCACTGAACACCATCTGAAAGAGAGCCCAAAACTAAAAGCCCAAGGAATATTGTGGCTCAGTTTCAGAACTATTGGAGCAAGGAAAAAATATTACAATCAGCCAGGAAAAAAAAAGAAACAATTCAAATACAGAAGCACCACAATATATATATATATATATATATATATATTACTCAGGTTCCAGCAGCTTCCAACTTAAAGGACGGACGGGCCTGGAATCTGATATTCCAAAATACAAATAAATTTGGAATGCAATCAAAAATAAACTACCCTGCTAAACTGAGCATTTTCTTCTAGGAAAAAAGATAGGTTCTCAATGAAATTAGTGAATTACATCAATTTCAAATGAAAAGACCAGAGCTAAACAAAAAATATCACCTCCAATAGGACTGAAGAGAAACATAAAAAGGTAAAAAGAACTCTTGAAAACTGTATTTCTATTATTGACATACATAAAGAGTGCACGTATAATTTGATTTTACTGCTATTATATAAAAAAGAAACTAGAGGTGGAAAGGGGATTTTTCCAGAAAAAGGGAAAAGTGGAGGGAAAAAGAGGGAAATTACATCCTACAAAGAAGCAAGGGAAACATTATATTTGAGGGAAAGAAGGGAAGGGGATGAACATAGTATGAATCTTACTCTCATTAGATTTGGCTCAGAGGAAAATATTAGACATATTTGATTTAAAGAGAAAATGCTCTCACTTTAAAGAAAAGTGGAACGGGAAAAGTGAAAATGGAATGGGTAAGCTAAAAAGGATGGGATAAAGGAATAGTAGGGTAAAGGTATAAGAAAGGGAGAGGGACTCTAAGAGGGAGGACGGCTTGAGCCAAGTGCTCATAAATTAAATACTGGAGAGCAGGGGAGGGAGGAAAGGGAAAAGAAAAGGAAAAAGTATGATCTGGGGATGATAAAATGGCAAGAAATACAGAATTAGTAATTTTAACTGTAAATGTTAATGCAGTGAATTTTCTCATAAAGTGCAAACAGATAACATACTGGATTGAAAGCAAGAATCCTACCATAGGTTGTTTATAAGAAACGCATTTAAAGGATAGTAATACATACAGAGTAATAATAAAAGGTTGGAGCAGAAACTGTTATGCATCAGGTGAAGGAAAAAAAGCAGTGGTAGCAATCCTGATCTTACATCAAGCAAAAGCAAAAAATGATCTAATTAAAAGAGATAAGGAAACTATATCTTGCTAAAGGGTATCACAGACAATCAAGCAATATCAGTACTAAACATATAGTGGTATAGCATCTAACTTCCTAAAGGAGAAATTAAGAGCACTGCAAGAAGAAATAGACAGCAAAATTATAATAGTAAAAGATCTCAACTTTGTACTCTCAGAATTATTTAAATCAAACCACAAAATAAATAAGAAAGAAGATAAAGAGGTAATTAGAACACTAGAAAAGTAAGGTATGATAGATCTTTGGAGAAAATTGAATGGAGTTATACAGGAGTACACTTTCTTCTCAGCAATGCATAGAACCTATGCAAAAATTGACCATATATTAGGACATAAAGACCTCAAAATCAACTGCAGAAAGGCAGAAATGGTAAATGCATAGTTTTAAAGATCACAATGCAATAAAAATTACATTCAATAAAAAAGGCAGGGGAAAATAGACCAAAAAGTAATTGGAAACTAAACAAACTTATCCGAAAGAATGAATGGGTGAAACAGCAAATCAGACACAATAATTTCATTGAAGAGAATGACAATAATGAGACAACATATCAAAATTTATGGGATGCAGCCAAAGCAGTAATAAGGGGAAATTTTATATTTCTAGTTGCATATTTGCCTTAAACCGAGAAAGAGAAGATAAATAAATTGAGCTTACAACTTAGCTAGAAAAAGAACAAATTAAAAAACCCAATCAAATACCAAACTTGAAATTGTAAAATTAAGAGGAAATATTGATAAAATTGAAAGTAAAAAACTATTGAATTAATAAATAAAACTAAGAGTTGGTTTTATGAAAAAACCAACAAAATAGATAAACATTTAATAAATTTGATTAGAAGAAGGAAAGAGGAAAATCAAATTGTTAGTCTTAAAAAATGAAAAGGGAGAACTTTCAGCTAATGAAGAAGAAATTAGAGCAACCATTAGTAGTGACATTGCTCAACCTTTGTTCCAATAAATTTGATCACCTAAGTAAATGGAGGAATAATTACAAAAATATAGTTTTCCCAGATTAACAGAGAAGGAAGTAAATTATTTAAATGCTCCCATTTAAGAAAAAGAAATAAAACAAGCTTTTAATTAACTCCAGTGCTATATCAACTATTTGAAAAAGTAGAGAAAGAAGGACTTCTACTAAATTCCTTTTATGACACAGACATGGTACTGATACCTAAAGCAGATAGGATGAAAACAGAGAAAGAAAATTATAGACTAATCTTCTCAATGAATAGTGATGCAAATATCTTAAATAAGATATTATCATAGGGCTTACAGAAAATCATCCCCCAGATAATGCACCATGACTAAGTAGGATTTATACTAGGACTGCAGGGCTGGGTCAATATGAGAAAAACTAGTAGCATAATTGACTATATCAATAACCAAATTCACAACAATCATATGATTATCTCAATAGATGCAGAAAAATCATTTGACAAAATCCAATATCCATTCCTATTAAAAACACTAGAGAGTATAGAAATAAATGGACTTTTCCTTTAAAAAGTCAATAGCATCTATTTAAAACAATCAGTAAGCATCATATGTAGTAGGAATAAACAGGAACCATTCCCAGTAAGATCAAGGTGTGCAACAAGGATGCCCTCTATCACCATTACTATTCAATATTTTGTTAGAAATGCTAGCTTTGGCAATAAGAAATGAAAAAGTGATTAAAGGAATTAGAGTAGGTAATGAGGAAACCAAATAATCACTCTTTGTAGATGATATGATGATATACTTAGAAAACCCTGGAGAATCAACTAAACAGTTATTAGAAATAATCCACAAGTTTAGCAATGTTGCAGGAGACAAAATAAATCCACATAAATCATTAGCATTTTTATTCATCACCAACAAAATCCAATAGCAAGAAATACAGAAAGAAATTTCATTTTAAAATAACTGTTGATAGTATAAAATATTTGGGAATCTATCTGACAATGGAAAGTCACAAAGTATATGAGCAAAATTACAAAACACTTTTCACACAAATAAAGTCACATCTAAAGGATTGGAAAAATATCAAGTGCTCTTGGATAGGTCGAGCAAATATAATAAAGATAACAATACTAGCTAAATTAATCTATTTATTTAGTGCTATGCCAATCAGACTCCCAAGAACCTATTTTACTTAGAAAAAATGACAACAAAATTCATCTGGAAGAACAAAAAGTCAAGAATTTCAAGTGAACTGATGGAAAAAAAATCAAATGAAGATGGTCTAGCTGTACCATATTTAAAATTATATGATAAAAATATAAATATATTATATTATATATAAAAATTATATATATATATATATATATATTATATTTATATATATAAATATGTATGTTTATATATATAAAATTATATATAAAAGAAGTCATCAAAACCATTTGATACGGGTTAAGAAAAAGACTGTTGATCAGTGGACTAGGTTAGCTTCAGAAGACAAAATAGTCAATAACTATAGCATTCTTGTGTTTGACAAACCCAAAGATCCCAGCTTTTTGCATAAGAATTCACTATTTGACAAAAACTGCTAGGAAAATTAAAACTAGTTTGCCACAAAGTAGGCATTGAGCCACACTTAACAATGTACCAAGATAAGGTCAAAATGGGTTCATGCTCTAGACATAAAAAATGATATTATAAATAAATTAGAATAACATGGGATAGTTTACCTCTCAGACCTGTGGATGGGTAAGGGATTTATGAACAAAGAAGAACTAGAGAACTATTGATCACAAAATAGAAAATTTTGATTATGTCAAATTGAACTTTTTGTACAAACAAAACTAATACAGACAAAATTACAATGGAAGCAATTAACTGGGAAAACATTTTTACATTCAAAGCTTCTGATAAAGGTCTCATTTCTAAAATATATAGAGAATTGACTCAAATTTATAAGAAATGAAGCCATTTGGGGCGGAGCCAAGATGGCGGAGAAGACACACGCGACTTTCTAAGCTCTTCTCTTACCCTCTTTATCAATATTATATCGAGCCTCAAAAATAGTCTTGACTGCTACAATTCATAAAGATAAGAAGTAGAACAACTCACCAGCCGAAGAAAATCTGCAGTCTCGCCAAAAAAGGTTGGCTCCGGGGCCAGAGGGGAGATCGGCTCAGACAGGGAGAGAAATTAGGTTCTGCGGAGAGTCTCAAACCGAAAGTGAAGGCACAGATCTCAGCACAAGCGCGCAGCCCCAACCCGCAGTACGGGGCTTCTCCTTAGGGCAGCTGTGATCCTGCACGGCAGGAGGACGCAGCCCGGGTTAGCCTCCAATCTGCTCAGTGGGGAGCTCGGCTTGGGGCCATAGAGCTTTTCCAGGGCCGATTTGCATTGGGCAGAGACACTGGGGCAGAGTTCCCGGCGGTCGGCGGTCTGCGGTCTACGGTCAGCTGCTAATACTCACAGTCCCACAAGAGGCTCCGGCCTGGGGCAGTGACACTTTCACCCCTTAATCTCTAGCCAAGGGCAATCGCTAACCCACTCAGCCCTACTAAGCTGTTTGATAGCTCGGCCAGTGCTGAATCCACTTCCTGTTGGGGGAAGGGAAGACTCTCACTCAGAGCACTCCCATACCTCGGAGCTGGAAATCGGTTTACATCTCTCCCTGCTCTGCAGAGGAAGCTGGCAACCCCCTTGCCTAGGAGACCTACCCTAAAGGCTTTAAAACATGAATAAAAAGATGAAAAGAACTATCGACAGCTTCTATGCAGAAAAAGAGCAGGTCAGCAAACCTGAAGAGACCTCAAACAGCAAACATGCATCAGACTGTCCTCCTTTACATGATGCTCCTAAGAAGAGACCATTAAAAGTCTCAAAAGAGAGTTAGAAGATAAATGGGAAAGGAAAGAGAAGCCTTACAAGAGAGCAAACAACTTCCTGAAATACGAATTGAAAAGTTAAAAAATTCCCAGGAAGTGCAGGGAAACAAAATTGGTGAATTGGAAAAAATAAAAAAATCTCAGGAAAGTAAGAATTGTGAATTGGAAAAAATAAAGAATTCACTAGAAAGTAGGATCTGTGAATTGGAAAAGACAAAGAATACCCAAGAAAGTAGGATCCATGAATTGGAAGAACAAAGAACACGCAAGAAAGTAGGATCTGTGAATTGAAAAAGAAAAATAATTCACTAAAAAAAAAATTAGTGAAATGGAAAAAATTCCACAGACCAAAACAATACATTCAAAACTCAATTGGACATATACAGAAAGAAGTAAAAAAAGCTAATGAAGAAAATAATTCTTTAAAAATTAGAACTGAACAAATAGAAACTAATGATTCATTGAGACAGCAAGAATCAGTCAAGCAAAACAAAAAATGACAAACTGAAAAACCATGAATTATCTACTTGCAAAACGACAGACTTGGAAAATAGATCTAGGAGAGATAATCTGAGGATTATTGGACTTTCTGAAAACTATGATGACAAAAAGAGCCTAGATACTATTTTACAAAAAATCATCAAAGAGAACTGCCCAGATGAAATAGAATCAGAAGGTAAAATAGGCATTGAAAGAATTCATCGAACACCTTCTGAAAGAAACCCTAAAATAAAAACCCCAAGGAATATTGTGGCAAATTTTCAGAACTATCAGATTAAGAAAAAAATTTTACAAGCAGCCAAAAAAAAACCATTTAAATACCGAGGTGCCACAATAAGGATCACCCAAGATCTGGCTGCCTCTACATTAAAGGAAAGAAGGGCCTGGAATATGATATTCCGAAAGGCACAAGAACTTGAGATGCAGGCAAGAATAAATTACCCAGCTAAGCTGAGTATTTTCTTCCAGGGAAGAAGATGGACATTTAATGAAACAAATGAATTCCATTTGTTTCTGAAGAAAAAACCAGAACTAAACAAAAAATTTGATCTCCAAGCATAGAACTCAAGAGATGCAGAAAAGGTAAAAATAACTCTTGAGAATTGTATTTCTGCTGTGGATATACAAAAAGAATACATGTATAATTTCATTGTACTGATATAACATAAAAAAGGGAAGTAGATATGGAAAAGGGATGATGGCAGAATAAGGTGGGAAGGAGGGATAAAAAGAGGGAAACCACATCCCACAAAGAGGCTAAGGAAACTTATCATATCTGAGGGAATTTAGAGAGGGGAGGAACATTGTGTGAATCTTACTCCATCAGAGTTGGCTCAAAGAAAAATAATTGACATTTGTTTTAGAGAAAATTCTCTCTGCCTCATTAAAAAACGGGGAGAGGAAAAGGGAAAAGAAAAAGAGTAATAAGGGAAGGAAGGGGGAAAAGACTCAAAGAGGGGAGGGAGGGATTATAAAGAGATAAGTATCGTGATACAAGAGGGTACATAAGTTTAAAAGGGGGAAAGAGGGTTGGGGGAGGCAAGAATAAGTAAAGCACAATCTGGGGTTATTAGGATGGCAGGAAATACGATTTAGTAATTCTCAACTGTAAATGTGAATGGGATGAACTCCCCATAAAGAGGAGGCAGATAGCAGACTGGATCAAAAGTCAGAACCCTACAAATATGTTGTTTACAAGAAACACATTTAAAGCAGGGGACACATAGAGTAAAGGTAAAAGGCTGGAGCAAAATCTATTATGCTTCAGGTGAAGTCAAAAAAGCAGGGGTAGCCATCCTTATCTCAGATCAAGCAAAAGTAAAAATTGATCTAATTAAAAGAGATAAGGAAGGAAACTACATCCTGCTAAAGGATAGCATAAACAACGAAGCAATATCAATATTAAACATATATGCACCAAGTGGTATGGCATCCAACTTCCTAAAGGAGAAGTTAAGAGACTTGCAAGAAGAAATAGACAACAAAACTGTAATAGTAGGAGATCTCAACCTTGCACTCTCAGAATTAGACAAATCAAACCACAAAACAAATAAGAAAGAAATTAAAGAAGTAAATAGAATATTAGAAAAATTAGGTATGTTGGATCTTTGGAGAAAATTGAATGGAGAAAGAAGGGAATATACTTTCTTTTCAGCAGTTCATGGAACCTATTCAAAAACTGACCATATATTAGGACATAAAGACCTCAAAATTAAATGCAAGAAAGCAGAAATAGTAAATGCTTTCTTTTCAGATCATGATGCAATAAAAACTACATTCAACAAAAAATTAGGGGGAAATAGACCAAAAAGTAATTGGAAACTAAACAATCTCATCTTAAAGAATGATTGGGTGAAGCAGCAAATTATAGATAAATTAATAATTTCACTCAAGATAATGACAATGATGAGACATCATACCAAAATTTGTGGGATGCAGCCAAAGCGGTAATAAGAGGGAATTTTTTATCCTTAGAGGCTTACTTGAATAAAACAGAGAAAGAAAAGATTAATGAATTGGGCTTGCAACTAAAAAACTAAAAAGACCAAATTAAAAACCCCTAATCAAATATAAATTGAAATTTAAAATTAAATGGAGAAATTAAAATATTGAAAGTAAAAACTATTGAACTAATTAATAAAACTAAGAGTTGGTTCTATGAAAAAGCCAATAAAATAGATAAGCCTTTTGTAAATCTGATTAGAAAAAGGAGGGAGGAAAATGAAATTAGTAGTCTTAAAAATGAGAACTTTCCACCAATGAAGAGGAAATTAGAGAAATAATAAGGATATTTTGCTCAACTTTATGCCAATAAATTTGATAACCTAAGTGAAATGGATGACTACCTCCAAAAATATAGACTTCCCAGACTAAGAGAGGAGGAAGTAAATTGCTTGAATAGTCCCATTTCAGAAAAAGAAATAGAACAGGCAATTAAGCAACTCCCTAAGAAAAAATCCCCAGGACCAGATGGATTTACATGTGAATTTTACCAAACATTTATAGAACAATTGGCCCCAATGCTATATAAATTATTTGATAAAATAGGGAATGAAGGAGTCCTACCAAATTCCTTCTATGACACAGACATGGTACTGATACCTAAACCAGATAGGCTGAAAACAGAGAAAGTAAATTATAGACCAATCTCCCTAATGAATATTGATGCTAAAATCTTAAATAAGATATTAGCAAAAAGCCTACAGAAAATCATCTCCAAGATAATACACTATGATCAAGTAGGATTTATACCAGGAATGCAGGGCTGGTTCAATATTAGGAAAACCATCAATATAATTGGCCATGTTAATAACCAAATTAACAAAAACCATATGATCATCTCAATAGATGCAGAAAAAGCATTTGATAAAATCCAACATCCATTCCTATTAAAAACACTTGAGAGTATAGGAATAAATGGACTTTTCCTTAAAATAATCAGCAACATCTATTTAAAACCATCAGTAAGCATCATATGTAATGGAGACAAACTGCAACCATTCCCAATAAGATCTGGAGTGAAACAAGGTTGCCCACTATCACTGTTACTATTTAATATTGTATTAGAAATGCTAGCTATAGCAATAAGACCTGAGAAAGAGATTAAAGGAATAAGAATAGGCAATGAGGAAGCCAAATTATCACTCTTTGCCGATGACATGATGGTATACTTAGAGAACCCTCAGAGATTCTAGCTAAAAGTTATTAGAAATAATCCACAACTTTAGCAAAGTTGCTGGTTATAAAATAAACCCACATAAGTCATCAGCATTCTTATATATCACTAACAAAATCCAACAGTCAGAGTAACAAAGAGACATTCCATTTAAAGTAACTACTGATAATATAAAATATTTAGGAATCTATCTGGCAAGGGAAAATCAGAAACTTTATGAGCAAAATTACAGACCACTTTTCACACAAATTAAGTCTGATCTAACCAATTGGAAAAATATTAAATGCTCTTGGATAGGGCGAGCAAATATAATAAAGATGACAATATTACCTAAACTAATCTATTTATTTAGCGCTATACCAATCAGACTCCCAAAAAACTATTTTAATGACCTAGAAAAAATAACAACAAAGTTCATATGGAAAACAAAAGGTCAAGAATTTCAAGGGAATTAATGAAAAAATCAAATGATGGTGGCTTAGCTGTACCAGATCTAAAATTATATTATAGAGCAGCAGTTACCAAAACTATTTGGTATTGGCTAAGGAATAGATTAGTTGATCAGTGGAATAGGTTACGTTCAAGGGATAAAACAGTCAACAAATATAGCAACCTAGTCTTTGACAAACCCAAAGATCCCAGCTTTTGGGATAAGAACTTACTGTTTGATAAAAATTGCTGGGAAAATTGGAAACTAATATGGCAGAAACTAGGCATTGATCCATACTTAACGCTGTACACCAAGATAAGGTCAAAATGGGTTCATGACCTAGGCATAAAGAATGAAATTATTAATAAATTAGAGGAACATAGGATAATTTACCTCTCAGACCTGTGGAAGGGGAAGGTCTTTATGACCAAAGCAGAACTAGAGATCATTACTGATCACAAAATAGAAAATTTCGATTATACCAAACTGAAAAGTTTTGTACAAACAAAACTAATGCAGACAAGATTAGAAGGGAAGCAATAAACTGGGAAAATATTTTTACAGTCAAAGGTTCTGATAAAGGCCTCATTTCCAAAATATATAGAGAATTAACTCTAATTTATAAAAAATCAAGCCATTCTCCAATTGAACAATGGTCAAAGGATATGAACAGACAATTCTCAGATGAAGAAATTGAAACTATTTCTAGTCATATGAAAAGATGCTCCAAGTCATTATTAATCAGAGAAATGCAAATTAAGACAACTCTAAGATACTCACTCACACCTGTCAGATTGGCTAAGATGACAGGAAAAAATAATGATGATTGTTGGAGGGGATGCGGGAAAACTGGGACAATAATGCATTGTTGGTGGAGTTGTGAACGAATCCAACCATTTTGGAGAGTAGTTTGGAACTATGCTCAAAAAGTTATCAAACTGTGCATACCCTTTGATCCAGCAGTGTTACTACTGGGATTATATCCCAAAGAGATTATAAAGAAGGGAAAGGGACCTGTATGTGCACGAATGTTTGTGGCAGCCCTTTTTGTAGTGGCTAGAAACTGGAAACTGAATGGATGTCCATCAGTTGGAGAATGGTTGAATAAATTGTGGTATATGAAAATTATGGAATATTACTGTTCTGTAAGAAATAACCAACAGGATAATTTCAGAAAGGCCTGGAGAGACTTACATGAACTGATGCTGAGTGAAATGAGCAGGACCAGGAGATCATTATATACTTCAACAACAATACTATATGATGACCAGTTCTGATGGATCAGGCCACCCTCAGCAACGAGATCAACCAAATCATTTCTAATGGAGCAGTAATGAACTGAACTAGCTATGCCCAGAAAAAGAACTCTGGGAGATGACTAAAAACCATTACATTGAATTCCCAATCCCTATATTTATGCACACCTGCATTTTTGATTTCCTTCACAAGCTACTTGTACAATATTTCAGAGTCTGATTCTTTTTCTATAGCAAAATAACGTTTTGGTCAGGTATACTTATTGTGTATCTAATTTATATTTTAATATATTTAACATCTACTGGTCATCCTGCCATCTAGGGGAGGGGGGCGGTAAGAGGTGAAAAATTGGAACAAGAGGTTTGGCAATTGTTAATGCTGTAAAGTTACCCATGTATATATCTTGTAAATAAAAGGCTATTAAATTAAAAAAAAAAAAAGAAATGAAGCCATTCTCCAATTAAGAAATGGTCAAAGGATATAAACAGATAATTTTCAGATAAAGAAACTGAAACTATTTCTATTCATATGAAAAGTGCTCTAAATCACTATTGATCAGACAAATGCAAATAAAGACCATTCTGTTATATCACTATACATATACCTGTCAGATTGACTAAGTTGACAGGAAAAGATAATGATGTACTGGTGGAGGGGATGTGCCCTTTTTGTATTGGCTAGAAACTGGGAATTGAATGGATCCCCATCAATTAAAAATGGCTGAATAAATTATGGTACATGAATGTTATGGAATATTAATGTTTTCTAATAAATGACAACAAGATGGTTTCAGAGAGGTCTGGAGAGGCTTTTGTGAACTGATGCTAAGTGAAATGTGCAAAACCAGGAGATCATTGTACATGGCAATAATAAGTCTATATGATGATTAATTTAAAGCAATAATTAGAAATGGTTTCTCAACAGTACATCAGCAAGTCTGACAATCTAATTGAAATGGATGAATACTTATAAAAATATAAATTGCCCAGATTACCTGAAAAGAACATAAATTGCTTAAATAGTCCTATTTTAGGAAAACAAATTGAACAATTTATTAATAAACTCCCTAAGAAAAAAATTTCAAGGGTGAAAGATGGTTTCACAAGTGAATTTTACCAGAAATTTAAAGAACACTTAATTCCAATACTATATAAACTATTTGGAAAAATAGGTAAAGAAGGAGTCCAAATTCCATCTTTGACACAAATATGGTGCTGATACCTAAATCGGGAAGTATAAAAACAGAGAAAGACAATTACAGAACAATCTCCCTAATGAATATTGATGTAAAAATTTTAAATATAATATTAGCAAAGAGATTACAGAAACCTACTAGCAGGATAATACATTATGACCAAGTAGACCTTATATCATGAATGATGAGTTGTTTCAATATGAGTAAAACTATTTCTATAATGTACCATATCAAAAACAATAAATAATATGATAATCTCACTGATGTAGAAACACAGTTTGACAAAATTTAGCACCTATTCCTATTAAAACACTTGAGAGCATTGGAATGAAGGTTGTTTTCCTTAAAATTATAAGTAATATCTATATAAAACCAACAGTAAACATTAATTGCAAAAGAGAGAATCTGGATGCATTCCCAATAAGATTAAGGGTCAAACAAGGTTGCCCATTATCACAACTATTAATCAACATTGTATTAAAAATATTGGCTTTAACAATAAGAAAAGAAAAAAAGAAATTAATGGAAATAGAATAGCTTATGAGGAAATAAAAGTATCACTCTTTTCTGATGATATGATGATATACTTAGAAAATCCTAGAAAACCACCTCAAAAAACCTGCTCAAAAGAATTCCCACCTTTACCCTAGTTGTAGGAAGTAAAATAAACTCACACAAATCTTCAGCATTTCTACATATTAATGACAAAGCCCAGCAGCACCTCACAACTCTCAGAATGTCTTAGATTACAGGGAAAATATGATGATAAATATTGGAGCGAATGTGGAAAAACTGGAACACTAATGCATTATTGGTGGAATTTTGACATGATGCAAGGATTCTCAAAAAGTGATTTGGAACTATGCCTAAAGGGCTATAAAACTGTGCATACCCTTTGACCCAGCAGTGTCATTACTGAGTCTGTGTCCCAAGAAAATTTTAAAGGATGGGAAAGGATCCACATGTGCAAAAATATTTGTAGTAGCCCTTTTTGAAGTAGCAAAGAATTTGAAAATGAGTAGATGTCCATCAATTAGGAAATGGTTGAATAAGTGCGGTCTATGAATATAATGGAATATTATTATTCCATAAAAATGATGACAAAGCTGATTATAGAAAGATTTACATAAACAAAACAATCAGAAACAGAAATTCATTGTACACAATAACTATAAGAATGTATGATGATGAACTATGAATGATTTGGCTCTTCTCAGTGGTTTAGTGATTCAGAGAAATGCCACTAACCTTTGGACAGAAAATGCCATCTGTATTCAAAAAAAGAACTAAGGCGAATGGATGTAAATGAACATATGCTATGTTCACTTCTTTTTTCTGTTTTGTTTTCTCTTCCATGGTATTTCACTTTTGCTTTGAATTTTTTTTCTGCCCCAGCATGATTCATAAAGTAATGTGTATTAAGATAATATCTTTAACAAAACAAATACAAATATGCATACACATAGCTCTCTGAAAATAAAAGGAATACATATTTTCTTTAAAAAAAATTGGAAATGCATTAAACTGATTGTAATAGTACAAAAAGCTCATTTGGGAGTCAAATTACTTCAATTCAAATCTCAACTCTATTCTGCATGTCAATCTTATCACTTGCATGACTTTGAACAAAATAGTTACCCTTTATGACTCCATTTCTCTACTTTAACATTAGAATATTGAACTAATTGGTCTTTATCATCTTCAGTATATTCTGACCATATCTGCTTTATACATAGCTATTTGCATGTTGTCTTGTATTGTGGAATCTTTGAAGGCAAGAACTGTGTTTTGTTCATTTTGTTTCTTTGTTTTTCTTTCTTTCTTTTTTCATTCTGCCTTATCCCATATCTTCTTTTATTTATCACAGTATGTGGCATGTAGTAATCACTTAAATGATCTGTGGCCTTGAATTGATTCTGGAATCAACATCAGCTCTAAATGTACATTACTGTATTCTTGTCAATGTGTATTGTAATAGGTAGGGAGAGGAAAGATGGGGGTGGGGAATTCTAGATTTAAAGAACAATATGACTATGAGCATAAAAAAGCATAATAAGAAGCAAATATAATGTCATAATAACAAAGGAAAAGTATAATAAATACAATGAAAATTTAAAAAAAGAAGAACCTTGAGCAGAAATAGGGTTCCTTTCAGTAAATTCTAAAATACTAAGAATAAGAAGTAGGGGGTCAGTTCTTTTCAAGGAGTAGTAGAGTACTAGGTTGGAAGAGTTGCTTCCAGGTCATAAAAAAACTTTTTATTCCTACTTAATGAGTTTAGATTTAATCTATATGCAACTATAGATTTAAACTATAGGTAATCTGTACATAATTCAATATGTTTGGTGAGATGGGGGTTACAAGATTAATTATGTAACATTTTATGAAATATTAATCTTACAAATGTATATACATCTCCTCACCACAAAGAGATTGTAGCCTGAGTAATTTTGGAAAACAATGTACTTTTACTTTGAAACACATGCCATATATCTGTATATATCCAGAGTGGGTACAACTGGAATCTATTGAAAATCCACATAGTCAAGGAAGATGTCTCACAATTCTTCTTATGTACGTTAATGATAGGAGAGCATTAATAAAGGGAACCATTGCTCTATTTAAACTGAAACATGGATAATACAATTCAATAAAGTATTTATTAAGCAAGATGAGATAGCCATGTAGCTCAGTGATTAAAGTACTGGATCTGAAGTAATCGAGACCTGAGTTCAAATCAAATTTCTACACTTACTAATTTTATGACTTTGAGCAAGTCTCTTGACCTCTGTTTGTCTCCATCTGTTGAAGAGGATATGGCAAACCACCCAAGTAATTCTGTCAAGAAAATCCCATAAACAGTTTTGGTTCACAAGTTCACAAAGTGTCAGACCTGAATTTACAATGGCTCAACAACAACAACAAACAAGAGAAGGGACATCTTGGTGCAATAAATAGAGAATATGAGCCAATGTCAGCCATGACACTTAATGATAAAGTCCCAATCTGCCCCTCATTATATACTTTGGCTTGGATAACCCTCTCACCATCAATTAATCTCCCAAAACTGTAAGCACTTTTTAAAACTATAAAATGAAAATCTTTTCTCATCTGCTTGGTAAAAAGGAATTCTCTTTCATGGGGTGGTGGGGAAGGGTATTAGTGGTGAAAGGATGTTAAGGCACTCTAAGTACACAAAAATAAAAGGGAACTTGGCCCTGCCTTCCAGAAATTTGCAAAATAAATGCATAGATCTGAACTTCTTAAAAAATCCTGAGAAGGTAAATGCTTCCTCCCGATGAAGGGGAAGGATAAATATCATTTTGCATTTTAGTTTGCATAATGAAACAATTTTAAGGAATTCATCTCGATATCCAGGCCAGATAAATGATGTTCCATTTAATAAATTGAAAGTCATAGTCAATTAATTCATCAGGATTATTCCTTGTGGGGAAAATACAATGAAGGGAAAACCTAAGATTTTTTGGGTTAGTCAAGAAGAAATGATGGAAATGACCTATGCTTAGTTTGAAATGAAGACAAATAAATGATAACTGAGAAGAGCCACAGATAATTACCCAAACTTTTCAACACCTGACAAGTATATATGAACCTTAATAACAACGTCTAGTGATGGAAAGGGACACTTTTGTCTTTCATGAAATATAATGAGTCTGCACCATTATTACTCTACTATATTCACATTTTTTTCCCTATAGGACATCACTTCTCATTGAACAGATAATAAATAATATTCTGAGATTACATGATAGAACACCTTCTCAAACCATTTTGTAAATGCTAATTATATTTCCCAAATAATATCCACGTGAAGTTAACATAATTCATCTTATGGACTTTAGAAAAGATTAAAGTATGGAACATTTAGCTATGAACATATTCTAGCTCTAGAAGGACAAAGTTTAAAAAAAAGTTCTTATATATTTGTAAATTCAAACTAGATTTTAATAAAATTGGGAAATAGATGCTCATTTTCATTGTTTGACCATTGTATTGTTGGAACCCTACCATCAACCTGTTCTATTGTCCCTGTTCTCTTTTCTGATTGTTCTCTCTCCCCCTATTATTATACTCCCTGAGTCCTGAGCTCTCACTTCTAACCCTCATCTTCATATATAATTTTAGAGGAGACAGAGCCATAATGGGAAATAATAGGCAGAATATTGTCTGAGCTCTCCCCAGATTCTCTAAGAATCAAGATTAGATCAAGCCTCTGGACAAATTTTGGAGTGGCAAAATCCACAAATATTCAGAGTGTAATAATTTTCCAACTTAAGATATGTAGGAAGGACTTCAAGAAAGTTCTATTTCATTGGGCAGAGAGAAACATGGCCCAGCACAGGAACAATGAGGAGAGACCCTGCACAGGGAGGCCATTATGGGTATACCTGCTGTGGGGAAACAAGCAGGATGCTCTTAGCCAAAGTATAGCAGGATTGGCTATTATATCCTGGTTCAGAAGACTAGCAGATTAGCAGGTCAGCTGTGAGACCTCCAAGAAAACCACAGAAGGCAAATTATGAGCCTCTGAACTCTAGCATAACAGGCAGCACTAGACCAACTCCTTATCCCTAGCACAGTGGGAAAGTCAGCTCCAGCAAAGTTAATGAGAAATCCCTGCCCCCATGTAGAAGAGAATAGGAACAATCTCCCCTGTGCCTTGGGAACAGACCTCAACCTTAAAATGAATAAAAAAGCAAAAAAGAGTTCTGACCATAGAGAACTATGTTGGACAAAGGGAAGTTTGCAATACAAACCCAGAAGATGACATGCCTTCAAATAAAGCCTTAAAGGGAGATATGAATTGTCAGCAGTTCAAAAGGCTCTCTTCAAAGAGGTCAAAAAGGATCTTAAAAGAGAGATAAAAGAAAAATGGGGGAAAGAAAAGAGAGCTATGCAAAATTATGAAAGTTTGGAGGATGAAAGTAAACAGCTTGAAAAGAAAGCACATAAATTGACTAAAGAAAACAACTCCTTAAAGAAAAAAATCGGCGAAATGGAAAATGAAAATTATTCCTTAAATAATAGAATTGATAAAATGGGGGGGGGGGAAGGAAGTCCAATGAACAAAACAACTCTTTTAAAAGTGCAATTGGCCAAATGCAAAGGGAAGTAACTAACTGAAGAAAATAATTCACTAAAAATTAGAATTAGAAAAATAGAAGTTAATGACATAAAGAATCAGTAAAATCAGTCAAAAAAGAATCAATCAAATAAAATTTTAAGTAAAAAATCAAATAAAATGTAAAATATCTCATTGGAAAAGTGATTGACCTGAAAAATAGATCCAGGAGATATTATTGGACTACCTGAAAGCCATGATGAAACAAAGAGCCTGGACAACATCTTTCTAGAATTCATCCAGGAAAACTGCCCTGATATCCTAAAAGCAGAGGGTAAAATAGTCATTGAAACAATCCACCGATTACATCCTATAAGAGACCTCAAAATGAAAACTCCAAAGAATATTGTAGCTAAATTCCAGAATTATTAGATCAAGGCAAAAATATTCAAGCAGCCAGAAAGAAAGAATTTAAATAGTGGAGGCATGATCAGGATTACCCAGGACCTAGTAGCTTGCACATGAAAGAATTGGAGGGCCTGGAATACTATATTCTGAAAGGCAAAGGGGCTTGGACTGAAGCTAAGAATCAACTATAGAAAAAATTAAGCATTATCTTTCAGGAGGAATGATGGACACTCAAGGAAATAGGGAATTTTCAATCATTTCTAATGAAAAGACCAGAGTTAAACAGAAAAACTGATCTTCTAATATAAGACCCAAGAGAAGCATAAAAAGGTAAATGGTGGGGGACAGGGGGTGGCAAATGATGCTTTTTAAAGATTAAAATGTTTTTATCCCTACATAAGAAAATAATATTTGTAAGTCTTGAGAACTGTATCTTTTCCAAGGCAGTTAGAAGGGATATATTTAGAAGGTATAGATATAAGTTGTTTTGTGTAATGATATATGATTTTACAATTTTTCTGAATCTTTTTAGTGATATATTTTACCTGACAGAAAAACAATATTTTGAGGTTTTTTAGAAAAATGTGGGCCTCTACATTCTTAAATTAATGGTACCCTAATGCTGGAGAAGCCCAGTTGGTTTTTGGTATTTTCTTTGCTATAGTAAAAATCTTGAGTCCTTTGTCATAATCATATGACAATAGAGTTTGACTTGTATTTTCTCACCATCCATTTATGTCAGTTATAGCAAAAGCAAATTTTAATGCTTTTCCTTCTATCTATCAAAACCTTTCCTCAGAAGACATATAATAATGTTTCCAAGATTCTTAACCTTAGAGCAGCTTTAGTAGCTTAATTGGGTCCATTAAGCATCTATTATATTTCAACTAACTTTACTAAGTGCTTGACAAATACTATCTTGGTTGATCCTTACAACAACCCTGAGAAATAGGTACTTTTATTATTTCCATTTTATAACTGAGAAAAGTGGGGCAAAGAAAGGTTAAGTTATTTGCTCAGAATCACATAGTTAGTAAAGACAGATTTTAATTCAGTCCAGTTTAATTCAGCAGTTTATCCATTTCACCAGCTAAGTCCCACTCAGGAACTATGCTAACTTATTTTTTCCTCCTTAAAAGAAAGAGTAATTTATAAAACCATCTTCAAATATCTGAATTACAAGTGGCAGTAGATTTAATTAACTCAATAATTATTTGAAGAAGGTCTATGAAAGGTAATGTACCAAGCCCTGAAAACACAACAATAACATTTTAAAAATTCCTGCCCTCAAAGAATTTACATTTTACTGTAGGGAAACAATATGTACATAAAGAAGAAAATATAAATATTAATCAAAAAGATAATTAATGCTATTGATCAGAGAAATGCAAATATAAGACAACTCTAACACACCACAACACATTTCTCAGATTGGCTCAGATTGACAGGAAAAATATAATGATAAATTTTGGAGTGAATGTGGAAAAACTGGGACACTGAGACGTTGTTAATGGAACTATGAACTGATCCAACGATTCTGAAAAGCAATTTGGAACTATGCTCAAAAAGTTATCAAACTGTGCATACCCTTTGACCCAGCAGTATTACTACTGGAATTATATCCCAAAGAGATCTTAAAGGAAGGAAAGGGACCACATGTACAAAAATGTTTGTGGTAGCCCTTTCTGTAGTATCAAGAAACTGGAAACTGAATGAAGCCATCAATTGGAGAATAGCTGAATAAATTATGGTAAATGAATGTTATGGAATATTATTATTCTGTAAGAAACAACCAGCAGGATGATTTCAGGGAAACCTGGAGAAACTTACATGAACTGATGAATGTGGTTCTTTTCAACAACTGAAACCAGTTCCATTTGTTCAGTAATGAAGAGAAAACCATCTACACCCAAAGAAGGGATTGTGGGGACTGAGTGTGGTTCATAACATAGCATTTTAACTTTCTGGTGTTGTTTGCTTGCATTTTATTTTCTTTCTCATTTTTCTTCCTTCTTGATCCAATTTTTCTTGTACAGCAAGATAACTGTATACCTATATATACACATATATTAGATTTAAAATATATTTTCATATATTTAACATGTATTGTTCTACCTGCCATCTAAGGGACAGGGTAGGGGGAAGGAGGGAAAATTTTGGAACAGAAGGTTTTGCAAGGGTCAGTATTGAAAAATTATCCATGCATATATTTTGTAAATAAAAAGCTTTAATTAAAAAAAAAAGATAGTGAATGCTACATGGGGAAATCAGGACAATTCTTATGAAGGTGGCTTATGAGATGTCTCTTGAAAGAAGCTAAGGATTCTGTAATATGGAATGCAATATAAATGAATGAGAAAGCCAGGGGAAGTTGGATTATGGTACAGAACAGAGTAAACAGGGAATAGCTAGCATGCCAATTAACTAGAATTAAGCAGGTAGATTTCAGAAAAATCTTGAAAAGTCTTATATGGACTGAAGCAAAATTAAGTGAACTTAGTCAGGAAAATATTGTACGTAGAAACAGCAATATCATAGAATGATCAACTATAAATAACAATTATTGTCAAAAACCCCATGATTTAAGTCAAGTGCAAAAGACTCATGAAAAATATTACCTGCATCCAAAGAAAGAACCAATAGAAGCTGAATGCAGTTCAAAGATTACTGTTTTCACTTTCCTTATTTTTTTTACTTTTTTCAGTCTTTTTCTTTCACACCAAAACTAATATGGGGATGTGTATTACATGTGTGAGCATATATAATGTATGTCAAACTGTTTACTATCTTAGGAAGGCAGGAAGGTGAGATAGAAAGGAAGAAAATTCAGAAAAATTTTAAATGCGTGTTAAAATTGTTTTTACATTTAATTTAAAAAATACTATATAAAATTGTAAAAAAAAAGAATAAATGGAAAGGAATAATAAAAAATAACACTAGAAAGGTAGGTAGAAGTCATCTATGAAAGAACTTTAGCTGCCATGATAAAAAGTTTTATTTTATTTTCATGGTGAGATATTTTAATTTTTGATTTTTTTTACTTTTTTTTTTAATTAAGGGACTGATATTATCATAATTTTGTTTTAAGAATATTTACTCAGGTCTTTGGGAGTACTCCCACACTCAAGAGTATGATTTGCATCCACAGCTATGACTAATCATCTTGATCTATATCTTCTCATTAGACCCAGATCACTCTAAAGGAGAAAGTGAGTCTGGTGACCTTGAATAACACACTGTCACTTAAATTCAAATCACTTTCATATCATGATATAATCTGATGTGATGGTTCTCGTCCAGATTTAAAGACAAAAAACAACCTCTGTGAAGAGAGCACTTCCGCTGGGGACCCAATTGAACTAGTCAGTTGAACAACACAGCTTTTCCTTCCTTTCTTCCTTTGTTCTTTCCTTCATTCCTTCACTCCTTCCTTTCTCTTTCTTTTTCTTTTTTTCTTTCTTTCCCTCTTTCTTTTTGTCTGAACATATCTTAACTGCTCAGACCAAATCGTTCTTTTTTTTGCTTTTTGTTTTTGATCACTGAAACCCCCTCATATATCTTAACCAGCTAGATGTCTTTCTTAAGGGCAATGCCTTGAACCCAAATCACTCTGACTCTTATTGATTAGCCAATAATAAGTTCCAAAGAAACTTCCAATTGTTTGAGCTCTGATTCATTAAGAGTGAATGTTAAAAACAATTGTTTCAGTTTTGACCAGAATCCCTGAAGATATTCCTTCCCAAAGTGGATTTGCTTTCATCAGTGAATGAGCATTGTCTCAGTCAAAATGAGACTTGTTAAAAACTTTTAGATTAAAAAGGCCAAGGTATCCCTCTGTATCCAGAGCCATTTCTGTCTTCATGATCTCTATCTTTCCATGGACCCAGATAGATCTGGAGGAGAAAGTAAGGCTGGTAATATTGCACAACCAACCCTCACTTAAATCCAATTCACTTCTATGTCCCTGATTTCATGAATGATTTCAGAATGAAAGACCAACAGCAAAAATTAATGGAAAAAATAGAGGGGAAATAGGAGGAAAAAACCAAGAGAAGTATCAGGAAAACTCAGAAAGGAAAAAAAAAAAACAATCTCAAGTGAGAGATATGCAACAGAATCAAATGACAGAAAAAAGGAGAAGAAAGATAAGGATGAAGGAAAAATGTGTGTGAACATTAAGAGATCACTGAGAGAGCAGTTTAATTTAACTGATAGGAGATTGTACAGAGATGATAAATAAATTGAGGGATGATAAAAGTGGAGGTAATTAATGAAAACAGGTCAAAGCTAAGTTGTAAAATAGGAAAGGGACAATTCATGAAGTATATCTTCTATTTTGTGAGTCAAGTATGAGATAAACTCCTTTAATTTGAAATTTGGAATAGAAAGTGGTATAGGAGGCTTGCAGAGAGAAGGAAGGTTTGAATAAGTGCTTATGATGAAGAATCAGTTTCTGGTAGAGCAGTTCAGAATTTGAAAAACTCGTAGCAACAAAGTTTCTCCTACCCACAAAAAGTTCCTTTATTGTTGTAAAAGAGACAAAATGAACTGATCAATTTGATCTAGCAGTGAGCTGTGAGTATAGGTATGGCATTTAAAAGTCATAATTCTAAAAATAAAGATCAGTTTCCAATCATCAAAAACTTTATTTTTATGAGTTAGTTTTTGGATGCATTTCCACATAAACAGCAGGCAGGGTAAAATAACATTGTTTTGTATTGTTTTCTGTTTGTTTGTTTCTCTGTTTTCAATAGTATTTTATTTTTCCAAATATATTTAAAGATAGTTTTCAGCATTCATTTTTATAAGACTTTATGTTTCAAATTTTTCTCCTTCATTCCCTGATCTTCTCCCTTGTGGAACTACAAATAACCTTGATATTATTTCAATTGATTAGATGTGACTTTATTTGTATGGAAAGTGTTTTCTAATTGTGTTCATATATTTGCTTACTTTGCCTTGGCAGGTAGATTCCCAAATATTTATATTATCTACAGTTATTTTAAATGGAGTTTTTCTTTGTATCTCCTGATGCTGAACTTTGTTGACAACATAAATATCCTGATGATTTATGTGGATTTATTTTGTGTTCAACTTATCTAATGTGGTGAATTGTTTCTAGCAGTTTTTTTTTTAATTAATTCTCTAAGAATACCATCATAGCATTTTCAAATAATGATAATTTGGGTTCCTCCTTCCCTACTCTAATTGCTTTAATTTCTTTTTCTTCTATTATTTCTAAAGCTAACATTTCCAATACAATATTAAATAATAATTGTGATAGTGAGCAGCCTTTTTTTCACCCCTGATCTTATGGAGAATGGTTCTAATTTATGCCTATTACATATGATACTTGCTGAAGGTTTTAAAGAAGTGATACTCATCATTTTAAGGAAAACTCCAGTTATTGCTATACTCTCTAGTGATTTAATAGGAATGGGTACTGGATTTTGTCAAATGCTTTTTCTGCATTTATTGAGATAATCATATGATTGTTTTAGTTTGGTTATTGATATAGTCAATTATGCTAATAGTTTTCCTAATATTGAATGAGTCCTGCATTTCTGCTATAAATCCTACTTGGTCATGGTGTGTTATGTTGAGGATAACTTGCAGTAATCTCTTTGCTAATATTTTATTTAAGGTTTTTGAGTCAATATTCATGGGGGAAATTGGTCCATAATGTTTTTTCCTCTGTTTTGACCCTAACTAGTTTAGAGATCAGCACCATACCTGTATCATAACAATTATTTGGTAGGACTGTTTCCTTCCCTATTTCCAAACATTTTGCACAGTATTGGTATTAATTGTTCTTTAAATTCACATGTATTCCAAATATTCATTCACATGTAAATCCATCTGACTTAGATATTTTTCTTAGAGAGATGATTAATATCTTGTTCAAATTATTTTTCTAAAATATAAATTTTAAATAATTTATTTTCTTCCCTGTTAATCTGGGCAATCTATATTTTTGTAAATTATTCATCCATTTCCCTTAGATTATAAGATTTATTGGTACACAGTTGGGCAAAATAGCTTCTAATCATTGTTTTAATTTATTCTTCATTGGTGTAAAGGTCAACTTTTTCATTTTTCATGCCAACAATTTGATTTCCTTCTTTCCTTTTGCTAATCAAATTAACTACATGTTTATCTATTTGGTTGATTTTTTCATAAAACCAACTCTTAGTTTTGTTTATTAGTTTAATAGATTTGTTGCTGGTATGCTTAGAGAATCCTAGGGAATCAACTAAAAATTCACTAGAAACAATTCACAATTTTAGTGAAGTTGCAGGATACAAAATAAATCCACATAAATAATCAGCATTTTTATATGTTAACAACAAAGTCCAGCAGCAAGGAAGACAAAGTGAAATGCCATTTAAAATAACTATAGGTAAAATATTTGGGACTCTACCTGACAAGGTAAAGTCAGGAACTGTGTGAACACAATTACAAAACACTTTACACACAAAGTTAGATCTATTCAAATGGAGAAATACCAATTGCCATGGATAAGCTGAGAAAATATCATAAAAATGTCAATACTACCTAAAGTAGATATTTATTCAATGTCATACCAATTAAACTCTCAAGAAATTATTTTACAGAGGTAGAAAAAATAGCAAAGTTCATTTGGAAAAACAAAAAGTCAAGAATTTCAAGGGAATTAATGAAAAAATGCAAATGTATGTGGCCTAGATGCACCAGACCTAAAACTATATGATAAATAAATAATCAAACCATCTGATACTGTCTAAGAAATAGAGTAGTCAATCAGTGGAATAAGTTAGGTTTGCAAAACACAATAGTAAATGACTATAATAATCTAGTGTTTGATAAACCCAAAGACCCAAGTTTCTAGGATAAGGATTCACTATTTGCCAAATATTGGTGGGAAATTGGAAATTAATATGACAAAAACTGGGCATTGACCCACATCTAACATTCAATACCAAGATAAGATAAAAATGGGTTCATGGTTTAGATATAAAGAGTGATATTATAAGCAAATCCAAAAAACCTAAAGGATAGTGTAACTCTCAGATTTGTGAAAGAAGAAGGAATTTGTGGTCAAAGAAGGACTAGAGTACGTTATGAAATAAAAAATTGATTATTTTGATTATATTGAGTTAAAAAGGTTTTATAACAAAAGAAATGAAGATAAGATTAGAAGGGAAGCAATAAGTGTGGAAAAAAATATTATATCCAAGGCTTCTGATAAAGATCTCACTTCTAAAATATATAGAGAATGGACCAAATGTGTAAAAATTCATGTCATTCTCCAATTGGTAAATGGTAAAAGGATATGAACAATTTTTAGATGAAGAAATTAAAACCATTTATAGTCAAATGTATAAATGCTTTAAATTGTTATTGATCAGAGAAATTAAAACAACACTGAGGTGCCACTACACACCTCTCAGATTGGATAAGATGACAGGAAAAGTTAATGATAAATGTTTGGGGGGACGTGGGAAAACTGAAGACACTAATACATTGTTTGTCGAGTTGTAAACTGATCCAACCATTCTGAAGAGGGATATGGAACTATGTCCAAAGAGTTACCAAACTGTGCATATCTTTTGATCTGGCAGGGTTTCTAGTGCCCCTGTATCCCAAAGAGATCATAGAAAATGAAAAAAGGACCTATGTGTGCAAAAATGTTTGTAGCACTCCTTTTTGTTGTTGCAAAACATTGGAAACTGAATGGATGCCCATCAGTTGGAGATTGGCTGAATAAGTTATGGTATATTAATATTATGAAATATTATTGCTTAATAAGAAATTATCAGTAGGATGGTTTTAGACAGGTCTGGAGAGACTTAGAAAAACTGATGCAGGTGAAGTTAGTAAAAGCAGAACATTGTACACAGCAAAAACAAGACATAACAATTATCAATTGTTGCAGAAGTGGCTCTTTTCAACAACCAAGTCATACAGGGCAGTTCCAATACTCTTGTGCTGAAGAGAGCCATTTGCACCCACAGAGAGGATTATGGGGACTAAGTGTGATCACAGCATAGTTTTTTCCCTTTTTTGCTATTATTTGCTTGCATTTGTTTTCTTTCTCATTTTCATCCTTTTTTATTTGATTCTTCTTGTAGCAGCATGATAATTGCATAAAAATGTATAGAAAAAATTGCACATGTTTAACATATTGAATTACTTGCCATCTAGGGGAGGAGGTGGAGGAAGAGAAGGAAAAATGCAATCGAAACACAAGGTTTCCATGCCATTCTGCAATGGATAAATGGTCAAAGGATATGAACAGACAATTTTCAGATGATGAAATTGAAACTATTACCACTCATATGAAAATGTTCAAAATCACTATTAATCAGAGAAATGCAAATTAAGATAATTCTGAGATACCACATCACACCTGTCAGATTGGCTAAGATGACAGGAAAAAATAATGATGAATGTAGGAGGGAATGCGGGAAAACTGGGACACTGATGCATTGTTGGTGGAGTTGTGAATGAATCCAACCATTCTGGAGAGCAATCTGGAATTATGCCCAAAAAGTTATCAAACTGTGCATATCCTTTGACCCAGCAGTGCTACTGCTGGGCTTATACCCCAAGGAGATACTAAAGAAGGGAAAGGGACCTCTATGTGCCAAAATGTTAGTGTTAGCCCTGTTTGTAGTGGTTAAAAACTGGAAAATGAATGGATGCCCATCAATTGGAGAATGGCTGAATAAATCGTGGTATATGAATGTTATGGAATATTATTGTTCTGTGAGAAATGACCAGCAGGATGAATACAGAGAGACTTGGAGAGACTTACATAAACTGATGCTAAGTGAAATGAGCAGAACCAGGAGATCATTATATACTTCAACAATGATACTGTATGAAGATGTATTCTGAGGGAAGTGGATTTCTTTGACAAAAAGACCTAATTCAGTTTCATTTGATCAATGATGGACAGAAACACTACACCCAAAGAAAGAACACTGAGAAATGAATGTAAAATGTTTGCATTTTTGTTTTTCTTCCCAGCTTATTTTTATCCTCTGAATCCAATTCTCCCTGTGCAACAAGAGAACTGTTTGGTTCTGCACACATATATTGTATCTAGAATACACTGTGACATATTCAACATATATAGGGGAGGGGATGAAGGGAGAGAGGGGAAAAATCGGAACAGAAGTGAATGCAAGGGATAATGTTGTAAAAAATTATCCTGGCATGGGTTCTGTCAATAAAAAGTTATTATAATAAAAAAAGAAAAAAGAAAACAAATGGAGAGAATAAAGCTTATCAAATAAAAAAAAAAACACAAGGTTTTAGAAAGGGGAATGTTAAAAATTATGTATGCATATATTTTGAAAACAAATAGCTTTAATTTAAAAAATAGTTTTCTTCCTTTCTGTTTTATTGCTTTCCCCTTTTATTTTAAGAATTTGAAATTTTGTATTTAATTGGGTTTTTTAATTTGTTATTTTTCTAGCTATTTTAGTTGCATGCCCAATGTCTTGATCTTCTCTTTCTCTATTTTATGCAAGTAAGCATTTAGAGATATTTAGAGATAAAATTTAAAGATTAAAAAAACTGCATTGGCTGCACCTAATAAATTTTGATATTTTGTGTCATTAATGCCATTCACTTGGATTAAATTATCAATTTGTCTATGATTAGTTGTTTCATCCAAGCATTCTTTAGGATTAGATTATTTACTTTCCAATTAATTTTTGGACCATTTTTCCCAGAGACCTTTATTACATATATTTTTTGTTGCATCATTGTCTGAAAAAAATTTATTTACTATTTCTGCTTTCCTGCATATGTTTTCAAATTTTTATGGCTTAATACATGGTCAATTTTTGTGTAGGTTCCTTGAAACACTGAGAAAAAAAAAAAAGTATACTCCTGTCTGTCTCCATTCAATTTTCTCCAAAGATCTATCATATCTAACTTTTCTAAAATTCTATTTATCTCCTTACTTTCTTTCTTATTTTTTGGCTGTTTGATTTATTTAGTTCTGAGAGAACTTGTCTCTGAGTCTCTGAGAGAGAAAGGTTAATATCTCTCACTAACATACTTTTGCTGTCTATTTCTTCTTGTAGCTTTCTTAAACATTCCTCTAGGAATTTGAATGCTCTACCACTTGGTGCACATATGTTAGTATTGATATTACTTCATTATCTATGGCAACTTTTGGCAAGATAAAGTTTCCTGCTTTATCTCTTTTAATTAGATCTATTTTTGCTTTTGCTGGATCTGAGGTCAGGATTATTATCCCTAATTTTTTTTACCTTCAGCTGAAGCATAATAGATTCTACTCCAGTCTTTTACCTCTATTTCATATGTATCATGGTGCTTTAAATGTGTTTCTTATGAACAACATCTTATAGGATTCTGACTTTTAATCCAGTTTGCTATCCATTTCTGTTTTATGGGAGAATTCATCCCATTCACTTTCATAGTTAAAATGAACAACTGGGGGGCGGAGCCAAGATGGCGGAGAAGACACACGCAACTTTCTAAGCTCTTCTCTTACCCTCTTTATCAATATTATATCTAGCCTCAAAAATAGTCTTGACTGCTACAATTTGTAAAGATAAGAAGTAGAACAACTCACTGGCCGAAGAAAATCTGCAGTCTCGCCAAAAAAAGGTTGGTTTCGGGGCCAGGGGGGAGATCAGCACAGACTGGGAGAGAAATTAGGTTCTGAGGAAAGCCTCAAACCGAAAGTGAAAGCACAGATCTCAGCACAAGCCCTCAGCCCCAACCCGCTGTACTAGGCTTTTCCTTGGGGCAGTTGTGATCCTGCACAGCAGGAGGGCACAGCCCAGGTTAGCCTCTAATCTGCGCAGGGGGGAGCTCGGCTTGGGGCCATAGAGCTTTTCCGGGGCCAATTGATTTGCATTGCATTGGGCAGAGACACTGGGGCAGAGTTTGAGGCTGTTTGTGGTCAGCTGCTAATACTCACAGTCCCACAAGAGGCTCCGGCCTGGGGCAGTGACACTTTCACCCTTAGTCTCTAGCCAAGGGCAATCGCTAACCCACACAGCCCTATTGGGCACTTCGATAGCTCGGCCTGTGCTGAATCCACTTCCTGTTGGGGGAAGGGAAAACTCTCGCTCAGAGCACTCCCATACCTCGGAGCTGGAAATCGGTTTACATCTCTCCCTGCTCTGCAGAGGAAGCTGGTAACCCCCTTGCCTAGGAGACATACCCTAAAGGCTTTAAAACATGAATAAAAAGATGAAAAGAACTATCAACAGCTTCTATGCAGAAAAAGAGCAGGTCAGCAAACCTGAAGAGATCTCAAACAGCAAAAATGCATCAGACTGTCCTCCTTTACATGATGCTCTCATAGAAGAGACCATTAAAAGTCTCAAAAGAGAGTTAGAAGATAAATGGGGAAAGGAAAGAGAAGCCTTACAAGAGAGCAACAACTTCCTGAAATACGAATTGGAAAAAGTAAAAAAATCTCAGGAAAGTAAGAATTGTGAATTGGAAAAAATAAAGAATTCACTAGAAAGTAGGATTTGTGAATTGGAAAAGACAAAGAACTCGCAAGAAAGTAGGATCCGTGAATTGGAAAAGACAAAGAACACGCAAGAAAGTAGGATCTGTGAATTGGAAAAAGAAAATAATTCACTAAAAAAAAAAATTAGTGAAATGGAAAAAAATTCCACAGACCAAAACAATACATTCAAAAACTCAATTGGACATATACAGAAAGAAGTAAAAAAAGCTAATGAAGAAAATAATTCTTTAAAAATTAGAACTGAACAAATAGAAACTAATGATTCATTGAGACAGCAAGAATCAGTCAAGCAAAAACAAAAAAATGACAAACTGGAAAAAACCATGAATTATCTACTTGCAAAAACGACAGACTTGGAAAATAGATCTAGGAGAGATAATCTGAGGATTATTGGACTTTCTGAAAACTATGATGAAAAAAAGAGCCTAGATACTATTTTACAAGAAATCATCAAAGAGAACTGCCCAGATGTAATAGAATCAGAAGGTAAAATAGGCATTGAAAGAATTCATCGAACACCTTCTGAAAGAAACCCTAAAATAAAAACCCCAAGGAATATTGTGGCAAAATTTCAGAACTATCAGATTAAGGAAAAAATTTTACAAGCAGCCAAAAAAAAACCATTTAAATACCGAGGTGCCACAATAAGGATCACCCAAGATCTGGCTGCCTCTACATTAAAGGAAAGAAGGGCCTGGAATATGATATTCCGAAAGGCACAAGAACTTGGGATGCAGCCAAGAATAAACTACCCAGCTAAGCTGAGCATTTTCTTCCAGGGAAGAAGATGGACATTTAATGAAACAAATGAATTCCATTTGTTTCTGAAGAAAAAACCAGAACTAAACAAAAAATTTGATCTCCAAGCATAGAACTCAAGAGATGCAGAAAAGGTAAAAATAACTCTTGAGAATTGTATTTCTGTTGTGGATATACAAAAAGAATACATGTATAATTTGATTGTACTGATATAACATAAAAAAGGGAAGTAGATATGGAAAAGGGATGATGGCAGAATAAGGTGGGAAGGAGGGATAAAAAGAGGGAAACCACATCCCACAAAGAGGCTAAGGAAACTTATCATATCTGAGGGAATTTAGAGAGGGGGAGGAACATTGTGTGAATCTTACTCTCATCAGAGTTGGCTCAAAGAAAAAATAATTGACATTTGTTTTAGAGAAAATTCTCTCTCGCCTCATTAAAAACGGGGGAGAGGAAAAGGGAAAAGAAAAAGAGTAATAAGGGAAGGAAGGGGGAAAGACTCAAAGGGGGGGAGGGAGGGATTATAAAGAGGATAAGTATCGTGATACAAGAGGGGTACATAAGTTTAAAAGGGGGAAAGAGGGTTGGGGGAGGCAAGAATAAGTAAAGCACAATCTGGGGTTATTAGGATGGTAGGAAATACAGATTTAGTAATTTTAACAGTAAATGTGAATGGGATGAACTCCCCCATAAAGAGGAGGCAGATAGCAGACTGGATCAAAACTCAGAACCCTACAATATGTTCTTTACAAGAAACACATTTAAAGCAGGGAGATACATATAGAGTAAAGGTAAAAGGCTGGAGCAAAATCTGTTATGCTTCAGGTGATGTCAAAAAAGCAGGGGTAGCTATCCTTATCTCAGATCAAGCAAAAGTAAAAATTGATCTAATTAAAAGAGATAAGGAAGGCAATTACATCCTGCTAAAGGGTAGCATAAACAACGAAGCAATATCAATATTAAACATATATGCACCAAGTGGTATGGCACTCAACTTCCTAAAGGAGAAGTTAAGAGAGTTGCAAGAAGAAATAGACAACAAAACTGTAATAGTAGGAGATCTCAACCTTGCACTCTCAGAATTAGACAAATCAAACCACAAAACAAATAAGAAAGAAATTAAAGAAGTAAATAGAATATTAGAAAAATTAGGTATGTTGGGTCTTTGGAGAAAACTGAGTGGAGATAGAAAGTAATATACTTTCTTCTCAGCAGTTCATGGAACCTATTCAAAAATTGACCATATATTAGGACATAAAGACCTCAAAATTAAATGCAAGAAAGCAGAAATAGTAAATGCTTTCTTTTCAGATCATGATGCAATAAAAACTACATTCAACAAAAAGTTAGGGGGAAATAGACCAAAAAGTAATTGGAAACTAAACAATCTCATCTTAAAGAATGATTGGGTGAAGCAGCAAATTATAGATACAATTAATAATTTCACTCAAGATAATGACAATGATGAGACATCATACCAAAATTTGTGGGATGCAGCCAAAGCGGTAATAAGAGGGAATTTTATATCCTTAGAGGCTTACTTGAATAAAACAGAGAAAGAAAAGATTAATGAATTGGGCTTGCAACTAAAAAAACTAAAAAAAGACCAAATTAAAAACCCCCAATCAAATACTAAATTGGAAATTCTAAAATTAAAAGGAGAAATTAAAAATATTGAAAGTAAAAAAACTATTGAACTAATTAATAAAACTAAGAGTTGGTTCTATGAAAAAGCCAATAAAATAGATAAGCCTTTGGTAAATCTGATTAGAAAAAGGAGGGAGGAAAATGAAATTAGTAGTCTTAAAAATGAAAAGGGAGAACTTTCCACCAATGAAGAGGAAATTAGAGAAATAATAAGGAGTTATTTTGCTCAACTTTATGCCAATAAATTTGATAACCTAAGTGAAATGGATGACTACCTCCAAAAATATAGACTTCCCAGACTAACAGAGGAGGAAGTAAATTGCTTGAATAGTCCCATTTCAGAAAAAGAAATAGAACAGGCAATTAAACAACTCCCTAAGAAAAAATCCCCAGGACCAGATGGATTTACATGTGAATTTTACCAAACATTTAAAGAACAATTGGCCCCAATGCTATATAAATTATTTGATAAAATAGGGAATGAAGGAGTCCTACCAAATTCCTTCTATGACACAGACATGGTACTGATACCTAAACCAGGTAGGCTGAAAACAGAGAAAGAAAATTATAGACCAATCTCCCTAATGAATATTGATGCTAAAATCTTAAATAAGATATTAGCAAAAAGACTACAGAAAATCATCTCCAAGATAATACACTATGATCAAGTAGGATTTATACCAGGAATGCAGGGCTGGTTCAATATTAGGAAAACTATCAATATAATTGGCCATGTTAATAACCAAATTAACAAAAACCATATGATCATCTCAATAGATGCAGAAAAAGCATTTGATAAAATCCAACATCCATTCCTATTAAAAACACTTGAGAGTATAGGAATAAATGGACTTTTCCTTAAAATAATCAGCAGCATCTATTTAAAACCATCAGTAAGCATCATATGTAATGGAGACAAACTGCAACCATTCCCAATAAGATCTGGAGTGAAACAAGGTTGCCCACTATCACTGTTACTATTTAATATTGTATTAGAAACACTAGCTTTAGCAATAAGAGCTGAGAAAGAGATTAAAAGAATAATAATAGGCAATGAGGAAACCAAATTATCACTCTTTGCCGATGACATGGTGGTATACTTAGAGAATCCCAGATTCTGCTAAAAAGTTATTAGAAATAATCCACAACTTTAGCAAAGTTGCTGGTTATAAAATAAACCCACATAAGTCATCAGCATTCTTATATATCACTAACAAAATCCAACAGTCAGAGTTACAAAGAGAAATTCCATTTAAAGTAACTACTGATAATATAAAATATTTAGGAATCTATCTGCCAAGGGAAAATCAGAAACTTTATGAGCAAAATTACAGACCACTTTTCACACAAATTAAGTCTGATCTAACCAATTGGAAAAATATTAAATGCTCTTGGATAGGGTGAGCAAATATAATAAAGATGACAATGTTACCTAAACTAATCTATTTATTTAGCGCTATACCAATCAGACTCCCAAAAAACTATTTTAATGACCTAGAAAAAATAACAACAAAGTTCATATGGAAAAACAAAAGGTCAAGAATTTCAAGGGAATTAATGAAAAAAAAATCAAATGATGGTGGCTTAGCTGTACCAGATCTAAAATTATATTATAGAGCAGCAGTTACCAAAACTATTTGGTATTGGCTAAGGAATAGATTAGTTGATCAGTGGAATAGATTAGGTTCAAGGGATAAAACAGTCAACAAATATAGCAACCTAGTCTTTGACAAACCCAAAGATCCCAGCTTTTGGGATAAGAACTTACTGTTTGATAAAAATTGCTGGGAAAATTGGAAACTAATATGGCAGAAACTAGGCATTGATCCATACTTAACGCCGTACACCAAGATAAGGTCAAAATGGGTTCATGACCTAGGCATAAAGAATGAAATTATTAATAAATTAGAGGAACATAGGATAGTTTACCTCTCAGACCTGTGGAAGGGGAAGGTCTTTATGACCAAAGCAGAACTAGAGATCATTACTGATCACAAAATAGAAAATTTCGATTATACCAAACTGAAAAGTTTTTGTACAAACAAAACTAATGCAGACAAGATTAGAAGGGAAGCAATAAACTGGGAAAATATTTTTACAGTCAAAGGTTCTGATAAAGGCCTCATTTCCAAAATATATAGAGAATTAACTCTAATTTATAAAAAATCAAGCCATTCTCCAATTGAAAAATGGTCAAAGGATATGAACAGACAATTCTCAGATGAAGAAATTGAAACTATTTCTAGTCATATGAAAAGATGCTCCAAGTCATTATTAATCAGAGAAATGCAAATTAAGACAACTCTAAGATACCACTACACACCTGTCAGATTGGCTAAGATGACAGGAAAAAATAATGATGATTGTTGGAGGGGATGCGGGAAAACTGGGACATTGATGCATTGTTGGTGGAGTTGTGAACGAATCCAACCATTTTGGAGAGTAGTTTGGAACTATGCTCAAAAAGTTATCAAACTGTGCATACCCTTTGATCCAGCAGTGTTACTACTGGGATTATATCCCAAAGAGATTATAAAGAAGGGAAAGGGACCTGTATGTGCACGAATGTTTGTGGCAGCCCTTTTTGTAGTGGCTAGAAACTGGAAACTGAATGGATGTCCATCAGTTGGAGAATGGCTGAATAAATTGTGGTATATGAAAATTATGGAATATTACTGTTCTGTAAGAAATGACCAACAGGATGATTTCAGAAAGGCCTGGAGAGACTTACACGAACTGATGCTGAGTGAAATGAGCAGGACCAGGAGATCATTATATACTTCAACAACAATACTAGATGATGACCAGTTCTGATGGATCAGGCCATCCTCAGCAACGAGATCAACCAAATCATTTCTAATGGAGCAGTAATGAACTGAACTAGCTATGCCCAGAAAAAGAACTCTGGGAGATGACTAAAAACCATTACATTGAATTCCCAATCCCTATATTTATGCACACCTGCATTTTTGATTTCCTTCACAAGCTAATTGTACAATATTTCAGAGTCTGATTCTTTTTGTACAGCAAAATAACGTTTTGGTCATGTATACTTATTGTGTATCTAATTTATATTTTAATATATTTAACATCTACTGGTCATCCTGCCATCTAGGGGAGGGGGTGGGGGTGGGGTAAGAGGTGAAAAATTGGAATAAGAGGTTTGGCAATTGTTGATGCTGTAAAGTTACCCATGTATATATCCTGTAAATAAAAGGCTATTAAATTAAAAATAAAATAAAATGACCAACTGTATTTCTCAAAATCTTATTTTCTCCAGTTATACTTTTCTATTTTCCCCATTTCACTTTTCTCCAGTGTTTTGTTTCTGACCACTGCCTCCATCAAACAGCCCTCACTTTTTTCAACCCCTCTCCCATTCCCTTTCCCCTTGCACTTCTTTTCTCCCTTCTAGTAGCCTCCCTCTTTCCCTTGTATAAAATATATTGATTTTTCTCCTATTCTATTATTGAAAAGCATCAAATCAAATCTACCAGCTTATTGAATGGTTTCATTTGGTACCTTCTCCATTGTAGTAATAATGAATCTATTTTGGAATAATAACTAAACTTATGTGTATATGGAGCTCCTTAATTGATAAATTAAGGACATTTCATAGAAGAAGAAAACATTGATAAATGTTCTAAGATTTTTGAAAAAACAATTGCCTGTTAATACTTTTGTCTATGCTTCCATTTTCAAAATAGCCATGACTACATTTACATAATAAGACTCATTTAAATCACATAGGAATGGTCAATGATTCTCTCTACTTTGGGCATTATGAAAAATCTGTCATTTTCAATATTGATATAAAAATAAAGAATAAGATAGAGATGCTGTTTTCTGCATTCTCCAGGCATTTAAGAGATACAATTCGAGTTGAGGAAAATTATCAACAGAATTTTAAAAAGTAAACAGAGTGCTACTGAAGTCTGTTATACTTCAGTGACACACTTCAGTAGCATTCTGTTTACCTTGAAGTATGTTGACACAATCAGGACAAATTCAATCTCAAATGGGATTGACAGAGAAAAAGCATGAGTGTTTGAGACAAAGTAAACTAAATAACATTAATGATAATGTGCTTCTTACCTAACAAAGAAATGTCTAAGTTTACTGTCATCAATTGTTCAATGAGTTTACTTGGTCTAATGAGGCCTAATAAGAAACTCCTAGGTAGTATATAGATAGAACACACGGTCTGGCTTCAGGAATATATGAGCTCAAATGCAACTCAGATACTTACCCTATGTGAGAATAATAATACTTATCTCCTAGCTTTGTTGTAAGGATACCATTAAATAAAAATTGTAATTTTTTTTTTCAGATCATGAAGTGGTATAAATGCTGGCTATTGTCATTCTATCTATAGCATATATATTAGATAAGTAATATAATATGACAACATAGCACAACAAAATGTAATGTGCTAGTAATAATATATATATATATATATAAATATAGTATAATATGCAACATTAATGAAAATATAGTCATACTAGACTATATGTTTCATGATGGTAGGGGACCTGTTTTAGCTAAATTTCCATTTTTATCAATTCTGCTGGACTAACACAATTCTTTGTATTAATAAATGTATAATTAAATTTAATTATCTGATATGGGAAGAAGTAGAAAAAATAGAAAAACACATATAGTTCATCAAAATATTTGTATAATGGGGTATAGCCCTAGGGCAAGACTTTGAGACTCAGATAAAATTATGTAAGAGATTTGGAAGTAACATAAGACTTTTGCAGAACTACTCAATCTTTGCCCCGTACAGTGGACTCAATTTTTGAGCTTTAATTGGAAAAAAAAAAGTACTAACAGTCAAGAATTCTATTCCATGTCTTTGTTTTTGTTGTTATTGTATGTCCTTTGTTTTTGAAGAGGATCAATGACATCACAATGCTAGTTTAAAATAGTGGATGATGGGTGATGTGCCAGTTGGCACATGCATTTAAGTGAGGCATAGTTGCACACAGTCATCAGCTTCACTCTTTTTTTCCAGTTATTGAAGTCCAGTGGCAAGAAAAAAATCTAGTGGAATTCAATTGATTAACTTGGCAAGTTTAACATTTGACTCTAAGTATTCCTTAATGCCTGCTTCAGGCCATTGGAACAAATTGTTCTCATTTGTCCAACCCACTTGGAAAGTCATAACAACATGTTTGAGATAGATATCCCTCTAACTTACTAATGGGTTTGAAGAGTATTGGTTATCTTCATCCTGGTTTATCCCATCTACTAACTTGTGTTTTACCAGGGAGTGGTCATTTCACATATTATTTTGTCCCATTTTTTTCAAGGAAGGCAGGAATGCAGAAACAAGAAGCTCCAGTCCAACATTCCATCTTATTCTTTCTCTTTAGGTAGGAGTGAAGAGATTTATGAAAGGTTCGATGCTCCTTGTAGGACATGACAGTTTTATACCTGCAGTTTCTATCTCATTTCTCTTACCCTTCCTTTAGTCTAAGCTTATCAAAAGAAAGAGAAAACAGAGAATAACCTTGAAGAACTATCATCAGTATTATGAGTATCTTATAGTATGAATCTTACATGATGATGATGTCAGCAGAAGAGAAATAGGCAGGAAGTTAGAGACCAGATCAGAAAAGACAGATGGGACTAGTCACTAGATTGAGAACACTATAAAATTAAAGATGGCTATGATATTTGGCATTTTTTCCTTTTGAATTAATTCTGAACACACGATCCCATTCTCTGATCGTTTCCCCCATATCCAGGCAGTCAGGGTAGTATTTGAGAGTAGGCAAGGGAATCTGCCACTCAGTTATCATGTGATATTTCAAAAAAAATAATTTCACCTTTAAACTATAAATCAATAACATAAAACTTACTACCATGGTCTTCACTGCCTTAAAAGTCAGATAGTTCATAGCTCACTATAGTTCTCCATCATCCTTACGGGACTGGGAATGTCTAGGCTTTTTGCTCTTGTCTCTAGCCCTCATTATGTTCCTTAAAATATAGGGAGTGAGTCCCCTGCACCTCAATTCTTTTTCAGTCAATTAATAGTAGCATTAGATTTTGCAAAAGAGTGTTTACTTTTCACAGGGTATAATAATAAATATCAAAACTTATCCCTTAATACATTTGATTCTCTTCTCTTCATCTCACTTCTGTCTCTGGGAAGAGCAAGATAATTTGGTTCACAACTTAACTCAGTTTTTATAGCACCTACTCCCAAATTCTACAACTAACATATCCTTCAAGCTGGGGTCTCAGCCACATTGGCTTCTCTGGATTTCCCTTCTAGGCTAGTTGGTTGCAACATCCTGCCTAGAACCATGGCTCTAAGGTAACCGTGTCTCATACTCTTAGGTCTTGTGGATCACAACTAGCACTTAAAACAGGGGGAAAACAAACAAACAAAGAGAATAAAAGCAAACACTCTATCGTCATGTTTAATTTTATAGTTGAAGTAAAAGAGAAGGAACACAGGGGAAAGAATACCTTTAGGTCTTACCAATTCAGTTCTTTTCTTAGGGTGCATACTATCTGGATAAAGTAAGAAGAAGAATTTAGGAAAGAGCATAGAAAAAAGCATGACTATTTCAGATAGTCATTTTTAAGTTTTTGTTTCTGAAAGGCAGTTGGGATTAAGTGATTTGTCCAGGATCACACAATTAGTATGTGTGTGAGGCAAGATTTACTTCTTTAATTTCTTTCTTATTTGTTTTGTGGTTTGATTTGTCTAATTCTGAGAGTGCAAGGTTGAGATCTTCTACTATTACAGTTTTGTTGTCTATTTCTATGAGGCAAGATTTAAACTCAGTTCTTCCTGACTCCAGGACCACATCTGTATCCACTGTGCCATCTAGCTTCCTCCAGATAGTCAGGTGCAGCCTGTTCCAGCAACATAGCCAAGCAAAAGAGACTGTACCTAATCATGTTGTAGGGGACACAGAGAGCTTCCACATTAGGAGATCTAGGTATGATCTCATCCTAATAATACATTTCTCACTTAAAATTTACTGACTCTGGGAAATAGCTAGTGGCATATTTATTTATTTACCTATTTATTTATTTATTTTTGCCTTATCTTTGTGCCAAATTCAGGCCCTCATCCCAAATTCAGAACAATTTTCTATGGGGTTTGGGAAGACATAAGAAATATCCATTAACTTGCTTCTTTGGTACCACAAAGTCTCCCAATAGTCAATGTGGCATGATAATATCCCAACCCATATGTATAGATAAAAATTACAATTGTTATCAACTAAATTAAAAGTTTTATACTCAACAAAAGCATTTTAGAAATTTTAGCAAATCTTTCTGCTTGCTTACTCTTACCTTATTCCATAAGCAAAAGAGCAAAGATAAAAATGAAGAAAAACTGGTTTGTCTTGAAGACTGACCTTTCTAATTACATGGAACTTTTTCCACAAAGAAATGAGACTCAGGGTTAACTAAATGGCACCTGTTAATAAAAAAATTTGTCCTGGGCAGAAAATGATTCTCTTAGTGCATCAGGACATCTAATTTAGGTCTGTTAAAAAAAAAATAAACCAGGGCAGCTAGATGCAGCAGTGGATAGAGCACTGACCCTGAAGTCAGTAAGACCTGACTTCAAATCCAGCCTCAGAGACCTAATATTTCCTAGCTGTGTGACTCTGGACAAGTCATTTAACTCCAATTACCTCAACAAAAGTAATTTAAAATAAGTAGAAAGTAACACTTTCTACACAAGGTACAACAAAATTCTCTAGGGTACCCTTTATCATAAGCAATTCCCATAGAGTTCCAGGCACTTTTCTTGAAGTCTGTTATCCCAAGGTTACCTGAAATCTCCTATAGAAAGTTACAACTACCAAGATAATTGAAACAGAATTATAAACTCATCCAAAATAAGACAATAAGCTATGTAGACCTACTTGGAAAAATAGAATGTAATGTCAAAAAAGTTGTAGGTCATTTTGCTTTCACAAAATGCAAAGTATCTCAGTCCACTTAAATGGAAAAGAATAATAGGAACATTTATTCTAGACAGTATCAACTTAGCATTTCCAGATTTTTCACATTAAATTTAATATCAATACATATACAGTACTTAGTAATAGAGAACAGCATCAGTATCAGTGTATCAGTATCAAACATCAGTATATCAATATTTACAGGGAACTTAATAATACAAAAATTATCTTAATATAGCCAAGGAATCAATAAATGAAAAATTTGCAAAATTGTAACAACAGAACAAACTTATGGGGGAATGTATACTCAAAAAAATATCAGCTGTACATTTACAGCCTAAAAAATAAAATGTCAGATTTTTTTCTAGGATATCACAATCCATAACATCAACAATCCTAAACAGACAAGCTCTCCAAAGGTCCCCATAAAAAGGACCAATTTTGTCATGAATGAGCCCTTATATGTAACATTTACTATCCTAACCCTCATTACCTAGAAATCCAGGCTGATTGCATTTTACCCCTCCTTTATTTTCTCCAGTAGCTTTTGAATCCCTGCTCCCAGGATTTTCCTGTTCTCTTAACATGAATTGATGAAAAATAGTTCAGTTTTCTGTCAGTGGTTTCTCCATCGTTTGCAGTGGGACTCCCCCAGCTATAAGGTGAATCTTCTGCATCACAGTTCCATTTAGTCATGAAAATTCAAAAGGTGAAATCACAAACACATACTTACAACTTCTCACCATGGCAGGAGTAATCTCTGAGCCACCATCTCCACCTACCTATTGTATCACTCCAGCATCTAAAGAAAGGAAGGTGATTAAATTCATAATTTATCTCAGACCCAGTTCCAAGTTCAAAATACAATCTTGTCCTTGAATCTCAGCAAGGAACCATCTTTCCCCAGATCTTCACCCTCACAGCAGGAAATTACATGCAAGAAAGAGCAAGAACCCAAAACAAGAACAAAAATATTGTCTTAGAGCAGTTATCAAGATGAATTCTTTTCCAGCTATGCATCTAATTAGGGGAGACTACATACAACATACATGGTAAGAGACAAAGTGTGTCCAACTTAGAAATTATTAGCATGCCCAGAAAAGTCTGGGTATAGCTGAGTTTTTTGAGTTGTCACTATATCTTCCCTAATAAAAGATGAATACTGAGAGAAGAGATGAAAGATTTTATAATTTTAACAGTTTTAAAGCTTATCCTTCAACACGCTAGTAGGCTTATTTATAATCTCGGGTCAGACAGCTATTCCATGAGGTTCCAATTGTGAGATGGGGAAGTAATGTAAGAATATACAAATAAGTACCTTCTGTTGAGCAGTGGATATACTAAAAGCCATTGGGAAAGATTAATAAGTCATTTGACTGGCACATTAACAGAAACTTAATAAATATTTAATTTTCCGCATTACTTTGCTTAGAAGACATAATCTCTATGTGAACTGATCCAAGAAAACATGATACAATTTAATGCCCAAATTTCTGCTCAAATTTCTGCATTGTAAATTGAAGTGAATTTTTTAACAGTAGTAACAATAAATCAAGAAACCCACTGATCCCTCTGATTCTCCCATTGAAAGATGTGCAAGAGATATCACTCCCCTTCTCTAGACTCCTCTCAATCTCCTGCCTTATCTTAATAATAGAATGCTTAGCACTGCATTCTATCAAAATTCTCTACAATTTCTCTACAATTAACTGCTGATATCACTTGTGCCTCCATTTGTTTCCACATAAGAAACTTGTATGAATGCATATTTCCCCTTTTAGAAGACATTATGATTCGTATCCTCTACTACAAAAAACTCAGTTCCATATTTTCTTGTGAACATTTCACATCAACATCAACACCACTACCACCAAGAAGAACAAAAACAATTAATCCAATTTCCAAATTTTTAGAAGAAAACTCTAATAAGGTAAACTAAGAGAAAAAGATTCAGGAAGACAAATAGAATTGTAGCAGAAACTATGGAAACGTCTAAAGTATTTGGAGAGCAATTTACTTAATAATTATCTACTTTCCTAAAAGCTTCTAATTATTTTATGTTGAATGGCAGATAAGGTCTGAATATCTGTATCTATAATCACCAAAGACATTTGTGTCCACTTTCTCTTGTGTCCTGCCTAATCTCTTTTAAACAGATAACTCCATTTTCATTTGAGACTATCTTTCATATAGCTAGTAGAAGCATGTTGTCAACATCATCCAACAAGTCTATATGTATGTTTAAAAGTCAGTAATGTGAAAAAAAAAAAGGAAACCTGAGGAAGAAAATTGTAAATATTAATACAAAGTTTCTTTAGTGAATGGAGTTATTACCTGGTTAGTTATCTATTTGTTTATGTGATGGACAAGCAGCTATACCCTGTTTTTATGAAGAAAAAAATAAAAAAAAACTTCTAGGAGTTATCATATATTATAATTAAACATAATTCTTTTTCATATTTTTAAAGCAGTGGATTCTTTTAATTCAAAAGAAAAATGTTAAGTGTTCTACATTTTTATTTAGAAATGTCAAAGCACAGTTTTGCTTCTGCTGCATCATTTAGCTTACAGACTTATAAGAGCAGTGCTTGTACATCAAAGTAAGCTCTTTTAAAGTAAACTAATTAAATTAATGCAGCCATGTAACAACTTGCAATGGCTGGCATTTTTCTGATACAATGCCATATTTATTGTGATTGCATCTCTGAAGGAGACTTGCCAAAGCATACAATGAATAGGTGAAATATGAAGATAAGGTTTGTGTGCATATTAATTTTTATGACATTAGGAAAATAAATAAGAGGAAGGGACAAAGCATAGCTGTAAATGCATTTTATGAGCCATAAAAGAACTATAGGTTTATTCTTACTGGAAAGCATCTGGATATTAAGATAGGAAAAAAAAAAAAGCAGCCTCTTTTTTACTGTGTCTAGTCATCGTATTAGAGGTAGGACACTGATCTGTCCAGATACTACTTTCCTGGGTTACAAAGGCATAAAGTATGTGGAAAGGAACAGGATGCAGAGGAGCTGGAATAAAATAGATTCAACTACTAGACAATATATTAAGGATAATTACCTAAAAAGCAGGTTGAGCTTTAATTCTATTCAAAGGCAATTATTTCAGTAGCAAATATGTAAGTGATGATGATAGATAGATAGATAAACATAGAGACATAGCTAGAGATAGATAGAGATATATAGTCATATAGTGACACCTTCTTTGAACTCAACTCCCATTCCCATAAGTTAAGCTCACAGAACATGATTAAATTACCCTTCCTCTAATGTACTAGAAGTAACACTGAAAGGGCAAAGGTTTCTCTAATTGTGTTTTGTACAAGTCTTCTCCAATGTGTTACCCCTGTCATGTTGAAAAAGTTTTAAGAGACATAATTTCTGAATAATTTAATCATTATACTAATAATGCCAGCATTTTAATAAAAGAATAGTTACTTGGCTCTCTTTTGCTTAGAACAAAAACAATCATTGCAGCAAGCTCATAGTTTTTATGTCCTTCAAAGAATAAGTGTTCCTCACCTTAAAATACTATATAAATATGTGAATTATTATTATTCCCATTAAATGTTTATGGCTCCTTCTGACTTAAAATGTTACAAGATGCTCTTGGACCTTTATTTTTACATATTGTTAATCCATCTATTTGTTCAAGGCTTATTTGGTCTTCCCAATATCCTCATTATCTTCCTGTCTATAAAGTTCAAAGATTAGGTGTTCCCCATGGTGACAGCTAGTAAGTTTTAAGTATCTGAGTCCAGATTTGAATTTAGGTCTTCCTGACTTCAGGGCCATCTAGTAGCCCTAATTGTTTAACAATTGATGATAGAATGAATATTAAAATGATCGACTGGACCTGAATTTTGATCATATCATCCACTTCTTAGCCCTACCTCCACCATCACAATGTTGGGCAATCTATTCAATGGATTTATATCTCATTCAAGCCTGATCAGAGTACAATGGCTATCTCAACTGGGGAGGGTCGAGATAAAGGAGAAGATTAGCTCAACCTTCAGAAACAGAGGTAATCAAAAACAAGATTAAGAAAAAGGGGGAATCTTTCATCACTGGTTATTAAAAAATCATTCCTTTTACCCCTTTGATTTTTCAATCTCCATCAGTTAAGTAGCCAAAAACATTTAGGGACATTCACTAAAGTAATTTAGTAAGAATAATAAGTACCAAACCTATCTCCCCTTCCAAAAAAAAAGACATAACACTCTCCCATGAGGACATATAAAGACCAAGAAAAAGTGGACAACAGCTTAAGAAACTCATGAAGTAAAGGGGGTAACTCACAGTTTTTCATCTGTGGAAGCCTTTTGATCCCTTTTTGAAATCTTCATGAAGTTTCCTTAAAATTGACAGCTCTATGGAAATCCAAAGATATGGAACCCTGGAAAATGCAGAAATTTCCATTCCTCAATATGTCTAGTTTTTCCTCTCTTAAATTCTACCTGTATATATTGTTTGTAATTGGTTCAGTTTCTCTAATGGCATAGTCTTTGATGGGTTAAAAAATATGGTATTTTCTCTAAGTTCACTCAGCTCATTGCATCTCACTTGCTGCTCTCTGTTACACGCACATAGTTTTGACTCTTCAAAGTGTTCTGGAAGATTCTTGTGTAGTAGGAGTCTACTTTGTGTACAAATTTGTGTTCAACTCAATTGGAGATGAAAGTTTTCTATATGGAACAAGGAGAACTCCTTGAGAATGATGCTCAAGGTCTCGAATTGACTTTTTGAGAAAGGATCAAAACTTTTATGATATACGTGATAAGATCACTTCAGCTAGACTGAGAGCTATATTAAAATTCTTTCAATCTATTTCACTATAATTAGTCATCTGATTTCTTTCTATGGCTCAAAGTATTCTATTTATTCCCAACATTGTCCATGAGCTTATTTTTATCTAGTTTATATCTTGGATTGAATGATTTTGTAACTCAAACAATACCTCACTTTTATAAGGTTCTGTGAAATCCGGGACAGCTCCCTGGAGGCCTCAGTTGATAAGCCAGAGTCAGGATAACCAAAAGTCTTTGGTCTTTAGGGGGAGGAGTGAAGGAGACAGACAAAACTGCAGGAGTTTTGCCAAGGATCTAGAGTCCATAATCTCAACATTTTTCTCCTCTTCCATCCTGTGGCCAAGTGAGTCTGGCTTGTCTCACTCCACCCTCTAATCCCTCCTATGATCATCTGTATATACCAAAAGATCAATCCAGCATAGAATAGTGAGAAGGGCCATTTATCCAAAATATATGCTAATAGAGTCATTGTCTCACATCGATTGGTAATTAGCCTTAAGTGCTCAGTTGTCTGATTCAAGCACACCATTTAAGAGTTTCAGCCCTTTACATCGCCCACTTTCTTTTGCTTTAGAACACAGGTGATGATTCCATCTCTGACTTTTCAGGTAGTTGAGAACCCAAAAAAGGAGGTGATCATGCCCTCCCTGACTTCTCAGCAAAGGAGGTGAAAAAATGAAAAGGAGGTGATCACCTCCTCCCGACTTCTTAGGAGGAGAGATGAAAAAACACCAAAGGGAAGTGGGGAGTCAAGCCAGATATTGTTAGCAGGTTTCTGGGCTGAAGGGTCTTACTGGAAACAGGTATGCACAAATTCATCAGCATCAGAGGTATTACACAAGCACATAGCAATAAAACACGGGCTATTACTGATGACTCTCCCCACAGCCGGTGAAGGCTCAATGTGGTGTAACAAACATAAATTGTACATACAAGTAGTGATATAACAACAACATAAATCAACATGGTGTTGTAAAAGATTTCCAGAAGTGCTATAAGGAGGGTATATAAATAACAATCACACACACCTCCTTCAGTAGCCAAGAGATAGTCCAAAACTAATCTATTGTCCATTACTTCACATGTCAGGGAATCCAATGATCCCTGCAAGTTTTTGAAGTCCTGTAACAATCGTTTTTATGTGTTAGGGAATACAATGATTCCTGCAGATTTTGAAGTCTTGCAGCAATCTTATCATGTCTCAGAAAATCCAATGATTCCTGAGGTTTTCAAGTCCTACAACAGTCTTATCATATCTCAGAGAATCCAATGATCCCTGAGGGTTCTGAAGTCCTACAACAATCTTTTCATGTCTCAGGGATTCCAATGATTCCTGAGGGTTTTGAAGTCCAACAATTTTTGATGTCCATGAATCAAATGCCATAACTGCCATGCTCTTTCAGTGGTGGGCACAATCAGTGATGGAACCACCCAATGTTTCTTGGGTCTTCTTTGTTTCAAGGGTCTGCTTCGTCACTCTCTAATAGACAAGGTAAATATGGCTCGTTGGCACCAATTTGATTCCTTCTCCATCTGTAGCGATACAAGCAAACCCTCTCCCCCAAGCAGTTAACCTATCTGGTCCCTTCCATTACCACTTTCTGGATCTCTCCATATCACCTGGTGATTATCTAAAGATAATGAAGCCGCTCACACTGGACACTGACCTTCCGGTGGATTATAAAACCTGTTTGCCAGAGCCAGTGCATCTTTGTCAAAAATCAAGAAGTTAATAGTATAAAGAGCTAAATTTAGAATTTCTCTAGGGTTACCTGTGGGTCCCCCTTTCTTTTGTTTTTGGAGGAGCATCTTAATATCTCTGTTTCTCCTCTCTACTGTTGCCTGACCTTGAGGATTAAAGGGCATGCCAATGGTGTGCAAAATCTTATATTGTGCACAAAAGTGTGCAAAATGTTTAGAAGTATATACAGATCCATTATCTGTTTTTATTGCTTGTGGCACACCCATAATTGCAAATGCTTGTATAAAGAATTCAGTGACCACTTGGGTCGTCTCTTTTGCTGCTGATATTGCAAAAGTGAATCCTGAAATTGTGTCTACCACAACGTGGATAAAAGATAGATGACCAAAAGATTTATAATGGGTCACATCTATTTTCCAAATTTCATTGGGTCTCACACCACAAGGGTTCTTCCCTGGAGGGAGCATAGGAGCATGCAAGGAAGGCAAGCTGTGCAGGCTTTTACTATGCTCCTAGCTTCCTCTCTTGTTTTTCCAAATTGTAAACATAAAGCTTGAGCAGCCTGATGATATTTAGAATGAGATTATTGGACTTCCTGAAATAAAGGAGTATTGGCCAACATAGTTAGAAGGCTATCTGCCTTTGAATTACCATAAAAAATAAGACCTGGAAGTCCACTATGAGAGTGGACATGCAAGATATAAATCTTACCTGGATGCTTTCTCACTTGCTCTTGAAGTTCCTTAAAGAGCTGATATATATTGGAAGCTACACATTTTATTTGGAGTGTGGCAATTCTTTATACCACACCCACTGAATAAGCTGAATCAGATATTATATTTATATCTCCTGGATAATAAGCAAGAGCTAGAATAACTGCATACAATTCATTCTGCTGAGTAGATTGAAAAGGATTTTTGCCAAGGATCTAGAATCCATAATCTCCACACTTTTCTCCTCTTCCATCGTGTGGCCAGGTGAGTCTGGCTTGTCTCACTTCACTCTCTACTCCCTCCTACGATTATCTGTATACACCAAAAGATCGAGCCAGCATGGAATAGTGAGAAGGGCCATTTTTCTAAACATATGCAAATAGAGTTATTGTCCAATAGGTAATTAGTCTTAAGTTCTCAGTTGTCTCATTCAAGCACACCTTTTAAGAGTTTCAGCCCTTCATAAGGTTCCTAGACATAGAACATCTTGTTAGTTACATTAACTGAGGGTGGATTGTGGAACACATCCCTTTTCTTCAATTGAAGATCACTTTATAAATCAATATTCCATCTACATCTCTCATAGGATTATCTTAAGGAAGATACTTTGCAAAATCTTAAAACGTTATAAAACTTAAAATATTCATGGCTACTCTTGACTTAAAACCTTATAAGATAGTCTTGAACCTTTATTTCTTCACAGTATTAACCATATATTTGTATAAAGCTTGTTCAGTCTTCTCAATATCATCATTATCATCCTAAATCTATAATCTCTGAAGGTAAAAGTGAAATAAAATGGAATGGAAACTAGTTCTTGAATCAGAAGCATTGTGGGCAAATCACTTTACCTCTGGGGGCCTGTTTTCTTATTGCAAAATAAGATCTTCTGGCTCTAAATAAATCTATGATTCATAGACTAATAAGCTCCCAAGAAGGAATAAGAATGTTATCTTATTGTGCTGATGAGAGGAAGTGTGGCAAAATGGAAAAAATTCTTCACAAAGGAATCAGAAGACCCATGTTCAATTATGCATTTAATTATTTGTTCTTTGGTGACATTGAATTAAAATCAAATTATTTGGGTCCCAGTTTCCTTATTTGTAGAGTGGGGATTAAAAAATTATTGTGTAAGCTTATAACTGTTATGAGATTCAAATTAGATAAGATATGTAAGGCACTTTGTAATTTAAAGCCCTGTGCTTGTAAATACTTATATACCTAACTTTTGTTAGTGAGAAAAGAAATTGGATTTAAGTCAGTGTAATTAAAAATATGTCTTCATATTTTTAGGATAATGTGTGAAATTACCTATATCACATGAGGAATTATTACTCTGTTAATTCATTAAACAATATAAACAATTTCCCAAAGGTGACCTTGAAGATATGGGGCAGCCAAGTGATTCTTGTAAATAAAAGTAACCTCAAGTCAGGAACAGTTGTTTTCAAATCCTGCCTCAAACATTGGGCTACATAAATCTGGAAATGTCACTTAACTTAGCTATACTCAGTTTTCTCGTCTATAAAATGGGATTTACAGCAGCACCTATCTCCCAGAGTTCTTGTGATAATAAAAAGAGATAAAATCTGTAAAGTGCTGTGCACATATTAAAGTGTTATAAAAAGGCTAATTGTTATTAATGTATGCAAGACCTCCCTTCATTCATAGAATTCAACTGGGGAAACTATATTAAAACATCATTTAATAAATGACAACCAACAAGGGAAGAAGAGTGGCTCAAGAGCATTGTATGAAGAAAGCAATGATCAATATAAAATATCATGAAATAGATTTTTTTTAATATTAATGGTAGAGCTATTACATTATGCTTGATTACTAACTGGCTTTCTTGCTATGAGCTACTTCATTGTTTATTGACAAATCCTCAGATCCTCTCCACTGAAAACTCTAGGGATAAGGTCTCTAGAATTTCAAAATTTCATTTAGGAATGAATATTACCTAAGTCATCCTCATATAGTTGGGAGTAATTAGATTTAAAGAATTGAGAAGAAGAAGAGGAGGAGGTTAACATGTTAATATCAAAGGATATTTCCTCATTTGTTAGATGAGGATTTGGAAGTAGATAATTTTAAAAATTCTATCCAGGTCTCTTATTGGAGTCTTAGAATTCAAATTTATGCTAGTAATTAAGAGAAACTTATTATATCAGGAACTCCTTTCTCAGAAGAGTAATAAAATTGTTGTTTACCTACAAGTCAATTAGTAGCCAGAGGGACAGCTAGATCTTCTTAAAACATTTTAATATTTAAAAAGCTGGGCTTTGTTATTTTTAAGCTTAATCTCTAAAACAAGAGGGTTGGACTATATGAGCTATGACTTCTATTATCATCATAAATACAATAATCCATATATAAATAATTTCTCAGCTATAAAACTTGGAATGTCCTATATGACTGTGTAAATATTTTCATCAGCTAAAATGAATTAATTGAAGTCAATAGGGTTTTCTATGGTTTTCCATATCTCTAAAGAAAAATAAGTGAAGAAGCCAGGAGGCATATATTCTAGCCATAAAAAAGATTTTTTTTTCTGCAAAGGGCTGAAACTATGAAAAAGTATACTTGAATCAGACAACAGATCACTTAAGGCTAATTACCTATTCCGTAGGAGACAATGACTCTATTAGCACAAGTTTGTATAAATGGCTCTTTTCACAGTTGATGCTGGCTCATGTTTGGTGTTAAGATAATGGTAAACAAGGATTAGAGGGTGGAATGAGACAGGCTGGAGTCACTTGGCTGCAGGACAAGGAGGAGAAAGGTGGAGATATTGGAATCCAGAATCAAGAAGAGATCTTTGGCAAAACTCCTGGCAGTTTGCCTGATTCTTTCACTTCTCCTCGTAAAGACCAAGAATTCTTACTTATCCCGACTCTGGCTGATCCTGAGGCATCCAAGGAGCTAGCTTGGACTTAATATTTTTCTGCCCTGGTATTACAAGAGACCCCTAAAATAAAATTTGAACCACATCTCCCTTTTCAATCCAGCTATTCTAATCATGGTACTTATGACAAATGTGTGTTGGGGTGAAGGATTAGACTCTGAGAGATGCCAATGTATTTATTTCCTATATTTCCTTCATATTGATTAATATGTAAAGTCATTTACATATCTTTTAATCCTTAAAAAGCAAAGATTGTGACCAATAGTTTCTTTCTAATTCCCTACAATAGCCATTAAAGTACACCCAGAATAATCTGAATGCATCACATGGCTAGAACAGCCTGACCGTCAGATTACTATATTGACTATTCACACAGATGTTGTTTCTCTTTATACATCTGTATCAAACTTCTACAAGCTTCATTTTCAGTTTCATCCAATTCCAAATGCCAGTAGAAATAATATAATGTTGACAGCATTCAAGTGGACAGGCACAATATGAAAAAAACTGAGAAAATACTGAACATGAACACAAATAAGTATCTACCATTAAGTATGAATTCTGGATTGGCGAGTAAAGGAAAATTTGTAAAATGTGCAAGTTCTTTCAATGTACATATTTAAACAAGGCAAGAAAAGGCTATGTTAGAAGGGAGACTAAACAATATTAATTAACAATATTTGGAAGAGTCAGAATTTCAGGCACATAGGATAGTTTACCTGTCAGACTGTGGAGGAGGAAGGAATTTGTGACCAAGATGAACTAGAGATCATTTTTGATCACAAAATAGAAAATGATTATATCAAATTAAGGCTTTGTACAAATAAAACTAATGCAAACAAGATTAGAAGGTAAAGAACAAACTAGGAAAACATTTTCATAGTAAAAGGTTCTGATAAAGGCCTCATTTCCAAAATATATAAAGAATTGACTCTAATTTATAAGAAATCAATCCATTCTCCAATTGATAAATGGTCAAAGGATATGAGCAGACAATTTTCAGATGATGAAACTGAAACTATTTCCACTCATATGAAAGAGTGTTCTAAATCACTATTGATTAGAGAAATGCACATTATGACAACTCTGAGATACCACTACACACCTATAAGATTGGCTAAGATGACAGGAAAAAATAATGATGGATGTTGGAGGGGATACGGGAAAACTGGGACACTGATGCATTATTGGTGGAGTTGTGAACGAATCCAATCATTCTGGAGAGCAATCTGGAATTATGCCTAAAAAGTTATCAAACTGTGCGTATCCTTTGATCCAGCAGTGCTACTACTGGGCTTATATCTGAAAGAGATACTAAAGAATGGAAAGGGACCAGTATGTGCCAAAATATTTGTGGCAACTCTGTTTGTAGTATCCTTTTGTTCTTCATTTTGTGAGACCCTAGACATTACCCCCCAAAAAACTAAGTTTTAAGAAATTCTCCTGAAGGCTCAGCATAGGGACTGAGTATTTGAGATGAGAAGTTCATTAAACACAAATAGACAAGAAATCTGGTTTCTCTTTGTAGAGGCAAGATAACCAAGTCTTAACTTTGTCTGTGTAATAGTAAGCCAAGAACCCCTTATTGAAGAAAGAAAGAACAAGTGTTCTACCCTCACCTCCAGCATCAAATCTGTGTTTTTATACCACTATCTTACTGTGTTTGTAAAACTCAAAAACTAATCTACTTGGTATGTTAATTTCCTAACTACAATCATCTCAACTAATTAAAATAAAGAACTTATTTTGGGGTTTCAGGGAATGAATGACAAAGTTACCCAAAGATAACCTGGGGATTAGCTGAACAAGAGATGTTGTAAGAAGCTGCGAGAAAACTAAAATACAGGATACAAGGAACTTGAAGCTTCAGAGAAATGTTGGAAGACTATTTAGACTTGAATGAACTGAATGAAGTGACCACAATATACATCATCATCATCATCACTGCTAATATTTATGTCATTTATTATGTACTAGGCACTGTGCTGAGAATTTATAATTACTCTTTAATTTGTTTCTCACAACAACTCTAGCATGTAAGTGCTATTATTATTCCCATGTTACAGACAAGGAAACTGAAGGAAACAAGTCAAATTGATTTGCACACAAAATACTAAGAGTCTGAACTCCCCTTTCTCACTCTAGGCATAGCAATCTAGCCATTGTGACACTCAGCTAAACTTTGAAAAAAACCTTTAAAAAAGTGAAATTCTGATTAATCATGAAGATCAATACATCTGTATACAAAATATAGCTTTAGTCTAACACAGAGACTCTGTGTGCCCATTGAATTTTTTTGTCTTAGCTTCTTTACAGAAATAAAAATGTTATGATTTTGGTCTTATATATTATCTCCTTTGATGAAAAATCTGGAAGCAAATCCATTTTGATACCTAAATAGAACAATTTTATACAACTAGTTCTTGAGATGAGCATTTAAAAAATTAAATAAAATCATTGTTGAATTCAATTGTTAAAAGAGTGAGTTTCCCTTCTGGCAATAAGGGTAGTGTCACATGGGTACTCTGCCTAGCATTATAGTTCCTTTTTTGACTAAAACATAGTACACAAAATAAAACAATGATTAAAACAAGTCCTGGTCACAAAGAAGTAAGCAATTGGAAAAATTTTACCAGACAAAACTACTAAAAATATAGTGTTTTGAGTATGTGTGAAAGGTGCTAGACCCTCTTACTCAAATTGACTAATGAAGGGTATCTTCAGATATAAAGAGGAAGCATGTATTCAGTCCTTACAAGGAGAGGCCCAAGCATGCCAGTATAAAAGCCTCTCAGCTCCCATTTCCCAGCATTGTGCCTGGCCTAGCAAGCTAGAAATAGTGAACTTGATTAAATAGCAAAAGACCCAAGTTCTTTCAATGGATGGACTGATAATACATTGACCAATGGTCAGCGATATTGTCTACTTCCGGTGGGTCACGTAGCTTCCTGACCTACAACCCTCTGAGAATAGGGATCATGTAACTTAGGCCTAGGATCTACAGACCTTTGGGAATAGAGATCATGCGATATCCCGCAACTTGATATAGGTCCTGCCCTTCTTGCCTTGAAAACTTCTGGGAATAGGGATCACATGCAAGCCTACAGGCCTAGGGTCTGACCTAATCTATCTCATAGACTTTTGAGAAATCGTCACCTAGCACCATTCAAGTGCATGTTAATTTCTATGTGTTGAGCTATGATCTGTTGCAGTTATGAAATCCCTTCATAAACAGAATTAAAAAATTTGACACAATTCCAAAAGAAATCTTTCTAAATTGAGATATTACGAAGAATATATTTCAGGTGACCATATGTTAAATAAAAGGTCACTTTAATATTTAATTTTTTTTTGCCAGCAAAGCTTCAATGCCACCCATATATTTTCTATTCAATTATTTACTTGCATTTTTCATCTTCTAGACTTTGCAGTGATTAGAAGATACTTTTTAATTCCCATTACATTAATACACAAAAGTCTCATTTTCATTTGGCGAGTTCCAGTTGCTATCCCACACAAGGGATTAATGCCTAAAGTTATCTCAATTCCAGCTGTGGTATGTTCTGTCTATATACTCTGACTGCCTATGCCTTAGTGTTGATAACTTTTCTTGTATTTCTCCAAGGGACAAGAAAATTCCTACATGTATAAGGTCAGGTTGAACACCAACCAAGATAAAGTTCTTTAAATCCTTAAAAAAAAAAAGCTCCTACACCTACTAGCAGATTGACCTAATTAAAGACTTCATTGCTAATTGATTATTCAGCCAGGAAGCTGTCACCCTTTTGATGCAGAAAAAAAGCTCAGTTCCCATTGCAATGGAGAAAAATGACAACACATCTTGAAAAAGAAGGGGCTCAAAAAATAAATAAATAAACAAGAAGCAGTCAAGATTATTAACTATCTTTACCAAGACAGTGAGTTTGTAACCAGTGGGGGAGAACACTAATCACTTGATTAATTTTAATGGCTGTTGATTTCCTTTTAGCTTATTGATTTATCTTTAATTTTAAAAACTTCAGGATTAGAATAGGATTTATAAATACCTCAAGAGACTGTTTTTTCCATTATTGGCCCTGAATACTTTGTAATTAGGGACTCAAACAATGAAAATAAACTTCTTGAGGGCAGTAACTGATTTGTTTTTATCTTTGTATCTCTGGCACCTAATCCAGAGCTTTTCATATAGTAAATGTCTTTAAAACATTTTTGAATTAAATTGAATTAATTACATATCATTGACATTATTCAGAGGCAAGAAAGACAATTGCCCCTGTGACATAACAAGAGATACTCTACTTTCTGATTCTATTTTTCCAACAAGTCCCTCTACACCATTTACTATTACTTCTTAAACATTTTCCAATTAAAACAAAGAAAAAGAAAACTTTATTGAAATGGTATAATAATGAATAATCCAATATCAATTCTATATTCTTTATAGAAATGATAGCTGCTTTGGTTTGTAAGGTGTGACTCAATTTACCCTCTTTTTTCCTTCAATTCTTAAGATTTTTAGTTTATATGGATATTCTATGAAAAAAAGACTTTAAAAACTACAGATACATGTGGGGTAGCTAGAGCTTCAATACATTCCTAATTTCCGGTTTGCCTCTCTAGAGAGTATGAAAAAAGAATTTCTCTTTGAGTGATATGTGTCCTCTCTCTTTGTTTAGCTAAAATCTTTTCTCACTCTAATCAAAATAGTTCATTCATTCTGGCATTGTTTTTAGTGTATTCTAATTTGCATATTAGCTCAATTTTTTTCTTAAATGAATTGATTTCCTTACTATATTTACTACTTGTGATGGTGCTTTGCACAAGCTGCTTTTGATGAGAAGGAGCTAGAGACTGTACTGGAGCCAGTATAGATTGATCCCCAGACTGGCTCACAGAAGATGGTGATTAAATGTTCAATGTGAGTTAAACTCAGAAACAAGCAAATGCTAAAAAAAAAAAAAAAAAAAAAAAAAAAAAAATCAGGCTTGATTTATTGTCCTGTTCATTCTTTAGATTTAAGAAAGTGAAGGAGAAAGTATTAATAATGCAGATTAAAATGAGTTGTGCATATATCTCTTTGTATTCTTTTATTTAATTTTGTGTGTGTTTTTGTGTGTTTCCCTTTTGTTTCTTTCAGAGAGTTGATTGTTAAGTATGTACAAGCTCATCTCTGGAAGAAGTTAAAATAGTGGTTATAAGCTAAGGCCTACTGTCCCTATTAAGAATGATCAAAGAAGCAACTTCATTGTAGGCTTATATTATTTGAAAGGAAAGATAGTTGTAACTCTCACATATAACACCTCTCAGAGAATGAAAAAAAATTCTTAATCTCAATGGTGATACTTGGATCTGTCTTCTAATACACACCCCTATTGTTGGATTATTAAAGCCCCTTGGTACTTTCCTTTTTTGAAGAGGTGGGAGAAACCTCACATGCTATCTATTCATGTCACCATTGATCCATTTTCTATATATTTTAGCAACCCATACACACAAAAATAATCTACATAGAAATTTATATTTTAAAAAAATAAATAAATACTTTTAAATCAGAAGGAGTAAGATAATTGATAGACATTCTTAATACATTGGAAAGTCATGAAAAAATAGAAAAAAAATTTTTAAATAAGGAAGAATCATTTCATTGAACAATAATCAAGAATGATAATTAATATATATCACTGGAATTATTGAATGGAATTGAAAGTGACATCTTTAGGTGAATTTTACAAAATGAGTGAAATCTAAAATGTAATTAAAAAGCTTCTGAAGGGAAAAATATCACGAATTTAACTAACAATATGTTGACAAAGAAACATTGAACAAATGATTGAATCATGTAGATTTGTTTGTGAAAATCAAGAGATGTTCAATGGTAATTCATTATCAGGTCATTGCTACTAGAACTTAGAGAAGGGAAACCCTGATGGATCTGAGATTTAGTTGTCAATATATATTGAGAGGAAAAAAATAGGAAGTGCAACTCATTTGTCTATATTTAGCAAATATTAAATACTTAGAAAGATATGACCTACTGACTAGAATATTATTTCAAAACTTCTCTTTCTTTCTTGGAATGATATGTGAAAAACCTCAATTTTAAAAATACAAACTTTAAAATAACCCAGAAAATTCAGTATATACCATATGCCATATTGAATAATACTTTCAAAGTATAGGGATCTTCATTTGAAGTTCCAAATTATCTGGAAAGAGGGTAAGATAGAAATTTTCCTGGTGTTCTGTCTCCTACTGGGTTGTGCTGAGGATACTTTCAGTGAGCCCATATGAAATGATACTATAGTTAATAAAAAAACCAAAAACCTGCAAAATCAAAATTCAATTTCAGACACGTGATCCTGGGTAAGTTGCTTAATTTTTACATGTCTTAGTTTTCTTATCTGTAAAGTGGAGATAATAATAGCCTGTGTCTCCCAGAATAATGAGAGACTGAATGAGCTAACATTTAAAAAGCATTTTGCAAAACTCGAAACACTAAAGAAATGCTAGCTATTACTATTCAACTATAACAAGGAATTGTTTTATCCACTTCTGCAAAAGTCTAAAGATAATTGAATAAAAAGGAATAATAACAGGGTACATAAAAAGTCATAGGACTGTTCTTATGTGAACTTCATAAAATATGAGGATGGGGTAGTAATGATAATATCATTAATAATGCTATCAGTAATTTCAATAATATCTTTCTAAACTTCATAAAGATAAGGAAAAACTAACAATGATAGCAATAATCTGTTTAACTATAATCCATTTATCTATGTGTAGATACTACCCCTTATATGTATACTACTACCCCTTATAGCTAAAGAAGCTGATTGTGTTATCTCTGAGTTATCATTTTGATAAACACAGATTTTTAATGGAAATTGTTGATAATCAAAAGATGAAGATTTTCTTCATTTCTAGATTGAATAAACTCAGTCTTTAACCCTAACCTATCATTCCAAATAATTTATGTCACTATATACTTCTCAAATTTAGGTTCACCCCTTGGGTAAAATGAAATTAGTATTATAAATATAAATATTTTCAATAAATTTCATATTTTCTGCATAGCTTTACTAATAAAAAGCAATTTTAGTATTGAGGATTTTTTCTTTTCTTATTTTTTTTCCCTTTTTCCCTGGGATTTGAAACTGGTTTGACAGAATAGCAGTCTGACTGCTTTGCCTCAGGCTATTAACCTCATCTAGTTGCTTGGTGCAGTCAATTCCTGGGAAGGTGTTCAACTTCAAAGGATGTCAAAGCCACTCTAACCTGTTTAGACTTTTTTAAAGGCAATATAATAGAGATGTTCTACCTCTGCAATAATACTGACCTATTCTAATTCTCAGTATCTGAGAGTACAAAAGGTATATGCATTTGCAGAACTTTTAAAATGGATGATGCATAATGTTCCCTTATGTTTAAGCTGTAAGGAAATTAGATTTGCTGCATTATAAGTGTGTTGTGGTGAAAGCATAAGACCTGCTAAGTCGATTTTTCCATCAAAGCCTCCTGTTAACTAAAACTATGCTATGTACTTCGCTGAACAACAAATTCTTTGATTAACTACATAAGCAGTTGTATTATGTATGGAAAGAAAAACTCATCCCAAGTCCCACAACTTACTAAGAAAAAGCCAGGATATTCAGTAATGCCTAGTTTCATCTTAACATGAGTGGTTACTGATTGTTCTATCCCTCAGTTCCATGCTATGTGTAACAAGAAAAAAAATGTAAGTGAGCAAAAAACAAACAAAAAGAACTTTATACATTTTATTGGATAGATATTTTCTGAAAAGGAAAAGGTGTGTTTTTTGTTTTGTTTTTAATGCTTAGTAAATTCAACTAGGTAGCTCAGTGCATATAGTGCCAGGTATAAAGTCAGGAAGATCATTTTCCCAAGTTTAAAGGTGGCCTCAGATACTTGCTAGCTAGTCATCCTGGGCAAGTCATTGATTCCCATTTGCTTTACTCTTCTCTGTAAAATGAACTCGACAAGCAAATGGTAAACCAATCTAATATGTTTGCCTAAAATGAGGCAGACAAAACTGAATATTTAATGGCCTGAAATGTAAGTCATATCACCAAAGTTGTTTTGGGTTTTCCCTTAAAGCTTTATACCCAAGTTTTCATTAGGACTTCTATCAACTCTACGATCAAAGCTCATTCTTAGACCTGATATAAAATTAAATTCACATGTTTTAAACAAAATTTTATGTTACAATAATTTAACTGCTTAATATATTGTTAGTTTTATGAAGGCAATATTAGTAGGTCTTACATATTTTTTAATCTAGCATAATATTGACAGCTGGGCAACAATTATTAAGTTCTTACTATGTTCCAGATAATATGTGTTCTAATCAAAGTGAACTTGCTTATACATTTAGAAGAGAAAACACTTAATGGGTGTCAACTAAAGGGAAGAGAGTTATAGTCTACTAGAAAGAGATCTAGATTAGGAGCTAAAGAAAGCTGGTTCAATTGTAAACCAGACATTTACTTAGCTGTGTGATATTAAGTAAATCCCCTAATTTAATAATAAAGATGACAATACTACTTAAACTAATCTATTTATTTAGCACTATACCAATTAGACTCCCAAAAAACTATTTTAATAGCCTAGAAAAAATAACAACAAAGTTCATATGGAAAAACAAAAGGTCAAGAATTTCAAGGGAATTAATGAAAAAAAAAAATCAAATGAAGGTGGCCTAGCTGTACCAGATCTAAATTTATATTATAAAGCAGCAGTTACCAAAACCATTTGGTATTGGCTAAGAAATAGACTAATTGATCAGTGGAATAGGTTAGCTTCAAAGGACAAAACAGTCAATAACTTTAATAATCTAGTGTTTGACAAACCCAAAGCCCCCAGCTTTTGGGATAAGAAATCACTATTTGAAAAAAACTGCTGGGAAAATTGGAAATTATTATGGCAGAAACTAGGCATTGATCCATACTTAACACTATACACCAAGATGAGGACAAACTGGGTTCATGATTTAGGCATAAAGAATGAGATTATAAAAAAAAAAATTAGAAGAACATAGGATAGTTTACCTCTCAGACCTGTAGAAGAGGAAGGAATTTATGACCAAAGAACTAGAGATAATTATTGATCACAAAACAGAAAATTTTGATTATATCAAATTGAAAAGTTTTTGTAGAAACTAAACTAATGCAGACAAGATTAGAAGTGAGGCAATAAACTGGGAAAACATTTTTAAAGTCAAATGTTCTGATAAAGGTCTCATTTCTAAAATATATAGAGAATTGACTTTTATTTATGAGAAATCAAGCAATTCTCTAATTGATAAATGATCAAAGGATATAAACAGACAATTTTCAGATGAAGAAATTGAAACTATTTCTAGCCATATGAAAAGATGCTCTAAGTCATTATTAATCAAAGAAATACAAATTAAGAAAACTCTGAGATACCACTACACACCTGTCAGACTGGCTAGAGTGACAGGGAAAGATAATGTGGAATTATTGGAGGGGATGTGGGAAAACTGGAGCACTGATGTATTATTGGTTGAATTTTGAATACATCCAGCCATTCTGGAGAGCTATTTGGAACTATGCTCAAAAAGTTATCAAACTGTGCATACCCTTTGATCCAACAGTGTTACTACTCGGTTTATATCCCAAAGAGTTTTTAAAGAAGGGAAAAGGACCTGTATGTGCAAGAATGTTTGTGGCAGCCCTCTTTATAGTGGCCAGAAACTGGAAACAGAGTAGATGCCCAACAATTGGAGAATGGCTCAATAAATTGTGGCATATGAATATTGTGAAATATTATTGTTCTGTAAGAAATGACCAGCAGGAAGATTTCAGAAAGTCCTAGAGAGACTTATATGAACTGATGCTGAGTGAAATGAGCAGGACCAGCAGATCATTATATACTTCAACAATAATACTATATGATAATCAATTCTTTTGGACACAGCTTTCTTCAACAATGAGATGAACTAAATCAGTTTCATTTGTTCAATAATGAATAGAACTAGCTACACCCAGTGAAAGAACTCTGGGAAATCAGCGCTAACCACTATATAGCATTTCAAATTCCTCTGTTTTTGTCTGCTTGCATTTTTTATTTCCTTCACAGGTTAAATATGCACTATTTCAAAGTCTGATTCTTTTTCTACAGCAAAATAACTGTATCGACATGTATACATATATTGTATTTAACTTATATTTTAACATATTTCACATGTATTAATCAACCTTCCATCTGGGGGAGAAGGCAGGGAGAAGTAGGGGAAAAACTGGAACAAAAGATTTTGCAATTATCAATGCTGAAAAATTACCCTGCATATATCTTGTAAATAAAAAGCTATAATGAAAAAATCTCCTAATTTCTCTGGGCCTCAATTTCTTTAACTAGAAAATGAAAGTATGAATTAAATAACTTTTGAAGTACTAAAATTGTGATTTTATGGTACATAGAGAGCAGTCCAAAACTTTCATTTTTCAAATGAGAAAACTGAGACTCAAAAGCCCACATTCATCTGATCTAGTGATATAGCTATTGACCTTTATCTCTGATTTTTTTTTCTTTTTTCTTCTGTGTAACATTGAAGGAGAACCTTGAATTACAGGTTGATAAATGTTGGTTTTGTCATGTAAGCAATGGGGAGTGCCTAGGTGTTTGCAATGGGGAGTGCCTAGGAGTTTGTTGTTATTGTTATTGTTACTATTATTGTTGTTGTTAGAATAGGGCAGTGGCATTACACAAGTTTGAAGAAGTCTTAACTACTGAATATAGAAGGGATTCTCAAAATTTTAAAGTCTGGGCTAGGTCCCGGGAGGCTTCAGGATCAGGATAAGCAAAAGTCCTTGGCCTTTAGGGGGAGAAGTGAAGGAGATGGACAAAACTTCCAAGAGTTTTGCCAAGGATATCATCTCAATTCTGGAGTCCAGAATCTTCACCTTTCTCTTCCTCATCCTTTGGCCAAGTGAAGTCTGGCTTTTTTCACCCCCACCCGCTAATCCTTGCCTACAATTATCTGTATACACCAAACGTTGAGTAGGCACCAGTGGTGAGAAGAGCCATTTTTCCAAACATATGCTAATAGAGCCATTATTGAATAGGTTAATAGCCTTAAGTGCTTGGTTGTCTGATTCAAGCACACCTTTTAAGAGTTTCAGCCCTTTACAAAAATGACAGAAGCTACTGGTTTCAGATCAAGTCTAAGATCCTGAGTTTTATCACCAAGATTCTGCCATATGTCATTCAACACATTGAATTCAAAAGAGCACTGGGCTTTGGAATCAGGTGATGTGGATTCAAGTATCATCTCTGAACTGTGGGTAGGTCTATTGCTGTACTGAGATTTATTTTCCACATTAATAAAATAGGGTTGAGAAGCAGTTAGATGGTTTAGTGAATAGAGTGGTTCTTTTCAGTGGTTCAGAGATCCAAAATAATCCCAATACACTTTGGAAAGAAGATGCCATCTGAATGCAGAAAAAGATCTAATGAGACTGAATGTAAATCAACACATACTATGTTCACTTCTTTTTTCTTTTTGTTTTTTCCTATTCTTTCCATGGTTTTTCCCTTTTGCTCTGATTTTTCTTTTCCAACATGACTTATAAAGTAATGCATGTGAAAAATAAATAAATTTACCAGGTTTCAAAAAAACCACTTGTTCACACCCACCATATTCTATTCCATTGCTCTTTGGGTAATCCTCAATTTCAATTCTCCAGAGGCTGTAATGTGTTTAACTCATAATAGTAGTGGAAAAATAAGGATATTAAAAACATAGGTCTTTGTTGCAGGGAGAAGTTTGAGATCATTAAAAGAATTCGAAATTTCAAAAAAAATACTAATAATGTATTAAAATTGTCACCCATACTTTGTTTTTTCAGAGAGCATGTTGTTAAACATTCACTAGCAAACAGGGAGAGCCATGAGGATCTAGGAGCTAGTTCTGCTTAAAAAACTTGTGTAATTGTGGAGTGGTCTTGAAAACTATGAAAGAGATTATTGCTGTAATTCAGGAGCCTTCCCTCCTACACTGAAGGTCTAGTTTTTGGCAGGTTAAACTCTGAAGATTAATAGCTATACATGACAAGTGGATCATTTAAAGTGCTTAGCATCTGAGATAAACTAACCACATGAGAATTAGGACAAGCTAGTGGGAAGATATGTGCTCTCCTGTCACAGCCCAGTGGTCCTATAGATGTGATGATTATAGGGCGTTAGCAGTGACAGGCTCACCATATGATTGCTAGAGCTGACTGCCTTAGACAGGGAAGTTAGTAAAATGTTCTTTCCAAGGTTTTGCTACCTACTTAAAAATTGAAAGGTAGATCACAAAGATTGCTTAAGAATGGCACTTTTCTCCTTTCCATGAAAAGAAATATTTCAACAGAACACTTAAGTAGGAATCAATGCAGTCTTTCATTGGAATTAATTTTCTTTTTCCCCCCCCTTTTTTTTTTATTTAATAGCCTTTTATTTACAGGATATATACATGGGTAACTTTACAGCATTAACAATTGCCAAACCTCTTGTTCCAATTTTTCACCTCTTACGCCCACCCCACCCCCTCCCCTAGATGGCAGGATGACTAGTAGATGTTAAATATATTAAAATATAAATTAGATACACAATAAGTATACATGACCAAAACGTTATTTTGCTGTAGAAAAAGAATCAGACTCTGAAATATTGTACAATTAGCTTGTGAAGGAAATCAAAAATGCAGGTGTGCATAAATATAGGGATTGGGAATTCAATGTAATGGTTTTTAGTCATCTGCCAGAGTTCTTTTTCTGGGCATAGCTAGTTCAGTTCATTACTGCTCCATTAGAAATGATTTGGTTGATCTCGGTGCTGAGGAGGGCCTGATCCATCAGAACTGGTCATCATATAGTATTGTTGTTGAAGTATATAATGATCTCCTGGTCCTGCTCATTTCACTCAGCATCAGTTCATGTAAGTCTCTCCAGGCCTTTCTGAAATTATCCTGTTGGTCATTTCTTACAGAACAGTAATATACCATAATTTTCATATACCACAGTTTATTCAACCATTCTCCAACTGATGGACATCCATTCAGTTTCCAATTTTTAGCCACTACAAAAAGGGCTGCCACAAACATTTGTGCACATACGGTCCCTTTCCTTCTTTATAATCTCTTTGGGATATAATCCCAGTAGTAACACTGCTGGATCAAAGGGTATGCACAGTTTGATAACTTTTTGAGCATAGTTTCAAACTACTCTCCAAAATGGTTGGATTCGTTCACAACTCCACCAACAATGCATCAATGTCCCAGTTTTCCCGCATCCCCTCCAACAATCATCATTATTTTTTCCTGTCATCTTAGCCAATCTGACAGGTGTGTAGTGGTATCTTAGAGTTGTCTTAATTTGCATTTCTCTGATTAATGACTTGGAGCATCTTTTCATATGACTAGAAATAGTTTCAATTTCTTCATCTGAGAATTGTCTGTTCATATCCTTTGACCATTGTTCAATTGGAGAATGGCTTGATTTTTTATAAATTAGAGTTAATTCTCTATATATTTTGGAAATGAGGCCTTTATCAGAACCTTTGACTGTAAAAATATTTTCCCAGTTTATTGCTTCCCTTCTAATCTTGTCTGCATTAGTTTTGTTTGTACAAAAACTTTTCAGTTTGGTATAATCAAAATTTTCTATTTTGTGATCAGTAATGATCTCTAGTTCTGCTTTGGTCATAAAGACCTTCCCCTTCCACAGGTCTGAGAGGTAAATTATCCTATGTTCCTCTAATTTATTAATAATTTCATTCTTTATGCCTAGGTCATGAACCCATTTTGACCTTATCTTGGTGTACGGCGTTAAGTATGGATCAATGCCTAGTTTCTGCCATATTAGTTTCCAATTTTCCCAGCAATTTTTATCAAACAGTAAGTTCTTATCCCAAAAGCTGGGATCTTTGGGTTTGTCAAAGACTAGATTGCTATATTTGTTGATTGTTTTATCCCTTGAACCTAATCTATTCCACTGATCAACTAATCTATTCCTTAGCCAATACCAAATTTTTTTGGTAACTGCTGCTCTATAATATAATTTTAGATCTGGTACAGCTAAGCCACCATAATTTGATTTTTTTTTCATTAATTCCCTTGAAATTCTTGACCTTATGTTTTTCCACATTAACTTTGTTGTTATTTTTTCTAGGTCATTAAAATAGTTTTTTGGGAGTCTGATTGGTATAGCGCTAAATAAATAGATTAGTTTAGGTAATATTGTCATCTTTATTATATTTGCTCGCCCTATCCAAGAGCATTTCATATTTTTCCAATTGGTTAGATCAGACTTAATTTGTGTGAAAAGTGGTCTGTAATTTTGCTCATAAAGTTTCTGATTTTCCCTTGGCAGATAGATTCCTAAATATTTTATATTATCAGTAGTTACTTTAAATGGAATTTCTCTTTGTAACTCTGACTGTTGGATTTTGTTAGTGATATATAAGAATGCTGATGACTTATGTGGGTTTATTTTATAACCAGCAACTTTGCTAAAGTTGTGGATTATTTCTAATAACTTTTAGCAGAATCTCTGGGGTTCTCTAAGTATATCATCATGTCATCGGCAAAGAGTGATAATTTGGCTTCCTCATTGCCTATTCTTATTCCTTTAATCTCTTTCTCAGCTCTTATTGCTATAGCTAGCGTTTCTAATACAATATTAAATAGTAACGGTGATAGTGGGCAACCTTGTTTCCTCCTGATCTTATTTGGAATGGTTGCAGTTTGTCTCCATTACATATGATGCTTACTGATGGTTTTAAATAGATGCTGCTGATTATTTTAAGGAAAAGTCCATTTATTCCTATACTCTCAAGTGTTTTTAATAGGAATGGATGTTGGATTTTATCAAATGCTTTTCTGCATCTATTGAGATGATCATATGGTTTTGTTAATTTGGTTATTAACATGGCCAATTATATTGATAGTTTTCCTAATATTGAACCAGCCCTGCATTCCTGGTATAAATCCTACTTGATCATAGTGTATTATGTTGGAGATGATTTTCTGTAGTCTTTTTGCTAATATCTTATTTAAGATTTTAGCATCAATATTCATTAGGGAGATTGGTCTATAATTTTCTTTCTCTGTTTTCAGCCTACCTGGTTTAGGTATCAGTACCATGTCTGTGTCATAAAAGGAATTTGGTAGGACTCCTTCATTCCCTATTTTATCAAATAATTTATATAGCATTGGGCCAATTGTTCTTTAAATGTTTGGTAAAATTCACTATAAATCCATCTGGTCCTGGGGATTTTTTCTTAGGGAGTTGTTTAATTGCCTATTCTATTTCTTTTTCTGAAATGGGACTATTCAAGCAATTTACTTCCTCCTCTGTTAGTCTGGGAAGTCTGTATTTTTGGAGGTAGTCATCCATTTCACTTAGGTTATCAAATTTATTGGCATAAAGTTGAGCAAAATAACTCCTTATTATTTCTCTAATTTCCTCTTCATTGGTGGAAAGTGCTCCCTTTTCATTTTTAAGACTACTAATTTCACTTTCCTCCCTCCTTTTTCTAATCAGATTTACCAAAGGATTATCTATTTTATTGGCTTTTTCACAGAACCAACTCTTAGTTTTATTAATTAGTTCAATAGTTTTTTTACTTTCAATATTTTTAATTTCTCCTTTTAATTTTAGAATTTCCAATTTAGTATTTGATTGGGGGTTTTTAATTTGGTCTTTTTTTAGTTTTTTTAGTTGCAAGCCCAATTCATTAATCTTTTCTTTCTCTGTTTTATTCAAGTAAGCCTCTAAGGATATAAAATTCCCTCTTATTACCACTTTGGCTGCATCCCACAAATTTTGGTATGATGTCTCATCATTGTCATTATCTTGAGTGAAATTATTAATTGTATCTATAATTTGCTGCTTGACCCAATCATTATTTAAGATGAGATTGTTTAGTTTCCAATTACTTTTTGGTCTATTTCCCCCTAACTTTTTGTTGAATGTAGTTTTTATTGCATCATGATCTGAAAAGAAAGCATTTACTATTTCTGCTTTCTTGCATTTAATTTTGAGGTCTTTATGTCCTAATATATGGTCAGTTTTTTAATAGGTTCCATGAACTGCTGAGAAGAAAGTATATTCCCTTCTATCTCCATTCAATTTTCTCCAAAGATCCAACATACCTAATTTTTCTAATATTCTATTTACTTCTTTAATTTCTTTCTTATTTGTTTTGTGGTTTGATTTGTCTAATTCTGAGAGTGCAAGGTTGAGATCTCCTACTATTACAGTTTTGTTGTCAATTTCTTCTTGCAACTCTCTTAACTTCTCCTTTAGGAAGTTGAGTGCCATACCACTTGGTGCATATATGTTTAATATTGATATTGCTTCATTGTTTATGCTACCCTTTAGCAGGATGTAGTATCCTTCCTTATCTCTTTTAATTAGATCAATTTTTACTTTTGCTTGATCTGAGATAAGGATGGCTACCCCTGCTTTTTTGACTTCACCTGAAGCATAATAGATTTTGCTCCAGCCTTTACCTTTCTCTATATGATCTCCCTGCTTTAAATGTGTTTCTTGTAAACAACATATTGTAGGGTTCTGACTTGTGATCCAGTCTGCTATCTGCCTCCTCTTTATGGGGGAGTTCATCCCATTCACATTTACCGTTAGAATTACTAAATCTGTATTTCCTGCCATCCTAATAACCCCAGATTGTGCTTACTTATTCTTGCCTCCCCCAACCCTCTTTCCCCCTTTTAAACTTATGTACCCCTCTTGTATCACGATGCTTACCCTCTTTATAATCCCTCCCTCCCCCCCTTTGAGTCTTTCCCCCTTCCTTCCCTTATTACTCTTTTTCTTTTCCTTTTCCTCTCCCCGTTTTAATGAGGCGAGAGAGAATTTTCTCTAAAACAAATGTCAATTATTTTTCTTTGAGCCAACTCTGATGGGAGTAAGATTCACACAATGTTCCTCCCCTCTCTAAATTCCCTCAGATATGATAAGTTTCCTTAGCCTCTTTGTGGGATGTGGTTCCCCTCTTTTATCCCTCCTTCCCACCTTATTCTGCCATCATCCCTTTTCCATATCTACTTCCCTTTTTATGTTATATCAGTACAATCAAATTATACATGTATTCTTTTGTATATCCAACAGAAATACAATTCTCAAAGAGTTATTTTACCTTTTCTGCATCTCTTGAGGTTCTGTTCTTGGAGATCAAATTTTTCGTTTAATTCTGGTTTTTTCTTCAGAAACAAATGGAATTCATTTGTTTCATTAAATGTCCATCTTCTTCCCTGGAAGAAAATGCTCAGCTTAGCTTGGTAGTTTATTCTTGGCTGCATCCCAAGTTCTTGTGCCTTTCGGAATATCATATTCCAGGCCCTTCTTTCCTTTAATGTAGAGGCAGCCAGATCTTGGGTGATCCTTATTGTGGCACCTCTGTATTTAAATGGTTTTTTTGTGTGCTTGTAAAATTTTTCCTTAATCTGATAGTTCTGAAATTTGGCCACAATATTCCTTGGGTTTTTATTTTAGGGTTTCTTTCAGAAGGTGTTCGATGAATTCTTTCAATGCCTATTTTACCTTCTGATTCTATTACATCTGGGCAGTTCTCTTTGATGATTTCTTGTAAAATAGTATCTAGGCTCTTTTTTTTCATCATAGTTTTCGGAAAGTCCAATAATCCTCAGATTATCTCTCCTAGATCTATTTTCCAAGTCTGTCATTTTTGCAAGTAGATAATTCATGGTTTTTTCCAGTTTGTCATTTTTTTTTTTGCTTGACTGATTCTTGCTCTCAATGAATCATTAGTTTCAGTTTGTTCAGTTCTAAATTTTAAAGAATTATTTTCTTCATTAGCTTTTTTTACTTCTTTCTGTATATGTCCAATTGAGTTTTTGAATGTATTGTTTTGGTCTGTGGAATTTTTTTCCATTTCACTAATTTTTTTTTTAGTGAATTATTTTCTTTTTCCAATTCACAGATCCTACTTTCTTGCGTGTTCTTTGTCTTTTCCAATTCATGGATCCTACTTTCCTGTGAGTTCTTTGTCTTTTCCAATTCACAAATCCTACTTTCTAGTGAATTCTTTATTTTTTCCAATTCGTATTTCAGGAAGTTGTTGCTCTCTTGTAAGGCTTCTCTTTCCTTTCCCCATTCATCTTCTAACTCTCTTTTGAGACTTTTAATGGTCTCTTCTATGAGAGCATTATGTAAAGGAGGACAGTCTGATGCATGTTTGCTGTTTGAGGTCTCTTCAGGTTTGCTGACCTGCTCTTTTTCTGCATAGAAGCTGTCGATGGTTCTTTTCATCTTTTTATTCATGTTTTAAAGCCTTTAGGGTAGGTCTCCTAGGCAAGGGGGTTACCAGCTTCCTCTGCAGAGCAGGGAAAGATTTAAACCGATTTCCGGCTTGGAGGTATGGGAGTGCTCTGAGTGAGAGTTTTCCCTTCCCCCAACAGGAAGTGGATTCAGCACTGGCCGAGCTATTGAAGTGCCCAGTTGGGCTGTGTGGGTTAGCGATTGCCCTCGGCTAGAGACTAAGGGGTGAAAGTGTCACTGCCCCAGGCCGGAGCCTCTTGTGGGACTGTGAGTATTAGCAGCTGACCACAGACCACAGACCGCAGACCGCAGACCGCCACAAACTCTGCCCAGGGTCTCTGCCTGATGCAAATCGGCCCTGGAAAAGCTCTATGGCCCCAAGCCGAGCTCCCCACTGTGCAGATTGGAGGCTAACCCGGGCTGTGCCCTCCTGCCGTGCAGGATCACAACTGCCCCAAGGAAAAGCCCGTACTGCAGGTTGGGGCTGCGCGCTTGTGCTGAGATCTGTGCCTTCACCCTCTGTTTGAGACTCTCCTCGGAACCTAATTTCTCTCCCCGTCTGTGCCGATCTCCCCCCTGGCCCCGGAACCAACCTTTTTTGGCGAGACTGCAGATTTTCTTCGGCCGGTGAGTTGTTCTACTTCTTATCTTTACGAATTGTGGCAGTCAAGACTATTTTTGAGGCTCGATATAATATTGATAAAGAGGGTAAGAGAAGAGCTTAGAAAGTCACGTGTGTCTTCTCCGCCATCTTGGCTCCGCCCCTGGAATTAATTTTCTTAAACTGAGGCAGATTCCCTCACTTGTTGTTCCTTTGGATCACTACATTATATAATGGTAAGAGTTTTGAACTAGAAGTCAAGAGGATTGGTTAGTTTATGACCTTGAAAAGTCATTTTAGTTTGTTTTCCATTGTGTAGTAAAAGTAACCTTGGTGAGTCATTTGATGAAAACCAGAAAGGCTTCTTCCTTTTGATTTCTAATCTAAATCTCACAAGTTTTGAGCTTCTCTTCCTAATGCAATATTTTACAATCGCTCATTGGAGTATTTCTTCTCATCATTATCAGCTAATGTCAATTCATTAGCCAGACTTCCATTTTTAGGGAAGGGTATTTATAAATATGATATAGTAAAACAGCTTTTACAGATATATCCACATAAAAGTTAGTGACACATTCTACTACAAGTATATGTAAAATATAGGAATAAAACAGGCTCAGGGTTAGAAAGAACATATACCAAAGAGTATCTCATGGAAATATATTTGCTAAAATCCTGAAAATCTTCCTCTTAAATATAGCTCAGTTTTTGTTGTTATTGGGGGGGGGGGCAATGTTTTATTTTGTTTTTTTTTTTCCTTTTTTCTTGGCCTTGAATCTGTGTCCAGTATACCTTTGGCTCCAGATGTATATGATGCCATCAATTGTTTCAGAAACATTGTTAGGATGCTATTAAGAAGATGGAAAGTCAGAAATCCTCTAAAATCTCTGAAGCTCCCAAAGTCCTCCTTTAACCAAGGGTTGGAGAGAGGGGGAAGAAGAGAAGAGAAAGTAAAGGGAATAAATGTTCATTTAATGCCAATTTGTCAGGTATTGTGCTAAATGTTTTTTACACATAGTATCTCATTTGATCATCACAACAATACTGTGATAAATTATATCATTATCCTCCTTTTACAGTTGTGTAGACTGAGATAGAAGTCAAGTCAATTGCTCAGGGTAACACAACTAGTAAATATCTGAGACTGAAGTTGCTCTCAGATCTTCATGATTCCAGGTCCAGCAGTTGATTTACCATATCACTAGTTGCTTTGGGGATAACCAAGACTAAGGCCAAGTTTCTCTATGTATATCCAAATGACACTTTCTCCTATGTGTTGCTGGAATTATTCTTTCCTGGCTTACTTCTTGCTAAAATTTCCAATACTAGATAGTTCAATATTCTACTACAGGCCTCAGAGCATTAGATTAACTCCCCCAAGCAATCTGAAAAGACATCCTACTACCTAAACAAGTAGTCTAGTTTAGTTCATGCCTGGTGAATGAATATGTTATGTGCTTACTGAAAAATGTATCTTAGACAAAGTAATTCTGAGCCTTTCCTTATGGTAAGATCAATCATTTAAGATTGAAGGGGGGCAAATAACTCATTTAACAACATTCTCTCATTTTATAAATAAGAAAATTGAGGTCCAGAGAAGTTAATCAACTTTTTAAAAGATCACACAGGTGCTCAATACTGGAGTCCAAATAACCAGTGTTTTATCACTCAAAATTCTTCATTTTAGTATGCCCAGTTGCCTTTGCCATAGGATTCCTATTCTATTGGCTTTAGATGGGACTGATTTAATCCATTCCTCTCTAATGAAAGCAAGGAAGAGAAACAGGCTTCTCAATTAAAACTGTAGCTTAGAAGAGCAAAGACATCAATCTATTAGGAGAATAAGAACTCAAAAGCTTACAATATTAATTCACAAGGAAAGTTAGTCAAAGAGTCAATTTACATTTGACTCACAGAAACAGTTTGACTTGTGATTGGCTTGACCTGATGTTATACTAACATAACAATGCTATAAATGGAGTCTAGAAGACAAATAAATGGTCTGCTTCGAGTACTCATTCCTAATCCAGATTTATTCATCTAGTACAAATATTTTCATTGTTAATTCTGAATTATGATGCAAATTTTGAAGCGACAAATTTTCTGTTCCATCCCCTTCAAGAGTTTCCCCACTGTTCTATCTTTTTTTACCTCCAAAGCACTCTCTAGCTTCCATAGCCTAGTACTCCCTAGACTCACTTTCTATAGAACAGACAAGATTATTTCTCTTAAGACTCTCCAATGAACAGGATCAGGCATCCTCTACTATCTAAAGGAGTATTCTCAGAAGCTTAAATCTTTCTTTCCATGCCTCATCCCCTTCTTCTAAAAGTATTACTGCTAATGTTAATTATTGTTTCTCTTTATGGGATGTCTTCCCTGATCAAGAGGAAGTTTGTTCTGACTGGTCTTTCCAGTTCTCTGATGAAAAGATAATTATTATTATTTGTTAGACCCTGAGGCATTTTTTTAAAGAAAGAAGGGGACGTTTGATTTCCATACCTTGTTCAACATGCAGGTCTTTTATCCTTGATATTAAAGAGATATCTTTTTAATGAAGTTGCTTGTAACGCTTTGGAGAATGCACAGAGGGAATGTCTGAAATTAATTAATAGTAATGAAAGTCTTTATTTTTTCAAACTAAATTAATTCTAGCAGTGTGTAGACCATTTTCATAAAGACAAGATAATAAGAGAAGAACCTTATTATTACTCTTCTTCACATATATTATATTCTAGTCCACCTGGCCTCCTAAATATTTTCCAAAATTGACACGCTATCTCTAGTCTTTATGCCTTAAATGTTTTCCTTCCTCTTCAATTATTTAGCTTCCTTCAAGGATCAGTTTAATCTGATCCTTGTCTATCAGTCAACATATAGTAAACATTTATTAAGGTCATAGTATATGTTAGGCAATGTGTTAAAGATGGAAAGGGAGGCTAAAAATCCCCCAAAATCCTTACTCTCAACTTACTCTTGGGTAATTCACAATATAATGGAGAAGACAGCAAGAAAAAAAAATATATATATAGTATATGTATATATACACATAAAATTGTGTATGTGTGTGTGTTTGTGTGGGTGTGTGTACAGACAAGCTGTATATAGGATAAATTAGAAATAATCAACAGAGGAAAGGGACTAGAATTAAGGGGGATCAGAAAAGGCTTCCTGTAGAATATGGGATTTTAGTTGCAACTTGAAGGAATATATAGAAACAAGAGAGCAGAAAAGAAGAGACACCACTCCAGATTTCAGGGATAAACAGTGAAAATGCTCCAGAAGATAGAGTCTTGTTCCAGGAACAGCAATCTTCAATCATATGATTGAAGATTGTAGAAGAGGGAGTATGAAATTTAAGAAAACTGGAAAGAGATTTTGTCATGTAGGAAATCACAGTTTTACATCTGATCCTGAAGGTTACAAGGAGCCCCTGAACTTTATTAAGAATGTGCGGTAGTGGAAAAGGGTGACATGATCAGATTTTCTTTTTGCAAAGATCATCACTCAGAAGTGATTACTCACACTGAGTTGAGAGGAGAATATACTAGAATGGAGACATACTTGTGGCAGAGAAATCAACTAAAAAATTATTGAAATAGTCCAGGTATAAAGTGATAAAAGCTTGCACTAGGATCAGAGGAGAGAAGTGAGCATATGTGAGATGAATAAAATTGACAGCTCTTGGCAATAGATTGGAAATGGAAGTGGGAAAGCTGGTAAATTGAATTGAAAATGACACAGAAATTGTAGGCTCACCTGAATGAGAGGATTATAGTACCCAAAATAATGTGAGAGGATTTTGGAAGAGGATAGGGATAGAGGGGTTAAGCACTTTCTAAGTCTTAACTTGGTAGTGTCTGCCTCTTCCTCTACTTACTTTGTAAATATTTATTTGTGTACCTGTTGATTCCATGAAGTATAATATGAATTCCACGAGGGCACAGTTTAACTTTGGTTTTGTTCTTCCAGTGACTAGTACAATATCTGGAACATAGTAGTTTATTAATAAAGATTTGTTGAACTAAGTGTTTTTAAAGTTAGTAAATTATTTAGTACCACAGCCTGCCTCTCTCTCTCTCTCTCTCTCTCTCTCTCTCTCAATATATATAATATATATATATGTAATATATTTTATGTAAAATGTTTTCAGTTTTCATGAAAATTAAAAAATAAGAAATTAAAAGAAAAAAGGCCGAGGCCAATAGGCATAGAATTATAAAACCTAGTCATTTTGACTGTTTACTCAGAGTTTGAAAATATGTAAGGTGAGCTCATCAAATATAAGAATGATCCAAAATTCCATCCTTGTGATGCAACTTTGAAAGGAGAAAATAAGACATCCTTTTTTTGTTTGTTTGTTTGTCTTTTAGATATATGATAGAAATTCCTGATACAGTAAGCAAAATAAATTCTTGATGAAATTTAAAGAATTAAAAAATACATAAAGAAAAAATATTGGAATTTTGATATTTTAAAATATAATAATAACTAGAATTTTTATAATACTTTAAAGTTTACAAAATGCTTTTTTCAAATATTGTTTTTTTTCACGATAACTCTGGCTTTCAGTTGTTATTATAATTCCCATTTTACTGATAAGAAAACTGAGGTAGGCAGAGATCAAGAGGCTGTGTTGGATACAGAACTACCTAGTTCCAAATACAGCTCCTTTTTTCATTATTTTATTTGGAATTTATAAAATTCCTTGTCCAGCCTCCTTCCCCCAAAGTGATCAGGTAATGTTTTTCTTATGCACATACCTAATATTTGGATTATTAGTAAGGAAATAATCACCATGTTGAACAGAATGAACTGCTAAGAGGTCTTAGTCACATTTTCATACACTTTGAATAAGATATTCTATTTCTTTTCCAGAATAAGAGGTCATATTAATTCCTTTTTTCCAAATGTCTCTTTAATAATTTCATTTCTATAGCTATAGCAAAGCAGCACATATAGTGGAACAAGAAAGTAAATAAATAGATAGGTAGGTAGGTAGGTAGATAAATAGATAGATAGATAGATGAATGAATAAATAAATAAGCATTTATTAAATACTGCCCTTTGCCAAACACTGTGTTCAAGGGAAAAGTGTTGAATTTCTAAGAAAAGGAAATTCCCAAATAATAAGGATGGATTTTGTTGACTTTGTTTTCTGTAATTATTTCTTCAAATTCAAACACAGGCTTGTAGATAAAACATGTAAACCAGACATTCTAGAAGATGAAGGTCACTGGGAGATTAGATAGCTATTCTTTTGGGAGATGCCAAGTGGCAATGGACAAAGTGCCAGATCTGGAGTCAGGAAGACTCATCTTCCTGAGTTCAAATCTGATCTAGGACTAACTTAGTATGTGGCCCTGAACAAGTAACCTAACCCTGCTTGCCTCAGTTTCTTCTTCTGTTAAAGTGAGCTGGAGAAGGAAATAGCCAGTATCTTTGTGAAGATAAAGAAGAAAAAGACCCCAATGGGGTCACAAAAAGTTGAAAAGATTGAAAATGACTAAATGACAATCACAACAAAAGTGGAAAGGAGTTTAAATTCATTTACAAGTTATCAAATTATCAAATGGTTAAAGCTATGAAAAGATCCAGCACAAAAGGACATGAGTTTTTATTTCCTGGAGGTCTTCAAATAAAAGTTAGATGGACCAACTATAAGACTTAAGGTAGAAAAGATTCATTTCCAGTACAATTTGGGCTAGATTAATTTTGACATCTCTTCCATTTCTGCTTCTATGATCCTGTAAATATTTCAATATTTATTTAATAATATGAAATGAGAATCATGTGGCAGGCATTTGTTAGATATTTAGCTGATTTTATTCATGTAAATCTATTCATTATGTGTATTTGCATGTATATGCAGAAAACTGGCAGGTACAAGGACAGACCTGTTATTTTTCAGCTGTTATGTAGTTTGATGTATTTGTCATGAGTTATATGAGCCTGGCTTTCTAACTAATAGAAAATGATAAGATTTACAATAGCAAAAGGCAATACCAAATTAAAAATGACATGTGCTACTGATTCATTACAATTTAAGATATCAACTGCATTATCTGTATTATAGTTTAACATCAATTTTTCCCTTCCCTAAAAAAGGAAAAAAAATTAGATCAGGTTTTTTTTTTAGCCTATTATTATGTTATGAATCTCTTTAGCAATCTAGTGAAGTTTTATTATTATAGTTTTCATTTACAAAACATATGCATGGGTAATTTTTAAACACTGACCCTTGTAAAACCTTTTTTTCAAATTGTCCCCTCCTTCCTCCCACCCCTCCCCTAGATGGCAGGTACTCCAATGCATGTTAAATATATTGAAGTATATGTTAGATACCACACACACACACACACACACACACACACACATACACATTTATGCAGTTATCTTACCTGCACAAGAAAGATCAGATCTAGAAAGAAGATTTTAAAAAAAACTGAGAAGAAAAACAAAAATGCAAACAAACAATAACAGAAAAAGTAGAAATGCTATATTGTGGTCCATACTCATTTACCATAGTTCTCTCTCTAGGTGTAGTTAATTCTCTTCATTACTGAACAATTGGAACTGGTTTGGATCATCTCATTGTTGAAGAGAGCCATGTGCATCAGAATTGATAATCATATACTATTGTTGTTGAAGTATATAATGATATCCTGATTCTGCTCATTTCACTTAGCAACATTTCATGTAAGCTCTCCAAGACTCTCTGAAATCATCCTGTTGGTGATTTCTTACAGACATACAATATTCCATAACGTTCATATACCACAATTTATTCAGCCATTCTCCAATTGATGTGCATCCATTGAATTTCCAGTTTCTAACCACTACAAAAAGTGCTGCCACAAGTAGCTTTGCACAAATGGGTCCCATTCCCTTCTTTAAGATTTCTTTAGGATATAAGTTCAGTAGTAACTCTGCTGGATCAAAGGATATGCACAGTTTGATAACTATTTGAGCATAGTTCCAAATTGCTCTACAGAATGGTTGGATCCATTCACAATTCCACCAACAATGTATCAATGCCCCAGTTTTCCCACATCCCCTCCAATATTCAGTATTAACTTTTCCTGTCATGTTCACCAGTCTGAGAAGTGTGTAGTAGTATCTCAGAGTTGCATTAATTTTCATTTCTCTGATCAATAATGATTTGGAGCACCTTTTTCATATTTCTGGAATTAGCTTCAATTTCTTAATCTGAAAATTGTCTGTTCATATCCTTTGACCACTTACCAAATGGAGAATGGCATGATTTCTTACAAATTTGAGTCAATTTTCTATTTTGGAAATGAGACTTTTATCAGAACCTTTGACAGTAAAAAAAAAAAAAAAATGTTTTTTTCAGTATATTGCTTACTTTTAAGCTTGTTTGCATTAGTTTTGTTTGTACAAAAATTTTTAAATCAATATAATCAAAATCTTCCATTTTGTTATCAATAATGATCTCTAGTTCTTTTTGTTCACAAATTCCTTTAAACTCCTCCACAGGTCTGAGAGGTAAATTATCCTATCTTCTTTTAATTTGTTTATAATCTCATTCTTTATGCCTAGATCATGAACCCATTTTGATCTTCTCTTGGTGTAAGGAGTTAAGTGTGGGTTAATGCCTAGTTTCTGCCGTACTGATTTCTAATTTTCCCAGTAGTTTTTGTCAAATAGTTCATTCTTATCTCAGAAGCTGGAGTCTTGGGTTTTTCAAACATTAGATTGCTATAGTTATTGACTATTTTATCCTGTGAACCTAACCTATTCCACTAATCAATTTCTAATAGAATATTGAATAGTAATGGTGATAGTGGGCAACCTTGTTTCACTTCTGATTTTACTGGTTATGGTTCCAGTTTATCACCATTACATATGATGCATACTGTTCATTTTAGATAGATGCTACTGACTATTTTAAAGAAAAGACCATTTATTCCTATACTCTATAGTATTTTTTATATGAATAGGTGTTGGATTTTATGAAATGCCTTTTCTGCACCTATTGAGATGATCACATGGCTTTTATTAATTTGGTTATTGATATAGTCAATTATGCTAACAGTTTTCCTAATATTGAACCAACCCTGCAGTCCTGGCATAAATCCTACTTCGTCATGGTGTATTATTCTGGGGACTATTTTCTGTAGTCTTTTTGCTAATATTTTATTTAAGATTTTTACATCAATCTTCATTAGGAAGATTGGTCTATAATTTTCTTTCTCTGTTTTCAACCTACCTGGTTTAGGTACCTGATAAGTATCATACCTGTGTCATAAAAGGAATTTCATAGGACTCTTTAATTCCCTATTTTTTCCAATAGTTTATATAGTATTAGAGTTACTTGTTCTTTAAATGTTTGGTAGAATTCACATATAAATCCATCTAGATATCTGGGGATTTTTTCTTGGGGAGTTGATTAATAACTTCTATTTCCTTTTCTAAAATTGGACTATTTAAGCAATTTATTTCTTCCTCTATTAATCTGGGCAGCCTATATTTTTGAAGATATTCATTCATTTCACTTAGCTTACCAAATTTGTTGGCATAAAGATGGACAACATAATTCATAGTTATTGCTCCAATTTCCTCTTCATTAGTGGAAAGTTCTCCCTCTTCATTTTTAAGACTAACAATTTGATTTTCCACCTTCCTTTTTCTAATCAAATTTACCAAAGGTTTATCTATTTTGTTGTCATAAAATTAACTCTTAGTTTTATTTGTTAATTCAATAGTTTTTTCTATCAATTTTATTAATATCTCTTTTTATTTTTAGAATTTCAAATTTAGTATTTGATTGGGGGCTATTTAAATTGCTCTTTTTCTAGCTTTTTTAGATGCAAGCCTAACTCATTGATCTTCTCTTTCTCTGTTTTATTCAAGTAAGCATCTAGAGATATAAAATTTCTCCTTATTATCACCTTGGCTGCATCCCACAAATTTCGGTATATTGTCTCATTGTTGTCATTCTCTTAGGTGAAATTATTAATTGTGCCTATAATTTGCTGTTTCACCCACTCATTCTTTAGTGTGAGATGATTTAGTTTCCAATTACTTTTGTTCTCTTTTCCCCTGGCTTTTCAATGGATGTAATTTTTATTAAATTGTGATCTGAAAAAAAATGCATTTACTATTTCACCAACTGAGCAGTGGTTAAAACTACTAATTCTGTATTTTCTGCCATCTCCAGATTATGCTTTTCTTTTTCCTTTCTCCCTTATCCCTCTCCTCAGTATTTTTTTAAAATTTATTTAATAGCCTTTTATTTACAGGTTATATGCATGGATAACTTTACAACATTAACAATTGCCAAACCTCTTGTTCCAATTTTTCACCTCTTACCCCCCCCCCCTCCCCCAGATGGCAGGATGACCAGTAGATGTTAAATATATTAAAATATAAATTAGATACACAATAAGTATACATGACCAAACCGTTATTTTTTTGTACAAAAAGAATCAGACTCTGAAATATTGTACAATTATCTTGTGAAGGAAATCAAAAATGTAGGTGGGCATAAATATAGGGATTGGGAGTTCAATATAATGGTTTTTAGTCATCATCCAGAGTTCTTTCTCTGGGCATAGCTGGTTCAGTTCATTACTGCTCCATTGGAAATGATTTGGTTGATCTCGTTGCTGAGAATGGCCAGGTCCATCAGAACTGATCATCATATAGTATTGTTGTTGAAGTATATAATGATCTCCTGGTCCTGCTCATTTCACTCAGCATCAGTTCGTGTAAGTCTCTCCAGGCCTTTCTGAAATCATCTTGTTGGTCATTTCTCACAGAACAATAATATTCCATAATATTCATATACCACAATTTATTCAGCCATTCTCCAACTGATGGGCATCCATTCAGTTTCCAGTTTCTAGCCACTACAAAAAGGGCTACCACAAACATTCATGCACATACAGGTCCCTCCCTTCTTTATAATCTCTTTGGGATATAAGCCCAGTAGTAACACTGCTGGATCAAAGGGTATGCACAGTTTGATAACTTTTTGAGCATAGTTCCAAACTACTCTCCAGAATGGTTGGATTCATTCACAACTCCACCAACAATGCATCAATGTCCCAGTTTTCCCACATCCCCTCCAACAATCATCATTATTTTTTCCTGTCATCTTAGCCAATCTGACAGGTGTGTAGTGGTATCTTAGAGTTGTCTTCATTTGCATTTCTCTGATTAATAATGACTTGGAGCATCTTTTCATATGACTAGAAATAGTTTCAATTTCTTCATCTGAGAATTGTCTGTTCATATCCTTTGACCATTTTTCAATTGGAGAATGGCTTGATTTTTTATAAATTAGAGTTAATTCTCTATATATTTTGGAAATGCCTCTCCTCAGTATTAAACATGTAGGCACCACTGGCCTCACACAGCCTTATCTCTTTGGAATCCCTCTCTCCCCCTTAGAGTCTCTTCCCCTTTCTTAAATGTTTCCCCTATTATTTCTTCATTCCCTTCTGTTTAGCCTACTCCTTCCCTTTTCTCTTTTTCACTCCCACTTTTTAATGAGGTGGGAGAAGTTACTCTGTAAACCAAATATGTCTAAGATTTTTTCTTTGAGCCAAATCTGCTGACAGTAACAATCACACAATGTTCATCTCCTTCCTTCTTTCTGTAGATATAATAGATTTTCTTTGCCTCCTCATGAAATGTAATTTCCCTATTTTTTACCTCGACTTTTCCCCTTTTCTGGTAAAATCCCCTTTCCACCTCTTGTTCTTTTTTCAAATTATAACAGTAAAATCAATTACTCTTTATGTATACTCATAACAGAAATACAGTTCTCAAAAATTCTTTTTACCTTTTTTATGCTTCTCTTGAGTCCTATATTTGGAACTCAAACTTTTTGTTTAGCAAGGGTTTTTTCATAAGAAATAAATGGAATTCTCCGTTTCAGTCAATGACCATCTTCTTCCCTGAAAAAAATGTTCAGTTTAGCTTGGTAATTTATTCTTGGCTACATTCCAAGTTCCTTTGCTTTTCAAATATCATATTCCAGGGCCTTCGATCCTTTAATATGGGTGTTGCTAGATCCTGAGACATCCTTATTGTATCTCCTCAGTATTTGAAGTTTTTTTCCCCCCCTGGCTGCTTGCAGTACTTTTTCTTTGGTCTGATAGTTTTGGAATTTAGCCACATTATTCCTTGAAGTTTTAATTTTGGGGCCTCTTTCAGCAGGTGTTTAATGAATTCTTTCAATAGCTATTTTACCTTCTGATTTTATGACATCTGAGTAGTTCTCTTTGATGATTTCCTGAAAAATGGTGTCTAGGCTCTTTTTTCATCATGGTTTTCAGGGAGTCCAATAACCCTTAGATTATCTCTCCTAGATCTGTTTTCCCAAGTAGATATTGAATATTTTTTTCTATTTTTTTTCTCTTTTTTTGGAGGGGGGGCATTGCTTGACTGATTCTTGATGTTTCATTGAGTCATTAATTTCCATTTGTTCAGTTCTGGTTTTTAATGAATTATTTTCTTCATTTACTTTTTTATTTCCTTTTGTCTTTGTCCAATTGAGTTTTTAAAATGAGTTGTTTTGTTCTATGGAATTTTTTTTTTACATTTCACCAATTTTTTTAAGGAGTTATTTTTGTTTTCCAATTCACAAATTCTGTTTTTCAGGGAGTTGTTTTCTTTTTTCACTCTATCATTTACTGAGTTTTATACCTTAACCAGACCTTCTTGCAAGGTTTTCCTTTTTCCCCATAGTTCTTCTAGCTCTCTTTTAAGATGCTTTTTTAATTTTTTCTATGAGAGCCATGTGTGATGGGGACCAAGTCATATCCCCCTTGGAGGCTTCATTTGGAGATAATCTGCTTTTAGTCTCCTCAGGGTTTGAAATTTGCTCTCTTTCACTATAGAAACTATCTACAGTTAGACCCCATTTTGCCTTTTTATTCATTAAAAAAAAGCAGTAGTCTGCTTTTTGGGGCAATGAGGGCTTTCCAAGCTTCCTCAACAGGAAACAGGAAGTGGCAACGAAGTGGGAGCAGAAGAGCAGTGGCTGCACTGGGATCTTGTTGAGTCACTCCAGGTGCTGGGTGATTGTGGCTAGGCCCCATGAGACTCTGGTGCTTTGAGGTATACTCTTTACCTTCTGTGTTTCTGTTGGATGTTTTACAACTTCACTGCTGATCTGCTGGCTTGTAACCAGAGCAGAATTGCCAACGGTGTGGTAGAATCCTCTTGGCAGATTTTTCTCCCAAGGACACCATATCTCGCCCCCAGTCTGCTCATCATGTGCTGGCTTAAAAAAAAAAGCCTGCCTATCTACCTGTACTTGCACCTGGCCTCCCATGTCCACGCATGATCAAAACAGACCTTTTCTGGCAATCGAGATTATCTTCTGTTGGTAGCGTGTTGTACTCCCAATATTCATGGGTCCTGATAATCCAGCACTAGTTCAGAGGCTGAATTTTGTAAATAGTTTGAGGGTAGTAGGGGAGCTCAGAAAGAAGTGTGTGTCCTTTCCACCATCTTGGCTCCAACCCCCAATCTAGTGAAGTTTATTGAGCCCTTTTCAGAATAATGTTTTCTTTTATTTGCTTGTTTGTTTAATGCAATTAAATTATATAGAAACCCAATTATATATATAGACATTTTTTATTTTTCTATCCAAGGTCATGGACCCCTAAAATCTATCTCTGGGTCTCATGAAGGTCTGTGTATCCCAGGTTATTTATATGATTAGAGTTTTTGCAAAATTTGAGAGAATTTAGATCATATAGGATATTCAGTTATTCTCATCTCTGACTCCCCATTTGGAAAATTTGGGAGAATGAATATGTGAGGAAAGATGGATAAAGTGCCATACTATTCCTTAAAAAAAAAAAAAAGATTCTAGTTTGGAATGCAATAACAATCATAGAATATTTTTGCTGAAAAGAATCTTAGGGATACATTATCTTTTTAATTTGAGAAAAAGTAGATTTTTAGAAATTGTGACTTGTACATAGTCGGCCAAGAGTTTGGAAGCACAGATAGGACTGAAGTACAAACATGTTGATTCTCAAATTGATTCTCTATTAACTACCCACCACTTGAAGGAAAAATGAAGGAATAATGCTGGTCCTAGGGAGAAGTGAGAAGGAATATTTATCTTTTTTATTTCCTTTTTTTAGGACTCCTCGTTCCTCTTGATATGATTAGATAAAATCAAGTCTCTAATTGTATATGGCTATTATTACCTTGTGATAATGATATTGTGTGACAAGTAAACTTCTATGCTCCCATCCAACACTCCACCCCTTTCAGAAACTGGAGGAGGGGAAGGAAATAAAATCCAAAAAGTTAAGAATCCTAGAAAATTATCCTAAAACATACTCAAAACAATTTCCAGTTTTAGGAAAGTTGCAAGACATAAACTAAACCCATGCAAATCATCAGCATTTCTATATATTGCTGGACAAATCCCAACAGCAAGAAATAGAAAGAGAAATTCCATTTTAAATAACTGTAGAGGGGCAACTAGGTGGCACAGTTGATAGAATACCAGCCCTAAAGTCAGAAGGACCTCAGTTCAAATCTGGTCTCAGACATTTAACACTTCTTAGCTGTGGGACCCTGGGCAAGTTACTTAACCCCAATTACCTCAGCAAATAAATAAATAAAATAATTATAGGCAAAATAAAATACTTGGGGGTCAACCTTCCAAAATAAACCCAAAACTATATGAACACAAATACAAAATACTTCTCATACAAATAAAGTCTAAATTATCAATTTGCTCATAGGTAAGCTGAGCTAATATAATAAAAATGACAATTCTGCCTAAATTAATCTACTTTTTTAGTTTGATTCCAATCAAACTGCCAAAAAGTTGTTTTTATTGAACTAGGAAAAAAATTTATCTGGAAGAACAAAGGTCAAAAAATATCAAAGAAATTAATGAAAAGAACCACAAAGGATGGTGGCTTAGCAGTACCAAACCTAAAACCATATTCTAAAGCAGCAATCATCAAAACCATTTGATACTGGCTAAGAAAGAGAGTGAGGGATCAGTGGAATAGGTTAGATAAATACAATACAATAATCAAGACTTATTGAAATCTCATATTAATAAACCTCCAAACTCCAGTTCTAGAATAAGAACTCACTTTTTAGCAAAAATTGCTAGGAACACTTGAAAATGTATGTCAGAAGCTTGACATATACCTACATCTCACACTATACTAAAATAAGCCCAAATGGGTACATGATTTGAGTGTAAAGGATAATAACATAAACAAATTAGGAGAACAAGGAATAAATTACCTATCCAGTCTTTGGATAAGTGAAAAATTCATGATCAAAGGAGAACCAGAGAAAAGTATGAAAGGCAAAATGGGTAATTTTGATTACATTAAATTAAAAATGTTTTGCATAGACAAAACCAAAAGAAACAAGATTAAAAGAGAAATGTAAAGTAAGAAAAATCTTTACAGATAGTATTACTGAAAAAGGTCTTATTTCTAAAATATATGTAGAATTTGGTCAAATTTATAAGAATAAAAATCATTTCTCAACTCATAAATTGTCAAAGGATACAGACAATTTTCAGATGATGAAATTAAAACCATCTATAATCATACAAAAAAATGCTCTGAATCAGTATTGATTAGATAAATCCAAATTAAAACAATTCTGATATGCCACCTCATAATTCTCAGATTCGCTAAGATGACAGGAAAAAAATAATGATAAATGTTGGGGCAGAGTAAGGGAAAACTGGAACACTAAAGCATGGTTGGTGGAGTGATAAAATGATCCAATCATTCTGGAGAGCAATCTTCAACTATACCCAAAGGGCTATCAAACTGTGTATATCCCTTGAGCTATCAGTAACACACCAGGATTTGGATCCCAGAGAAATTATAAAAAAGGGGAAAAAAACCCACATGTTCAATAATGTTTGTAGCAGCTATTTTTGTGGTAGCAAAGAATTGTAAAATGAGTAGATTCCCATCAATTGGGGAATGGCTGAACAAGTTGTGATAGAGGTATTGAATATTATTGTTTTATAAAAAAAATTATGAATAAGCTGATTTTAGAAAGGCTTAGAAAGATTTACAAGAACTGTTGCCGAGATAAACAAGAACCAGAAATACATAGCACACAATACCAGTAAGAATGTGTTATGATCAACTATGAAAGACTTGGTTCTTCCCTTTAGTTCAGTGATCCAAAGCAATCCCAATAGACTTTGGACAGAAAATGCCATCTGCATCCAGAAAAAGAACTATGGATGTTGAATGTAAATCAATACTTCTATGTTCACTTTTTTGCCATTTTTTCCTTCCCCCATGTTTTTCCCTTTTTTTCTGATATTTCTCTGCCAACATGATTCATAAAGCAATGTGTACTTAAAAAATTTTTTTAAAAGATAAATGAAATAAAAGGAGAGTAAATGGTCATGTTTTTATTAGCATGGCAAGTGTCTTGATTTAAAATTGACTTGTTCTCAGATAAGGGCAAAATCCATAGCATGTAACTATAATGGGTTTCTAGGATACATGCAGATTCTATAAGACAGCATCTTTCCATGTGGAAAAGCTAAGTAATTTAATTTTACATACCAGTTACAGAATGTTTTCCTGTGCTCTCTAGTCTCCTGAAGTCACTTCTATTCTACTTCATCACAAGTGTCCTCTTTAATTTGAGAGAAAATAGAACAGCACTGTCACAAAAAGGCATGAGTTTTCTCTTCTGAGAGATGATCCAGGCTCTGTCCATTTTCCAGAGCCTTTTCTTTATACCAGACTCCTCTTTTTTTCCTTATTCTCCAGGGTATATTTCTTACTCTTACTATCACAGCTATATCATAGAAACCTCTTTTACCCTGGAAGCTCTGCAAACACCTCAGTCTACAATATTGCTAGTACCTTCTGATTTTTCTGTAACAATTTTTTCCTGTTAGCTAGTTCTTTACAGAATCTTCATTTTATGATAGAAACTCAAACTTCTTTCACTTCTAACTTTTAGGATGTTACCATGTGCCTGCATTGAGTATCTTCTTCTTTCTTCTTGCTTTTTTTTTTTTTTTGCATTGTCTTCTGCTATTAGAATGTAGACTCCCAAAAGACATGCATTGTCTTTATTTTTGCTTGTGTTTTATGCCTATCAATTAGCATATTGCTGGGACATATTATATCCTTGGTAAATGGTTGTTGACAACTTGTTATGACAAAGATTTTGGAGTACAGAAGAGGAAAGGTTGTATCTAATCTAAAATGTGTTTTTGCAAATACAAATGAATGGAAAGGTAATTTCTCCCATATATATGGTTACTTATGATTAATCAAAGCTGTGAAAAGCAAAACACACCCTGGTGTTTTAAAAAAGATAGCATCCTTAATATAAAGCCTGAAAGATTCAATGTTCTCTGAAATCCTAGGAGATTGCTAATGATCAATTATAAAGCGATACTAACCAAGGTGAAATTGAAGGTCATGAAATCATTCATCAAATACCAAAGGGAAGATATCTGAAGACAAATCAATTCATGCTTAATGAAGTCTGTGCAAATGTAGCATCCTACCCCACCTTCCCACACAGTGAGTCATGCTCCTTTCTACTAAAAGCAACCCTTATAAGGTGAAAATTTCATTCACCAATTTTTACCTTTAATAGTCACTCAATGAAACTAATAAGTTCAATGAAAAGATATTTAGTGAGATGTCTTCATAAGAAAAATAACAATAAATCATTCTTATCATAAATCTACATATCACTTTTCAAAAATAAATACCTCATTAGTGGGAAGGAGACATGCTTTGAGAACAAAAATGGAGAGGTATACATGTAGGGAATAGATACAATCAAAGAATATGTATAATAGAGGTATATATTTATAAAAATGTGTCCAAGTGTCTAAATGTAGGGTATTCATGAAGGAAAATAAAACAATGCTCAGACAGAAGGAATATGAGGCAAGTCACAAGACTACATACCTGGAAGGGCCACAAATCTCTTTTCATGATGTAATTTGCATTTATCCTCCTGAGCCTACTTCTTTTTTGGTCCCTACAGGACATGCAGCTTCTGTTGGATATTATCCTTCTGGACATATAGTATTTGCCATACATTTCTCTGCTGAATACTACTCTGCTAGATGTTTTTTCCACTTTTTTATACTTCCCTAGTAACTGCTTTCAGATATGACTCTATTGGGGTATGGCCACAGAGTTTTTCTCTGCTTCCAGATTCAGGTTTCAGATAAAGTCCTTAGTTATACTGATAGTTTCTTCATAAGAAGAGTTGTTTCTGATCTCTTTTTTAATTCAAAATCAGATGTAATTGATGGTAATTTTTTTTTAAACAACCATTCTAAACTTTGATCAAAAGAGCCTTCTCTAAAAGGAGATCAATTACAAACCACCTCATCATTTTCCCCTAAAAAGGCTCTTATTATTGTATTTATTTTTATGTATTCATTATTTATTAATGAATTTACTCACCATTTATTTTGCAACAGGTTCTGTGCAAGATATTTCTAGCAAGGGAGTCTTTCAGTAATCTAGGTCTTTAGAACAAAGAGATATTCCTTCATAAATTACTAATGCTCTCAAACTCAAAGCTGTCTTGATGACTTCGTTTTTTTGTTTGTTTGTTTTTTGGACTTGAAATTTGATGGCCAAACTAACTTTAATTTATGCTGAATATTCTGTATATCTACAAATTTCAGTCTCTAACTGAAGTTAGAGTTTGAAGGACTATCTATGCTAAAGTTACTCATGAAAGATTGGCTAAAATACTCTGAAGTTTCAAGGGTCTCCGGATCTCAACTTCAATCCCACTTTGCTGTCTTATATAAAAGAGTAAGAGAAAGGCACAGAAACAAACTAAGCCTGGGGTGTAAAATCATTGTTCTCTTTCTTCTCTAGCCATCTTTCTGGACTTTTATATGAAAAGTTATCCAAAGCCTGAGTGAATTTCTAAACTTACCTTTACACTAGTAGCTAGAAAAATAAGTGAGCAATAGGAAACAAGAGAAAGGCTGATAGACAAAGAGCTAATTAATCCCAATAAAATTAAAGACTTTTATCTCACCTCCTCATTACATATTTGCCAATCAGGGTTAAGTTTTACTTGTCAGGAGAGTTTCCTTTCATTAGAGATTTAAGCCATTTAAGAATTCCTCTGTGGTTCAAGCCATTTTCCAATTGATAAATGGTCAAAGGCTATGAACAAAAAAATTTTCAGATGAAGAAATGGAAATGATTTCTAGTCATATGAAAAGGTACTCCAAATCCCTAATGATCAGAGAAATGCAAATTAAGACAACTCTGAGATACCACTATACACCTCTCAGATTGGCTAAGATGACAGGAATAGATGATGACCAATGTTAGAGGGGATATGGGAAAACTGGAGCACATACGTTGTTGGTGGAACTATGAACAAATCCAACCATTCTGGGCAACAATTTGAAACTATGCTCAAAAAAAGGAGGGAAAGGGACTCAAATGTGCAAAAACATTTGTGGCAGCTCTTTTTATAGTGGCAAGAAACTGGAAACTGAGTGGATGCCCATAAACTGAAGAATGGCTGAAAAAAATTATGGTATATGAATGTTATGGAATATTATTGTTTTATAAGAAACAAGCAGCAGGATGATTTCAGGGAGGCCTGGAGAGACTTGCATGAACTGATATTGGATGAGGTAAGCAGAACCAGGAGATCATTATACATGGCAACAACAAGACTATACAATGATCAATTCTGATGGACATGGCTCTCTCCAACAATGAGATGATTCAAACCAGTTCCAATTGTTTAGTGATGAACTGAGCCATCTACATCCAAAGAGAAGACCGTGGGAACTGAGTATGGAGCACAATATTGTATTCACATTCTTTCTGTTGTTGTTTGCATGCATTTTTTTTCTTTCTTAGTTTTTCTTCTTCCTTCCTTGATCTCATATTAGAATATTTATCAATATTCTAATATTGTGCAACAAGATAACTGTATAAATATGTATACATATATTGCTTTTAACACATATTTTAACATATTTAACATGTATTAGACTACCTGTCATCTAGGGGAGGGATAAGGGGAAGGAGAAGATAATTTGGAACTGAAGGCTTTGCAACATTTGTCAATGTTGAAAAATTACCCATGCATATATTTTGTAAATAAAAAGCTTTAATTAATAAAAAGAGCTATAAAAATAATTCTCTGTGGTATCTTTAGTTATGAAGAGAAAGCACTGACCATCAGTGTATTGATAACATGATAGCCAAATTAATAAATTAATTATTAATTACCAGGAAATCTTGTTTCCTGGGAGTTTAACATCATCATAGCAAATTTCTGTTGTTAGTTTTAAGGGCAATTTATATGCTTTAGCTTTCATAATTGTGGTATTGTAGAGTTGCATGAGACTCAAATGTTGAGTACTTGGTTCATACCAAAATGCATTAGGAAAGCTCACTGGTTAAAAAAACAGAAGCTACAGCCTTTTTTAGATTATTGAATTAAAACAAATAATCACTTACTAATAAAAATGATTATTCTTTGATTTATCAAACACAAATGAATGAATTCAATTTAATTTTCTGCAGCCATTTCTTCATGTAAAAATGAAAGTTTGGGTGTAAATTGTGTTCCAATTTTTTGACTCCATTCAATTGTAAATTAAGAATGTTTATATGCTTAATTTTGCTTTAAAAGAGAACCTTTCCCATGGCTCTTCTTTTAGAAATATATACAAAAATGATTTAATAAAATGTAGAAATAGAAAAGACAGATAATGGTGCAATTTATATTTTAATTACATCCCTATCACTTGACATATATTTGGGGGCTCTAATGAACATGGAGGAAAAATGTGCCTTAATATTAGGATAATAGAAAAAACTATACAACAGAACTAAAACACAAAAATAGAATAGGGTGGAACAGTCATCTATAAGAACAATTTGATGAATGTTAAAAAGAGTGTCTATGTAGCTACAGTTTGTTACTGGACTAGTATAACTTTCCACTATAAGTTCAATAATAATTTGGAAATGCAAGTAAATTTTATTAAATTTCATGAATATTTTATTACCTCAGCCTAAAATCTATGACTTTCTGATATTTTCAGGGATTCCCAGATTGTAAAGTAAACCTGATAGGTTTTGTAAGAAAAAGAACCTTACCATTTATTTTACTGATGAAAAATCATTTCTGTTTGAGTTTCTCCATTAATTTCTCCATGTGTTGGTATTTTTAGTTTCCTAGTCAGGCTTGCCACTACACAAGAAAAGAATGCAATTTACAACTCTGAAAAGAAATATAGCTTCTTCCACTTCATTTGTGTTTCATCTTGATTATCAACACATTTGTCATCTCCCTGTAATTTATTCATTATTTTTACCAGAGGAATATGAAGGGAAAAAAGAAGATAAGTGCACTTGTCAAAATGTGAAACAGATGCTCTAACAATGATTGGAGACAATTAATGTTCTACATAAGAAGCAACAGGCTGAGTTTGTGTTTAGCTTAAGAATTTTATAGCGAACAGACTTATGAAAAATGCAAATGCAGGTTGAAGGTTTCTTTTTATAAGTATGAAAAAAAAAGTCTGTCCTATTTATTTATTTAACTATTTTTTTAAAAATTGTGATGAGAAACTGGCTTCTGGGTCCCCCTCAAGAGAACTATTCAGACAATGAGAGGAAAAAAAATAGATGAACGATATAAACTGTGACTAGAGCATAGAAAAGCATTTACTTCTGAGAAATCATTTCTGAAAGCTGTTCAAATCGAAATGAGGATATAGATGGAGTTGAAATTTTCAACTTGGTGAAGACAAAACGTTTTCCTAATTTTTTTAACTTTCCACTTCCCCTCTTCTCACACTTTTGCATGAATTGGGCACCATTCATTATTCATTTCCTAAAAATACATGAGGAAATATTCCACTTATATAGTCTTAATTTTTTCTTGCTCACAACTTTACATATGCATTTTATACTGACATTGTATACTTTAAAAAAAATCATTTAACAAGTATTTGCTAAATGCCTGCTATCTGCTGGGCTTTTTGCTAACTGCTGGGGATGCAAAGACAAAAATAAGAAAATAAACAAACAAAAAACAGTCCAACTCTTAAGGAACATATACTCCAATGAAGAGAAAACATATTGAAAATAACCTTGAACAGATTTCCAGACATCCCTTTATCATTATTTTTTAGTCTTGGGTTCAAACTATTAATCTTCCAAAACATATAGGAACAGAGTAAGAGAGTTCCTAAGTGAATTTGATAAATTTCAGTTGTGAGGCTCAAACAGTAATACAAGGTGCTGAAAGATTAACCAGTTATGATTGTTGAGCTAATGTCAATAACTTTTGAAAGGTAGTAGAAAATGAAATAAATACAGCTGAATTGGAGAAAATGAAATTTCCAAATACATCCCCTACTTTTCCCTCCCCAAAAAGAAGGGGAATATTTAAAGTGAGGAAAATATAAACATTGGATTTGTTTTTAATTCACAGCAAAATTCCAAATCCCATTATAAACAGAATAGTTAATGAAATTCAGAAAGGAAGGAATCATCTCAAAAAATCAACATGTTGAGGTGAAGCCAAGATGGCAGAGAGGACACATGCTTCATTCTAAGCTCCCCTTCTACCCTTACTACTAATTACCAAATTCAGCCTCAGAAATAGTGCTTGACTGATAAAATCCACAAATAATGGGAGTACAACAAATTACCATCTGAAGGTAATCTGGAAGATCACCAGAAAAGGTTTGTCCTGATTGGTGGGAAGAGGCCAGTATAGGCAGGAAGGCATAACATGGAGGCTAGCACACTGAGCGAACCAGGGGTGGGGCAGTCTCCATGGGTGGAGAATTTGCAGTGAGGACTCTACCACAGGTTGACTGCTCTGCTTTGGTTACAAAGCAGTAGATCAGCAGAGAAGTTACACAAATGTCAAAGGTAGAGTGTACTCCAAAGAACAACAGAATTTAACAGGACCTGACCACACCCACCCAGCATAAGAAATGACTCAGTACAGACCACAGTGCAGCTGTGCAGCCACATTCTGCAGCATGAGGCTTTTGCCCAGGGCAGCCACACTTCTGCAAAGCAGGGGGCTTTGCCCAAGGCAATGAAACTTCCATAGCACAGCCTTTCTTCCCAGGGCAGTGACTCTTCTGCTACAAGACTTTTCCCAAGGCAGAGGCACTTTCAAAGCTCAGCCACTCTTTGCAGCCCATTTGCAGGACAGCTACTGTCCATCAATCTCTCCCTGTTCTGTAGAGGAAGCTGGTAACCTCCTTGCCCTGAAGGCTGATCCTAAAGGCTTTTTAAAAAATGAGTAAAAAAGCCAAGCAAACTCTAACTATTGATAGCTTCTATACAGAAAGAGACCAGGTTTTCAACCATGAGGAGACTAATAGGACACAGTCTCCAGACAAAACCCCAAAGGGGCGGGTGTAACCTGGTCCCCATCACACAAGGTTCTCTTAGAAGAAATTATAAAAGATCTTAAAAGAGAACTAGAAGAAAAATGAGGAAAGGAAAGAGAAACTCTGAAAGAGAGCATGGAAAAGGCATATAACACGTTAAAATAAAATTTTTTTAAAGTGGGAAAAAATACAACTTCCTGAAATGTGAATTGGAAAAAGTAAAGAACTCCCAGGGAAACAGAATTTGTGAATTAGAAAAGATAAAGAACTTCCAGTACAATAAGATTTGTGAACTGGAAAAAGAAAATAACTCAGCTTTAAAAAAAATAGTGAAATGGAAAAAATTGCATAGAGCAAAACAACTCATTTTAAACTCAATTGGTCATATACAAAAAGAAATTTTAAAAAGCTAATTAAGAAAATAATCATTAAAACTCAGAACTGAACAAATGACTCATTGAGACATCAAGAATCAGTCAAGCAAAACCAAAAAAAAAAAAAAAAAAAAAAGAAAGAAAATGAAAAAATAGAAAAAATGTTAAATATCTACTTGTAAAAACAACGAAACTGGAAAATAGATATAGGACAGGTAATTTGAGGATTATTGGACTTTCTAAAAATTATTATGAAAAAAATAGCCTAGACAGTATTTTATAGGAAATCATCAAAGAGAACTACCCAGATGTAATAGAATCAAAAGGTAAAATAGGCATTGAAAGAATTCATCAAACACCTTTTGAAAAAGACCCCAAAATTAAAATTCCAAGGAATATCATGGCTAAATTTCATGACTATCAGACTAAGGAAAAAATATTACAAGCAGTCAGAAAAAAAATTCAAATACCAAGGAGTCAAAATAAGAATCACTCAGGATCTAGCTGCTTCCACATGAAAGAATTGAAGGGTCTGGAATCTGATATTCCAAAAGACAAAAGGACTTGTAATGTAGCCAAAAATAAACTATCCAGCTGAGCCGAGCATTTTTGTCCAGAGAAGAAAATGGATGTTTAATGAAACAAGTGAATTACATTTCTTTCTAATGAAAAAAACACAGATAAACAAAAAATTTGACCTCCAATGATAGGACTGAAGAGAAGGAGAAAAAGGTAAAAAGAACTCTTGAGAACTGTATTTCTCTTATGGACATACATAAAGAGTGCATGGATAATTTGATTTTACTGATATAAAAAAGGGAAGTAGAAGTGGAAAGGGGATAGTACCATAAAAAGGGAAAGGGGGAGATAAAATGAGGGAAATTACATCCCACAAAGAGGTAAAGGAAACCTATCATATCTGAGGGAACTTAGGGAGGCAGAGGAACATTGTGTGAATTACTCTCATCAGATTTGGCTCAAAGAGAAAATAATTGACATATTTGGTTTATGGAGAAAGTTTTCTCACCTCATTAAAAAATGGGAGAGGAAAAAGGAAAAGGAAAAGAGTAATAAGGGAAAGGTATAAGAAAGAGGAAGTGTCTCAGAGGGGGTGGGAGGGATTCCAAAGAGGGAGAAGTACATAAGGTAAGCGGTGCCCATAAGTTTAATACTGGGGTGGGGGGTAATAGGGGGAAAGAAAAGCATAATCTGGAGATAATAAGCTGGCAGGAAATGCAGAATTAGTAGTTTTAACCATAAATGTGAATGAGATGAATTCTCCCATAAAGCAGAGGCAGATAGCAGATCGCATTAAAAGCCAAATCCTACAATATGTTGTTTCATTTAAAGCAGGTTAATACATACAGAATAAAGCTAAAACGCTGGAGCAGAATCTATTATGCTTCAGGTAAACTCAAAAAAGCAGGGGTAGCCATCCTTATTTCAGATCAAGTAAAAATAAAAGTTGATCTAATTAAAAGAGATAATAAAGGAAACTATATCTTGCTAAAGGATAGCATAGACAATGAAGCAATATCAATATTAAATATATATGCACCAAGTGGTATAGCATCTAACTTCCTAAAGAAGAAGTTAAGAGAATTGCAAGAAGAAATAGACAGCAAAGCTATAATAATGGGAGATCTCAACCTTGCATTCTCAGAATTTGATAAATCAAATCACAAAACAAATGAGAAAGAAGTTAAAGAGGTAACTAGAATATTAGAAAAATTAGGTATGGTAGATCTTTGGAGAAAACTGAATGGAGACAGAAAAGAGTATACTTTTTTCTCATAAGTTCATGGAACCCATACAAAAATTGACCATATATTAGGACATAAAAACCTCAAAATTAAATGCCGAAAAGCAGAAATAGCAAATGCATTCTTTTCAGATCACGGTGCAATAAAAACAACATTCAACAAAAAACTAGGGGTAAATAGTAAAAGTATGGTTTTACCAACTTACCCAAAAAGTAATGGGTAACTAAATAATCTCATTCGAAAGAATGAATGGGTGAAATGGCAAATCATAGACACCATAATTTAAACCAAAAAAATGACAACAGTGAGAAAACATACCAAAATTTGTGGGATGCAGCAAAAGCATTAATAAAGGGAAATTTTATATTTTTAGAGGCTTATTTGAATAAAATAGAGGAAAAGATCAGTGAATTGGACTTGTAACTTAAAAAGCTGGAAAAAGAGCAAATTAAAACACCACAAACACTAAACTTGAAATTCTATTATTAAAAGGAGAAATTGATGAAATTGAAAGTAAAAAAATACTATTAATTAATAAATAAAACTAAGAGTTGGTTTTTATGAAAAATCAATAAAATAGATAAACCTGAAAAAGGAAAGAGGAAAATCAAATTGTTAGTCTTAAAAATGAAAAGGGAAAACCTTCCACCAAATGAAGAGGAAATTAGAGCAATAATTAGGAGTCACTTTGCCCAACTTTATGCCAATAAATTTGATAATCTAAGTGAAATGGATAATTACCTTTAAAAATATAGGCTTCCCAGATTAACAGGGGAGGAAGTGTATTGCTTAAATAGTCCAATTTAGAAAAAGAAATAGAAGAAATTATTAATCAACTCCCTAAGAAAAAAAAACCCAAGACCAGATGGATTTACATGTGAATTCTTCCAAACATTTAAAGAACAATTAATTCCTTTTTTTTTTTTTTATACATGACCAAACCGTTATTTTGCTATACAAAAAGAATCGGACTCTGAAATATTGTACAATTAGCCTGTGAAGGAAATCCAAAATGCAGGTGGGCAAAAATATAGGGATTAAATTCAATGTAATGGTTTTTAGTCATCTCCCAGAATTCTTTCGCTGGGCGTAGCTGGTTCAGTTCATTACTGCTCCATTGGAACTGATTTGGTTCATCTCATTGTTGAGGATGGCCAGGATTGGTCATCATATAGGACTGTTGTTGAAGTATATAATGATCTCTTGGCCTTGCTCATTTCACTTAGCTTCAGTTCGTGTAAGTTTCTCCAGGCCTTTCTGAAATTATCCTGTTGCTCATTTCTTACAGAACAATAATATTCCATAATATTCATTTACCATAATTTATTCAGTCATTCTCCAATTGATGGGCATCCACTCAGTTTCCAGTTTCTGGCCACTATAAAGAGAGCTGACACAAACATTCATCACATACAGGTCCCTTTCCTTCTTTATGATCTTTTGGGATATGCCCAGTAGGATTTGCTGGATCAAAGGGTATGAAGTCTGAAATTTTTTGAGCATAGTTCCAAATTGTTTCTAAAATGGTTGGATGATTCAATTCCACCAACAATGTATCAGTGTCCCTGTTTTCCCACATCCCCCAACATTCTGAAGGGTTGGGTATTTTTTTTTGTCTTAATTTGCATTTTTGATTAATAATGACTTGGAGCATCTTTTCATATGAAAAATAGTTTCAATTTCTTCTCGAGAATTGTCTGTTCTATCCTTTGACCATTTATCAATTGGAGAATACGTTTCTTATAAATTAAGTCAATTCTCTATATTTTTGGAAATGAGGCCTTTATCAGAACCTTTGACTTAAAAATATTTTCCCGTTTTATTGTTTCCTTTCTAATCTTGTCTGCATTAGTTTTGTTTGTACAAAAACTTTTCAGTTTGGTATAGTCAAAATTTTCTATTTTGTGATCAGTAATGATCTCTATTTCTTCTTTGGTCATAAATTTCTTCCTCTTCCACAGGTCTGAAAGGTAAACTATCTTGTAAGAAAAATTAATTCCAATGTTATATAAACTATTTGAAAAAATAGGGAATGAAGGAGTACTACCTAATTCTTTTTATGACAGATATGGTTCTGATACCTAAACCAGGTAGGTTGAAAAAAGAGAAAGAAAATTATAGACCTATCTCCCTAATGAATATTAATGATAAAATCTTAAATAAAATATTAGGAAAAAGATGACAGAAAATCATCCCCAGGATAATACACCATGACCAAGTAGGTCAATAGTAGGAAAACTATTAGCATAATCGACTATATCAATAATCAAACTAACAAAAATTATATGATCATCTCAATAGATGGAGAAAAAGAATCCATTGCAGAAGCAGAAACATTCATTCCTATTAAAAACAATTGAAAATATAGGAATAAATGATCTTTTCCTTAAAATAGTTAGTAGCATCTTTTCAAAACCATTAATAAGCATCATATGTAATGGGGACAAACTGCAACCATTCCCAATAAATCAGGAGTGAAACAAGATTGCACACTAAATAAATAGATTATTTTAGGTAGCATTGTCATCTTTATTATATTTGCTCAACCCATCCAATAGCACTTGATATTTTACAAGGTGTTTAGAACATATTTTATTTTTGCTGTAAGTGTTTTGTAGTTTTGCTCATATAGTTACTGACTTTCCCTTGGCAGAGAGGTTCCCAAATATTTTATACTATTGACAGTTATTTTAAATGGAATTTCTCTTTGTATCTTTTGCTGTTGGATTTCGTTTGTGATGTATAAAAATGCTGAGGATTATATGGATTTTGGTATCCTGAAACTTTGCTCTAGTTGTGGATTATTTCTAATAGTTTTTCAGTTAATTCTCTAAGGTTCTCTAAGTATACCATCATATCATCAGCAAAGAGTGATAATTTGGTTTCTTCATTACTTACTCTAATTCCTTTAATATCTTTTTCTTCTCTTATTGCCAAAGCTAGCATTTCTAATGCAATATTAAATAGTAATGGTGATAGTGAATTCACCCCTATTTTCACCCTTGATCTTATTGGGAATGGTTTACATTACATATGATGTGTGCTGATGGTTTTAAATAGATGCTACTGATTATTTTAAGGAAAAGTCCATTTATGTTTCTGCATCTATTGAGATAATCATACAGTTGTTGTTCATTTGATTATTGACATAGTAAATTATGCTAATAGTTTTCCTAATATTGAATCAGTCCTACATTCCTGGTATAAATCCTACTTGGTCATGGTGTATTATCCTGGACATGATTTTCTGTAATCTCTTTGTTAATATTTTATTTATTTTATTTAAGATTTTTACAATAATATTCATTAGGGAAATTCGTCTATAATTTTCATTCTCTGTTTTCATTTCACATCATTTAGGTATCAGTACCATGTCTGTGTCATAAAAGGAATTTGGTAGAAGTCCTTCTTTCTCTGTTTTTTCAAGTAGTTTATAAAGTATTGGAGTTATTTATTCTTTAAATGTTTGGTAGAATTCACATGTAAATGCATCTGGTTCTGAGGTTTTTTTCTTAGGGAATTGATTAATAGCTTGTTCTATTTCTTTTTTCTAAAATGGGAGTACTTAAGTAACACCTGCTGAAAGAAAACTCCAAGAAATATTGTGTCTAAATTTCAGAATTATCAGACCAAGGGTAAAATATTGCAAACAGCCAGAAAGAAACAATTCACATACTGAGAAGCAATATTAAGGATTACCCAGGACCCAGCAGCTTTCACCTTATAGGATCAAAGGACCTGGAATGTGACATTCAGACGTGCAAAGGAACTTGGAATGCAGCCATGAATAAACTATCTGGGTAAACTGAACATTTTCTTTCAGGGAAGAAGATGGACATTTAACAAAACAAGTGAAATCCACTTATTTCTGATGAAAAGACCAGAGATGAACAAAAATTTTATCTCTAAATATAGAACTCAAAAGAAGCATAAAAAATAAAAAGAAAAGAACTCTTGAAAAATTGTAATTCTATTATGGTTATAAATAGAAAGTGCATTTATAATTGATTTTGCTGGTATAGTATTAAAATAAGAAAGTAGAGGTGGAATTGTACTAGAAAAGGGGGAAAGTGGAGATAAAATGAGGGAAATTCCATGTCACAAAGAGATAAAGAAAAACTTGAGGGCAAGAATGGAAGGGGGTGCATATTGTGTGAAACTTAGTCTCATCATATTTAGCTCAAAGAGAGTATTATATGTATTTGGTTACACAGAGAAACATCTCTCATAGTAAAGTGAAAAGGGAAAAAGTAAACACAAAGAGAAAACTATAATTTGGGGTAAAAATGGCAGGAATTACAGAATTAGTAGTTATAACTTTAAAAGTGAATGAGATGAATTGTCCTATAAAGCAGAAGCAGATAGCAGACTGAATTAAAATATATTGTTTACAAGAAACACATTAAAAGAAGAGCGATACATACAGAGTAAAGATAAAAGGGTAGAGCAGAATCTATTATGCTTCAGGTGAAATTTAAAAAAAAAATTCAGGAGTAGCCATCTTTATCTAAGATCAAACAAAAGCAAAAATTATTCTAATTAAAAGAGATAAGGGAGGAAACTAAAGGGTAGCATAGATAATAAAGAAATATCAATACTAAACATATGTGCACCAAGTGGTATAGCATCCACATTCTTAATGGAGAAGTTAAGAAGCTGCAAGAAGTAATAGACAGCAAAATTATAATAGTGGGAGATCTCAACTTGGCTCTTTCAGAACTAGATAAATCAAATCACAAAATAAATAAGAAAGAAATTATAGAGGTAAATAGAATACTAGAAAAGTTAAGTATGATAGATCTTTGGAGAAAATTGAATGGAGTCAGAAAGGAGTACACTTTCTTATCAGCAATGCATAGAACCTATACAAAAATTGACCACATATTAGGTCATAAAGACCTCAAAATCAACTGCAGAAAGGCAGAAATAGTAAATGCATAGTTTTTACAATCACAATGGAATAAAAATTACATCCAATAAAAGGCCAGGGGAAAGAAGACCAAAATATAATTGGAAAGTAAATAATCTCATCCTAAAGAATAAATGGGCAAAACACTAAACCATAGAAGCAATTAATAATTTCATGTAAGAGAATGACAATAATGAGAGAACACACCAAAATCTATGGGATACAGCCAAAGGGATATTAGGAGAAATTTTATATCTCTAGATGCTTGCTGGCATAAAATAGAGAAAGAGAAGGTCAATTAAGTGGGCTTGCAACTAAGAAAGTTAGAAGAATCACCAATTAAACACCAAACTTGAAATTCTAAAAATAAAAGGACCGATTAATAAAATTGAAAGTAAAAAAAAATTGAATTAATAAATAAAATTGAGTCAATTTTATGAAAAAAACCAACAAAATAGATAAACTTTTATTTAATTTGATTAGAAAAAGGAAAGAAGAAAATCAAATTGATAGTCTCAAAATTGAAAAGGGAGAACTTTCCACCAATGAAGGGGAGATTAGAGCAAAAATTATGAGTTATTCTACTCAACTTTGTGCCAGTAAATTTGATTACCTAAGTAAAATAGAGGAATACCTACAAAAATGTAGATTGCCCAGATTAAGAGAAGAGGAAATAAATTGCTTTAAATGTCCCATTTTAGAAAAATAAAAAGAACAAGCTATTAATCAACTCCCTATTTTAAAAAATTGCAGAGTCATATGGATTTACATGCAAATTCTACCAAACATTTAAAGAGCAATTAATTCTAATACCATACAAACTATTTTTTAAAATAGGAAAAGGAGGACTTCTACCAAATTCCTTTTATGACACAGGCATGGTACTGATACCTAAACCAGGTAGGATGAAAATAGGGAAAGACAATTATAGACCAATTTCCCTAATGAATATTGATGCACAATTCATAAGTAAAATATTAGCAAGGAGACTACAGAAAGTCATCCCCAAGATACTATACCATGACCAAGTAGGATTTATAATAGGAATGAAGGGCTAGTTCAATATTTAGGAAAACTATTAGCATAACTGACTATATCAATAACCAAATTAACAAAAAAACCATATGATTATCTCAATAGATGCAGAAAAAGCATTTGCTAAAATACCCATTCCTAATAAAAAACACTAGAAAGTATAGAAATAAATGGACTTTTCCTTAAAAAGTCAATACCATCTATGTAAAACCATCAGTAAGCATCATATGTAATGGGGACAAACTAGAACCATTCCCAATAAGATTAGGGGTGAAAATAGGTTGCCTACTGTCACCATTACTATTCAATATTGTATTAGAAATTTTAGCTTTGGCAATAAGGTAAGAAAAAAGATTAAAGGGATTAAAGTAGGTAATGAGGAAACCAAAATATCACTCTTTGCTGATGATATGATGGTATACATAGAGAACCCTAGATAATCAACTGAGAAGACATTAGAAATAATCCACAAGTTTAGTAAAGTTGTAGCATACAAAATAAACCATATAAATCATCAGAATTTTTATATATCACTAACAAAATAGCACTATTTTCCTGAATAAACAGGCAGAGCTTAGATCTCTTTCTTATTCCCCTCAGGGATATGATACCAGATTCTCTTTTTGTTGAGGGGGAAAAAATCAAAGTTTATATTCTATGGAATTTTGTCTAGTTACCAGTGGGGCATATTGGGGAAGGTTGCTGATAATGGAGGTTAAAGTTGTACTTGAAGAAAAAAGACAGGCTTTGTCATTCACAATTTTGATGTCACATAGAGCTGAGGAGATAGGTGTTGGAAATGATATGTCTGTCCATGACTATTGTCCCATTTGGTCATCTTGCCCCTATTGTCCTAACACACAATCATGTCCCAGAAAGGTCACTATTTTCTGAAACCCTGTTCACTCTTCTGTGACTTGTGAAGTTTGCTATCCATTGTCTAGTATACATTGGGTGAGCTATGAGGGGGGGATCCGTCTATTTTAAACAGAATGCTTACAAAATAAAGGACATTTCAAACCATCATAAATAAATAAAACTTGATAACAAAGAATACAATGGAAAATAAATTGGCCTTATTTTGCTTGCCTATAGGAATAGAAGGGGATAATCAAGAGGTAACAGGTTCCTCAGCACTGAACAATCTAGCAGACACTAGATGACTAATTGGAGTTTTTGTTGAGAGGATCTATGTTATACATAGGAATTGGATTAGGTGACTGATATATTGTCCAGCTCTGTGATTCTATGATTCCAAAATTCTTCAGTATTTTTAAATAGCTATAATTCAAATTAGAAAATTTGTAAACTCCTATGGTGTATTCCACATGTATGGTAGTATATGGAAATGTATACCATAAATTTTTCATACCTTTTCATCATGTATTATTCTTCTCCATGATTTTCCATAAGTCCTCCAGAAAGGACATAGCCATATATTTCTGTTATTCCAAGTCTTCTATATGTACTTCTGTATCTAAGTAAGAAAAAGATACATTTCTTGTAGGCACAAATCATCTCATTTTTGTTTCTGTATCTCTAGTATTTTATATCTAACACCAAATAAAAACTTTGAATAATGCCTCCTGAGACGTCATGAGTTTTTATTGCTTCTTGAATTGAATGATATAGAGGCAAAATCTTCCTTGCTTCCTTGCTCTAAGTTCTTTCCATTGGTTCTAGCCATCGTTACAAAGCTGATTCCAAGTTATTTGAGAACAAATAAACAAACCAAATCCCTTTTCTATTTGTTATCATGTTTTAATGTTTAGGAAATTTAATATTTGTGTTAACAATAAATCTAAAAATGTTACCAAAAATTCTTCAACTTTAAAATATGTTTCGCTAAGTGTCACTTTATCCCCATTTTGTGTTTCCTAAAATCACTCTAAATTCTCCACATAATGATGATCAATTGCGATGGGCATGGCTCTTCTCAAAAATATAATGATTCATGGCAGTTCTATAGACTTTGGATAGAAGATATCTATTACATTCATTGAAAGAAATATGAAGACTGAACGTGGATCCAAGCATAGAGTTTTCACCTTTTTGTTTGTTTGTTTTCTTTCTCTTGTTTTTCCTTTTTGGTCTGATTTTTTGTGTACAACATGACAAATACAGAAATGTTTTAAAAGATTGCATATATTTAACCTACATTAGATTATTTACTGGCTTGGGAAGGGAAGAAGTAATGGAAGTTTGGAAAAAAAATTTAAAACACAAAGTTTTAGAAAAATGAATGTTGAAGGCTTTCTTTACATGTATTTGGAAAAATAAAAATGTTTATTTGAAATTTTTATATGGTAAATTAAAAAATAAAAACAAATAAAAATTCTACAAAAAGGCACAATTTCAAGGGCATTTATCACCTTGGTTGCCCTTCTTTGGTTTCTATTGAACTTATTAATGTCCTTCCTAAAATGACTGAGAACTATTTGTACTTATCTAGATTTGAAATATTTCATCATAATACTTGGAAAAATCAATCTTCTAACAGTTTTCATTAGCTATTTTTGATTGTTGTACTATGTTTTTAATCTGAATTCAACCCCAGTCCCCCAAATCTATGAATCTTTTTCAGGTGATCTAATAATTCCTCCTCTGTCTTATACTCATGAAGTGGATTTTTCTTAAACTTAGATCAAAAGGTTGAATCATCTTCATTAAATTCCATTTGATTGAGTTCAAAATTCTAGACTTTTGAGAATTTTTTTAAACTATACTTTACCACCTAGTATATTTAGCCACCTATTCTTCCCTGTTTTGTGTTTTCTACAACTTGAAAAGTAAACCATCTGTGTCTTAATCCAAATCATTCATAAAAACAAATAAACAAATGAACAATGTTTGGAGAAAGTCAGATACAATTCTTGGAGGAAAAACATTTTATTACAATCTTCATCCTAAAATAAAAACCATCCATGTTTCTTGGGGTGATCCCACAGTTTGGGTGGTTTTGTTCCCAAGGATCTATTACTTCTAAGAAATCACTTATGAACCTGAAATCAGCTTTTTTCCAATGATTTTCTTTTTTGCTATTACAGCACCCAAAGACCTATAGCATCTAAAGCCTGTATAATCTTCATTTGCAAGTAAGTCAACATTCATTCAGCATTTCCTATGTGCTAAATACTATGCAAAGAATTGGGAGTGGAGAAAGGGGAGAGTATAGATTAAAATAGAAGCAAAAATAAAAACAATCCCTGTACTTAAGGAACGTATATTTGAATAAGTTTATTGCAAATTTAACTCTTTTATTCGTGGCATGATGTCTGTCTTTACCTTTACCAGGTTTGAGTTTCATTTTGAGATAACCTCTGCAAAAACAATAAATATCTACCTATCTAAAGTATTCACTGACCACTTATTTAGTTATCTCTATCAACACAATAAATACTTCACAAATTATCTTTAAATTTTTGTATCAAAAGGAAGATCACTATGTTTTTATTTCTTATTTTCTCAATTCCATCAAACAATTACAAAATTACAAAATTTATTTAAAATTTTAATTTCTGATTTCTCTCACATCCTTCTTTGTCTTCCCCCTCAATGAGAAGGCAAGCAATTTGTTATTAATTATATACATGTGCAATCATGAAAGATGTATTTCCATGTTAGTCATGTTGCAAATAAAACAAATAAAAAATCTCCAAAAAATACAGATTTTTTTTGAGTATGCTTTGATTGCTTTCACACACTATCAGTTCTTTCTCTGTGGATGTAGAGCATTTTTCATCATAAGTCCTTCAAAGTTGTCTTAAATCATTGCAGCAATCAAAGGAGATAAGTCAATCATAATTGATCATCATACTATACTGTTATTAATGTGTACAAATGTTCTCCTAGTTCTGTTTACTTAACTCAGCATAATTTCATGCAAATCTTCCCAACCTTGTATTAAATCATCAATTCTTACAGCATAATCCTGTTGTGTCACAATCATATACTACAGCCTGTTCAGTTGGAGCCCAATTAATGGCTGTCTCCCTTAGCCCTCTCCAGTTTCCAGTTCCTTGCTAACACAAAAATAATATCTATATATATTTTTGTACATATAGTTTTTTTCTTTTTCTTTGATATTTTTGGGATACAGCTCTTGTAGTGATACTGGTGTATCAAAAGGTATGCAGTTTTATAGTCCTTTAGGCTTAATCTTAAATTGTTCTTAAGAATGGTTGGATCATTTTACAACTGCATGCATTAATATCCTTATTTTTCCACATCTCTTCCAACATTTGTCATTTTTCTTTTCTGTCACATTACTTAATTGGTTAGGTATAAGGTGTATCTCAGAGTTGCTTTAATTTGCATTTCTTTAATCAGTTATTTAAAAATATTGATTTCTTCTAAAAACTGCTTGCTCATACACTTTGTGATTTATAAATTTGGATATGAGTAATTTTTTTTTAATTTTTATAAATTTAACTCAGTTCTCTATATATTTGAGAAATAAGGTCTTTATCTTGGAAAATTTCCCCCCACTTACCTTGGTTTTCTTCTAATCTTGGCTGCACTGGTTTCATTAATGCAAAAACTTTTTAATTTCATGCAAACAAAATTATCCTTTCTGTAAGTTTCTTTTTCTTTTGTTGATAAATTATCTTATGTTTATATTGGAAAGATAAAACATTTCATGCTCCTCAAATTTCCTTATCATATCAACTTTTATGTCTAAATCATGTATGCATTTTGATATTTTGGTCCACTATTTAATATGTTGGATTACCTAGTTTCTGCCAAATTGTCTTCCAGGTGTCTGAGCAATTTTTATCAAATAGTGATTTCTTGTCCAGAAAGTTTAGATATTTACATTTATCAAACAATAAATTACAATGATCTTTACAACTATGAATCATGCAATATATCTATTCCATTGATGTACAACTCTATTTCTTAGTATCAAATTATTTTGATGATTACCACTTTGTAAAACATGTTATTAATTAATGATACTGCTAAATTACAATTCTTCACATTTCCCCCCACTGATTTCTTTGACATTCTTGACCTTTCGTTCTACAGATGAATATTGTTTTTGTTCTTTGTAGCTCTATAAAATATTTTTGGTTGATTGAGTGATATAGCACTGAATAAGTAAATTACTTTAGGTAAGATCATCATTTTAATTATATTGGCTCCACTTATCTTTGAGTGATTTCTATTCTTCAGTTGTTGAAATCTGACTTCATTTTCATGAAAAGTGTTTATATAGTTGCTGGATTTATTTTGGCAGGTAGCCTCTAAAATATTCCAATAAAAACATTTTACATGGAGTTTTTCTTTCTATTTCTTACTCCCTGACTGTTGGTAATATATAGAAATACTGGTGATTCATGTGGATTTATTTTATATCCTGCAACTTTGCTTGAGTTTTAGATAATTTCACCTAGTTTTAGAGTTAATTCTCAAAATATAACATCATATGGTCTGCAAAAGTCAGTTTTGTTTTCTCTTTGCCAGTTCTAATTCCTTCAAATTCTTTAAAAGATTGTCTTTTTAAAAAAAATTGCTTCAAATGACACAATGGGAGTAATTCCATTGACTGTCATTTCACCCTTCTAGAAGAGAACTCTTTTGTAATAAAATGGAAATACTGCTAGAGACAGGTCCAGAATTAGAATGGAATAATTCTATCTACTGCAACCATCTCTCTAGGGAGTTTTTTTCTTCTGTATTTCATGAAACTCACTTTGCCTTTGTCTGGTCATCCCTAAAGTGCTTATAGTTTATCTTGCCTTGCAGAATTTCCCATGATCACAGCCTTCCCAGAGCCTGAAAATAGACCAATTAGATACTGCATCTAGGTCTCCACAAAGTGCCTGTCATGAACTTGATTGGAATAAACATATCTTTGACTCAAAGTTATTTGTAGTCTATTCAAATGCAGAGGTATCACCTTTTATAGAATGTGCTTTTCAATAGGTTATTTTTACTCCCTTGGTAAGTGAATGTAATGCTTTTCAAAAGTGCCAACTTAATACTAACAAAACTTTTAATTCCTTTTATGACACAGAACTGTAGAGAATAAGTGACATGCATAATAAGTCTATGCAAACCTTCCAAGCCAATTCGAATTGATGGCCCCACACCTAGGAAAACATTGATGAAGTTTCATTGTATTTTTTTTAAATAATGGTTTATAGTGGTTAAATTTAATGTTTTGGATTCATAAGTGTTTGTATGTATATGCATACATATATTTAGTGACATAGCACATAGAGTGCTGACCTTGGAATCAAGGATCCTTAAGTTAATATGCTGCTTTTACCACTAACTTTCATGGCTCTGCGAAAGTCATTTGACACTCATTGAGATCTACACTGGTTGAGGAAATTCCTACATTTAGTGTTCCACTGTAGAAAAAAAAATGTTATAGAATCAAAGACCATGTAGGATAACTCCTTTATTTTACAGAGGAGGGAACTGAGTCCCAAGTAGTTTCAGTGACTTTTCACAGGTGTCACAGGAAATAAACATTAGAAGCAGTATTTGATCCTTTCAACACTGAGAATACAACATAATTCATGATTTGACACATGCAAATGAATGAGATTGGCTTCAAAATTTTAAGTAGGTGAATTATATGTTTCCCTTTCTATGTCTGAACATTCCTTTACTTATTTGATATCCAAACCCAGAACCCACTTATATCTTACTGTCTGTTCTATGACCTAAACCTCTCTGGATTCCTTCCTTCTATTCAAACTTCCTTTACTTATTTTTCATTAGTTGTTACATTAATTTGAAATTAGTTATTAAGGATTTAATAAGTATAAGGGATGTATTTATGATGGAAGTGATGAAAATAACTACCTGTTAAGAAAATTTCCTGTAGTAAAATCATTTTTTAGTTACAAGGGACCTCATTGATAATCTAGTTTAACTCTTCCCTTGTCAGAAAAGGAATGTCCAGTCTGCTAAGGATTATCGCAGTTATATGCAGGCCAATAGTTTTTCTGCAACTTAATCTTAAAGAGTTCTTCGAATAAAGATGTCAAACTCTGAGTCATGAGCTACATACTGTTCTAGTATTCACAAAGTGGAATAAAATGTGATTGCAAAATGTTTAACAAATTAAAGAAAAAATGCAATCAACACAGGAAAAGGTAAACTATGGTTTTCTAAGAAAATATGCAAATTATATGAATATGCTTTTATTTGAGTTTGACACCATTGAACCAGAAGGTAAATAGATTAAAAATAGAAAAATTCAAAATATCCTGAAAGACCATGATTCATTGACACTGCATTTGCAGTTATTAAATATAAAAGAATAATGAAATTTGCATCAATTATTTTAATGATTGCTTTTTATTTTTCAAAATACATGTAAATATAGTTTTGAATATTCACCCTTGCAAAACTTTGTGTTCCAAATTTTTCTCCCTCTCTCTCCATCACCTCCTTCCCCTAGACAACACATAATCTTATATAGGCTAATATATGCAATTTTCTAAACATATTTCCACATTTATTATGCTGCACAAGAAAAATCAGGTCACAAGGAAAAAATAAGAGAAAAAAGCAAAGAATCAAACAACAACAAAACATGAAAATATTATTTTGTGATACACATTTATTTCCCACAATCCTCTCTCTGAATGCAGATGATTCTCTCTATCATGTCTATTGGAATTCATCCTAATCACCTCCTTGTTGAAAAGAACCAAGTCCTTCACAATTGATCATCACATAATCTTGTTGTTGCTTTGTACAATGTTCTAACAAAGGACAATATTTAGCATCAGTTTATGAAAGTCTCTCCAGGACTCTCTGAAATCATCCTACTAATCATTTCTTATAGAATAATAATATTCGATTACATTCATATACTTTAGCTTATTTTGTCATTCCCCAACTGATGGGCATCCACTCAGTTTCCATTTCCTTGATACTATAAAAACCAATTCTAGTCCCTCTGTTTACTGTCTGTGTAAAAATGGAACAAACCAACATTTGATTTAATACAGCAAAAATATCACTGAAAGATGACCTAGGTGGGTTATGTCTAGAAAGTGAGGGGAACTGCATAGCTTTTATTAGAATCTAGAATCTGTTCTCACTGTTTCATGTAGGTCTATCTCCCTGAATAAGATTTCTTAATTTTTCCTTACTCATATGTGTTGTTCACCACACTTTCTGGTCTCCAGATCATAAATAGTAAAACATTTAATTGGATTTGTAACTGTAATTTATTAATTTGAGGTTCCCAATTCCATCCTCACCTTTGCAGCAGAAGTAAACTTATTCTCTTCCATCTCTTAGACTTGCTAGAGAAAGAAATCAGGTAAATTAGCCTGATTAAAGTTCATCTTTTATCTCCTGCCATCAAAGGCTAAGTAGAGTATGGTAATATTAGTTATCACTTAAAACCATTCTTATGGAAGGAGATAAAGCCTGATCCCCCTGGAATCAAGAAGTCTATTGGATAGAGTCTTGAAAGTAATAATTCTTAATTTACATTTCTTTTCACATTTAGCAACTATGTGACCTTGGTTGAATCACTTAATTTCTCTGCCCAAGTTTAGTAATCTCTAAATTGAGATAATAACACCTTTCTTGGTTGGGTTGTGGCAAAAATCTCAAGTCATCTAAAGCTATATCTTGCCTCTGGACCCAGATGGCTCTGGAGGACAAAATGAGGCAGGTGACTTCCCACAGCCTTCTCTCTGTCATCTCTAATTCATTTCCATATCATGACATCACCTTCCTGATGTCATGGGCCTCTTCAAGAAAAGAGGACAAAAACCAACCCCTGTGAGTAGTAGCAGGACCTGTCCCACTGAAGATACAACTGGAACCAACCAGTTCCTCATTCCCTCCTTTTCTCCTTTCCTTCCTCCCTCTCTCTCTCCCTCCCTTTTTTCCTCTCTCCCTCCCTTCTTCCCTCCTTCCATCCCTCCCTCTCTTTCTTTTCTTTCTTTCTTTCTTTCTTTTTTCTTTTTTTCTTTCTTTCTTCTTTCTTTCTCTCATTCTTTCTTTCTATCTCCCTCTCTCTTTTTTCTTTCTTTTCTTTCTTTCTTCTTTCTTTCTTTCTTCTTTCTCTCTCTCTCTCTCTCTCTCTCTCTCTCTCTCTCTTTCTTTCTTTCTTTCTCTTCCCTTTTCTCTATCCACATAGGATTGCATAAACTTAGCTTCAGATGCTCTTCCCAAAGGAATATAAATTTTGATTACTGAAATATCTTAGATATCTTAGGATTTATAGGCTATATTTCTATCTTAAACATTCTTAAAACCCAAATCATTCTAGCTCTGGAATTGGCCAACAATAGATCTGAGGTCCTATTTGATCACTGTCTGGGCCTCGTTTGGCTCTGAGTGAATGTAAGTAATAATTGTTTCTCTTTTGGAAAAAAAATCCTTGAGAATCTTTCCCTCCATCATTGATTTAAAAAAAAAAAAACGTTTTTAGTTTTGCCTTATTTCTTATCAAGTCTTAATCATTGTTTGAGCATTGTTTCAGTCAGAATGAGAACTGTTAAACATCTTACCTCAAAAATTTCAAGTTTTTCCACTGTATCTAGAGCCATCTTTAATCATCCTGATTTATATTTGGATTTAGATGGCTCTGGAGGAAAAAGTAAGGCTGATCACTTTGTATCTTCCTCTTTCACATAAATCCAATTCATTTGCATATCATAGTTCTCTTTAAGAATAAAGGACAAAGACCTTGGATTAATCACATGATGTCAGCCTCAGTTTACTAATCTCTAAATTGAGATATCATCTTTTTCACAGGATTGTAGTAAAAATCAAATGAGATGAGATATTTAAAACTTTTTTCCCCATGCTTTATAGTGAAGAACTGAAGCACTTCTTTACAACAGACTAGCAATGTCCTCCCATTCTCAAGGCAGCTAACAAAATCAGTTGGGAATAGGAAAACCTCTTACATTTTAAATTCTATCCTTTATAAAAGTAAGCTGCAGAGGGTATTTGTGGCATTTTCATAAACCTCAATTGTGACTTAGCATGTGGATTCTACCAAACATTTAAAGAACAATTAACTCCAATGCTACATAAACTATTTGAAAAAAAAATAGGGATTGAAGAAGTCCTACCAAACTCCTTTTATGACAACAGACATGGTACTGATACTTAAACCAGGTAGGCTGAAAACAGAGGAAAGAAAATTATAGACCAATCTTCCTAATGAATATTGATGCTAAAATCTTAAATAAAATATTAGCAAAAAGATTAAATAAAATCATCCCCAGGATAATACATTATGACCAAGTAGGATTTATACCAGGAAAGCAGGGCTGGTTCAATATTAGAAAAAAATATTAGCATAATCGACTATATCAGTAACCAAACTAACAAAAACCATATGATCATCTCAATAGATGCAGAAAAAGCATTTGATAAGATCCAACATCCATTCTTAATAAAAACACTTGAAAGTATAGGAATAAATGGATTTTTCCTTAAAATGGTCAGGAGCATATATTTAAAACCGTCAGTAAGCATCATATGCAATGGGAAAAAACTGGAACCTTTCCCAGTAAGATCTGGAGTGAAGCAAGGTTGCCCAATATCACCATTATTATTCAATATTGTATTAGAAACACTAGCCTCAGCAATAAGTGTCGAGAAAGAGATTAAAGGAATTAGAGTAGGCAATGAGGAAACCAAACTGTCATGCTTTGCAAATGATATGATGGTATACCTAGAGAACCCCAGAGATTCTACTAAAAAGCTATTAGAAACAATTCATAACTTTAGCAAAGTTGCAGGATACAAAATAAATCCCCATAAATCCTCAGTGTTTTTATACATCACCAATAAAATCCAACAGCAAGAGATACAAAGAGAAATTCCATTCAAAATAACTGTTGACAGCATAAAATATTTGGGAATCTATCTACCAAAGGAAAGTCAGGAATTATATGAGCAAAATTACAAAAATCTTTCCACACAAATGAAGTCAGACTTAAATAATTGGAAAAATATTAAGTACTCTTGGATAGGCCGAACAAATATAATAAAGTTGATAATAATCCCTAAACTAATCTATTTATTTAGTGCTATACTAATCAGACTTCCAAGAAAATATGTTAATAATCTAGAAAACATAACAACAAAATTCATATGGAATAATAAAAGGTCAAGAATGTCAAGGGAATTAATGAAAAAAGAAATCAAATGAAGGTGGCCTAGCTGTACCTGATCTAAAACTATATTATAAAGCAGCAGTCACCAAAACTATTTGGTATTGGCTAAGAAATAGATTAGTTGATCAGTAGAATAGGTTAGGTTCACAAGACAGAATAGTCAACTATAGCAATCTAGTGTTTGACAAACCCAAAGATCCTAAATTTTAGGATAAGAATTCATTATTTGACAAAAGCTGCTGGGATAACTGGAAATTAATATGGCAGAAATTAGACATGGACCCATACTTAACACCATATACTAAGATAAGATCAAAATGGGTGCATAATTTAGGCATAAAGAATGAGATTATAAATAAATTAGAAGAACATAGGATAGTTTATCTCTCAGACTTGTGGAGGAGGAAGAAATGTGTGACCAAATTTCTTATTGATCACAAAATAGAAAATTTTGATTATATCAAATTAAAAAGCCTTTGTACAAACAAAACTAATGCAAACAAGATTAGAAGGGAAGCAGCAAACTGGGAGAACATCTTCACAGTCAAAGGTTCTGATAAAGGTCTCATTTCCAAAATATATAGAGAATTGACTCTAACTTAAAAGAAATCAAGCCATTCCCCAATTGATAAATGATCGAATAATATGAATAGACAATTTTCAGATGATGAAATTGAAACTATTTCCACTCATATGAAAGAGTGTTCCAAATCACTAGTGATCAGAGAAATACAAATTAAGACAATTCTGAGATCCCACTACCCACCTATCAGATTGGCTAAGATGACAGGAAAAAATAATGATGAATGTTGGAGGGGATGTGGGAAAACTGGGACACTGATACATTGTTGGTGGAATTGGGAACGAATCCAACCATTCTGGAGAGCATTCTAGAGTTATGCCCAAATAATTATCAAGCTGTGCATAACCTTTGATCCAGTAGTGCTACTACTGGGCTTATATCCCAAAGATATACTAAAGAAGGGAAAAGGACCTGTATGTGCCAAAATGTTTGTGGCAGCCCTATTTGTAGTAGTTAGAAACTGGAAAATAAATGGATGCCCATCATTTGGAGAATGGTTGGGTAAATTGTGATATATGAATATTATGGAATATTATTGTTCTGTAAGAAATGACCAGCAGGATGAATACAGAGAGCTTTGGAGAGATCTACATGAACTGATGCTAAGTGAAATGAGCAGAACCAGGAGATCATTATATACTTCAGCAATGATACTATATGAAGATGCATTCTGATGGAAGTGGATTTCTTTGACGAAGAGACCTGTTGGAATCTTTACAAACTGTTAAGTCATTAGAGTTGATAGAGACAGTAATTATCTAATTTAGCATGGTTCAATATGATTGATTTGATCTTTAGAAGGAGATATTTTAGGCCGGAACTTGAAACAAGGTACTAAGTACAACTGATAGACAATAATGCTTGTGTTCACATCTTCCTTGAAGTTCTTAGGACCAGAGAGCACTCTGGGAGATAACCCAGAATCCCATTCTCTCACAGGAGGAGTTAACCTTTGGGAGATCATATATATAGAGGAAACTCTTAGAGCTTGAAAGAATTACTCCGGAACATTGACAGGGGTCAGAGAGGAGCACTCTGGGAGGAAGCCCACAAGCCCTCTCTTCAAGGCAAGAGAGATTCATTGCATCTTCCTCCTTGTTGCTGGATGGAGGCTGAAGAAAGCAGAGGCAGAAGCAAAGAACAAAGCTGCAAGAATTCTTGGAATCAAGCAGAGAGATGGGCCTCTGAGCTAACTGGGCTATATTGAAGGACACAATAAAAGATCTGAACTTTTATCAGCTGACTGTGATTTTGGGTGATTATTTACTTTCAACTAAAACCAAGGCTGCCTCCAGAAAACCTTCCCAAGAAACCTTTCTCCCAGAGAGAACTCTTATATTTTAAAGAAGAAAAAACACCAACAGAGACCTAACTCAGTTTCAGTTGATCAATGATGGACAGAAGCTGCTATACCCAAAGAAAGAACACTGGGAAATGAATGTAAAATGTTTGCATTTTTTTTTGTTTTTCTTCCTGGGATTTTTCTACCTTCTGAATCCAATTCTCCCTGTGCAACAAGAGAACTGTTCAGTTTCATACATATATATTGTATCTAGGATATACTGTGACATATTTAACATATATAGGACTGCTTGCCATCTAGGGGAGAGGGTGGAGGGAGAGGGGGGAAAAATTGGAACAGAAGTGAGTACAAGGGATAATGTTTTAAAAAATTACCCAGTCATGGGTTCTGTCAATAAAAAAAAGTTATAATTTAAAAAATATTAGGATATGATTGGTTAAATCAGAATTTAAATTTAAAAAAAGTATTTAAAAAGAATTTTAAAAAGTATAACTTGCATCAAAAAAAAAAAAAAAACAGTATCTCTGAATTCTGATTTCAAGAGATAGCTATTACACCAATATTTGCACTGGTATAGATAATTCCCAGATGACGAAAGTTACATTTCAAATGAGGAATGGAACTTTATCTCCAAATAGTCTTAGACTGGTGAATGGGGGATAATAGGGTGAACGACAAACCTAGTATCACCTAGAAGGAATATGTCAGAGGAAATACGTGAACCCAGAGCTTTCTGGCTTTGAAGCTAGCACTCAGTCCACTATGGCATGGTTCATTTTTTTATAACAAGGTGTACCTGGAGATGAAGCTCTAAACTGATATAAAACTTAAATAACAACTTTCTTGAGGGAAGAGAATATCTTTAATTCTAATTTTAATGAATGATTTCATTCAGTTGCCCATTTTAATCTCTTTTTGCATTTGGCCAATCTAATTTTTAAATGAATTGCTTTGTTCAACGGATTTTTTTTTCCATTTCACACATTCTATTTTCAAGGTATTATTTCCTTTTTCCATTTTGTCAAATCTATTTTGTAAGGAATTATATACTTTTTTTTTTCATTTCACGAACTCTATTTTGTAAGGCATTTTCTTCAGATAATTTCTCTGTTCCATTTTCCAAAATTTCCTACAATGTTCACATGTCCTTTCCCCATGTTTATTCTAACTCTCTCTTAATATCCTTTTTGAATTCTTCCAAGAGTGCCTTGTAAGATGGGAAATAACCTATATCACCTTTTGGGACTTCATCTGGAGATGATTTGCTTTCAGTATTCTCAGGGTTTGTGAAGTCTCTTCTTTTTCTCCATAAAAATCATCTATGGTCAGACTTCTTTGTGCTTTTCTGCTCATTTTTAAAAAGCTGAGGTCTACTATTAGGACAAAGAGAAGATTGTCCCAAGCTTTCTCTATAGGCAAAAATGGCTGCTCTGGACCAGTGCTGACTAACTTCTAGGGCTGGGAGGGTATGGCCAGGTCCTGCAACATTCTGGGGTTCAGGGGCTCAATATTTGCCTTTTGTATTCGTGTTGGATGTCTCACAAGTATTTTGCTCTCTGTTTTGTAACCAGGACAGAGTACCAACACTGCTATAGATTCCCTGCTTTTGAACACCACTACCTTGGGTCTCTGTGCTGTGCCTGCACTCAGCTACCACCCTTTGCCCAATTGAAACAAAACATTTTCTGAAGTTCTTTCCAAATATTTTCTGTTAGAAATTTGTTACACTCCAAAAATTTGTGGGTCCCGTCACTCCAAAACCAGGTCATAGGCTTGATTTGGTGTTGATCTGAGAAATGTCAGGGAAAGCTCAGTTACAGATGTGTCTCCTCTGTGCCATCTAAGTTCCACTCTTCAGGGAATATCTTTTGCCTTTGTTTGTTACCCAAGTGTTCAGATAAGAGTCTGACATAGACAGTAGGGGTTTAATAAATGTTTATTGATTGCTACTTTGTTTTGTTATCACTAAATAGAAGTGCTTAAGGGCTTTTCTGAGTTTATTTTGTATCTTTTTTTTAATCTCAATTATTTGTGCAATTATCTCTATTATTTTCTTTTCTTATTTTCAGATTTTCTAAGTATACCATTAATTATAATCTGACAGTATGATCTGTTATTTGTTCTTCATACTCAAAGAGAACAAATGACATCACAATGTGAGAGTCAAGGTACACTGTGTTCAACTGTGACTGATCATGCGTTTGGGAGGCTCTACCATGGATGGGGAACAAAGAGTCTGAAAATCTGGGATGAAAAAGTCTTTAGATTTGTGCATCTCATTAGTTTCTTTGTCCTACTGGTATTATGCTTTACTCAGAGCATAGTATCTTCTTTGATGCAGTCAAGCCATGCTAGGTAGTCCTGTGTCAATATCTCTCACATCTCACAATCAATACTTTGTTAGAATGCTTCTGAAAGTGTGTTTGTACTGCTTCTTACTTCCATGTGAAAAACAGTCTTTTATGTAAACATATATTTGGAATTTGGACTGTGTGGTCAGCCAATTGAAGTTGCCCTCTCTATAGTAGATTTTGAGTGATTGGCAGTTCAGCTCCAGAAAGGGCTCATTGACCAGTACCTTGTCTTGCCAAATAATCTTCAAAATTTTTCTAAAACAATTAAAAATAGAAGTGGTTCATATTTCTGACATGGGGCTGATAGACTTCTCACATTTCACAGGTACACAACAATAAAGTCAGCACTGTGGTTCTATGGATCTTCAGTTTAGTATGTATTCTGATACTTTTGTCTTCTACACTTTCTTTTGGAGTTTCCTAAATGCTGAGCAAATTCTGATAATAAGGACATAAATCTCATCATCTATTTGGACACCTCTGGAAAGAGTACTTTTAATGTAAGTGAACTTCTTTACAACATTCAAAATTTCTCTATTTGCTATAACTAAAAGTTCCATATATAGATGATATGGTGCAAACTGGTAAAGAACCTCTGTTTACTTGTTACTTGATAAGCCAAATTAGCACAAACCCAGTGAATCCATACATTCTTTGTTGCATTTCTGCCTCAGAGACTGCTTGCACAATCTTCTCCAAACAAAAAGTTGTGCACCAACTCTCCCTTCACTTTAGTCCCATCTGATAGTTATTTAGATTATCATCAGATTGATAACTGAGCTTGTGGCCATTTTTATCCTCATTGATGGTTCCTAACAACATTAGGGGAAACATTCTAAAAAGCATGAAAGTAAACAAACAGCTATACTTCACTGTGATTACTGGAAAAGAATAAGAGAGTTGTCCCTTATCCAGAATCCATGCAAGCATGTCATCATGAAAATGGCATAAAATAATGCTGAACTTCTCTAGGCAACCAAATTTAACTACAATCTTCCACAAATCCCCATGACTGACAGTACCAAAGTCCTTGGTCAGGTTAATGAACATTGCATGCAGAGCTCACTTCTGGTCCTGTAATTTTTCCTGGAGTTGTGCAACTAACATCATGTTGGCTATTTTTCTGGTCCTTTCTGAAGTCACACTGGCTCTTGGGACAATGATATTTTTCCAGGAGAAAACTCAGTCAATTAAGGAGTACTCTGGCAAGGACCTTGCCACCATAACTAAGTGAGAGGCAGCTTCCCCAGCTTGTATTGGTCACATGAAAACTTGCTTCTTTTTCCTTTATAAAAATAGACAAAGTATTTATGATCTCCTGGAGAAAAACTTCCTCTTCTTGTATAACATGGAAGAGTTCATGATAGAAGCTTCTGTAGGAGTACTGAACAACTTGTCTTGTAGATTTCTTTTGGGATAGAAACAGAGTCAGATGCTTTGCCACAAAGGAGAAAACTAATGACCTTTAAACTTCTTCAATTGGAGGTTCAGCTAAAGAAATATTGATTTCAGCCTGAGGCATACAGTCAATAAGTTCAGCATTGGTTGATTATGGTCTATTGAGAGCACTGTGGGGTTTTTCAACCCACGTCTCCTATATCATGTCCTTATCACTATTAATATGGCTCTATCAGCACTGAGTAGTTGAAATGGAACAGAGGTCTTGGGCACACAAATAATCTTCAGAGAACCACAGAACGCATTTTGAATTGCTGCTACCTATATTTTAAAAAAAATCTCATCTCTCTTCTTACTGAACCCCAAACCCTGCATCTCTCTAAGATTTTCTTGTACTCTCTTTATTTTTTCCTTTTCAGAGTTAGACACACTGTCCTGCTCATAAATATTGTGTGGATCTCATTTTTTACTTATTAATTTTTAAATTTCACCATCATTTTCATGAAATCAATCCTGATATTTGTTATCGTTCTGACCCAGATAAGGAAACATGGTGCTGTCTGCCACATCTATGAAAGCTTCCCACTCCTTTTCTGGTTTACTATTTCTAACGGTAAGCTGATTTAGCTTTTCCTCCAGGTCAGCAATAAACTGTTCAAGTAAGGAGAAGTACTCTAATGTCATGACATTAGACATGTCCTCATCTCCTCAAAGTTGCCTTGCCTCAGGGCTATCACTTTTGTTGATGAGAATGTTTAATTGGGAAAGGACAAGTCTATAATCAGTCCACCACCTTGTACCACCCATCATCTTTATCACTCTTATATCTTTCCTGTCTCTTCTTACAATAATAGTCTATTAAATGCCATGTTTGCTGTGATGTATCCGAGATGTTTTATTACATTTAAGTAAAGAGAAAACAGTGCTGAGGAGAAGAAGCACAAGTCTTCCATAGTAAGTGATCCTTGAGGTTACTGTTTCTGACTCCTTTCCCAGATACCTCACCCCCCAAACAACCAATAATATGCCTGAGTCTAGTCCTGTTCTTGCATTAAAATCCCCAGAATTACAAGTTTGTCTTCTCTGGCGAATTGATTTTGAGAATCTCTAGGTCTTCATAGAATTTTTCTTTGAGTTCCTCAGGATTCATAATGGTACTAACAGACACTTTGATGATAAGATCATGTCACTTACCTGCAATTAGCAGATATGTTGTCATGAAACTGTCATTCAGTCTTTCAGGAAGTCATACAAGCTTGCCTACTAGGTTAAATACTATCACAAAACCTCTGGTAGCTTCATGACACTTCTCATCACAGTGGCCGCCCTGGAAATACATGTTTATAGCTCTGACTGAAATCAATAAGCTGACCTTAACTTGCCAGACTTCTTTTTTATTCAGAGTTACTATTTTGATATGATATCTGCTGAGTTATCTCTCAACAAGAGGAGTTTTTTTTATTGATTAGAGAAATGCAAATTAAAACAACTCTGAGGTACCACCTCACACCTATCAAATTAATTGAGATAACAGGAAAAGAAAATGATAAATAATGAAGGAGATTTGAGAAAACTGGGACACTACTTCATTATTGGCAGAGTTGTGAACTGGTTCAGTCATTCTAGAACTATGTCCAAGGGGATATCAAATTATGATACCTTTTGATCCAGCAATGTCACTCTTGGGTCTGTATCCCTAAGAGATAATAAAGGAGAGGAAAGGACCCATATGTACAAAAATGTTGGTAGAGACTCTTTTTGTGGTGGCAAGGAATTGAAAATTGAGTAGGTGTCATTAATTGTGGAATGGTTGAATAAATTATGTCATATAAAGCTAATGGAATATTATTGTACTATAAGAAATGATGAGCAGGCTGATTTCAAAAGAGCCTACAAAGCCTTACATGAAATGATGATGAGTAAAGTGATCAGAATCAGGTGAACATTGAACTCAGTAATAGAATGATTATGTAATGATTCACTATGATAGACTTAGCTCTACTGACTCGCAATGCAGTAATACAAAACAATTTCAGTAGAATTGAGACAGAAAATACCATCTGCACCCAGAAAGAAAAATATGGAGAATGAATGCAGATTGCAGGCTACTCTTTTCATCATTGTTATTTGTGCTTGCTTTTCTTTCACATGGTTTTTCCCTTTTGTTCTATTTTTTCTTTTACAACATGACTAGCATGGAAATAGTTTTAAATGATTGTATATGTATAAGATATATCAGATTGCTTGCTGTTTCAGAGAAGGAGGAGGTGAGATAGGGAGGGAGACAAATTTGGATCTCAAAATCTTATAAAAATGAATGGTGAAAACTATCTTTACATGCAATTGGAAAAATAAAATACTGTTGAGAAATAGAGAGAAAGAGAGAATCCAGGTTTAGTGGATTTAATGTTGTCCATTAGTGTGCACACATTCTATATGCCTATGATGAATGAAATCAGCTTTGAGATGTTTTGTACATTTTTTTTCTCTGTTTTGATCATAGGATTGAATTCTTACCTGATATGGTAAGTACATCAGGGTTGGGTGAAGAAGGAAAAATGTAGGGCACATTTTTTAGCCTAAGGTCAAAAGGTAAGCAGTGCAGCCTTTTTAAAAAAAGGCCAAATTGGTGAAGTAAAGGCAGGCACTCACCTAAACTCTTCCTCAGATTCTTAAAAATACCTTTAAATAATGGCTCTAAATGAATTTCTAGAGTGGCAGAATCTATATAAAGATGGAGTAAAACATTTTTTTTTCTATGCAAACAACATCAGTTGGCAAGAATGGTCCATTAGCTTATGGTGAGAGGAATGCAGTCCAGTAGAAGCTGTGCATACATGGACCAGGGCCCAATAAACCAGGAGTAGACATTGAGATGACTGAGTCAGTGATATCAGTAACAGTTTTCAGACCTCACAGTTCACAGAGAGTAAGGGGATTGAAGAATGGGTGAGAAGGAGATTTCCAAGGGTCCCTTCCTGGCACCAGGTACATGACTATGTTGTATTGCCTATATGGTGGTACTTCAGAACTTCTACTTCAAAATTTGTTGAATTTGATATTTGATGCATTTTGAAGAGAAAAAAAATGTTTCATTGCTTATGCTTGCTTGGCACTTGTTGCACTTGATTGTTATCCTGATGGAGCCATAGAGATGTGAGTTTGGTCAAGCATACTGCCCAACCCCTAATCACTGTTATAACCCTTGGCTATTGGCAGCTCCTCCCCAACTAAGGCAGCAGTGCACAGCGCTATCAGATTGGAGCTCAAAATACTGTGCCAAATAATGCATCATTTCCTTCAGGGTGATGTGGCTGCCAAGAATCCTAAAACAGTAGTATTAGAAGTGTTGCAGAGTGACCAGGATACTCAGCAGAAAGAGAAGTAGCAGTAGCAAGAGCAACAGCAATGGCAGGAGCAGTAGTGGTAATGTGAGAAGCAATGGTGGCAGCTTAGGCAAAGGAAGAGGTGGGAGTGATTATGCCTTCAGAGGAGGACCAGTCCTCCTAGTAGTTCCTAGCCCTGGGCAACAGCAATCCCTGCCCTGAGAAGGTTATGTAACCATAAATTCCATCTTCACATCCAGTGTGGGGGAGAACATAAAGATCACATTTCTGGTCAGAAAGTAAGGTGGGTCAAAAGAGGGGTGTTTCTTCACAGCTAGAAGCCCCCATTGCCCTTTCTGGGGCATTGGGTGAGGAGAAATTCTTAGGCTGCAGACTGGAGAAGTATTGCTTATATGGAAATGTGTTTACTACTACTCCTCATTTTAAACTCTTGTTGTGCCTTCTGGAATCAATTAACAACAAATACCAAGTCATTACATTGTGCAGAGAGATGGAACTCTGAAAAGGTGTACTTAAATCTAGGTCAGCAAGGTACTTATAGTTAAGCATATATTTAGTGCTTAGTATGGTTGTGCACACTCATTGTGCTGTAATGATGTAATCAGACTGAGATATTTAAGGGAACCTCAGCCACAGCTCCCAGTCACAGACACAAGAGAAGATGCCAGACTCTGCACCCCATTTTTGACCAGCCAAATGGCCCTCCTGCCTCCTTTACTCCTCCCCTTAGACCAAGGACTCAGACTGATCCTGAGGTCCTCCAGAGAGCTAGTCTGGACTTTACAACATTGCTTGGAAATGGGCTAAAATTCTGAGTCTTAATTCCAGGGAAAGGACAAAAACAACCAGCAAAGCAGAGCTTGTGATCACAGAAGAGAAGAAATACTGGTTATAGTTCCAAGGTTAGAAAGAGTACTTGTGATTGCTCACAAACAAGTGCGCATTACATGAGAGTAGTAAATACCGTTCTCCCTAGATCATACCACCATAGAAAAGATAAAAACTTAGAAGTCTCCAGAATTTGTTCTAAAATAGCTTTACAAAGAATGTGAAATTTGGGACAGTACCCCCACCACTTGGGAAGCAGAGCCCAACCATAGGGTCTATGTGCCAAGACAAACTGAAGAATTATATGAACACAATTACAAAACACTTTTCATACAAATAAAGTTAGATCTAAACAATTTGAAAAATATCAATTGTTCACGAATAGGCCAAGATAATAAAAACAATGTGTCTGCCTAAATTGGTCTATTTTTCAGTGCAATACCAATCAAACTGCCAAAAAAAATTTATAGAACTAGAAAAAATAATGAAAATAAAATTATCTGGAAGAACAAAAGGTGAAAGATATCAAGGTAATTAATGAAAAAATAAAACACAAAGGGTGGTGCCTTACCAGTACCAAACCTAAAAATATATTATAAAGTAGCAGTATTCAAAATCACTTAGTACTACTTAAAAATAAAGTGGTAAATCAGTGGAACAGATTATCTACACGCAACATAATAATCAAACCTTATGTCAATCTAATATTTAATAACCCTCTAAACGCCAGCTTTTGGAGCAAGAACTCACTATTTGACAAAAATTACTACAAAAATTGCAAAACAATATATCAGAAACTTGGCATAGACCCACATCTCACACCCCATACCAAAATAAGCTCAAAATGGACACATGATTTGGCCATAAAGCAGATTATCATAAACAAATTAGGAGAACAAGAGATAATTTATTATCAGATCTGTGGAGAAGGCAGGAATTTATGACCTAATTATGACCTAATGACCAGAATTAGAAAACATTATGAAAGGCAAAATGAACAACTTTGATTGCATTAAATTAAAAAGTTTTTGCACAAACAAAGCTAATAGAAACAAGCTTAAAGGGGAAATTCAAAGCTGGGGGGAAATCTTTACAGCCTTTATTTCTGATAAAGGTCTCATTTTTAAAATATATAAAGAACTGTGTCACATTTACAAGAATACAGTCATTCTTCAATTGATAAATGGTCAAAGGATATGACCAGGCAATTTTAAGATGATGAAATTAAAGCCATATCATTAGATGAGAAAATGCTCTGAATCACTATTGATTAGAGAAATGAAAATTAAAACAACTCTGAGGCACCACCTCACCTCACTCCTCTCAGATTGGCTAACAAGAAAAGAAAATGATAAATGTTGGAGAACATGTGGGAAAATGGAACACTAATGCATTGCTGATGGAGTTGTAAAATGATCTAACTATTCTGGAGAACAATCTGCAGCTATGCCCACAGGACTATAAAACTCTGCCTAACTTTTGATCCAGCAATGCCTTTAATGGGTTTGTATCCCAAGGAAATCATAAAAGAATGGAAAGAACCCATATGTGCAAAACTGTTTATAGCAGCTCTTATTGTGGTAGCAAATAATTGGGAAAGTAATGCCATCAATTGAAAAATGACTAAACAAGTTGTGGTATATGAAGGTAATGTAATATTATTTTTCTATAAAAAATTATGAACAAGTTGATTTTAAAAAGGTCTGGAAAGATTTACACAAACTGATGCTGAGTAAAACAAGCAGAACCAGGAATACATTGTATATAGTCATAGCAAGAATGTGTGATGATCAACTATGAAAGGGTTGGATTTTTCTCATTAATTCAGTGATTCAAAGCAATCCCAATAAACTCTGGTCAGAAAATTCCATGTGTGTCCAGAAAAAGAACTAAGACTGAATATTAATCAACACATACGATGTTAACTTCTTTTATCTGTTTTTTATCTATCACATAGATGTTTATTTTGTTCTGATTTATCTTTCCCAACATCATCTATAAAACAATGTGTATTAAAAATAAATAAAATATTATAAAAAAGACTGGGCCAAATGGTTAAAAAAAAAAGTATACAAATCTAATGAAGGAAAGAATATTTTGAAAAGTAGAATTGGCCAAATAGAAAAAGAGGGACAAACCACTGAAAAATCAATTGATTGAAAAAACAGATCCAAGATAGATAATTTAAGAATTTTTGGACTATCAAACAAAAAATTAGACATCTTTTCCCCCCCAAAGAATTATCTAAGAATACTTCTTTGATATTATAGAAGCAGAGGATAAACTACATATAGAAAGAATCTACTTACCAACTCTTGGAAGTAATCCCAAAATGACAACTTCCAGAAATATTATACCCAAATTCCAGACCTCCCAAATCAAAGAGAAAATACTCCAAGCAGCCAAAAACAAAAAATTCAAATATTATGGAACCGCAGTCACAATATCACTAGATTTAGCAGTATCTACATTCTCCTAATTTTTTTATAGTATTCCCCCTTTATATCTAAATCACAAACTCTATTTTGACCTTATTTTGGTATAGGGTGTTAGGTGTTGGTCAATGCCTACTTCCTCCCATGCTATTTTCTAGTTTTATTAGCAATATTTGTCAAATAATGTTTTATCCCAGAAGCCAGAGTCTTTGGGTTTATCAAACATTAGATTACTATGTGTAAGTAGGCATTGACCGCATCTAACACCCCATACCAAAATAAGGTCAAAATAGAGTTTGTGATTTAGACATAAAAGGGGAAAATGTTTACATCCAAATGGTCTGATAAAGGCCTCATTTCTAAAATATAAAGAGAAAATTGTCTCAAAATTATAAAAACACAAGTCATTCTCTAATTGATAAATGGTCTTAGAATATGAATAGGCATTTTTCAGATGAAGAAATTAAAGCCATTTTGATTCACATGAAAAAAGATTCTAAATCACTGTTGATTAGAGAAATGCAATTTAAGACAACTGTGAAGTACCACTACAAACCTCTCAGATTGACTAAGATCACAGGAAAAGATAATGATGAATGTTGGAAAGGGTAAAGGATAACTGGGACATGAATACATTGTTGTGGAGTTGTGAATGGATCCAAACATTCTGGAGAGTAATTTGGAACTATGCCCAAGGATTATAAAATTGTTCATACCCTTTGATCCAGCAGGGTCTTTTCTTGGCCTATATCCCAAAAAATTATAAAAAGAGGGAAAGGACTCACATGTGCAAAAATGTTTGTAGCAGTCCTTTTTGTAGTGATAAGGAACTGGAAACAGAGTGGATGCCCATCAGTTGGATAATGGCTAAGTTATGATATATGAATGTTATGGAATATTATTGTTCTATAAGAAAAAATCAGCACAATGATTTCAGAAAGACCTGGAGAGTGTTACGTGAACTGATGCCAAATGAAGCACATAGACTCAAGAGAACATTGTGCATGACAACAATATTAAGCAATGATCAGTTCTGATAGATTTGACTCCTTTCAACAATGAAGTGATTGAGGCCAATTCCAATATACTTATGATAGAGCCATGTGTCCTCTTCCAGAAAGAGGACTGAGAAGACTGAATGTGGATCACAATATAGTTTTTTCACCTTTTGTAGTATTGTTTTCTTGTTTTTTCTCTCATTTTTTTTCCCTTTTTGGTCTGAGTTTTCTTGTGCAGCATAATAAATGTGGAAAAATATATATATACATACATACATATATATATATATCGAAGGATTGAACAGATTTAACATACATTGGATAAATTGCTGTCTAGGAGAGAGGGTGGAGGGGAAGGGAGGGAGAAGAAATTGGAACACAAGGTTTTGTCAGGGTGAATGTTGAAAAATTTCTTCACATATATTCTGAAAATAAAAAGCTATTATTTTAAAAAGACCACATTGACCAATCTGACAGAAAAAAAATATATAACAAATGTTGAAGGGGATATGGAAAAATTAAAATACTAATGTATTATTGGAGAATATTGATTCAACCATCATGGAAAGGAATTTGTAACTATGCCTAAAGGGATAGAAAACCATGTCTATACTTTGACCAAGCAATACAACTATAAGATTTGTATCCCAAAGAGATTTTTTTAAAGGGAAAAGAACCTATGTGTGGAAAACTATTTATACAGTTTTATTAATGGTGACAAAGATTTGGAAATTTTGGAGATGCCCATCAGTTAAGGGGTCATTAAACAAGATGTTTTATGAGGTTGAGATGCAATACTATTGTACTTTAAGAAATGATGGTGATTTCAGAAATCTTACAAGAAGTAAAGTGAAATAAGCAGAACCAAGAGAACATTGTACACAGTAACAGCAATATTGTATGATGATCTACCGTGAATCACTTATTTTAAGTAATATATTGATCAAAGAAAATTCTGAAGGTACTGTCCCTCTCCATAAAGACAATTGATAGAACTTTAATGCAAATCAAAGATATTTTTTATTTTATTTTTGTGGGATGGTTTTGTCTGTGTTTTCTTTTCACATAGCCAATGCCAAATTGCTTGTATTCTTAATGAGAGTGGGGGGGGGGGGTAGAGCCAAGATAACAGAGAGAACACACATTTCTTTCTGACTTTCTCTCACAACTCTCAGGCTAATTCACAAATCCAGCCTCTGAATTAGTTATGGACGGCAGAGTTCCCAAATATTGGGAATCCAACAAATTTCCAGCAGAAGATAATTCTAAAGATTGCCAGAAAAGGTTTGTTTCAATCAGACACGGAGTGAGGTGAGCCAAGTGCAAGCAGACTGAGCATAAATGCCAGTGTGGCATTGCAGACCTAGGATGGTGGGAGCTCCATGAGATGGAGAATCTACTGGGAGGAATCTACAGCAGTGTTCACTACTCTGCCCTGGCTACAAGCTCAGTAGACCAGCAGAGAAGTTATAAAACACCCAACACAAACACAAAAGAAAGGTAAATAGTGAACCACAAAATGCCATAATCTCAAGGGACCTGGTCACAATATAAACAATATTGCATTAGAAATCCTAGCTTTGGCAATAAGAGAAGAAAAATAGATGAAAGGAATTAGAGTAGGTAATGAGGAAACCAAATTATCATTCTTTGCAGATGATATGATGGTATACTTAGAAAACCCCAGAGAATCAACTAAAAAATATTAAAAGTAATCCACAACTTTAGCAAAGTTGTGGATACAAAATGAATCCAAATAAATCATCAGCATTTTTATACATAACTAACAAAAACCAACTGCAAGAGATACAAAGAGAAATTCCATTTAAAATAACACAATAGGATAAAATATTTGGGAGTCTATCTGCCAAGGGAAAGTCAGGAACTATATGAACAAAACTACAAAATACTTTCTACACAAATAAAGTCAGATTTAAACAATTGGAAAAATATCAAGTGCTTTTGGATAGGTTGAGCAAATATAATAAAGATGACAATATTACCTTAACTATTCTATTTACTCAGTGCTATATCAATCAAACTCCCAAGAAACTATTTTACCTAGAAAAAAATCACAAGAAAATTCATCTGGAAGAACTAAAGGTCAAGAATTTTAAGGGAATTAATGACAAGAAAAGCAAATGAAGGTGTCCTAGCTGTATGTACTATGTTATAAAGCAGCGGTCATTAAAACCATTATCATTATTGAACACAAAATAGATATTGTTGATTACTTTAAGTTTAAAAAAAAAGTTTTGTACAAACAAGACTAATGCAAACAAGATTAGAAGGGAAGAAATAAATTGGGAAAACTTTTTTACATTCAAAGGTTTTGATAAAGATCTGATTTCTAAAATACATAGAGAATTTACTCAAATTTATAATAGTTCAAATCATTCTCCAATTGATAAATGGTCAAAGGATATGAACACACATTTTTAAGATGAAGAAATTGAAACTATTTGTAGTGATATGAAAAAGTGCTCCAAATCACAATTGATCAGAGAAATATAAATTAAGACAACTCTGAGATATCACTACATATTTGTAAGATTGGCTAAGATGACAGGAAAAGATAATGACAAATGTTGTAGGAGATACACGAAAACTGGGACAATGATACATTGTTGATGGAATTGTAAACAGATCCAACCATTCTGGAGAGCAATTTGAAAATATGCTCAAGAAGTTATCAAACTATGCATATCCTTTTATCCAGCAGTGTTGCTATTAAACTATATCCCAAAGATATCTTAAAGAAGGGAAAGGGACCCAAACTTGCAAAAATGTTTGTGGCAACCCTTTTTGTAGTGGAAAGAAATTGGAAACTGAGTGGATGCCCATCAGTTAGGAAATGGCTGAATAAATTATAGTATATGAACATTATGGAACATATTTTTTTGTAAAGAGGACCAGCTAGATGATTTCAGAGGAGCCTGGAGAGACTTATAAGACCTGGTGCTAAGTAAAATGAGCAGAACCAGGAGATCATTATACATAGCAACAGCAAGACTATATGATGATCAATTTTGATGGAAGTGGCTGTCTTCTACAATGAGATGATGCAAACCAGTTCTACTTGTTCAGTGATGAAGAGAGCCATCTATACCCAGACAGAGGACCGTGGGAACTGAGTGTGGACCACAACATAGCTTTCTCACTCTCTCTGTTGCTTGCAGTTAGTTTTCTTTTTCCTTCTTGATGTGATTTTGCTTGTGCAGCATGTATTGGATTTAACATATATTTTAATATAGTTAATATATTTTTATATATTTTATTTTAATTAATTAAAATATATTTTAATATAGTTTAAAATTTAACATATAGTCCATGTATTGGACTATCTGCCATTACCCATGCATATGTTCATATGTTTTGTAAATAAAAAAGTTTTAATTTTTAAAAATGAGGATATTAGGGGAAGGGAAGGAGAGAATTTGGAATTCAAAATTTGGGGGAGGGAAAGATGTTAACATTCTTGTTACATGTACTTGGAAAAATAAAATATTAAATATGATATTTTAAAGCTTCTCAGATAACCCAAAGGGTTGCCAAATATTATTGTTAATTGAATCTAGTGAGAAGACTTGCACTTATGTGCAAGTTTGTGTACAGTTTCCTGTATACCTGCCCCTGATGATTCATCAATAGGCATTGACACAGGACTTCAAGGTAAGCAAAATAATTCAATAACAACACAATAAAATAATACTATAGCAAAATGATGAAATAGTTACAAAGGAAAATAGTGGATGATGGGTTGTATTTTGACTTGCATGTGAATTAGATTTAAGTGAGGTAGTTTCATCAGCTTCATTCTTTTTTACAGAATCATCCAAGTCCAGTGACAAAACAAAATTTAAGATGACTCTTAATGGCCAGTACTAGTACATGGCTTTGCTGTTTTTGATGTCAGAACACTCTCTAAGTGTTCCACATTGTCAGCTTCCTCTGTATTCACAGCGCGGTAGAACCAGTTGTTTCATATATCCATTCTACTGAGGGATGTGTCCACAATCTTAGGGTTGACATTTCCCTAACTCATTATTAAGATTGAGATCCTTTAGTTACATACTTATGTAAACACAAATATACAAATATATCTAAAATAATATTAATGTGGAGGACATGTAATGTAGATTTCTGACATTTTAATTTTGACTTTTTCTTAATGATTACTACCCCAACATTAATTTTTTCCTTGATCTCTCTCACTTGATTTTGAAAGAATTTTTTGAGTTCTATAAATTCTTTTTGGATATGTAAACATTTAATGTTACTCTTTGGGGTAAAAAAGGCACTTTTTACTTCAATATCTTCCCCTGAAGATGAATCCACGTCTTCCTTATTCCTATAGTGAATTTGTATGAGTGGGATCTTTCTTCTTTGCCTACTCATTTTTTAAAATAAGAATTTTTTTTAATACAATTTCCTTTAGTCTTCTAGTAGGGGATGGAAGGTGGAAGTGATTTAGGTCCTTCCCACAGCCTGGAACCCCAAACCAAGAAGCACACCCTAGTGTAACTGATTATATTCAACAGTATCCTTGTAATGTTGCTTCCTGGTGCTGCTCATCAAGTAAGCGCTGGTTCCTTCTCACCCAGGGCCTTGTCTACAGCAAAATTAAATCTGGTGTTATCAGCAAATGCTTTCTAAAATTTTCCCAGAGTCAAACATCAGACCCAGCACTATCTGGGAAGTGAAAGCTCCTGTAGCTGGAACTAAGCTTACCTCCAAAGCCAATTAAGCCTAGTGTTTTCAGTTTGTTATTTCATAAGAACTAGTCTGGAAGTGTTTATATTTAAAGAGGTCCAAAATTCAGTCCTGACATCTTTCTTTGTACCTTTGTATTTTCCTATAAGGCCCACTGTCTGTCCCAATTCCTGTTTGTTTTTAGCCACACTATGTTTGCCCTGAGGTGTCATTTTATTTGGTTTGTGGGAGAAATCTAGAGAGCTTAGAATTTTCTCACCTTTTCTGTCATATTCCCAGAATACTTTGAATCTTATAATTCATTAGCTTTTCATTTTCAAAATATATGCACAGATAATTTTTCACCATTGATCTTTGTAAAACTTTGTTTTCCAAACCTTTCATCTTACCTCCTCCTATAGATGGCAAGTAATACAATATGTGTTAAACATGTTAAAATACATGTTAAATCCAATATATGCATACATACTTATACAATTATCTGGTTGCACAAGAAAAATCAGATAAAAAAAGAAAAAAGTGAGAAAGAAAATAAAATGCAAGCAAACTACAACAAAAAAGATGCTAGGTTGTGATCCACACTCAATTTCCACAGTCCTCTCTCTGGGTATAGATGACTCTCTTCATCACAAGATCATTGAAACTGGCCTGAATCATCGTATTGCTAAAAAAAAATTCATCAGAATTAATCACTGTATAATCTTGTTGTTGTCATGCAAAATGATCTCCTGGTTTTGCTCACTTCAATTAACATCAGATCATATAAGTCTCTCCAGGTTTCTCTAAAGTCATCCTGATGATTGTTTCTTATAGAACAATAATATCCCATAACATTCACATATCATAACTTATTCAGGCATTCCCAATTGATGGGTATCCACTCAGTTTCCAGTTCTTTGCCACTACAAAAGAGAGGTGCCACAAACATTTTTGCATGTGTGAGTCCCTTTCCCTCCTTTAAAATCTCTATGGCTCCAAGTCATTATTAATCAGAGAAATACAAACTAAGACAACTCTGAGATACCACTACACACCTGTCAGATTGGCTAGAATGACAGGGAAAGATAATGTGGAATGTTGGAGGGGATATTGGAAAACAGGGACACTAATACACTGTTGGTGGAATTGTGATTACATCCAGCTATTCTGGAGACCAATTGGGAACTATGCTCAAAAAGTTATCAAACTATGCATACCCTTTGATCCAGCAGTGCTACTACTGGGCTTATACCCCAAAGAGATACTAAAGAAGAGAAAGGGACCTGTATGTGCCAAAATGTTTGTGGCAGCCCTGTTTGTAGTGGCTAGAAACTGGAAAATGAATGGATGCCCATCAATTGAAGAATGGTTGGGTAAATTGTGGTATATGAATGTTATGGAATATAATTGTTCTATAAGAAATGACCAGCAGGATGAATACAGAGAGGCTTGGAGAGACTTACATGAACTGATGCTGAATAAAATGAGCAGAATGAGGAGATCATTATATACTTCAACAACGATACTGTATAAGGTTGTATTCTGATGGAAGTGGATTTCTTCGACAAAGACATCTAACTCAGTTTCAATTGATCAATGAAGGACAGAAGCAGCTACACCCAAAGAAAGAACACTGGGAAATGAATGTCAACTGTTTGCATTTTTGTTTTTCTTCCCTGGTTATTTTTACCTTCTGAATCCAATTCTTCCTTTGCAACAAGAGAACTGTTTGGTTCTGCACACATATGTTGTATCTAGGATATACTATGACATATTTAACATGTATAAGACTGCTTGCCATCTGGGAGAGGGGGTGGAGGGTGGGAGGGGAAAAGTCGGAACAGAAGTGAGTGCAAGGGATAATATTATAAAAAATTACCCAGGCATGGGTTCTGTCAATAAAAAGTTATAATTATGGGGAGAGGGGAAAGAATGTTAAATCTATGTATGAACAGTATAAAAAAATATAAAAGGTATAGAACTGTAAAAAAAAAAAAAAAAAAAAAAAGATCTCTTTGGGATATAAGCCCAGTACAAACACTGTGGAATCAAAGGATATGCATAGTTTGACAACTTATTGAGCATAGTTCCAAATTTCTCTCCAGAATGGCTGAATCTATTCACAGTTCCATCAACAATATATTAGTATCCCAGTTTTCCCACATCCCCTCCAGCATTCATCATTATCTATTCCTGCCATCTTAGCCAATCTGAGGGATGTGTAGTGATATCTCAGAGTTGTCTTAATCTGCATTTCTGTGATCAATAGTGATTTAGAATGTCTTTTCACATGACTAGAAATGGTTTTAATTTCTTCATCTGAAAATAATCTGTTTATATCCTTTAACCATTTATCTATTGGAGAATGGCTTGAATTATTATAAATTTGAGTCAATTCTCTATATAGTTTGGAAACGAGACCTTTTTCAGAACCCTTAAATGTAAAAAGGTTTTCCCAATTTATTTCTTCCCTTCTAATCTTGTCTGCATTAGTTTTGTTTGTACAAAATTTTTAACTTAATATAATCAAACTTATCTATTTGGTGTTCAATAATGAGTTCAAGTTCTTATTTGGTCACAAATTCCTTCCTTCTCCTCAGATCAGTGAGAAAAATTATTATATGTTCTTCTAATTTGCTTATAATATCACTCTTTATGTCTAAGCCATGGACCAACATCTACCATTTCTTGGCATACAGTGTTAGATGTGGGTCAATGACAGTGAGTTCATATCCCAAATACTAGGGTCTTTAGGTTTGTCAAAGACTAAATTGCTATAGTTATTGACTATTTTGTCCTGTCAACCTAACATATTCCACTGATCAATTACTCTATTTCTTAGACAGTACAAATTGATGACTGATGCTTTAGAATATAGTTTTAGGTCTGGCACACCTAGGGCACCTTCATTTGCATTTTTTTCATTAATTCCCTTGAAATTTTTGATATTTTGTTCTTCCAGATGAACTTTGCTATTTTTTTTCTAGATCAATAAAATAATTTCTTTGATTGGTATGATGTTGAATAAGTAGGTTAATTTAGATAATACTGTCATTTTTATTCTCATTATATGAGCACTTGATATTTTTCCAATTGATTAGATCTGACTATTTGTGTGGAAAGTGCTTTGTAGTTGTATTCATATAGTTCCTGATTTTGCTTTGTCAGATAGACTCCCAAATATTTTATATCATCATTAGTTTTTTTTAAATGGAATGTTTCTTTGTATCTCTTGCTATTGGTCATTGTTAGTAATATATAAAAATGATGATGATTTATGTGGATTTATTTTGTATCCTGAAAATATTCTAAAGTTGTGAATTGTTTCTTGTAGTTTTTTAGTTGGATTCTTTAGGTTCTCTAAGTATACCATCATATCATCTGCAAAGAGTTACAATTTGGTTTCCTCATTACCTACTCTAATTCCTTTAATCTGTTTTTCTTTGTCAAAGCTAACATTTCTAATACAATATTGAATAGGAATGGTGATAGTAGGCAACCTTGTTTCACCCCTGATTTTACTGGGAATAGTTCTAGTTTGTTCCCATTACCTGTGATGTTTGCTGATGGTTTTAAATAGATTCTACTGATCATTTTAAGTAAAAGTTCTTTTATTTCTATGCTCTCTAGTGTTTGCAATGAGAATGGGTGTTGGATTTTATCAAATTCTTTTTTGCATGTATTGAGATAATCATGTGATTTTTGTTAGTTTGGTTATTGATTCTTATAATTCTTTAAAATTGAATCAGTAATAGGAAGGAAAGAATATATGTTGAGGTACCAGTTTAAGGTGAATTTGAGAAAATGACATTAAAAAAAATAAGGGTTGAGAAAGAAACATATGCACAGAAGGAAGAGTGAGGTATAATAGGATGAATCATTTCATATGAAGAGGCATGAAAAATCAATTTTAGTGGAGAGAAAAATGAGAGGTTGGGCAATGACCACTGCTTGAACCTTAATCTCATCAATATTGGTTCAAAGAGGGATTAATATACAAAATCAGTTAAAAATAGAAATCTATCATAGTCAAGAGGAAGTAAGAGGTGGGATTAATTAAAAGGATGGGACTAACTGACAGAAAGGAGAACAGACCAGGGGAGGTATTATACAGAATCAAAGCACTGGTGAGAAGGAAAATGCTGAAAGAGTGATGAGATAAACAGGAAGAAAAAATATATAATAAAGGCAAATATATAGGTAGTAATCATAACCAAGAGTGTGAATGGCATGGACTCTCTCATAAATTGAAGGTAAAAAAAAGTGGATAAAAAACCCAAATCCTATATTATTTATAAGAAACACACTTGTAGTAGAGCTATACATGGTAAAAGTAAGAGGCTGGAACAGAATCTATTATCTTTAAGCTTAAGTAAGAAAACAAAAAACAGGGGTGACAATCTTAATTTCCTACTAATTAAGATAAAAAATAAATCTAATTAAAAGAGATAAAGAAGAAAACTACATCTAGTTAAATGGTATCATAGACAATGAAGCAATATCAATACTACTCCCCAAGAGATATAGTTTCCCAATTCTGAAAGAAGTTAAGTTAATTATAAGAAGAAATCAACAGCAAAACTATACTAGTGGGAGACTCAAGTGTCCCCTTTCAGAACTAGATAAATTAAACCAAAAACCAAAACAAAATAAGTCAAAAAACAAAAAAGAAAATAAGGATATAAATACAATCTTAGAAAAGAAGTTAAGTATTACAGAATTTTGGAGAAAAATTAATTTGAACAGAAAGAAATAGACTTTTTCCTCAGTAACTTGGTAATAATACACAAAACCCTCAAAATCAAATGTAGAAAAGCAGAAATTTTAAATATATTCTTCTTGCATCATAATGTGCAAATAAAAATCATATGTAAAAAGGACAATGGAATACTGGATAAAAAATTAATCATAAACTATATAACCTCTTCCTAAAGAATAAGTGAATCAAAGCAAATCATAAAAACAATTGATTTCATTAAAGAAAATGCTAATAAAGAAACATACCAAAATTTATAGGTTGCAACCAAAGCAGTACTTAGGACAAATTTTATTTTTCTAAATTCTTACATCAACAAAACAGAAAAAGATTTAAGAATGGGGCATACAACTAAAAAGAATGGAAAAAGAACAAATTAAATATCCCCAATTATGCACTAAATTAAAAATCCTAAAAATGAAAGGTTGAGTTAATAACATTGAAAGAAAAAAAAAAACAATAGAGCTAATAAATAAATCTAGGAAATAGTTTTATGAAAATAAAAATCAAGAAGATAGATAAATCATTGGTTAATTTGATTTAAAGGAAAAAGAAAAAACCAAATATCTAGCATCAAAAATGAAAACTATGAAATCACCAACAATGAAGAGAAAAATAAAATAATCATAAGAAAATATTTTTCTCAATTATGAACACATAAATCTGACAATTTAAGTAAAGTAAATAAATATTTCTGAAAATATGAAACACTTAGATTAATAGATCAAGAAATAGCTTAAATAAACCCATCTTAGAAAATGAAATTGAACAAGCCATTAATGAACTCCCTAGGAAAACATTCCCAGATCAAGATGGGCTTACAAATGAATCCACCAAACAGTTAAATAATTCCAATACCATGTAAACTATTTAAGAAAAGTGAAGAAGAGTCCTACTAAACTCCTTTTATGACACAAGTATGGTACTGCTACCTAAGCCAGGAAGAATTAAATCAGAAAAAGAAAATTCTAAACCAATTTCTCTCATGAATATTGATGCAAATATCTAAAATAAAATATTAGCAAATGATTACAGCATTGTATTACAAGGATTTTACACTTTAACCAGTGGCTTCCTTTACAGGAATGCAGGACTTGTTCAATATTAGGAAAACTATCAACATAAACATATCAATTACAAATCCAAAAGAAATCATATAAATTAAAGCTAAAGATGCAGAAATATCTTTTGAAAAATTTACGTAATTACTGGAAATTATAAATTCAGAGTTAAAATGAAATTGAGATCTAAGATGTATGAGATATAAGGTAGGCAATACAATGTCTTTCTGAGAAGATAAAGAGAAAATAGACTTTAAAAATCTTCTCATTACTAAAGATGAAGAAAATAGTAGTTTAATGATTATAATCATAATAACTAACTTTTACATAATGCTTTAAAGTTTTCATGGTACTTTACAAATATTATTTCATTGGATCAACATAATCATACTCGGGATTAAGTGCTATTATTATCATCATTATTTTAGAGATAAGAAGACTGAGGCAAATAGATTGACTTACCCAAGGTCATATAGCTATAATTTGAAGTTGAATTTTAAATAAGGCTTTCTTAAGTCCAAGTCCTGCATTATATCTAGACCACAAGTTTCCATTAGAATAGCAATTTCTTTTATGCAAATACTCTATTTACTTTTCATTATATCTCCAGTGTTTAAGTAGACCTGGGACTTAGTAGATGCTTAATAAATGCCTTTTGACTAACAGACAGATGTTTGTTGAATAAGATTACTAATATTCCCAAGCCTTACCTAAAGATGGCTCCTTTCTTTGATATCAAAACATGTAATCACATCACAGAAGTTTTTGAAATGATTTTGTATTATTATATAACCTTTGACTTAGGTCTCTGTAAAAGCAATATAGCAATAAACTGTTGGTTCAAATTATATCTCTAAAATTTAATGTCTCTATGATATTCAAGTCACTTAATTTATGTGCACCTCAGTCAATTTTCTAGAATCCATCTACTAAGTAAATTAAGTATTAGTAAATGCAACCTGAATTGGTAGAAAGAGTGGTGAGATTCAGAGTTCTCTATAAAGACAAAATTTATTCATTTTAGGTATGCCTATTATATATCTTGATTGATATGTTTATCAAACACAAAGACCTTATAGTGTATAAATATGTGTATATGGATATATCTTCTCTAAGTGCTTGATGTAGTCAGTAAATAAGTACTTACCAAATATTTACTATATGTTAAGCACTGTTCTGAATGCTGAATGGCAAAGAATAGTCCCTGACCTTCAAGAATTCATAAGATAAGGAGGAAGACAGGAAGTAAACAAACTGTGCACAATAAGCTAATAGGAAATAGTGCTACTGTTTGTACTTCAAAGGTGTTCTATTTAGTGGATGAAAAATGAATTTGTGTAATTACATTAGTATTTCCTCAAAAAATGATTACTTCTTTCTCTTTTTATAAATGATTATTACTATAGCTTTAAGATCAGGATTGGGATAACTAAGACAAAAATACCAAATCAGCTACTCAATTGCTGTATGACATTACCTTCCTTTATTGAAGTCTGTTTAAAATATTTGACTCTTTCACAATGGCAATGCTAATTTTTGGCACCTATCATTCCCTTAGGTTTATTGGAGGAAGGAATGAGATAATATTTGTAGAAAGCTTTCAGGCATCTGGGGAAATGAAGTTTTATTGCAACTATTTTTCTTCTTCTACCTTGAATTCCCTGCCAGAAGCAACAAACAATAGAAAAATTCTTTCAAAAGCTCACAAGAGAAGTGTGCATGTGTTCTATATAGGGAATATCCATGTGGGTTTTAGGTACAAAGGTGCTGATATATTTAATGTCATATATGTATATTATGGTATATGTATAAAATGGTATATTCAATGCATATATGTTTTATGTATTGTCCTATGCAAGTGTTATATGTGTACAAACAGCATGTATGTGTAGGCATATTTTTTCATGTTGTGTTGTAGGAACATGTGTTACATATGAACATGTTATATTTTATGTGTCTCTGAATATATTGTATGTGGGAATGTCATTGTTTGTACAGAAATTTGAGAAGAGAAGATTGGAGTGAATTCCATAGAATTTTTCAGACACTATCTGGAATAGAGCCTTATTTCCACACAAACTAAGAAAGGCTGGCCCATCGTTTTCCTTTATTTTCCTTCCCAATCTTCTAACTGAAAATACTGGTTATATAGTGATTACTTTGGGATCTCCTAAGTGTAATTGTAGAGCAATCTCTAGAAGCCTCTAATTAAGACTCCGTTTATCAGCATCCCCTTGAATTCCCATGTAATTAAAGAGCCCTTGCATGGTATTTGTGTCCTGTCACATTGATTGTTCCTGGCTTCTCACTGAGAGCTAACATAGTCACAGTTTGGGCTTTTTAAAAAATTGATTGAAACCCTCTGGTTTGACTAGTTTCTAATAACTTCTGAATTAGTTTATTATTTTCTTCTCTTACCTAATTCCACAAAATATATCCAATCATTCAATTATCTCAGAAGTGAAAACAAGCAACCTTCTCTGCAGAAGAGCCTTCTTTGGTTTCTATATTGCCTCTAGAATGACTACAATCTCCTGTATTTGGGTTTTAAGGCCCTTCACAAGCTGACTTGTGTGTGTGTGTGTGTGTGTGTGTGTGTACATACATATAGATAGATATGTATGTATGTATGTATATATATATATATATATATATATATATATATATATATATATATATGTTGTTGTTGAGTCAAAAAGGGACTTGCCCAGGGGCACACAGCTAGGAAGTATTAACTGTCTGAGTTACTGAGTTTGAACTCAGGTCCTCCTAACTTCAGGGTGGTGCTCTATCCTCTGTACGACCTAGCTGCCCCTCCAGTGTATATTTTTTCGGTTTCATAACACTATTCTGTTTCCTGCACTCAATGATCCAACAAAATTCCTCTTCTTACCATTCATCAGATACAGTTTTCCATATCACTCAGACCTCTTAGAAACTTCATCTTTTATTGAGGTTCAGCTTTGTACATGTGGCCAATCTGATCTCAACAATTTTTAATTTCCTATTTCCTCGCTTTTTAAATTGTGGTTAATAACCACATATAAATATGAAGGTCACAAAATTATAATTCATTATCAGTAAATGTTTGATTTTTATAACTATTTTATATACCTAACTACCTATATACCCAGGGCTATATAAAAATTTCTCAGATGAAAAGAGGTTGTGAGTGGGAAAAGTTTAAGCCCTTTAGGCCTATTCTACCAAAATTTCTTTTTTATTTTCTTTGTATATATTTTGTATTTAACTATATATCTATGAGTTTTCACCTTCCATTTGATAGAATTTAGATCATTAAAGGGGAAAATCATACCTTTATTGTTGTTATTACTGTTAGTGTATCTTCAGATCCAAGCACATTTCTGAAGTCTTGTGGCATGAATGAATGAATGTAGCAAAATATGACATATTTATAAATTTGCAAATTTAGAGCAAGGACAATCTTTCCCCAACAACTAGTTCAAGTTTTATCTTAAATTTGGAAAACTAAGGACTCAAAAATTAAAATACCTTCCCCAAAGTCACACAAGTAACCAATGTAAGATAGAGAATTTGAAAGCATATTCTCTGATTTTATATCCAGTATTCTTTAATGGACAAAAGTTCAAATTTGCTAATCTTGTTAAAGATCTAAGTATGCATCCTATATATAATTTTGAAGGAATATGGAGACATTCCTGAGAATAGTGGGGAAAAATAACAGAAACTTATTTTTTTTAATTTTTAAATATTTGATTTATTTAATCTTTGAAATATATGCAGAAAACTTTAGAATGAAAAGTCAATGATTTTCTTTTTTTTGCTTTTCTTTTTTTTCTTTCTTTTTTTTTTTTTCTGAAGCAGTTGGGGTTAAGCAACTTGCCTAGGATCACATAGTTAGGAAGTGTTAAGGGTCTGAGGTAACATTTGAATTCAGGTCCTTCTGAAAGTCAATGATTTTCAAAGCTAACCTAGATGTATATTTCATGAAGGAACTCAGAATGTTTTTTCCCTGAAAATTAGCTTTTACTTTATTTCTACTTTATTTTTACAGTATTACTTTACTTTTTTTTTACTTTATTTTATAGTATTTTTTCCCAAATACATACAAAAATAGTTTTTAGCATTCATCTTTGCAAAAATTTTTGTTCCAAAATTTTCTCCTTTTCCTCCTTTATCCTTTTCTCCAACCTCGGTCTCCAAAGCAGGAAATAATCCAGTATAGATTAAACATGTGCAGTTCTTCTAAACAAAATTCTCTGTTAGTCATGCTGAACAGAAAGATCAGATCAAAGGGGAAAAAAAAAACAAGAAAGGAAAAGAAAAGAAGCAAACAAACAACAGCAACAAAAATATGAAAACACTATGCTGTGATCCATATTCAGTCTCCACAGTTCTCTCTCTGGATGTATATTTTTCTATCACAAATCTATTGGAATTGCCTTGAATCACATCATTGTTGAAAAACTCCAAGTCCATCACAATTGATCATCATATAATTTTGTTAGTTGCTGTGTACAATGTTCTCTTAGTTCTGCTCACTTCACTCAATATCAGTTCATGTAAATCTTTCCATACTTTCTGAAATCAACTCACTCATCATTTCTTATGGAATAATAATATTCCATTACATACATATATCATTTTATTCAACCACTCTGCAAATGATGGGAATCCACTCAATTTCAAGTTTCTCGCCACAACAAAAAGGGCTGCCACAAACATTTTTGCACATATGTGTCCTTTTCCTTTTTTTAACAGAACCATTTTAACTAAAACTTACCAGTTGTAGTTTATTTATTGGCAAAGACCATTTTCTGTCATTGACAGTAGTCTTCACCTTGTAGATGATTTTTAAACTAGTCGATGATTATGGCTATAATAATACCCAAATGGCATGCCTTCCATCACATAAAGATAACAATAATATGTGGTCATATCGTGCCATGCATCATATACAATAAACAAGTCATAATGTTTCCTTCTGAGGAATCTGAAGTCCCCTCTTGCCAATTCTCAAAATGAGTCAATCAATTAGAGTTTGTATTTTACATTTTAAAAATATTTTATGTAATATATCAGTACAAATATAAAAAAGAAAAAATATTTATTTGAGGAATTATGAATTACTCTCATTCACAACTTGATTTTAAGTGTATACTGAAGTTAACATGATAGTACCAATGGTATTTATTTTATTCCATCTTATCTAGTATAGGGATTTGCACATGATTATATGTATTACTGTTTACTGAATGAATTAATTAACCCCACCCATATAAACATGTGCAGTTTCTTTTCTTTAGAAATTTACAAACCAAAAGAAAGAAATATCATACACACAGCAGAATAAAATAATCAATATATGATAATGGGCAATAGTAAAAATGCTTTATTATATACAGGTTATTTTAGGTGTAAAGAGCAATTTAAGTGGGCAATATTTAAATAAGGAAAAATGACTGGAATTCATTTCATTTTATTAGCACTGGGAGATTGAAATAACATAGAATGAGTGAGTAGAGACAAAATTTCGATAGAAAAGAAAAGTGAAAATTGTGTATACATCTGCACTGAATACAAATAATTATGTATGTAGATTTTTAATTTTTTTTGTTTATACACTATTTTAAAAATGCAAATTGGCACTGACACTTTTGCTGCTATCATAAAATGAGACATAATTTGTTATTTAAATCCCAGCCTTGCAGGAATTTCAGTGCATGATCATTTGTTCAGTATTATCAGGTGTTTCAACCTTTTATAGAGGTTTGGAATCACTGATGAAGTAAGCTTGAATTCTTCCAACACTGATATTTTTCTCTGATACTAAGAGAAAATATCAGGTGAAAGGGCATCCCCCCCCCCAAAAAAAAAATGAAAAGCCTCAAGGCAATACAGTTTTTGCTTGTGAAAATATATCCAAGGAAAAAGGTAAGCATCTGGTATAAAGAAAAATAAAGTGTTGCTACAGGGAATAGTGGTAGAAGGTGGAAGGGTGGGTGAGTTTATTTCAAACTGAAATCGATGTGGTCTGAGAGAAAATGACATTGAATTCTTGGTCTTTTCTGTAGATCCCTTCTTTACTGTTGAAAATAATAGGCAGAAGGTAAATATAAAATCCTGAATATTTTTTTAATTTAAAAGTTTGGATCTGAGGATCAGGAAGAAATTGATGTTTTCTTTGTTACTGATTAATAAATTGTACTAAATAGTATGACATGCCCTTTAAATAGAATTTACAGGAAATATAGAGTAAAAGCACTGAATTATTAATGGTTTGAAATCTAGTATTTGTGTTTGTTTTGTGTTATTTTAATTCAGTTTTCACTCTTATTATTTATTCTTTTCAGGACAAAGGGTAAAACAAGGACTTACAATTTCTTCTTCCCTTGGCTTTGTACATGTGCTTATACATATTACTCCTAAGGTTAGTCTCATTATTCACATTATCTCAAAACTGAAATTTTTCCTGACCACAGGCCAAAAAAAGAAAGAAGAAAGAAATACTTTTAAGACTCTCCCAGGATAAGTTCCATGTCTTTCAGATGAGTAAGAGCCAGCTGAAAAGAGTGCATTAGAGAACAAATTCTCTCATTTATGAAAGTTATTTGTGAAAGCAAATAAAAAAGAATTTTAAATGGGGATCTTAAAATGTTTCACTCCCCCTGTCTCTAGTTAAAATTCCCAATGTTAATGACCTTAGCATGTACATGTTTTGCGTCAATTATTATTATCTTTTTTTCCATGAATATAAATCTAAAATCTGGAGTCAATGAAGTACTTGTCATTGAAAAAGTCAGCCAATAGTCTTGCATGAATCGCTATGTGTTTGTGAGAGAGAGGCAGTTGTAGACAAATGAATTAAATGCAAGATTTGGCATCAAGAAAATCTTAATTCAAGTCTTCCTCAAACAAATAGAAATTATGTAAATATATGTAAATCACACATAGATTTTCCCAAAAATATTATAACATTTGCCCTTTAGTTAAATTTAAAAGAGGTTACCTGAAATGATCATTGTATTAATGAACTCCTTAAATGAAGAAACTCCCTTTACAAAATAAATTTGTATATTCTCTGAAGCCATTTTTAATTAATTTATTTTTTGTTATAGCTTTTTATATACAAAGAACATAAATGGATAATTTTTCAACAATGACCCTTGCAAAAACTTCTGTTTCAACTTTTCCCCTCTTTCCCTCCATCCCCTCCCCTAGATGAAAAGTAGTCCCATTCAAGTTAAATATTAGAGTATATGTTAAATACAGTATATGTATATATATTTATACAGTTATCTTGTTGCAAAAGAAAGATCAGATTTAGAAAGAGGGTAAAAATAACCTGAGAAGAAAAAGCAAAAATGCAAGCAAACAATAACAGAAAGAGTGAAAATGATATGTTGTGGTCTCTACTCATTTCCCAGTATTCTTTCTTTGGGTGTAGCTGATTCTGTTCATTACAAATCAATTAGAACTGATTTGGATCCTCTCATTGTTGAAGAGAGCCATGTCCATCATAATTGATCATCATATAGTATTGTTGTTGAAGTGTATAAAGATCTCCTGGTTCTGCTCATTTCACTCAGCATCAGTTCATGCATGTCTCTCTGAGCCTTTCTGTATTCCTTCTGCTGGTCATTTCTTATAGAACAATAATATTCCATAACATTCATATACCACAATTTACCCAGCCATTCTCCAATTGATGGGCATCCACTCAGTTTCCAGTTTCTAGCCACTATGAAAAGGAGTGCCACAAACATTTTTGCACATACAGTCCCTTTCCCTTTTTTAATATCTCTTTGGGATATAAGCCCAGTAGTAACACTGCTGGGTATGCACAGTTTGATAACTTTTTGAGTATAGTTCCAAATCACTCTCCAGAATAGTTGGATCCATTCACAACTCCACCAACAATGCATCAGTGTCCCAGTTTTCTCACATCCCTTCCAACATTCATCATTATCTTTTCCTGTCATTTTAGCCAATCTGACAGGTGTGTAGTGGTATCTCAGAATTGTCTTAATTTACATTTCTCTGATCAATAATGGTTTGGAAAACCTTATCACATGATAGAAATAGTTTCAAGTTCTTCATCTGAAAATTGTCTGTTCATATCCTTTGAACATTTATCAATTGGAGAATGGCTTGATTCTGAAGCCATTTTTAAAGAATAATTCTGCAGTACCAGAAGCATTTATATAGCATTTTAAAGTTTGCTTGCTACTTTATACATATTATCTTAAAACATGTTAATGTTAGAAGATGTCAGGTTTTCTCCAGTTTGAGGGAAAGAATAATAGTAGCTCACTGCTGATATTTATATAAAGCTTCAAGGTATGCAAAGCACTTTTTAAATATTATCTCATTTTAGCCTCACATCAGTCCTAGGAGGAAAGTGTCATTTTTATCTATAGTCTTACTAATGAAGAAACTGAAACAAACAAATATAAAGTGATTTGCCAATGACCACAGAACTAATAAGTGACCAAGACCTGATATGACTCTAGCTCCAGCATTCTATCCATTGACTACCAGGCTATAACCCTGAAGATTTAAGTTGACTAGAAGAATTAAACATCTATTCATGAAGCATATTGAATTTTGGTATATAATAAAGAAGAAAAACATTTTCTTACTTGGAAACCACTGAAAAGAGATATTCAGAAAATCAATACTGTCAGTATAAAGAGAAAAAGCAAGAAATGGGGGAGAGTGAGTCTTTTTTTAAGCCTTTTTATTTTTCAAAACAAATGCTAGGATAATTTTTCGACATTAATCCTTGCAAAATCTTGTGTTCCAATTTTTCCTACTTTCCCCCACCCCCTCTTGTAGGTAATAAGTATATATATTAAACATGGTAGAAATGCATGTTAAATCCAATATATGCATACACATTTATACAATTATCTTGCTTCATGAGAAAAATCAAATCAAACCAGAAAAAAATGACAATGAAAATAAAATACAAGGAAACAACAACAAGAAGAGTGAAAATGCTATGTTGTGAACCAAACTCTGTTCCCATAGTCATCTCTCTTCATTACTGAACAATTAGAATTGGTTTGAATTATCTCATTTTTGGAGAGAGCCATGTCCATCAGAATTGATTATCATGTAGTCTTGTTGTGGCCTTGTATAATGATCTCCTGGTTCCACTCATTTCACTTAGTATCAGTTCATGTACATCTCTCCAGCCCTCTCTGAAATCATCCTTCTAGTGGTTTCTTACACAATAATAATATTCCATAACATTTATATACCATAATTTATTCAGCTATTCTCCAACTGATGGCATCCGCTCATTTTCTAGTTTCTTGCCACTACAAAAAGCTCTGCCACAAACATATTTGTACATGTGGGTCTCTTTCCCTCCTTTAACATCTTTTTTGAATATAAGCCCAGTAGAAACACTGTTGGATCAAAGAGTATGCAGTTTAATAATTCTTTGGGCATAGTTCTAAATTGGAGAAGAAGTGTTTATTACATTAAATATTTCAGGTAGGAATCTAAAATCCAAATATCACAAATGGTTGTCACAAATATATAGAATAAAAAATTACGTCTTAAAGTGATAAAGGATTTGTACAAAGAAATCTTAGTCATTAAACATTTTTTAAATGTTTATTATATACCAGGCATTGTAAGAAACACCACAGGATAAAGAAATGTAAAGGATGAAAAAATAGAATATCTGCTCACAAGTAGCTTACTTCTTTACTATTAATCTCAGAGACAACAAGACAGATAGATACGTAGATAAATAGATGGATAGATAGATGGATGGGTGGCTGAGTTGATCAATGGATGGATGGATAGATGGACAGATAGGTGTATATATGGATGGGTAGATGGAGAGATGAATGGATGTATAGATAGATAGATAGATAGACAAATAGATTAAACATTGGGATAAATGGAACAATAGATGTTAGTGTTCAGATTGTTTTTATAATTTTCAAATAAAATCCTCATGCATAGTATAATGAATTTAAGAAATAGAAAAGTAGATTATAGGTTTTAAAGATTATTTTCAAATGTTGTGGTGTAGTGTATATATGCACACATGTATTTATATATATATATATATATATATATATATATATATATATAAAACCTACAAATGCCTTAATAAACATATATATATATATATATATATATATATTCACACACAGATACAGACATGTATTTATACATATATACATAATATGCAAATATAAATCTGCATATCTGGATTTTCTGATCTACATATAAATAACATGTATATGCATGTATAATCCCAGACTTTCCCTCAGGTATGTATGGATACAAATATACATAAATATATACATGTGTAATATAATATTAAAATAATAAATATATTATGTACGCTAGCTACATGATAATTAAAGCTAATAGTATGCTAAGAGAAACTAAAAAACATCCAAAGTAAAGGTAACATGAAATTAATAATGAGCCAGGAAAACAACCTGAGAAGGAGCAGTGCTGGAGGTAGAAGAAGAAGAATTAAGAGAGATCACCTCTTAAATGATATTTTCCCTAACCACATGACAAGAGAAGAAACAGCTAAGAAATGTTGTCACTGAAATTTAGAAGGTGACAGAAGCCTTGGGGAGAAGGTGATTAACAATTTCAAAAGTAATAACAGGAGCATGAAGGATGAAGAAGAAAGACACATCTTGCAGTTAAGGAATCACTGGTAACGTTTCAGAAAGCAGTTTCAATTAAAAAATATAAAGTCAGACATCAGTTTGCAAAGGATTGAGGAAATGAATGAATGGCATCTAAAAAACAAAACTATAACCATAACAACAAAACAAAACAAAACAAAAAAAATACTCTTCTCTATTCCAGGTCCAAAAAAATTTGGGGGGGCTTTTTGTTTTTTTGTTTTTTTCAGAATGTTAGTCTTAGAGATAGTAGGAGTTTGAAGGAGTTTATGTTTGAAGGTAGTAGGATAGTAACCTGGAGTTAAAAAAAAACATTTATAGATTAAAAAGAAAGATGTAGGGGGCAAGGAGGAGGGAAGAAAAGAAAGATGATTGAGGTAACAACCTGCTAAAAAAGGAAAGATAGAATAGGATGAGATGAAGGGCATTTATTTGTCTTTTACAAAAACAAAAGACCACCTATTTATCAAACACTATGGGAAAGGATATCATGGAGAATAAGTTGGAGATAGGGCAGGCCCAAATTGAAGCTTCTCAATTTTCTTGCTATTATACAAGGTGAAAAAGTGGGGGTAGAATGAATCTTGAGTAAAAGGCAAAGATATAAGTCCTTAGTACATGGCTATTTGGAAAGCATGGCACCTCATGAGAAGCCTTGGTTGCAAGAGTGCCAGGAGCCCTTCAATGCAGTAAAGGATGATTCTTGGCTGGCCTTGAATGGCCACCATTCAACCATAGTGACTAATTTAGTAAGGGTAAATTGGCATCCTTTCCAATTACAATCTTTGCCTTAATCTTTACAAAAATACAAAAGACCTCAGGTTTTTATGCAAATTCGTAAAATTTCTGTACCACAGACAATTGGGTGACTCAGATGAGCAATTCCTTGTTTCATTCTTCTAGCAAGCATTTATTAAGCACCTATATTACATCCTAGGCATAGTGCTGGGTCCTTAGGAAACAAAGATGAAAATACAAGCTATAAGCTATGCAAGATAAATAAAAAAATATCATAGAGGTGAAAAGGTGATGGGGTACAGCTCTTTAAAGAGATGTAGCAATAACACTTGGGAGTGATATAGTTAAAAATGATATATTTCTCCCCCTAACTCCTAAGCAAGATGTAGCAATAATCCTAAAGTTCCCTTGCCTTGAGAATGCTGTAGTTCTACAAATTGCTGTCTGTCAGATAATAATCTGTTGGCCAATGATAACAAAAATTCTCTGACAATAATGAGATACATGCCAGATCATTCCTCAACTCCATCTATAAGCCATAAAATTAGCATATGAGTGACATGAAGCACCTGGTTTCTCTAACTTTTTCCTATAAATTTATATTCTTTCCCCTGCTTCTTTGTTAAATTTTTTTGAAACTTATCTCGTCATATAGTGCAATAATATAAATCATTGTCCCTTACCTTGGAAAAAAAAATCACCCCGCCCAAAAAAAATCAATTGCCTTCTGTGGGGGATTTAAAATGTGGTGATAATTACAAAGGAATTTAAGGATCACCTTGCTTCATTGAGCACTCATTTCAAGTCAGGTATGAAAATTATGGTTTAGCCAGTCAATATAGTTTTGTACTTCCTCCAGTTCCATTGAGTTTATGTTAACTATTTCACAAATAAAATACCTATATACGGTACAGTTGGATTAGAGGAGTAGGTCATAAAATTTTAAAAGCCTGAGAAATTTGGTTAGATAGCTTGAGAGAACAACTTGAATGCTTAAGTTATCTAGGGTAAAGGAAAAAGGAGAAGAAGAAGACAGTAAGCCATATTCTAAACTCCTTCTTGGGATTGGTACCTCACAACCTTTCTTATTTGAATATGTTAGATAATTTGAAGTGAGTGATTTTAAAGAAAAGTGGTGGGAGACTTTTTGTGTCAAGGAGTATTCACAATTCCCCTCCAGATAAGTGTGTCTAAGGATGTGTGAAGATCCAACCAATTCTGGACAAGATAGAAAAGCAGCCATCCTGCAAAAGGTGGGTGCTAGGATTCTTACAAGGCGCTAAGTCAGTTGTCTAATTTTAGCATCATGCTTTAGCAGTTCTCTGGTTCAGCAATGTATTTAGTCCTCATTCACAAGTCCAGGAGAATCACAAGTTCAGGAGATTCACAAGTTCAGTGGAAAAGATTCACAAGTCATAGCTCCCACAATCCAACTCTCAGAGGAGGAGTCAGCCTTTGAATTCATACCTCTAAAAGAGCATATAAAAGGACAAGCCTCAGCCAGGAGTCAATGAGGGATTCAGAAGAAGAGAGGCTGAAGCTGGAAGAGGCAAAGAACTAGCAATAGGAGCTCTTGGACCAAGGAGAGAGATAGGCCTCTAAGAAAACTAACCAGGCTATTTTGAAGGAGACAATAAAGGATTTGGATTTTAACTCCTGACTGCATTTGAGGTGATTATTACTCGGACCCGAAACTAAAGCTGCTTCCAGAAGCTCCCCAAGAAACCTGCTCTCAGAGAACGATCATATTTTAGAGAAGAGAACACTACAGGTGGGGTCTTAGTGAGAACAAGCAGAAGTAAATAAGAAATTCAGAAAACCAAAATGATGATAAACTTGTACATGTTGGCAAAATTGAGGTGGAACATAGTTGGAGTAATACTGAGGAAAACAGGAGTGAGAAAATTTGAAGTGGGAGGTAGAGATTGTCTAAATGGACAATGATTAAGTAAGAGAGAGATATGGAAAGAAACAAGTAGTGAAAATTTGCTAGACATAGGGTTAAGAACAGATGGTAAATAAATAAATTGCAAATTATTAACCATCATAAGAAAAATTACTACATATCAATCATTCTAAGAGAAATGAAAATGATACCAACTCTGAGATTTTGCCTCAAATTTATCAACTTTGCAAAGTACCAAAAGAAAAGAATAAAAATAATCATTGTAGCAACATAATTAGTAAACAATTGTTTACTTTTTTGAATTGTGTTTTATTTTGAATTTAAAATTAAAGCATTTCTATTACAAAGTATATATATTTTTAAAAAGATGATGGTACGTGAGAATGCAAATCTATTAGGTACAACTCGCTATTCCTTTATAATAAATAATGAAGTTATATAAACTTATTTTTGCTTTTTTCCCTTCCCATCTGCCCTAAAGATAGTTACCATAAGACATAAGACACAAATATGTATGTATGTATGTATGTATGTGTACTTTTATGTATGTATGTATAGGTATGTGCATATGTGTGTGTCTGTAAAATCACTTTATAGATATTTCTATTTGCCAATTATTTCTCTGAATGCAGATAGCTTCTTTATAAAAAAAATCTGAATTTTAGTGATTTGGGGATATTAGAAATATATAAATCAATAACACCCCCACCAATAATTTTGTTTACATACCCTTCTTAGCCCTTTATTTTATTCATTGAGCATTCATGTATTCATTTTTTGAGTGGCTACTATGCACAGAATTTATACAAGTCAATAAGCTCACAGGCAAAATTATCCTAAAACACTTAAGTAAATTGGGGTAGGATAGATACCCTAGAAAATAATAGATTATTTAAGGAAAAAAAAACAAGAAATGCAGGTAATAAAGATGTTTAGCAAAGACTGGACAACAGATGGAGAGTTAATATGGCTGACAGCCAACCTTTAAGTCTATGCCCATCTCATTTCCATCCTTGCTTATTGCAGCCTTCTGTTTCCCAGCCATATTGTCTTCTCTGTACATCAAATCAATTTAAAGTCTTTTTTGACTATGTAACTGTTCTTTTTTTGCCAATGAATCAGTTGCCAAATTTCCTTTCCCCTGAATTATGTTAAGCATTTGTCCCTTGATTTTCTAAATATCTCCTTTTTCATTTACCTATTTCCATTGAAATATTGATTTAATGTTATAATTCCCAATATTTTCAAAATATTTAGAAATCAGTTTTTTGTGTGATAGCCAAAAAATTGGAAACTTGGGGTATATCATCCTGTAATAAGCCAGAACTCTGGAGAAATGTACTTGAAACAAGGATTCTTACAACAAGGTGTTGACTCAAGTGGAATTAATAAGACAATGGTTATCTAGTTTACATATACCTAGTACTTAGTATGGTGATGTAATAGTTCTACAATTGATGTAATTGTAATCGAATATTTAAACTAAGGACAAAACCCCCACAGACATTCCATCTCCCATGATCCTGGTGGCTCTCCTGCTTTCTGTATTTCTCCACTGAGACCAAGGCCCATCTGAAGGTCCCCCAGAAAGCTACTAGGCCCAGGCAAAGGAGACAGTCTGAAGGAGATAATAAAGACTTTGGACATTATTCCTAACTATTCTTGTGGTGATTATTCTGCTGAAACCAAGGCCCATTTGGAGGGCCTCCAGAAACCTACTCAGGACATTACATTTTGGTACCCAACATGGGGCATAAGGATTTTACACTCAGCAGTTCAACTGACAGGACTGTGAGTTCAATGGAGAAATCCCCTGTGAGCCAGAAATAGGGTGAGTACAAAAATAGACAAGCAGGAAACTTTGGTAAAGGCTAAACTAATGTTTCAGCAGAATAATCACCACAAGAATAGTCAGGAATAAAGTCCAGGTCTTTATTATCTCCTTCATAGTCTGTTTCCTTTGCCTGGGCCCTGGCTAATTTTCTGAGGGACCTTCAGATGAGCCTTGGTCTTATTGGAGAAATGCAGAAGGCAGGAGAGCCACCAAGATGGTGGGAGATGGAATGTTAGTGACTGACTTTGTTCTCAGTTTAAATACCTTATTACAATTACATTAACTTTAGAACTATTACATCACCATACTAATTACTAAGTATATGTAAACTAGATAACCATTGTCTTATCAATTCCACTGAGTCAACACTTTGTTGTTAGAATCCTTGTTTCAAGTACATTTTCCCAGAGTTCTGGCCCATTACATCATACTACTGGGGAATGGCTAAATAAATTATGTCAAATGAATATTTTTAAATATCACTTTTATAAGAAATAATGAAATCAATAATTTGTGAACAAGCTGAGAAGACTTTTATAAATTTATGCAGAGTAATGTAAGACCCTCTCATGAAATGATAATAACGCTGTAAAGAAAAACAACTTTGAAAACCTTAGAAGCTCTGAACCACACAAGGATAAACAAGTTCAAATGAATGAAGATGAGACATTCATTGACTACTGAGAGAGAGGTGATGAGCTTAAAATTTAGAGACAAAAATTTTTCAACCAATACTAACATAAGGATCTGTTTCTCCTAATTATGTAGGATTTTGTTCTCGAGTTTTATTCATTTGTTCATTTATTTGCTCAATAGAATGGAGAAATAGAGATTCAAGATGATAAAAACACTTGTTGTTTGAAAAAATAAAAAATAATAAAATTTTCAAAAGAATTGTGATTAGAAATTTGTTCATAGAAAAAGAATTGAGAATTTTAATATTATAGTTGTGAATAATGTTCCTTCTGGCAATCATCTTGAGCTAGAATTTACATGTGTAGAGAGCACCAACTTGATTATTCTTATAACTTGTCTCATGAGAACAGAAATAGGATCAATCTATATTTCAGGAGTACAAGGTAAGGTCCCAAAAGTATTAATGAAATTCTGAATTTAGTTCATCGATAATTTAATCAACTTTGTTGTTTGGAAGACTATATTGCCAAATGTTACATTAAAAGATTCCCCTCATAAGCAAGAATCTGAAAAACTAAAATGAATTAGAAGTGAGTGGCACTCTGAAATATACTAAATCAAATGAGATATTTGTAGATCACTGAGCACAGTTCCTAGCAAATAGTAAGTGCTCAACAAATGCATGTTCTCCTTTTTTACTTACTTATTTAGATGTAAAACTGGAAAAGGGATGGGGGAAAGATTACAGAAAATAGGGAAATTATATTACTATCAGATATTTACATAATATTTTGCATATAATCAGGTGCAAGAATAGGGGTATGAGATCTCCTCTAGTCAGTGCCTCAGGTGCCTTGCAAAAGAATTCACAAACCCAAAGTCTATGAGTGGCAAAAAAAAAAAAAAAAATTATTTTCTCTAAGAAGAAAGCTTTCTTAAAGAGCAAAACTCCTGATTGGAATTTGGCAAATGTGGGTTAACATACTCTTAATTATATCAGGTAAATCTTGGCCTTGGGCCCGGGCAGCAGTTTGAGCCATTCAATAGCCCACTATTGACTGTACATGAGGCCAAGATCTCCAATTGAATGAGACCTCTTAACTTGGGAAGGGCATTGTCTGGGAACATTTAACTTGGGAAGGGCATTGTCTGGGAAAGGTGTGCTTTTCCCGGTTTGAGACCCCCCCCAAAGGAGATACAGTTTACATCTTCCCCCCCCAAAAAAAAAATTGGTGTTATTTGAGAAAGGTGTGTTTTTCCCAGGTTTTGGGAGTCCCTACAAAGTTTACATCATTTTTCCCAAAAGATTTCAATTTACATCATATACATTTCATTTTTCAATCCCAATACTACCTAATGGGATAGGTATGATTATTCCTGTTTTAAGGATAAGGAAAGGGAGACCCAGAGAGGTTAAGTGACTTGCCAAAAAGGTACTGTATAGTAAAGTAATCAAAGTACATCAAGGAGCTGAGTGGGATGTTGAACTGAAATTTTATGATTTTTAATGAAGTATTTTTCTCCACTAGCACTGGCAAGTTTTTGCAATTTCAGACTTGCTTCTAGTGATAGACAAGTCTGGGCAAGGTTGGTCATGTCCCTAGAGTAATACATCTTGTTCATATGAGTCAGAGCTTATCCCTTTATCTCTGTATTGGACTCTGGTATCATTTCCTAATGAATATGTGAGTTTGGGGATGAGGGAGGGGTAAAGAAAATGTGATTATATGTCTCTAGATAGAAGAGCAAAGAGATGTGGGGCAGGAAGCCTCCCAGCATTATGGCCTTAAGCAATCTATCATTGCTGCAGCCTCACAGGAGATGGCCCTTTAATAGAAGCTGGCTAATATCTTTAGAAATATCTCATTAGTCCCTCCCTTCCTGAGCTGCTTCTCTATTAAAATGTGATAAATGAATTCTGCCATTGCCAATTCCATCCTGTCCTTCTTTCACTTAATGAAATGAAGATACGTCATGCTGGCAAGTGCTCAGGACAAAGATAATTATTCATGGAACACTGGAAATATTTCAGTCACTGAGGCCACATCGGCACCAAAGATACTAGAAATAGAATCTTTCTAAATTTGCAAGTGTTTTTTTTTAATAGAAATTTAGTTTTATATACCTAAGGGGGAAGTCCTCACAATAATATTTTAAAACTTTTTTTCAATTTTTTTTTGCTTTTCTCCCTGTATTTCTCCAGAAATGATTTTGATATCTATTGTTCTCATGATTTAATAAAAATGGTATTTGTAATAATATTTACAATTAATGATAACATAAGAATTTCATTGGATCCTTATAATAACCAGAATTTTCTGGTGAGGTAAATTATTTTAAGTCTTATTATCACTCTATTACAGATGAGTCTCAGGGATGTTAAATGGCTAGTAAATGCACAAGAGATAGAATCACTTAAAATCCAAGTCTTATGACTCCAAGTCTAGTGGTTTTTCTAATATAAATCAATTCCATTAAATTTATTTTTAAAGGTTAAATGCATTCACATTTCCCTCTCTTTTATCTGTCATCAAAAGTTTTTAAATTTACTTTGCAATTTTCAATCTATTGTTTTATTAGGTATTCAGAGGTCCAAGATCTTTTAAAATGGCAGCATGAGGGAAAGAAAAAATAACTGGCTCTATAGTTGGGGACCTGGATTCAGGTACTGACTATGCTATTGATTACCTACAAGACGTCGGACAAGTCATTTAACCTTGGTAAACCTCAGTTTACCCATCTGTAAAGTCCTTTCCAATTCTTCTTTGTCTCTACTTTATTGTGTATATATATATATATATATATATATATATATATATGTATGCATGTATCTGTGTATATATAATTGGAGCAGACCTTAAAGGTCTGTGAATATATATGAATCTATATTTCCAAAAGGTGGGGATGGGTTGGGGCTAGGGCTAGAGTTAGGGGATGCAGGTTGGACTAGACTTTTATTTACTTGTTTTTGAGTGGTTGGGTTTTTAAAGCCATCTTGATGGAACTTAAACTGGATCATCTTTCATATATCCAACTTGTAATGCCAGAGAAACTGAGGCAAGATAAATATTAGAGTTTTTAATATTTTATTTGAATTTCTGAGAGGGAGATATTGTCTGCGGGCAGAGAAGAATACATTTTCTCCTAGGGGCTGAATTCGACTTGAATTCTCAAAGAATTCAACTTCAAATGTGAGATTTCAAGGATTTTTATAGGGCTCTAGTGCTCAGAGGACACAAAAATGGGGGGCAGGGTAGCATGAGCACTGGTAAGTGGGAATTTCCAGGAATGGACCATAAATCCAGTTCTGACTGGTTGGGGGAGGGGGAGGACCATAAATTCTTGATAACTTAGGAGGACTTAGGAGCCAGGATGTCTGAAACAGAAGATCTCCATCCCACCCCCACCCCTTTATGTGAGATTAAACATTTACAGTTTATGGCCCTAGAGTAGCTAGCCTTAAGTTATATCAGTCCTAATAGTCAAGAAGGAGGGGTTGCAACCAGAGGGATTAAAGCAGAACAATTTAAGAAACTGAGGCAGAACAATTTAGGGGAACTGAGGCAGAACAATAAAAGGGAAACTGGTACAACAATCTGAGAGAGGTGCTAAAATTGTAAAACATACTGAAATCTGGGCTACAAGTTAGACCTTTTCATTCTTTTTCAGCTTCCAACCCCTGTAATATGTTAATTCAAAAAAAAAAATCTTTTGATCTTAATATATTAAAATTGGCTTTTTTATAGCCATATTTCCAAATATCTGTAATTTTGTTAGAAGGGAAACTTCTTCAGCTGTAGCAGTTTTTAATTAGTTACATAAAATAGTCTTTCAAGAATAAAATTTGGTGAATACTTTGAGGGAATATGATAAGATTTACTTACAAACTGAGTTGCACTAGATGATCCAAAATTAGAGAATCTTCAGAGTTGGAAAGGGACTCAGAAATCATTATCTAGTCCAATCTATATCTGAGAAATTAATCCCTTACAACATGCCAAAGTTAAGCCATTTCTCTTCTGGACAGTTTTAATGGTTAAAAATATTTTTGGTTGGTTTTTTTTTCCTTTTATATTTTTAAAGCACTATGTGATTGGTGTGTGTGTGTGTCTGTGTGTGTGTGTGTGTATGTGTGTGTGTGTGTGTGTGTGTGTGCATGTGTGTGTTGATAATAGTTCTTCTGACTCACTGCATCCCTCCAGGCCTAGCCCTATACCATCCCTGCTTTTTGAAAATACACATTCATTTCTTTGGGCTTGCCATCCCTTGCACTGCCATCCACTTATATTCTCTATTGTTTGTCATTCAGACTGCCATCACATCTACTGTAAAGTTACACTGCCTATTCCCCGACAAGCAGAATGTTGTATTCTCTAATGTAGCCAAGAATTTGATCGACTTCTCTTCTTGATGTAACTCTTTGCCCTCTAAAACCTCAAGTGCTGGAGAGTGTTTTTGTTGTTTTCCACAGCTGGCTAAGCTAGTCACTGATGTGTCTCAGGCTTTAGGACAAAACATTTCCACTTAGTTTAGTGAAAGACAGCAGCATCTGCTGGCCAGTCAGCATTTTTTTTTAATGAAATGAGGATAGGGAAGAAGTAGAGCAGAGGGGAGGAAAAGTAGATGGAGAGAAGGAGGGAAGGAAGAAAGGGAAGAGGGATAGAGAGAAAGGAGACACAGAGAGAAAGAGATAGAGAGAGAGACCAAGAGGTAGAGAGAGATTGAGAGAGAGGCAGAGGCAGAGAGACAAAGAAAGAGAGACAGATTATATATATATATATATATATATATATAGAGAGAGAGAGAGAGAGAGAGAGAGAGAGAGAGAAATATGAAGGAAGGGAGAGAGGAGGGCAAGAAGAGAGAGAGCAAGGAAGAGAGGGAGGCAAATCTTTTAAACTGATAAAGTTGTTCAGTAAATCTAATACTACATATATAGAAAGAAATATATAAACACTGATGTAAATACTGATGAAAAGTAGCACAAAGACCCAAGAATAGTGTTTAAGAAATGGTTTACATGGAAATAGTCCTATACTTCTTGTTCTCTGGAAAATGAACATAATTGATTACTAGTTGAATATTTTATTTAGTAGCACCAAAAAAGCAGTGAAATAGTTCTTTGAACACACATTCCTACAGTCCCAGATGTAGAAAGAGAGAAAGAAAGAAAGAGAAAGAGAGAGAGAGAGACTTTCCTTTTGTCTACACATAGTACTCTTTTTTGAACTCACTTTTCCAATACCAATTCATCAACTTTAGTGTTTTTCTATCACCAAAAGAAGCCAGTCTCTGGACTTGCTCCTATACTGTTAGCATGATGTTTCCCATGATGTTGTCAGAGGCATTCAAGGAGGACTAAAATGGCATCAAGGTCAGCTACTATGCTAATGATAATCTAATTAGAGAAAAAGACTGTAAACCAAAAGCCAAAATGAAAGTGGAGGCAGAGTTGGTACATGACATTTAATTCACAGATTATTCAATGCAGCCTTTGAAGCAGATATGCAAAGAATACTCTCTGTTGCTTGTGCTAATTTTGACCTGACAACACTAACAAAATAGATGGTCTCCATCAGCCAACACTGTATCATTCATATTTGGAATCATTAGTTACAACAAAAGGAGAAATGCTGAATGCTATGGATAAATTCACTTACCTTGGAAGCAGACTTTTCCAGGAATGTTCACATATATGATGAAATTAACATATGCACTGTCAGAGTTAGCTGTAGGCTCTGAAAGAAAGTATGGGAGAGAAGAGGTATAAGGATGCATACTAAACTGAATGTCCAAAGACCCATATTAGATTGGCAGTTCCAATCCATCCAATCCATCCAATTAGATTGGATAAGGATTAGATAAGGATCCATATTAGATTGGCAGTTTTAAGAGAACATTGGACCTCTGTATAAACCATGAGGGAGAACAATGCACAGCATGCTCTAAGGTTTTGGACTGTCATCTTAGAGTTCTCTCATTACACACATCAATCACTTCAGCTTAGTTCTTAGATTTGTCTCTCGGCGATTAATATAGTATATTTAAGTGGCTAGTCTTGAATTTGCACTCAGGGAATCTGGATTTGAATTACTATTCTGCCTCTTACTACCTGTGTGAACTCCAGCAAATCACCTAAGCTGAAGGTTACCACTGAGATGGGAAAGAGAAGGCTAGATGACCTCTATATACCCTCCCAACTCTAAATTGATGAACTTGTGACTAGCTTTTCTTAACCATTTTCCAGATGCCATTATACTGGAACCATGTGAATACCAAACTCTTGGATATGCATTTTTCATGCCAAAACTCTTACCATGATTACCATCATTCTACTAATAATTTTGTAAGCTATAAAGGCAGAAGTGGTTAATTCTTAAATACTAAAAATAAAAAAATAAAAAAAAAGGAGAAAAATTTAACTTTCCATGTTCTGGTCTGAAGATCTTACAATAGACATTATATTTTAAAAGCAAATGTCTTTTTTATGAAGTAAGGGTTGCTAAAGTGAGAACCAGCTATATTTTTGGGTGATTATTTGTCTGTCTGAAAGAAGCTGTTTCCACCCACATTGTAGAGTGAATTGACATTTAGGAATTTCTAGCCAGATTTTTCTTGAGTAGGCAGGTGGGTTAGCTCTATAGATCAGTCAGTAGTTGATCTTCCCTTCAGCCACAGATATGTGTGTGTGTATACATGCACACATAGCATGTGCACTTTCAGGTTTTTTCATGTCAAAAAGGGAATGAACATTTTATTACAATAAATAAAAACATTTTATTAAAAAGAGGAAGATAATTCCTGTTTCTACAGATGACAAGAGTGAGATAGCAAAGAAAAATTGAAGAACTACCATTGACAACATATAATTTCCTTGAGGAACCCAGCCCAATAAATTTGTAATTTTTTAAGGCATGATGCCAATTGCATCCTGTCCCTGAAGCTCTCTAGGATTTGCCTACTAAGCCATAGATGGACTATTACGCATTTTTGGCAGAGGAAGTCACTGCACTGAAAATTCCCCACATTTCCAAAATCACAATGTTTTCAAGTAGTTACATAATGACTGTTCTTAGAAAGTGATAGAATAAGATACTTGGGCAGGTATGAGTATAAATGGGTATATATGCATTATGAGTGATAGTTAATTGTAATTCAGAAAAGCAAATTCAATTTCAGAGTATAGAAGGCTCCCTCCTAAATTAAAAAGGACTCTTCTATATTGTGCTGTTTTCCTACAGGTATGAGAAATGAAAGTTAATAAGACATTAGTTCATTATGTTTTCTTGCTTCTGCTTTATTGAGTTCAGAAAAGTATCTCAGAAACATACATCTGAAATGAGTTGCAAAAATACTGAATGAAGAGGCAAGAGATTTAAATTTGAGCCCCAGCATTTGTCAGATATCTGGCTTCAATTGCTTGAGCTCCATGGGGCTCAATTTCCTAATTCAGAAAACAAGAGTGCTACAAACTTTACACATGACAAAATTGTATAAGAAGCAGAATGTACAAGTAGAATAGACAGAAGTTTCAGAATTAGAATTAAAATATACTGGGTCATAGTCTTAACTCTGATACAAAAGGGTTATATTACATTGGGTAAATCACTTAACTTTTCAGTGGTATACATAACTATTTAAATCCATAAATTGGATTTGCATTGATTTGCATCATTAGAGGGAGTTACTCAAATGGATTAATTATAATTTTTCAGTCAATTGAAATGAAAAGACATACCCAAAATTCTCAATTATCACATTTTTCCATGACTGACAAACTAAGCCATTACTCAAGATTACCATTTTTCCCAACACAGTGAATAAAACCTAGTGATACAAAAATACTGCAGAGATATCACAGAACCAAGAATCCCAGATTTTCAAAGAATCTTAGAGATCATCAAGTAAAACTTTTGTCTGTATAAGGTTCATAATCTCTAACTTCCTTCCCCTCATAAATAACTTATTGTCAAAGATTGTTGAGTTCACCTTTTCAACATCTCTCCAAAATGTTCTCTTCTCTACTCTGACTCTGCTACTGCTTTGGATGCTTTCACTGCCTGGATTATTGCAATAGTCTGCTGATGGATAAACTTACCTTTTGTCTCTTTCCACTCCATCTATACAAAAGTCAAGTTATTCTTCTAAAATTCAGGTTTGAACAAGGCAGATCCTTTTTCTTTTCCAGTCTTCTTACATTTTACTCCTTGTTTCATAATATTAATCTGGTGATACTGATCTACTTGTTCAATGAACAAGACATTTTATTTTTTAACTCCAGGAATTTTCTTTGACTCCTACTTCTGGAATGTTTTCTCTTCTTATCTCTACTGACAACTGTTCCTGACTTCTTTTACTTATTTTTACAATAATTTTTATTAAAGCTTTTTATTTTCAAAACATATGCCTAGACAGTTTTCAACATTCACTCTTGTAAAACCTTGTATTCCATTTTTTTTCTCCCTCCCTTTCCTCTACCCCTCTCCTAGATGGCAAATAAGTCAATATATGTTAAATAGGTGTAATTCTTCTGTACATATTTCCACAACTATTATGTTGCACAAGAAAAATCAGATCTCTAAAATGGAAAACAAAATGAGAAATAAAACAAAATGCAAGCAAACAACACCAAAAAAGTGAAAATACTCTGTTGTGATCCACACTCAATTCCCACAACTCTCTTTCTGGGTTCAGATGGCTTTTTTCATTATAAGACCATTGGAATCTCATTTTGTTGAAAAGTGCCATGTCTGATTCCCATTATGCCTCAGGTAAAATCCCATCTTCTACAGAAAGTTTTCCCAACCTCATTTAATTCTAGTGCCTTTTTTTTTCCCTTTCTTAGTTATTTCTTATTTAAGTTATATAGATTTTTTTATGTGTGTCCTTCTTATCTTCCCCATTAGACTGTGAGCTCCTTGAAGTCAGGACATGTCTTTTGCCTATTTTTATATCACCAGTGCTTAGCATGGTATCTGATGTATAGTCCATACTTCATAAATGTTTATAGACTATAAGAGTTCTCTCTGCAGTGAACCCAATGTACATTATTTTCAACTTTTCCTTAATGATCTGTAGTAGAGGTGGGAAGAGGTGAAGTTTTCTCTCAAAACAACCCATTTTACTTTCAGACAGCACAAATTATCAAAAATTCTCATTCTATGGCAATCCTAAAATGACTCATCTGCACCTTCTATCTTCTGTTTCCAGTTCTGTTCCCGGCATCAAACTGGAAAAGTCAAATCCCTCTTCCCTCATTTATACAACATCAACTCAACCTGTTTAATAAATACACAGTCAAATTTATTTTTCTCTATCTACACAACACAAAATAAATGGTCTGATTTTTTTTTCATATCTATCCCCTTTAAATTTACTACTGACTGTTATATTATGCAGACAACTATTCAGAAATGATTATTGGACTTCAAGGGATATCTCCTCAGGATAAGAGACAGAGCCTAGTTGAAGGATCATAGGATAGTGGCATATATTTGCCAGTATTACAGGGTCTGTAAGGCACTATTCACTAAGAACTAAATCCCCTTTAATTAAAGAATATGCTTTTTAAAAGGAAGGAAAATGTAGCAACTTCCAATCTCCTACATTAGCATTTATCAAATCAAATTATCTCAGTCATTGAGAATAATATCATAATAGAATATTGTCAAAGGAGTGATGTCTCCTGCCTACAGAATAAGTGACTCCCCTCTTTTTATCAGCAGGAGACAATCATCCTCTGACAAGGATCGAATCCATTGACATTATGTCTTGATTTCAGACCACTGGGAATTTAGGGGTCTTCATCTTGATGACGTTCCCCAGGAAATGACTGTGGGGAGTCTAGGTGTATAACCTGCAGTGTGAATAATCTAATCCCACAGCAGAAGTAAATTACTTACACAAAAGACAGCACATCTGGAACAGTGTAAACATTCCTGTAAAAATACCGTCCCAATCTCAAACACTGATAATCTACAAATAATGAAAGGAGCTTTGTGGATATGCAAATATGCATATTTATTGGGAGGTAATCCTCTGGATGCAGTTCCTGTTAGTATCCACATCTCCAGATCTAAAATGATTTAATCCATCATTTTCAATATTTTTAATTTAATGAATACTTTTATGAAAAGTTTTCTCTATATTCAGATGTTTGCTTTCTCCACATCCAAAAGAGCAGTGTCTTTCTTTTAAAAGGATATTTAGGTGTTTGGTATCATATGGCAAAACATACAGATGATTGATAAACTGTAACATATTTCTTCTGCATATTATAAATAGATGTGGATATTGTGTAGAGACAACTAGAATAAGGAGAAAATGGAGAGGTGGAGTCATAGGACGCATTCCTGAGGATAAAAAATTTTCTTGAAATTTTCACTTTGGAAAATACATCATTAGTACAATAAAGGCAGGAGGGAAATAACTATGGGTATACTTTTCCCAAGATTTTTGAGTTTCCATTTGTTCTGAACATTGTGATTGCCTATTATTAAATTGGGGACATGGGAGAAAAATGAGTATCAGGGGAAAAGGGAAGACCATGAGACATAAACTAGTTAGTCACAGAGTCCATGAAATCATAGAGACCAGATAACCAATTGTAAATATTATAGTGGAGATTACTTTTATGTTTGTGTTGGACTAAATAGATGCTAAGGCATGTCCCAGCTCTCAAATTCTATGATTCTCTTGTTATTTAAATCTGTGAATCAAAGCTGCTGGGCCAAGTAGTTTATAATGTTGAAATAGATTCTGGGACATCTAGACAAATATTATCTGAGAGCTACACCTATTGGTTAGACAAGAAGACAAATTTGCCTTATACATTATTGTTTTGCCCTCAGTTGTTATAAGTCCTTGAGTCTTAGAAAGTACATTTCAGGCATTAAGCTTCTTTTTCTGCTCCTTTCACTATGCAGAGAAAGTGGGGATGGTAGTTTGAGGTGATTAGACTGAGCAAATAGTTCCTAATAAGCCTCTTATGAATTTTCTTCATAAAAAATGAAATATGTATGGCCAGAGTATGGCTTGCCTATGTAAAATTATGAATCTAGACAGTATTGAATGAGAACACAAGACCTCAAAAGTAGCAATGGGAGAGGGGGTGTGAAAGTTCATGAGCAGAGATAAGAGTTTTCCTATTTTAGTAATTTTTGAATATATTCAATATGAAACCCAAGCAAAGCAGGATAGATTCCCTCCCCTAGATAATCTTATATTAAAGTAACAGCCCGCTTTTCTGTTAAAAAAAAAAAAAAAGCAAGCAACACAGGTTAATGTTGCTCATTACATGGCAAAATCAATTAAGTATACAATCAAGTATACTTTGCTAAAGTTGTGGATTATTTCTAATAACTTTTTAGTAGAATCTCTGGGGTTCTCTAAGTATACCATCATATCATCATCAAAGAGTGATAATTTGGGTTCCTCATTGCCTACTCTAATTCCTTTAATTTCTTTCTCAACTCTTATTGCCAAAGCTATCATTTCTAATACAATATTGAATAGTAACGGTGCTAGTGGACAACCTTGTTTACTCCTGATCTTATTGGGACTAGTTGCAGTTTTTCCCCATTACATATGATGCTTACTGATGGTTTTAAATAGATGCTGCTGATTATTTTAAGGAAAAGTCTATTTATTCCTATACTCTCAAGCGTTTTTATTAGGAACGGATGTTGGATTTTATCAAATGCTTTTTCTGCATCTATTGAGATATTCATATGGTTTTTGTTAATTTGGTTATTAATATGGCCAATTATATTAACAGTTTTCCTAATATTGAACCAGCCCTGCATTCCTGGTATGACTCCTACTTGCTCATAGTGTATTATCCTGGGGATGATTTTCTGTAGTCTTTTTGCTAATATCTTATTTAAGATTTTAGCGTCAATATTCATTAGGGAGATTGGTCTATAATTTTCTTTCTCTGTTTTCAACCTACCTGGTTTAGGTATCAGTACCATATCTGTGTCATAAAAGGAATTTGGTAGGACTCCTTCATTCCCTATTTTATCAAATAATTTATTTAGCATTGGGGCCAAATGTTCTTTAGATGTTTGGTAGAATTCACATGTAAATCCATCTGGTCCTGGGGATTTTTTCTTAGGGAGTTGATTAATAACTTGTTCTATTTCTTTTTCTGAATTGGGACTATTCAAGCAATTTACTTCCTCCTGTGTCCCTATCTTCTGAGGGAGATGGCAAGAAACAGCCAAATTATAATAATTGAGGCAGTAAAGAAGATAATAGGATTTAATAATCAGTTTCTTAATAACCCATAGGTAGTTGATTCACTATGTGAATCTGCCCAATAAACTTAGTCATTTAATGTTGGGAATCAGTTTATCTTTCTAAAAAAAGAGGAATTTAATATTAAAATTCCCCAAAAAACCTGCTACTCTAATATTGATTGAATTAACCTGGGGAGTAGGTCTAAAGTTTTTTTAATAATAAAAAAGGCAACTTAAATCAGAAACTAAGAAGTATTGGTCTGGTCAACTGCTAGTGCAATTTTCTGAAATATTATGCCTTTTATTTGTAATGTGAATTGTAAAGAAAGTAAGTAAATAAGAAACAGAGGTAATAATCCATTCAAAGATATCAATGTCATGTAATATTTTCTTTTAAAAGCAAAATTTTATTGATTTTTTTTAAATCACCGAATCCTTTTTTCCTCTTCCCCCCTGAGAACCATCCCACATAAGGAATTCATATATATTATATATACACATACATACACCCATATATGTGTCTGTAAATTTATTTTATATAAAAAATCAGAGTAAGTAAAAAGACAGAAAAGAAATACAAAACAAAAAAGAAAACTGTCGTGTGCCCAGCAGAATATCAGGGAGGATTCAAAATATATAACAACTAATTACAAGATCAAGAAAGTATATATAGATATAGCTATGTAGAAAAATTATATTCATGAATGTCCATTTTTTCTTTACTTCATTATAAATTATTATTTGGTTCTCTTCTGCTCACCTTATTCACGTTAATCTTTTTTCTCCTTTCATCTCCCCCATCATCCCCAAGCAAGCTAAAGTTAAGAAAAAATATATATTTATCTATATCTATTCATCTATATACATATATATGTAGATATATATATATATATACATACACACACTTAACACCCACATACCACCACACACACACATGAATTTCCTATCCCTGCTGCCTCTTCAGTTAAATTCTGCTCCATAACCTGTTTGCTATTATTTAATCCCCCCCAACTAAGGATTCCTCCCTTGTCCTCTTCCCTCACTCTTTCTTCCCACCTACCCATCCCTTCCCCCTTATTTCTTTACAAATTTTGGAGGGTGCTATACCTTCATGATATATTTGTAGTGTTACCTATTGAACCCATTCCTGATGTGAGTACGTTTTCAGAATTATGAGTACTCTTCTTTAATACATCTGTGCTTATTCTTCTTCTGAACCTAATTTGTAGATCCTCATTATTATTTTTACCTTGATTCTGCCAATCTTTGTTCTGAGTTATTTTATTATTTATGTGAATCTTAAACATATGGTATCTATTTCCTAGGTAAAAGAAAAAGAAACTAAACAATTTGTCCATGTTGAGTTCCTTGAAAGTGATCTTTTATATTGATTCTTGTATGTTAAATTTCCTGCTAACTTGGTTTTTGGTTGACAGAAAGTCCTGAAAATCTGCAAGGTCATTGATTATTCATTTTTTTCTTGTTTGATATTATAGATAATGTTGCTGGATATGATATTTTTGGTGGCAGGTCTATTTATTTTGATTGTTGGTAGATATGATTTCAGGACCTGTGGTCTTTTATTGTAGCTGCTGATAAATCTTGTACAGTTCTAATTGTAGCTACAGAGTATTTGAATTGTTTTTTTTTTTCCCTTAGTTCTTAAAATTATTTTATTTGATCTAGGGATTTCAAAAATTTGGTAATAATACACACCTCTTGGATTGGCTAAAATGACAGGAAAAGATAACGACAAATATTGGAGGGGATGTGGGAAAACTGGGACACTGGTACATTGTTCGAGGAACTGTGAATGGATCCAACCATTGTGGAGAGCAATTTGGAACAATGCTCAAAAAGTTATCAAACCATGCATATCCTCTGACCTAGTAGTGTTTCTACGGGGCTTATATCCCAAAGAGATCTTAAAGGAGGTAAAGGGAGCCACATGTGCAAAAATGTTTGAAAGAAAAAAGGGAAAAAAAGAGGAAAAACATCACATAATTGAACATAAAATAAAAGTATTAAAATATGTGAAATATTATATATCCATGAATCATATTCTAATCAAAAATATATGCTGATTTCTCCTCAGATTCCTCTTTAGGGTCATGCTTTCTCTTTGTAATTTAGCAACATTTATTTTGATTGTTTTATGGCTATTCTTTCCATCTACATTATTAAATAATTGTGTATATTGTTTTCATGGTCCAGAATATCTACTCTGCTTCAAATCTTGTAAATTTATGCTTCTTTATATTCAACAAATACATTATTTCTTATATCACTGTAATATTCCATTAGAACTTGTTTTTAATTCTTTGTTATTACAAAAAAGTATTGCTATAAAATTGATGCATATGGTGACTTTCTTCTCAATAATGACTCCTTAGGGTGAAGTTTCTACATCAAAGTATAAAAGCAATTTAGTCACTTTGTATAATTCCAATTGCTTTACAGAATAGTTTTATTAATCCATAGCTCCACTTACCATGTACAACCATGATTATGTTTCCACAACTACACCACCATTGACGAGTCCCATTTTTTATCTTCTTTGCAATTTGCTAGGTATATGATAGAAAGTCAGGGTTGTATTGATAGTCAGTGCCTAGTTTCTGTCACACTGTTTTCCATTTTCCCAGAAATTTGTGAGTTTTTATTACTATAATCGCTGACAATTTCGTCTTCTGAACCTAACCTATTCTATTGATCTATTATATTTCCTAACAAATAGCAAATTGTTTTGATGATAGTTACTTTATAATTTTATGCCTAGTACAGGTAAGCCACCTTCATTTGTATTTTTTTCATTAATTTCCTTGAATACTTGATCCTTTGTTCTTAAAGATGAATTGTGTTATTATTTTTTCTAGCTCTATAAAGTAATAGTTTGGCAGTGTGATTGGTATGGTACTGGATAAGTAGATTAATTTAAGTGAAATTGTTATTTTTGTTAAATTATCTCAGCTTATCCATGCGTGCTTTATATTCTTCCAATTGTTTACATCTAACTTTATTTGTGTGAAAATTATTTTGTAATTGTCTTCATATAATTCCTGACTTTATCTTGGCAGGTAGACTCCCAAATATTGAATATTATCTACAGCTATTTTAATTGGAACTTCTCTTTGTATTTCTACTGCTGTGCTTTGTTGGTAACATACAAGTGCTGATGATTTATGTGGATTTATTTTATATTATGAAACTTTTGTGAAAGTTGTTAATTATTTCTATCATTTATTTTTAATTGCTTCTCTTATATTCTCTAATTATACCATCATATCTTCTGCAAAGAGTGATAGTTTTGTTTCCTCATTACCTACCCGAAATCCTTCAATTTCTTTTTCATTTCTTATTGCTAAAGCTAGCATTTCTAGTATAATATTGAATAATAGTGGTGATAATGGGCATCCATTATCTTGTTTCATCCCTTATCTTATTGAGAATTTTTCTAGCTGATCCCCATTACATATGCTGCTTGCTAATGGTTTTAGATAAATGATGCTTTTCATTTTAAGGAAAATTCCATTTATTCCTATGCTTTCTGGTGTTTTCTAGTTTCTGCTTGTATGTTGTCAAATGCTTTTTTCTGTATCTATTCAAATAATCACATTATTTGATTTATCACTCTGATTATTGATATGGTCAATTATACTGACAGTTTTCCTAATATTTGACCACCCCTGCCTTGTTGGCATAAATTCCAAGAATTTATAGGTCATAGTATATTATCTTGATGATAAGTTTCTGTAATTTCTTTGCTAATATTTTATTTAATATTTATATCAATATTCATTAGGTGGATTTGGTTTTAATTTTCTTTATGTGTTTTGGCCCTTCCTGGTTTAGATATCAGCATCATATTTGTGTCATAGAGAGAATTTGTTATAATTCTTCCTTTACTTTACCAGTTTATATAGTATTGGAATTAATTGCTCTTTAAGTGTTTGCTAAAATTCACTTGTGAATCCATCTAGCCCTGGAGATTTTTTTTTCCTCAGGGAGTTCATTAATGGCTTGTTCAATTTCTTTTTCTAAAATGGAATTATTTAAGTAATTTATTTCCTTTCTGGGTTAATCTGGGAAATTTAATTTTTTTTAATATTCATCCATTTCAGTTAGATTGTCAGACTTGCTGCTATGCAGTTGGGCAAAATAGCTCCTAATTACTGCTTTAATTCTTTAGTTCTTCTTTGTTTGATGGTAAGTTTCCCCTTTTTATTTTTGATACCGTACTTTTGTTTTCTTCTTTCCTTTTGATGGATGATTTTTGGATCTAGTTTGATATCCATAAGTATCATTCATCTTTACCTTCCCCCTTCCCTTATTTACTTTGTTATCCTACTTTTTGTTCCTACAATGAATTCTGTTGTTATTCATCGGGCTTTTAAAGTATCTCTTTGATAATTTTGCTGATATGTCTTTAAAATTATAAGTTATCTTTGGTTTTATTATCATTTTGTTGTATTGACATGGCCTGACCATGAATATTGAATATTCCCTGAACTGTTTAATTTGTTCTTCATTTCTACAAGGAACACTGTGCAACTTAATCTATACATATATTGTGTGTGCTTTGTTAGATTGATGCCCAAGTATTATATTTGTTTTGTAGCATTTGAAGTAGAATTTCACTTTACATTATTATTTCTTATATTCTGTTATTGTTCTACAAAAATATTGCTTATTTATATGGATGTATTTTATAGCCAGAAATTTTTGATACTTTGCTTTCTGACCTTCAGAACTTTCTCTTTCATTTCTCAAAAAAAAAAAAAAAATGATCCTTGGCTCATTGTCTTTCTCCCCTTTCTACCTCATTCCTTCATATTGAATGCCCCCAACATACTTACTTTATTCTCAAGCACCCTAACTTCAATATTTTTTGGACTTTCTTATTACTTACTATATTTTTGCTATATTTCATTCAGTTATATGAAGAGATGGCCATGCTTTTGATCTTACTCTTAGCCTTAAGTGTTTTACTTATACAATTTTAAGTCTTATTTTTAAAAAATCTGATCATAATCTGTTGTCTTTCCATTTTTCCTTCTGTTTTATAACACTTAATTCTGATCTTCACCACAGCCTCTAATTGTTCCATTCTTTAATTTTTTCCCAAACCAATACTTCTTCTCACCTTCCCATCTTGACTCCTTGGTGGAACATTTCAATTTCATACTGACTTCTTCCTTACAGTATCTTTATGCCTTATAATATGCAAATCTGTTAGTCCTGGATTTTGATTAATTTTACTCTATTTCTCCTCTGTCCTAATTTCTTATTCCAAGGAAACCTGGTGGCCTTAAATTTCCAAGAGATCATCATACTGATACCAGTTTAGTTCACTGGAGCTTAGAACTCCCAAGCCAAAGAGATCTACTACCCTTAGCTTCCTTATTAACAAGGATTATAGATATCAATACCATGCCTAACATCCAAATATACTTTCTAGCAATGACCTGCTCATTTTCACTTTACTGTGATTCTCAAATGGATATATTTGCAAAGATTTTTGATCCCAAACTTTATTTTTACCAAAAATGCCTTGATTCATATTGAGGAATCCTAAATATCAGAGTACTTATCAGCGAAATATTTTTTGCACACAGAATTCTTACTGCTGCTTTCAAAATCTTCCCTTCTATATATCCACTGTAAAGGACCATCCTGAATAAGAACATATTCCTAACACCTTCTTTATTTATTTTTGAGACCAACTGGGCTTTCTCTAAGCATTGAAATTGGATGGGATTTTGGCAGTTCATTTGATTTACAAGTGAGCTCTTAATTGCTTCACAAAACCCCTAAACAATCTTACAAATGTCAGATTGCATTTGGAGAAGCTTTGAGTTAAGAATTTTGACTTCATATTAAATCAAAATTAACTTTTTGTAGCTCCCAGATATTCTGTTTTGGACCATAAACTGAGCTTTAACATTAGTAAGCCCTGAAATACATAATTTTCCAAATGCTAAAATAAAATTAGGGGAAATGTCATCAAATTGCTCTCTATTATTATCTGCTAAAGAAGCCCTACCAGAGAAGGGGGAATACCCAGGATGCAACAGATAATCACTTAATAGAGCTAATCTTTCTTCTTTATAATGTCTAGAACTATCAGAACTGCCAGTAAATTATAATGGATCTAGCTTAAAACCAATGATCTTTATATTGAATACCAAAAGCATACTTTATATCAAAAATAACCATCACAAGTTTTGTATATTAGAAGAAAGTGGCCCTGCCAAAATTAAAATTTCATTTGATTTATCATTAATAAGCAACCAAAAATTTTAAGTACTTTGTGGGAGACAGGGATAGGATGGGGCTTTTGTAGTCTGTCAATCCTAGAGTATGAGACTAGATACACTTGGATGGTGGGAATATATATGTCTTCTAGAGGAGAGGTAGGAAGAAATATGGAAATAGAAGTAGAAGAGTCAGTGCTTAAAACAACTGATTATACTGGGTCTCATTAGGGGAAGAGGATTAGTGGAGAAAACCCTGGCCGTGGAGAGTAGGTTAGATTGGTTTATCTAAATCAGAAGTTTTTAAGCTTTTGTGCATTTTTGGTTTCCTTTGGGAGTCTGCTGGAACATATAAACCTTTCTCAGAATAATATATTCAAATGCATAAAACAAATACATAGGACTAAAAAAGAAGCCAAGTATGATGAAAAACAGTTTAAAAAAAATTTATGTGCAGATTGTAGGGAGAGAGGTGATAAAGGGGAGACTACATTAAGCAACATCAGCAGTAGCTGCTTTTTCTTTCCTAAACTTTGTTTCTATTCATTTGCAGCCTTGATGAACTCCATTGATTCCATTGTGGTGTTAACTAAAATAAGAAAATTCTTCCACATTAAGCAATGAGACAGCTGATGCACCTAATGGTTTAACAATAAATGAAATTGCAAATTGTACAAATACAGATAATATTCACCCTTGGGGGGCAATTTTTTATAAATAGAATTGGTGACTAAGCAATTAAATACATTATTACCTGCTATTTTAAAAGAGGGCTTGATTTAGTCTTCTGCTAAAGGTCTGTAATTTACTAAAATGCCAGTGGCAAGGAATACAATATAATCCATTTATAAAGTGTGAATTGTCTACCCAATTAGTTACCTGCACTTAAGAACATTCAAATTAAAGGGTTTTTATTGTTTGTCCTCATTTGCCTGGCAATCTGCTTCTTCCTCCACTTCACACTGATCACTCTATATTCATCCTCTTTCAGTGTAGTTCTTATATTGAACTTGGGCATCCAAGGATCACCAATCTATTCTTAAATCAAATCTGTCTTTTCCTACATCCCCCAAGATTTTTCTGAATTTCCCGACAGTGTAGATGGTTACCTTCATAAAATTCTCATTCTTGGCCTCAGAAAATTGATACCACTTCAGTCTTTTCCTACATTTCAGAATGTATCTATTCTTTCTTTCACTTTATTCCTCTTCTTATCCATCATCAAGATATTTTTAAAAACATAACAGTCAGTTCTTCATTCTCAACACTCTCAGGAATTATATCCTCTCAGGCTCTAAAATCTTATATTCAAATTTTTATGCAGATAATTTCTCAAACTACAATTCTAACTCATGTATTTTTCTTTATTTAATAGTATTTTATTTTTTGAATACCCATCAGTTGGACAATGGCTAAATAAGTTATGGTAGATGAATGTTGTAGAATATCATTGTTCTATAAGAAACAATCAGCAGGATGATTTCAGAGAGACCTGAAGAGACTTACATGATGCTAAGTGAAATGAGCAGAACCAGGGGTGGAGCCAAGATGGCGGAGAAGGCACATGCGACTTTCTAAGCTCCTCTCATTCCCCTCACAACCAACTATTAAATGCAGTCTCAAAAATAGCTCTTCACTGCTTAAATTCATGAATATTAGAAGCACACAATTTACCAGCAGAAGATAATCTGGAAGATCGCCAGGAAAGGTTTGTCCTGAGGGGCCAGGAACAGATTAGCGCAGGCAGAGAGAAACTAGCCTCCTGAGCAGACCAGGGTTGGGGGTGATCTCTGTGGCTGGAGAAGTTATAGAAAAAACTCTGCTATAGTCTAATTGCTCTGCCTTGATTACAAAGCAGTAAACTGGCAGAGAAATTAAAGTCTAAAACAGAGGGTACTCTAAAAAATGCCAGAACCTAACAAGATCTGGCTGTAACCACTCAAACCCGGAAGTAACTCAGGCAGACCTTAACACAACCCTGCAGCCACATCCTGCAGTTCGGGGCTTTTGTGGGGACAGTTACAAATCTGAAGGGCAGGGGGGCACAGCCTGGGCAGCCTCTTATCTACACAGTGGGGGGTTCGGCCTGGGACAATAGAACTTCCCCAGCAGACTGTGCTTCCTGGGGCAGAGATACTCTCTGTCCCCGCAGGACCGTTCATTGCTCAGCTGCTAATATCCACAGCCCCAGGGTAGGCTTTGGCTTGGGGAGTGAAACTCTCACTGCTCAGCATCTAGCCCCAGGTCAGTTGTTATCCCACACCATGGTGGTTCTTTGTAGGGCACTTTCCCAGCTCTGCCCTGCAGACCTGAGTTACTTCTGGGTGGGGAACTCTTTCCCAGAGCACTCCAGTACCTCGCTGATTTTTGTAGCTGGCTGGCAGGACACCTACTGGTCCATACACCTATCACTGCTCTGCAGAGGAAGCTGGTAACTTCCTAGTTCTGAAGGCAGACCCTACAGGCTTTAACAAAATGAGTAAAAAAATCAAAATGACGATTGATAGTTTCAATACAGAAAGAGAGCAGCTTTTCAACCCTGAAGAAACTAACAGCAGACAGTCTCCAGACAATTGTTGGTCCCCAATGCAAAAAGCTCTCCTAAAAAAGATTATTAAAAACCTTAAAAGAGAACTAGAAGAAAAATGGGGAAAGGAAAGAGAAGCTATGCAAGAGAGCAACAACTTCCTGAAATGGGAATTGGAAAAGGTAAAAAACTCCCAAGAAGTGCAGGGAAACAGAATTTGTGAATTAGAAAAAGAAAATGACTCACTAAAAAAAAAAAAAAATAGTGAAATGGAAAAAAAAAATTCCATTGAGCAAAACAACTCATTTAAAAACTCAATTGGACATATACAAAAAGAAGTAAAAAAAGCTAATGAAGAAAATATCACACTAAAAATCAGAACTGAATAAATAGAAATGACCGATTCATTGAGACATCAAGAATCAGTCAAGCAAAACCAAAAAAAAAAAAAGAAAGAAAGATTGGAAAAATATGTCAAATATTTACTTGGAAAAACAACAGACCTGGAAAATAGATGTAGGAGAGATAACCTGAGGATCATTGGACTACCTGAAAATTATGATGAAAAAAAGAGCCTAGATATTATTTTACAGGAAATCATCAAAGAGAATGGCCCAGAAGTAATAGAAGCAGAAGGTAAAATAGGCATTGAAAGAATTCATTGAACACCTGAAAAAGACCCTAAAATAAAGACTCCAAGGAATATTGTGGCCAAATTTCAGAATTTTCAGACTAAAGAAAAAATATTGCAAGCAGCCAGGAAAAAATAATTTAAATAGTGAGGTGTCACAATAAGGGTCACACAAGATCTGGCTGCCTCAACATTAAAGGATCGAAGGGCCTGGAATCTGATATTCTGAAAGGCAAAAGAAAGGAATGTAGTCAAGAATAAATTACCCAGCTAAGCTGAGCATTTTTTTCCATGGAAGAAGATGGACATTTAATAAAACAGAGGAATTCCATTTGTTTCTAAGGAAAAAACCAGACCAACAAAAAATTTGATCTCCAACAACAGGACTCAAGAGAAGTAGAAAAAGGTAAAAGGAACTCCTGAGAACTGTATTTCTGTTGTGGATATACATAAAAACCACATGTATAATGTGATTTTATTGATATAACATAAAAAAGGGAAATAGAAATGGAAAGGGGATAGTGTCAGAAAATGGGAAAGGAGGGAAACTACATGCAAAAATGAGGCAAATGAAACATATCATATCTGAGGGAATTTAGAAAGGGGGTGGAACATTGTGTGAATCTTACTCTCATCAGAGTTGGCTCAAAGAAGAAACAATTGACATATTTGTTTTACAGAGAATCTTCTCTCACCTCATTAAAAAGTAGGAGAGGAGAAGGGAAAAGTAAAAAGAGTAATAAGGGAAGGGTACAAAAAAGGGGAAGGGATTCAAAGGGAGGAAGGAGGGATCCTAAAGAGGGAGAGCTGTGTGATGCAAGTGGAACCAATAAATTTAATACTAGGGAAGGGGGGAAGACGGGCAAGAAAAAGAAAAGCAAAATCTGGGGATATTAGGATGGCTGGAAATACAGAATTAGTAATTTTAACTGTAAAGATGAATGAGATGAACTCTCCCATAAAGAGGAGGCAGATAGCAGACTGGATCAAAAGTCAGAATCCTACAATATGTTGTTTACATGAAGCACATTTAAAATAGAGAGATACATACAGAGTAAAGGTAAAAGGCTGGAGCAAAATCTATTATGCTTCAGGTAAACTCAAAAAAGCAGGGGTAGCCATCCTTATCTCAGATCAAGCAAAAGCAAAAATTGATCTAATTAAGAGATAATGAAGGAAACTATATCTTGCTAAAGGGTACTATAGACAATGAAGCAATATCAATATTAAACATTTATGCACCAAGTGGAATACCATCTAACTTCCTAAAGGAGAAGTTAGGAGAGTTGCAAGAAGAAATAGACAACAAAACTATAATAGCAGGAGATCTCAATCTTGTACTCTCAGATTTAGATAAATAAAATCACAAAACAAATAAGAAAGAAATTAAAGAGGTAAATAGAATATTAGGAAAATTAAGTATGATAGATCTCTAGAAAAAACTGAATGGTGACAGAAAGGAGTATACTTTCTTCTCAGCAGTTTATGGAACCTACACAAATATTGACCATATATTACAACATAAAGACCTCAAAATTAAATGCAGGAAGGCAGAAATAGTAAATGCTTTCTTTTCAGATAACAATGCAATAAAAGGAGTCAAGGATGGCATGACCACCTGTGTTCTAAAACAAAAGAAAGCAGGAGATGTAATGGGCTGAAGCTCCAGTTGATGCACTGAGGTCCCAAGCACATAAGGCTAAGTAGTAATTGGACCATACTCTATTAATATATATACCTGGAGAAAGAATGGCCCCCTCTCACTCTTTGTGCAAGTCCTGATGTGTTGTATAGGAAATGATGATTATGGTGGGTGGAGGCAGAGGGGTGGAGAGAGAAGCGGAAAGAGACTGCTGGCTGACTTCTCGACTCAGCTGCACACATTGCTATTGCGATCCCCCCTTCACCTCCAATCCCCTTCACCTCCGATCCTTCTTCTTCTCTATTGAGAATAAAGATTGAAGATTTTCTCTTAACCTGAATTCCTGACTCTAGCTGATTTTAAAATACATGGCCATCACATAGGTGCAAATAGACCAAAAAGTAATTGGAAACAAAATAATTGCATCTTAAAGAATGACTGGGTGAAACAGCAAATTATAGACACAATTAATAATTTCACTCAAGATAATGACAATGATCAGACATCATACCAAAATTTGTGGGATGCAGCCAAAGTGGTAATAAGGGGAAATTTTCTATCCTTAGAGGCTTACTTGAATTAAATAGAGAAAGAGAAGATCAATGAATTGGGGTTTGTAACTTATAAAGCTAGAAAAAGACCAAATTAAAAAAACCCCAATCAATTACTAAATTTGAAATTCTAAAATTAAAAGGAGAAATTAATAATAATGAAAGTAAAAAAAAACTATTGAACTAATAAATAAAACTAAGAGTCAGTTTTATGAAAAAAACCAATAAAATTGATAAACCTTTGGTAAATCTGATAAGAAAAAGGAGAGAGGAAAATCAAATTAGTAGTCTTAAAAATGAAAAGGGAGAACTTTCCACCAATGAAGAGGAAATTAAAGAAATAATAAAGGGTTACTGTGCCCAACTTTATGCCAAATAAATTTGATAACCTAAGTCAAATGAATGACTATCTGCAAAAATATAGGCTTCCCAAATTAATAGAGAAGGAAGTAAATTGCTTAAACAATCCCATTTCAGAAAAAGAAATAGAACAAGCTACTAATCAACTCCCTAAAAAAAAACTCCAGAACCAGATGGATTTACATGTGAATTCGACCAAACATTCAAAGAACAATTATCCCCAATGCTTTATAAACTATTTGAAAAAGTAGGGAATGAAGGAGTCCTACCAAATTCCTTTTATGACACAGACATGGTACTGATACCTAAACCAGGTAGGTTGAAAACAGAGAAAGAAAATTATAGACCAATCTCCCTAATGAATATTGATGCTAAAATCTTAAATAAGATATTAACAAAAAGACTACAGAAAATCATCCCCAGGATAATACACCACAATCAAGTAAGATTCATACACAGAATGCAGGGCTGATTCAATATTAGGAAAAATACCAGTATAATTGGCCATATTAATAAGCAAATTAACAAAAAACATATGATCATCTCAATAGATGCAGAAAAAGCATTTGATAAAATCCAACATCCATTCCTATTAAAAACACTTCAGAGTGTAGGAATAAATGGACTTTTCCTTAAAGTAATCAGTAGCATCTATTTAAAACCATCAGTAAGCATCATATATAATGGGGACAAACTGGAACCATTCCCAATAAGATCAGGAGTGAAACAAGGTTGCCCACTAGCACCGTTACTATTCAATATTGTATTAGAAATGCTAGCTTTGGCAATAAGAATTGAGAAAGATTAAAGGGATAAGAATAGGCAATGAGGAAACCAAATTTTCACTCTTTGCTGATGATATGATAGTATACTTAGAGAGCCCCAGAAATTCTACTAAAAAGTTATTAGAAATAATTCACAACTTTAGCAAAGTTTCAGGATACAAAATAAACCCACATAAATCATCAGCATTCTTATATATCACTAGCAAAACCCAACAGTAAGAGTTATAAAGAGAAACTCCATTTAAAGTAACTACTGATTGTTTAAAACATTTAGGAATCTATCTGCCAAGGGAAAATCAGAAACTTTATGAGCAAAACTATAAAACACTTCCCACACAAATTAAGTCTGATCTAATCAACTGGAAAAATATTAAATGCTTTTGGATTGGGCAAGCAAATATAATAAAGATGACAATACTACCTAAACTAAATTGTTTATTTAGTACTATACCAATCAGACTCCAAAAAACTATTTTAATGACCTAGACAAAATAACAACAAAGTTCATATGGAAAAACAAAAGGTCAAGAATTTCAAGGGAATTAATGAAAAAAAGAATCAAATGAAGGTGGCTTAGCTGTACCAGATCTAAAATTATATTGTAAAGCAACAGTTACCAAAACCATCTGGTATTGGATAAGAAATAAAGTAGTTGATCAATGGAATAGGTTAGGTTCAAAGGACAAAACAGTCAATAACTTTAATAATCTAGTGTTTGACAAACCCAAAGACCCCAGTTTTGGGGATAAGAATGCATTATTTGACCAAAATTGCTGGGAAAATTGGAAATTAGTATGGCAGAAACTAGGCATTGACCCACACTTAACACCGTACACCAAGATAAGGTCAAAATGAGTTCATGACCTAAGCAAAGAATGAGATTATAAGTAAATTGGAAGAGCATAGGATAGTTTACCTCTCAGACCTGTGGAAGAGAAAAGAATTTATGACCAAAGAAGAACTAGAGATCACTATTGACTACAAAATAGAAAATTTTGATTATATCAAATTGAAAAGTTTTTGTACAAACAAAACTAATGCAGACAAGATTAGAAGAGAAGCAATATATTGGGAAAACATTTTTACAGTCAAAGGTTCTGATAAAGGCCTCATTTCCAAAATATATAGAGATTTGACTCTAATTTATAAGAAATCAAGCCATTTTTCAGTTGATAAATGGTCAAAGGATATGAACAGACAATTTTCAGATGAAGAAATTGAAACTATTTCTAGCCATATGAAAATATGCTCCAAGTCATTATTAATCAGAGAAATGCAAATTAAGACAACTCTAAGATAACACTACATACCTGTCAGATTGGCTAGAATGGCAGGGAAAGATAATGCGGAATGTTGGAGGGGATGTGGGAAAACAGGGACACTGATACATTGTTGGTGAAATTGTGAATACATCCAGCCATTTTGGAGAGCAATTTGGAACTATGCTCAAAAAGTTATGAAACTGTGCATACCCTTTGATCCAGCAATGTTTCTACTGAGCTTATACCCCAAAGAGATACTAAAGAAGAGAAAGGGACTTGTATGTGCCAAACTGTTTGTAGCAGCCTTTTTCATAGTGGCAAGGAACTGGAAATTGAATGGATGCCCACCAATTGGAAAATGATTGAGTAAATTGTTGTATATGAATATTATGGAATATTATTGTTCTGTAAGAAATGACCAGCAAGATGAATACAGAGAGGATTGGCAAGACTTACATGAACTGATGCTAAGTGAAATGAGCAGAACTAGGAGATCATTATATACCTCAACAACAGTACTGTATGAGGATGCATTTTGATGGAAGTGGATTTCTTTAACAAAGAGATCTAACTCAGTTTTAATTGATCAATGATGGACGAAAGCAGCTACACCCAAAGAAAGAACACTGGGAAATGAAAGTAAACTGCTTGCATTTTTGTTTTTCTTCCCAGGTTGTTTTTACCTTCTGAATCCAATTCTTCCTGTGCAACAAGACAGTTGTTCAGTTCTGCACACATATATTGTATCTAGGATATACTTTGACATATTTAACTTGTATAGGACTGCTGGCCATCTGGAGGAGGGGGTGAAGGGAGGGAGGGGAAAAGTTGGAACAGAAGCGAGTGCAAGGGATAATGTTGTAAAAAAAAAAAATTACCCCAGCATGGACTCTGTCAATAAAAAGTTATTAAAAAAAAAAATGAGCAGAACCAGGAGATCATTGTATATGGAACAAATATCAATTCTGATGGACATGGCTCTTTTCATTACCTTCTTTTTTTGAAAATGTATGTAATTTTTAATGCAGAAATGACACTTTTATTTATTTATTTTTGAACATGTTAAAATATATGTTAAATCCAATATATGTGTACATATTTATATAATTATGTTGCTACACAAGAGAAATCAGATCAAAAAGGGAAAAAATGAGAAAGAAAACAAAATGCAAACAAACAACAACAAAAAGAATGAAAAATGCTGTGTTGTGGTCCACACTAAGTTCCCACAGTACTCTCACTGGCTATAGATGGCTCTCTTTATCACAAGATCATTGGAAACTGACCTTAATAATTACATTGTTAGAAAGAGTCATATCCATTAGAATTGGTCATCATATAATCTTGTTATTGGTATGTATAATGATTCCTGATTCTTCTCATTTCACTTACCATCAGTTCATTTAAGTCTCCCCAGGCCTCTCTAAAATCATGCTGCTGATTGCTTGTTAAACAGTGTTATTCCATGACATCCATGTATCATAACTTATTCAGCCATTCTCCAACTGATGAACTGCCACAAATATTTTTGCACATGTGGGTTCCTTCCACTCCTTTCAGGTCTCTTTGAGATATAAAGCCCAGTAGCACAGCTGGATCAAAGGGTGTGCACAGTTTTATAGCTTTTTGAGCATAGTTTCAAATCTATTCTCCAGAATGGCTGGATCCATTCACAATTCCACCAATAATGTATTAATGTCCCAGTTTTCCAGCATTCCTCAGTATCTTTTGCTGTCATCTTAACCAATCCAAGAAGTGTGTAGTAGTATCTGAGAGTTGTCTTAATCTGCATTTCTTTGATCAATAGTGATTTACAGCACCTTCTAACATGACTTAGAAATAGTTTTAATTTCTTCATCTGAAAATTGTCTGCTCATATCTCTGACCATTTATCAATTGGAGAATGACTTGAATTCTTATAGATTTGATTCCATTCTCTATGTATTTTAGAAATGAGGCCTTTATCAGACCTATAAAGGTTAAAATGTTTTGCCAATCAATTGCTTCCTTTCTAATATCGCCTGAAATAGTTTTGTTGTTACAAAAATTTTTCAACTCAATATTATCAAAATTATCCATTGGTATTCAATAATGAGTTCCAGTTCTTCTTTGGTCATAAATTTCTTCCTTCTACACAGATCTGAGAGGTAAACCATCCTATATTTTGCTAATTTGCTTAAAATATCACCTTTATGTCTAAAACATGGTACCATTTAAGTCTTATCTTGGTACATGATGTTAGGTGGGGGTCAATGCCTACTTTCTGCCATATTGATTTTCAATGTTCCCAGCAGTTTTTTCTCAAAAAATGAGTTCTTATCCCAAAAGTTGGGACCTTTGTGTTTGTCATACAATAGATTACTATAGTCATTGACTATTTTGTCCAGTGAACCTAATCTATTGTACTGATTGATTCTTCTACTTCTTAGCCAGTATCAAATGATTTTGTTGACCAATGCGTTATAACATGATTTTAGGTCTGGCACAGCTAGGCCATATTAACTAGGATTTTTTTTTCATTAATTCCCTCGAAATACTTGACCTTTTGTTCTTCCAGATGAACTTTGTTATTTTTCTAGGTCTGTAAAATAATTTCTTGGGAGTTTGATAGGTATGGCACTAAATAAGTAGATTAACTCAGGTAGTATTCTCATTTTTATTATATTTGCTTGGCCTACCCCTGAGCACTTGATATTTTTCCAGCTGATTAGATCTGACTTTATTTGTGTGGAAAGTGTTTTGTAGTTGTGCTCATGTACTTCCTGACTTTCCCTTGGCAGATAGATTCCCAAATATTTTATACTAGAGAAAGTTACTTTGAATGGGATTTCTCTTTGTATCCCTTGCTGCTGGACTTAGTTGGTTATATATAAAAATGATGATCATTTATGTGCATTTATTTTGCATCTTGCAATTTTGCTTAAGTTGTGAATTGTTTCTAGTAGCTTTTTTCATTGATTCTCTAGGGTTCTCTAAGAATATCATCATATCATCTGCAAAGCGTGATAATTTGGTTTCCTCATTACCTACTCTAATGAAAGTATCTATTTTTCTTTTTTTTTCTTATTGCCAAAGTTAATATTTTTAATACAGTATTGAATAGGAATGGTGATAGTGGGCAACCTTGATTTATTCCCGAAATTATTGGGAATGATTCTAGTTTGTCCCCATTAAAAATGGTGCTCGCTGATGGTTTTAAATAGATGCTACTGAACATTTGCTATACTCTCTAGTGTTTGTAATAAGAATGGGTGTTGGATTTTATCAAATGCTTTTTCTGCATCTATTGAGATAACCATATAATTTTTGTTAGGTTGGTTATTGATATAGTCAATTATGCTAATAGTTTTCTAATATTAAACCAGCCCTGCATTCCTGATATAAATCTTACTAGGTCATGCTGTATTATCTGGGGATGACTTTGGTTATCTCTTTGCTAATATTTTATTTGAGATTTTTTCATCAATATTCATCAGGAAAATTGATCTATCATTTTCTTTTTCTGTTTTCACCTGACCTGGTTTCAGTAAAAGTACCATGTCTGTATCATAATGGGAATTTCCTAGGAATCCTTCTTTTCTTATTTTTAAATTTTTTTTTATTAGAGTTAATTGTTCTCTAAATGTTTGGTAAGATTCGCACATAAATCCATCTGATCCTGGAAATTTTTTCTTAGGGAGTTAGTTAATAACTTGTTCTATTTTTTTCTAAAATGGGACTTATTAAATACTTTATTTCCTCTTTTAACCTTGGCAATTTATATTTTTGTAGACATATCTACATTTCACTTGGGTTATCAAATTTATTGACATAATGTTTGGCAAAATAATTCCTAATTATTGCTCTAATTTTCTCTTTATTGGTGGAAAGTTCTCTCTTTTCATTTTTGAGACTAACAATTTAGTTTTCTTCTTTCTTTTTTCTTATCAAATTAAGTAAAGGTTTATCTATTTTGTTTTTTTTTTTTCATAAAACCAACTCTTCATTTTATTTATTAATTCCATAGTTTTCTTACTTTCAGTTTTATTAATCTCCCATTTTCTTTTCAGAATTTCAAATTTGGTATTTAATTGAGGATTTTTAATGTGTTCCTTTTCCAGCTTTTTCAGTTGTAAGCCCAATTCATTGATTTTCTCTTTCTCTATTTTACACAAGCAAGTATCAAGAGATATAAAATTTTTCCTAATACTTGCTTTGACTGCATCTCACAAATTTTGGCATGTTGTCTCATTAGTGCATTCTGTTGGATGAAGTTATGGATTGTGTCTAGGATTTGTTGTATCACCCATTCCTTCTTTAGGATTAGATTATTTTGTTTCTAATTAATTTTTGGTCTATTTTTCCCTGACCTTTTACTGCATGTAATTTTTATGGCATCATGATCTGAAAAAATGCATTTACTATTTCTGCCTTTTTTATTTAATTTCAAGGTTTTGATGCGGTAATACATGGTCAATTTTTGTATAGGTTCCATGAACTGCCAAGAAAAATAATGTACTCCTTTCTGTCTCCATTCAATTTTCTAAAAAGATATATTATACCTAACTTTTCTAAAATTCTATTTACCTCCCTTACTTCTTTCTTATTTATTTTGTAGTTTTATTTGTTTAGTTCTGAGAAAGCAAGATTGAAATCCCCCATTAATATATTTTTGCTCTCTCTTTCTTCATGTAGCTCTCAATTACTATTCTAGGAATTTTGATGCTATACCATTTGGTGCATATATGTTTAGTATTGACATTGCTTCATTATCTATGTTACCCTTAAGCAAGATATAATTTCCTTCTTTAAGGTTTCTTATTAGATCTATTTTTCCTTTTGCTTTATCATAACTAAAGATTGCTAACACTGTTTTTTTTTGTTTTGTTTTGTTTTGTTTTGTTTTTATTCTCCTTAAGCATAATAGATTCTGCTCCAGTCTTTTACCTTTACTCTGTGTGGGTCTTTCTGCTTTGAATGTGTTTTTTGTAAACAACATATTGTAGGATTCTGGCTTTTAATCCTGCCTGCTATCTGTTTCTGTTTTATGGGAGATTTCATCCCATCCATATTCACAATTAAAATGACTATAAATTCTTTATTTCCTGCCACTTTATGTACCTTATTTATGCTTTTCTCTTTCCTTTTCCCCATTCTCCTCCCCAGTATTTTGCTTCTGACCACCACCTCCCTCAAACAGCCCTGCCTTTGTACAGTTCGTCCCCCTTTCATATACCTTTCCCCTACTACTTCTGTTTTCTCTTTTCCTAGCCTTCTCCTTTCTTTTCCCCTTTCCCCTCACACTTCTCTATAAGGTGAAACAAGTTTCTCTATGAAACTAATATTTCTGATATTCTCTCTTTGAGTCAAATCTAATGAGAGTAAGATACACACAATGCTCATACCCCACTCTTCTTTCCCTCAGTTATAATTGATCTTCTTTGCCTCTTCATGAGATGTAATTTTCCTTAATTTACCTCTTTTTTCCTCTTTTTTCCAGTACAATCCCCTTTCCACCTCGTTTCTTTTTCATATTAGCATAATAAACTCTAATTATACCTGCTCTATTAAAGTATACCCTTAACAGAAATATAGTCCTTTCTTTTTACCTTTCTATGCTTTTCTTAAGTTCTGTGTTTGGAGATCACAAATTTGTTCAGCTTTGGTCTTTTCATCAGAAATAAATGAAATTCACCTGTGTTGTTGAGTGCCCATCTTCTACCCTGAAAGATAATGCCCAATTTAGCTGGATAGTTGATTTTTGGATGCAATCCAAGTTCCTTTGTCTTTAGGAATATCAGGTTCTAAGACATTCGATCTTAGAATGTGAAAGCTGCTTAGGGTTAGGGTAATCCTGGTTGTGGTTCCTCAATATTTGAATTGTTTCTGGCTGCTTGCAATAATTTTTTTTGATCTAATAATTCTGAAATGTAGCTATGATATTCCTCAGAGTTTTCATTTTGTGGTCTGTTTCAGAAAGTAATCTGTGAATTCTTTCAAGGGGTATTTTACCTTCTTATTCTAGGACACCAGGGCAATAATTTCCTGAAAGTTAATGTCTAGGTTTTTTGTTTTTTGTTTTTTTCATCATCGTTTTCAGGAATTCCAAATATCTGTAGATTTTCTCTCCTAGATCTTTTCTAGGTCAGTTTTTCCAATGAGGTATTTTACATTTTCTTCTTTTTTTTTTTTCATTTATTCAATTCTAATTTTTAGTGAATTATTTTCTTCAGTTACCTTTTTTAGTAACTTTTTGTATTTGGCCTACTTAATTTTTAAATGAGTTGTTTTTTTCTATGATTTTTTTTCTCTATTTCATAAATTCTCTTTTTCAAGTAGCTGTTTTGTTTTCCCCTTTCTCAAATCTATTTTGAAAGAAGTTATATATTTTTTTTCCATTTCACTAAATCAATTTTGTAAGGAACTGTCTTCAGATAAATTCTGTGTTTTCTGCTCCAAATGCCCTTGCAAAGTTCTCAATGCTTTTGCCTTTTTTCTTCTAATTCACTTTTAAGATCCTTTTAGAATTCTTCCAAGAGAGTTTGTGGCATAGGAACCACTTCATATCACCTTTTGGGGCTTCATGAGAAGATGATCTGCTTTTGTGTCCTCAAGTTTGAAATATGTTCTTTTCTTTCTCAATAAAAACTATCTATGGTCATAGTTCTTTTTGCCTTTTTGCTCATTTTTTTTAAAGTTTGAGCTCTGCTTTTAGGGCAAAGAGGAGATTGGCCAAGCTTCTTCTACAGGTGACTGTGGATTCAATTGGTCAGTGCTGACTAATTTTGTTTTGGATGGGCGTCGCCAGGTCCCAAGATATTTTAAAGTTTAGGGGCTCACTATTTGCATTTTGTGTTTGTGTTGTATGTCTTACAGCTAATCTGTTGATATGCTGGCTTGCAACTAGGACATTGTAGCAAACACTGCTGTAAATTCCTCCCAGTAGGGTTCCTGATTGGAAGAACACCATATCACCCTGGGTTTCTACATTACCTGTCTTCAGCCTGCCTCCTTCTGTGTCAATTTAAATAGACTTTTTCTGAAGATCCTCCAAATTTTCTCCTGCTGTAAATTTGTTACACTTAAAATATTTGTGGGTTCTGACATGCCAAAACCAATTCAGAGGCTTGATTTGCTGTTAATTTGAGGGACATGAGGAGAACTCAGAAAAAGACATGTCTCCTCCCCACCATCTTGGCTTCACTCTGAGATTTTTTCTTAGGGAGTACATTAATACCTTGCTCACTTTCTTTTTCTAAAATGGAACTATTTCAGTACTTTCAGAGTACTTTCAGTACTCTTCTTTTAATCTGGGCAATTTATATTTTTTAAATATTCATCCACTTCAGTTGTCAGATTCGAGGCTATGCAGTTGGGCAAAATAGCTCCTAATTATTGATTCAATTTCTTTGTCATTAGTGGTCAATTCAACCTTTTTTTTAATTTTTGAGGCTGGTGATGTTTTATTTTCCTTTTTTTTTTCTGATCAAATTAACCAAAGCTTTATCTATTTTGTTGGTTTATTCATAAAAACCAACTCTTAGTTTTATTAGTTTAATAATTTTCTTAGTTTCAATTTTATTAATCTCTCCTTTGAGTTTCAGAATTTCTAATTTGTTGTTTAATTAGAGGTTTTTAATTTGCTCTTTCCCCAGATTTTTTAGTTTCATGTCTAATTTATTGATCTTCTATTTCTCTATTTTATTCATGTAGCTATTTAGAAATATAAAATTTCCCCTAAAAACTGCTTTGGTTGCATTCCATATGTATGGTACTTTGTCTCATTGTCATTCTCTTGGATGGAAATATGGATAGTTTCTGTTATTTGTTATTTGACCCATTTCTTTTTTAAAAATCAGATTATTTAATTTCCAATTTGTTTTTAGTCTTTCCCTGCCACTTTATTGAATAGAATTTTATTGCATTTATTTATTTGGAGCTCTTTATTTCCCTCCATCCTTTTTTTTTTCCTGATACATACTTTTGATCTCTTTCCACCCTACCCTTAGAGTTGTTGTTTGTTTTTTTTTTTAACTCACCCCACCCACTACCTCATCTCAATAATCCACCCCCTTCTTTTAGTAGTGTTTATTTTTAAATCTACCTTGCTCAGTACCTTATTTGTTATCACACCTCCCCTCTTCTCTTAGTAGTATTTTAACCCACTTTATCCAGCACCTTATGTTCTGTCATCCCTGTCCCCCTTCTCTTACCTCTAGTGTTTCTGCCTTGCCTTCTATCCTGCCCCTTCCTTTTCTTTCTTCCTTCTCCTCCTCCTTCTTTATAGTGTTAGATAAATTTCTTTACCCAACCAAATGATTCTTTTATTATCGCTTAAGAAGCAAAACTGAAGAGATCAAGCTTCAAGCTATATTCATTCTCATGCCTTTTTTCTGTCAAATGCAATAGGTTTTTGCTGAAATTTATGTGAACTAATTGTCCTATTATACCTACCCTTTTCTCTTCAAAGTACAGTTCTTTTTCCACCCCTTAATGTATTTTTCTTTGATTGTATCCCATCAAAGTCCATTCAGAATCACACTCTTAGTCCATGTATTGCCTCTCTCTGTCCATCCCAGTGACAGATACAGTTCTTAAAGGTTACCCATTTGCCCATCCAGGGATGTAAACAATTTAACCTTTAAATAGTTTAGGATTTTCCCCCTGTTTACCTTTGTATGCTTCTCTTGAGTCCTGTATTTGTAGAATGAATTTTCTGTTTAGTTCTAGGTTTTTTTTCCCAATATAAATAACTGAAACTTTATTACTTCATTGAACCTCTATCATCTCCCCTGAAAGATAACACTGACCCTAGCTGGGTAATTAATTCTTGGTTGTAACCCTAGGTCCTTTGCCTTCTGGAATCAAAGGATAGGTATTCCAGTACCTCTGATTCTTCAAAGTAAAAGCTACCAGACTTTGTGCAATCCAGACTGTTGTGCCTTGATATTTGAATTGTTTTGGTTTAACAGCTTGCAGTATTTTTATCTTGAGATTATAATTTTGGAGTTTTGCAACAATGTTCCTTGGGGTTTTCCTTGTGGTATCTCTTCGCAGAGATGAGTGATGGATTCTTTGAATGACTATTTCTGCCTCTGCTTCTAGTATATCATGGCAGTTTTCCTTAATGATCTCTTGAAGAATGCTATCCAGGTTCTTTTTTCAATCATGACATTCAGGTAAGTCAATAATTTTTAAATTGTCTCTTCTGGATCTATTTTCTGGGTTGGCTGGTTTTCTAATGACATTTTCCAATTTGACATTTTCTTCCATGTTTTTTTTCATTTTCTTTAGTTTGATTGACTGATTCTTCCTGTCTCACATAGTCTTTAGTTTCCATTTGCTGTTTTAGTTTTTTATGTGTCATTTTCTTCAGCTAGCTTATAAATCAGAACAAAAGGAAATACCACAAGAGAAAGAAAAAAACAGAAAAAAATAAGTGAACACTGATTTACATTCAGTCTTCATAGTTTTCTTTCTGGATGCAGATGAGATTTTTTTATCCAAAATTTATTGGCATTGCCTTAAATCACTGAAGCACTGAGAAGAACCAAGTCTTTCCTAGTTGAACTTGCTGTTACTGTGTGCAATGTACTCCTGCTCCAACATTAATTCATGTACAACTTTCCAGAACATTCTAAAATAAGCTTGTTTATCACTTTTTATAAGACAATAATATTCTATTATTTTCATATACCACAATTTATTCTCCCATTCCCCAATTTATGGGTATCTATTCATTTTCTAATTCTTTGTCACCACAAAAAGAGCTGCATCCAAATCTGGCCTCAGACATGCAACATTTCATAGCTGTTTGATCTTCAGCAAGTTACATAATGCCAATTGCCTCAGGGGGAAAAAAAAGCTGCTGCAAACATTTTTGCACGTGTGGGTTCTTTTCCCTCCTTTATGATTTTTTTGGGATACAGATCTCATACTATGACTATTGGGTTGAAGAGTATGCACAGTTTGATAGCCTTTTTGGCATAGTTCCAAATTGCCCTCCAGAGTGGTTGGATCATTTCACCACTCTAATAATAATGCATCAGTTTCCCAGTTTTCCCACATTTCCTCCAACATTTATCAATATCTTTTCCTGTCATGTTAGTGAATCTGAGATGTTTGAGGTGTTACCTTAGAATGCTTTTAATTTGCATTTTTCTAATCGACAGTGATTTAGATTTAGATATTATTATAGATGACTTTAATTTCATCATCTGAAAATTGTCTGTTCATATCATTTGATTAAGTGTTTTTCTTGTAAACAGCATATTGCAGGATTCTGTTTTTTTGATCCACTCTGCTTTCTCTTCCATTTTATGGGAAGTTCATCCCATTCACAGTTATAGTTGTGATGACTACTAATATATTTCCCTCCAACTCATTCCTCCTGTTTGTCCTCTCTTTTCCTTTCACCATTTCCCTTCTCCAAGGCATGTGAGTCATCCTAGTATTTGTGTTGATTTTTTTCACCAACCTAGGGCTCAGAATCTTTTGATGATCTATTTAGGTGGAGCTTTCTATTGGCTCACTGAGTAGTTTTCTAACTTGGACTATATTCTTTCCCAACTTTTATCTGAATGAGAGGGACCTAAAATGTGGATCCTTCAGTTTTCCTGGGTTAAAAGATCATTTCACTCTGTCTTCTTGATGCTTCTGCCTCTCCAGAATATGTATTGGGGCAATATTTTATGACTGACCTGAGAAGAAAATTGGAGGATTATAGAGATTGACTGATTATTCTGACATTTTAGCTCCCAAAAGTCTCTCTTCTCATTTTCCTGAGCTATATTTCCAAATCTCCAACTGTGTAATGGATACTTAAGTGCAACTTTTCATAGTCACCTTTATCTCATTACATTCAACATTTAAATCAATTGCCCAAATTTACCTGTCTCTCTAGCTTTTGTTTTTATTTTAAAATCATTAAATATTCTTCTCAGAATTGAAGCATATTCTTTAATTTCCACATTTCTATCAATATTTCTCTCTATTTGTAGTATCATAGTCCCAAGTTTTCATCAGTTTTCTCCAAAATAAGATGCAAATACCTTTTACTAATCTCATTATTATCAATTGGGTTCAATTTCTTCCCAGTTTTTACATAGCTTATCATCTGGTCTCTATACCTCTAGTCTTCCTGTCTTCTAATTCATCCTGCCATTATAACTGCTATAGGAATTATGTATAAATACACAGATAAGGTGTACACATGATGAAAAAAAGACAAGGATGAATTGAAGTCTATGAGAGTGGAAAAAATTAGCATTTATGTAATTTACAGATATAAAAAAGTATAAAAGAATATAAAGATTAAGCTGTAAGCTATTATCCTTATTAATTATTCTGACTTCTCTATGAGAAGGACAAAGGGAAATTTCCCTCTAGGTGAAAATTCAATACATTAAATGCTAGAGGAAATATGGGAAACTGAGACACTAATACATTTTTGGTGGACTTGTGAACTGATCCAACAATTATGAAGAGCAGTTTGGAAATATGACCAAAGGGCTTTGGAACTGTGCATACCCTTTCATCTAGCAATGTCACTACTAGGTCTGTATCCCAAAAGATCACTTAAAAAGGGGAGGAAACTTACATGTGCAAAATATGTTTGTAGCAGCCATTTTTGTAGTGTGAAGGAACTCAAACTAGATGCTCATCAATTGAGGAATGATTAAATAAGTTATGATATATGAATGTAATGAAATATTATTGTTCTATAAGAAAAGATTAGCCAGGTGATTTCAGAAAGAGAGAGGTTTATATGAACTGATGCTAAGCAAAGTGACTAGAACCAAAAGAACATTGCACACAGCAACAACAAGATTATATGATGATCAATTGTGATAGACTTGGTTGTTTTCAACAATGAGGTGATTTAACCCAATTCTATAGACTTTTGATAGGGAAAACCATCTGCATCCAGAGAGAGAACTATGAGGACTGAACATGAATCACAACTTACCATTTTCACTTTTATTGTTGTTGTTGTTTGCTTACTTGTTTTTTTCTTTCATTTTCTTTCCTTTTTGATCTGATTTTTCTTGTACAACATGATAAATGTATAAATATGCTAAGAAGAATTGTACACATTTAACCTGTCTTAGAAGTTGCATTCTAAAGAGATCCTACAGGACAGAAAGAGACTCACTTTAGCAAAAATGGTTGTGTCAGCTCTTTTTGTAATGGCAAAACACTGGAAAGTGAATGGATGCTCATCAGTTATGGTACATGAATGTTATGGAATATTATTGTTGTATAAGAAAAGTTCAGCAGCAGGATGATTTTAGAAAGGCCTGGAGAGACTTACATGAACTGATACTAAGTGAAATAAGCAGAACCAGGAGATCATTATATATGGCAACAGCAAGAGCATATGATGATCAGTTCTGGTGGACATGGCTCTAGTCAAATGAGGTGATTCAGATGAGGTCCAATGATCTTGTGATGAAGAAAGACAGGATTCTGGAACTGAATGTGGACCACAACATAGTATTTTTCACTCTTTTTTTGTTGTTGTTTGCTTGCATTATTTTCTCTCTCTCTCTCTCTCTCTCTCTTTTTTTTTTTTTTTTTTTTTCACTTTTTGATCTGATCTTTCTTGTGCACCCTGACATTTGTGGAAATATGTGTAGAGGAATTGCAGATGCTTAACATATATTGGATCACTTGTTGCCTGGGGGAGGAGGTCCAGAGAAGGGAGAGAAATAATTAGAACAAAAGGTTTTGTAGGGATGAATGTCAAAATTATCCATGTATATATTTTGAAAATGAAAAGCTTTAACTAAAAAAAAATTATTAGCTAATATAAAAGCTTTCAGTATATTCTTCATTTCTGTATTTCCCCAATTTCAATATTCCAAATCATCCATTCTTAAGAAGGTATTAAAAGGAATCTGAAAGAAGGTCAAAGTATAGAGTCCTTTAGGAGCACAAAAAAGTATTTGACAATTTTAACTCCTGGGGCCGGAGGCGGGGTGTAATAAAATGTGCAACATTCAGAATATGCTGAATGGCTATCACTTCCATCTGCTACTTTACATATCATCATAAAGGATATTGATTTATTTATTTATTTTTGCATCAAGCAAGATAATAAAAAAGGCAATTGCCTTCTGAAGAAAAGGCTCACTAGTAATCAAAGAGCCTACTAATATACTCTGGAAGGTGTTATCAGATGAAGGAAAATCTGATATATTAAAAGAATCTAAAATCAAGGCTAAGATGGGAGAAAATAATAGACTCAAAATTCCGTTTTCCAAGTAATACATGATGATTAATATTAGAAGAAAGACACTAAATGTGATATCCCCTATTTACGTAACACTTGAAAATTGTTAAGACATTTTTCTTCTAACACTCATCTAAGAAACATAGTATAAACTTTCTCTTTCTGTTTTACAAATTAGGACAAATAGTTCTCAGAAAGATGAAAGTGCAGTCAGGATTTGAATTCAGTTTCCTTTTTTTCATTAAATTTTATTTTTTTAATCAATGAAAATATTCCTTCTCTCTTTCCTATCATTCCCCCACCTCCCACTTTGAGGGGGAAAAAAAAAACATTGTTACAATAATATCAGGCCTGGTAAAACACATTTTCACATTTGCCATGTCTAAATAAATTTATATATGTATATACATCTGCACATATATGTGCATATTATCTTGATATACACCCTGAGTCTATAACCTCTTGGTCAAGAGAGTAGTAGCATGTTTCATGAGTCCTCTATAATTACGTAGGAATTTGAACTCAATTTCTCTGAATTTGAACTTTATTCTGAAATAATCATCATATGCCTGGAAAGCCTGCCACATTTATACACCTTGTGCAATTACTACATTTGTGATATTAATTTTTCCATTTCATTTTATTCCTCTATCTCTAATAATAAGCAAAAGATTATTGTTTTATTTTTTTTAATTAAACAACAAATTTTGGAATATGTTTTAAAATATCTGAAGATATTTACTTGGAAATTAATATGCTCAATACATTAAATTAATGTAATTGTAATGTAATGTAGTTAATAATTAATCAGCTAGGTCATAAGATGGATATAATTCAAATATAGCACCAGATATTGTATTGCTCTGACATTATGTTATGATACTCCTTCCCCTCATTTTTCTCTTTCTCTGACTCCTTATTCTACTTATACTTTTCATTATTAATGTAATAGTAAATGTCAGAGTGGTGATTAGAGATTTTAAATTCTGGTGTAAATTGACAATGCTGAAGTATATACCATGTCTCTGGTATGACCACTACTGTGGCTGATAAAGACCACAAGGTTGAAGAAACTAAGGAACAGGGAAATAACATTGTAGAGAGATGAGATTATAAGTCAAATTCTGAACCTCTTAGGGATGAAGATGAGGCACCTGGATATCCATAGCAACAAGAACTTATTAAGAATGAATTGAATTTCAATGAGTTGTGGATGATAAATTATGAAAGCTAAGAAAAGGTATTGAAGTGTAATGGGAAAGAAGAATTATGCCAATTTGTACTTCTAGCATATATCAATGGTATTCATAGAAGGAGCAGTCAGCCTTGGAGTGGATGTCCCGATATGTGATATCTTTATGGAGCTGGGTTCATTAAACACCAGTCAATGAAAGGATAGACTTAGAGAACTGAAATGAAGGGCAGTTTATTAGCTATAAAGTATTGTAGAGATAACAATAATGAATAGGATATTAATTTCTGGGATTATATCAAACTGATTTTTGTATATAAGTAAAGAGCAATGTACAGTAGGAAATTATGTTTGGATGTAGTCAAGAAGACCTGAGTTTGAATCCTGTCTCAGACATTTACTTAACTTTATGATGCTAGATAAATTATTTATCTTCTCTTGGCCTCAGTTTTTTTTTTTTTTTAATCTGCAAAAGGGAGATGATTATATTTACTTCACAGGAATAAAATGAGGATCAAATACAAAATTTAAAGTACTATACAAATGCTATAGTATTTAAGGCATTTAGTCATTTCCAATTCTTTGTAATTTTATTTAGGATTTTATTGGCAAAGATAAGGGAATGTTTGTCATTTCTTTTTTTCAGTGGATTAAGAGAAGCAAAAGTTAAGTAATTTGCACAGGATCACACAGCTACTGAGTGAGGTCAGATTTGAGATGAGATCTTACTTAATCTAGACCCAACACTATTCATTGGGCCACCTGGCTTCTCACATGAAAATGTTAAATGTTATTTTTATCTTCATTGCTGATTTTCTATGAGGAATGATACCTCTAGAGATACTGAGCTAATCTTTAATGTCCTTTGTGCTACCAATAGCCAGTCATGGTTCCTGATGGTTACAGGAAAGGTTAATCTACAGTTTGTAGAAAGTATAGTCCCATGAGAGTCATTACAGCCAATAAACCATAAGAGGTGGAAATTGGAGACCTATATTTTAGCTGGGTGAAAAAGGAGTTAGGGAAAGAAATATATTACCTGATGCTATCTGGGACACAGTTCTGGACAATTCATACAAGTTTCAATTATACCAAACACTGGATCAATAATGTATATTTATCCTCAGTATATATATTTTTGCCTTGTAAAAATGTTATTAGTTGAAGCACCCTCTTTAAAAAAAAATTGGTCTATTTTACTTTTTCCTTGCTGCCTCTCTATTGTTATGTTTGGTTATCTAAGCCACTGAGATTTCCATAATTAAGGCTTCAGAGATTTAAAAAGTTTATAGGAGGAAAAAATAGTGTCCAGGTTCATAGTACAATTTGTTAAAAAGTTATTTTTTTAAAAGGCAGAGGAGGCATTGAAAGAGATGGCCTTTATAAGTTTCCTAAAGCTGCAATTCTATGAACAATTGTTTTTGTGCATTAGTTTTGATAGCTGCTGTTATTTGACTAGAACATTGCAAAGTCAAACAGCAATTGGACAAAGTGGTGAAGCAATTTTTTCCTACTTCAAACAACACTCAAACCAAAAGCTGAAGAGGAAAAAAGAGTTATACACCACATATATCCACCAACTCATCAATCAGTTAATATTTACTAAGTGCCTAATGCATACAACATAGCATGCAAGTCTCTGGGGATACAAAATTCAAAGAGAAATGATCCTTGAATGCAAGTCAAATCAAGAAGCACTTATACAAGTGCTTACCATATGATAGGCTGCTGTGCTAAGTACTGGAAATATAAGAAAGGTGAATCAAAACAAAATCAAACTGAATGAAAGCAAAAACAAAATTAAAAAACAACTCCCTATTCACAAGGTGTTTATACCCTAATAAGGGAGAAAAATGTATACAGATATGTAGAAATAAAATGTATTGAAAGTAAATTGTAGATATCCTTCAAAGGAAGAAACTAAGAATAAGGAGAACTAAAAAGGCTTTTTTTGAAGAAGGTAATAATACTTCACCTGCCATTTAAAAGGAATTCAGGAAAGCCACAGGGAAGAGATGAGGAGGAAGTGAATTGCCAGCATGGAAGAAAGACAATAACAAGATCCTATATTAGGATATGGAATATCTTATGTGATGAATAAAAGGAAGAAAAGATTAGAAAGCTAGGGAGGGGTCAAGTTATGTTAGCCCTTAAAATCCAAGATATGATTTGTATTTGACCTGAAAATAGTAGAGAGCCACTGAAGTTTATCACATACCTCACAAGGAGCTTACATTTCATCAGGAGAACAACATGAAAATATAACTGTACATTAAAAACTCACTTAAAATAAAACCAGTTATTTCAGGAAGGCCGATGGCTAGGAAAATCAGGAATGGCTTCATATATAAAGTGATGCTATAATTTGACTTGAGGGAAACAATTTCTTTTTTTTTTTTTTAAATGAGAGTGAGGAAAAAGTAGGTTCCAGGTGTTGAGAACAGCCTTTATAAACTTTGTTCAGAGATGGGAGATATAGTTTCATATGTGAAAAACAATGAGTAGACTAGTTAGACTGTAGTGGAATATGTGGGGAGTAGCCACTTAAGATGAGGCTAGAAAGATAGATCAGGGCAAGTTTGTAAAGGGGTTTAAAAATCAAAAAATATTTACATTTTATTCCAGTGTCATGAAATAAATTATTGAGTATGGAATGATATAATTAATCTTAACATTTATGAATGTCATTTTAGCAGACACCTCTTTTCCCATCTTTTTCAACTTTTCTATTGCCTTTGATAATTCTGAGCATCTTCTCTTCCTACACACTCTTCTTCCTGGGTCTCTGTAGTACTGTACTCTCTTGGTAATCTATCAATTTAATGATTCCTTAATCTCCTGTTTTGATCTTCCTTGTCATCATAGTAACTTTCTATGGTCATTTTTTTTCTTGTTGTTTGCTCATTTTCTCAGTCTTTTACTTGATTTTTCACTCTTTATTAAAGTAAGACTCTGAGGGGCAGAGCCAAGATGGTAGAGGAAAGCCACCCTCCACCCTGGAAACAGAGCTTGACTTTAAGAAAGAGTTGAAAGCCTAGTAATAGGTTAGGAAAATAAGCAGACAACAGAAAAAGTTTCTGACCATAGAAAGTTATTATAGTGATAAGGAAGATCAATATATATACTTGGCAGAAGACAACAAAGTCAAAACTTCTATATCCAAAGTCTCCAAGAAAAATAAATATTATAGACTATGAAAGAGCCCAAAAAGAATTTTAAAAATAAAGTTAAAAATAAAGAGAGAATTGTGAGTGATGCAAGAGGAAATAGAAAAATATAATAAGAATGTTTGAAAAGAACAAAATTGTGAGATGCAAAAGCTCACTGGGGTGAATAAGTCTTTAAAATTAGAATTGATGAGAAATGATCAAAGAATAAGAATAGGCAATTTTCAAATGAAGAAAGTAAAATCATTTCTAGATATATATTAAAAAATGCCTTAAATCATTATTAATCAGATAAATGCAAATTAAGACAACTTTTAACAACCACTACACATCTCTCAGATCGGGTAAGATGACAGGAAAACATAATGATAGATGTTGGAAGGGATGTGGGAAAACTGGGACACTAATAAATTGTTGGTGAAATTGGGAACTGATCCAACCATTCTGGAGAGCAATTTGGAACTATTCCAAAAGGTACAAATGTATATTCTTTTGAGCTAATAGATTCTATTGCCCCCAAAGAATATAAAAAGCAAAAAGGACCCACATGTATAAAAATATTTGTAGTAGCCTTTTTTTGTACTCTCAGAGACCTGGAAACTGAGTGGCTGCCCATCAATTGGGGAATGGTTGAAAAAAATATGGTATATGAATGTTATGGAATATTATTGTTGTATAAGAAATGATCAGCAGAGTGATTTTTAAAAAGATAAGACTTAAAATTACTAAGTCAAATCAGTAGAACAGGGAGAAATTGACAAAGATCATGGATGATAAATTTTGATGGAATGGTGGGTTTTTTCCAAAATGAGATGATAGTTCCAATAGACATAAAAATTGGCTCAAAGAGGAAATACCATATATACTCAATATGGTATAGAAGTCTATCTTACTCTGCAGGAAAATAAGAGGGTAATGGAATATGGGATGGGGGGAAGAGTGATAAAAGAGAGGGCATATTGAGAGAGGGAGAGGTCAATGGCAAAATGTTTTTGAAGAAGGACAGGATGAAACAAGAGAAAGAATAAAATAAATTGAGGAGAATACACTTAGCAATAGTAATTGCAATTTTAGTTTTTTATTTATTTTGATTCAATGTTTCTCTGATAAGGCCTCATTTCTCAATCATAGAGGGAATTGAGTCAAATTTATTCTAAAACAAGATAAGAGCCATGTCTCAATAAATAATTAAGAGATATGATCAATGCTCAAAGGATAATAAATTCATTCATATCACTTCATTTAACAATATTACTACTAGGGATGAAACTCAAAAGAATTTTTTTAAAAGAAAAAGCACCTAAATATACAAAAATATTCACAGCATCTCTCCTCAGGTCACAGAATTAGAAATTGAGGCAATGCTCAACCAAAGTGAAATGTCCTCTTTACAAAGTAATAGCAATGTGATGGGATGATCAGCTGTAAATGACTTTGCTATTCACTGCTGTACAATGATCTAAGACTACCATGAAGTACTTAAGATCAAAAGTCCTAGTCATACTCAGTGAAGGAAATGATTATTTCTAAAAACAGACTGAATCATTCTCAGTCTCCTTCTTCCATCTCCCTCTCTTTCTTTCTCTCTCTCCCTCTTCCTTTCCCTCTCTCTGTCCCTTTTCCTCTCTTTCGCCCTTTTAAGCTTTTGTTCCTCTTCCCCTTTTTTCTTCCTCTTTAAATTAGTTTTCTTGAGGAGGCTTGTTTTGCTTTGTTTTTAAGGTGAGAGATCTATATATTTCTCCTACAACATGACTCTTCTTTAAAATATAATGGTTCTCTCTGGGAGAGCAGGTTTCTCCGGGAAGTTTTCTGGAAGCAGCCTTAGTTTCAGTTAAAAGTAATAATCACTCCAAATGCAGCCAGCTGATAAAATGCAAATGTTTATTTTCTCCTTCCTTGGGCCCGAGTAGCTTTCTTAGAGGCCTCTCTCTCTCCTTGCTTCTAAGAGCTTTTATAGCTTTGTCCTTGGCTTCTGCCTCTGCTTTCTTCAGCCTCCAGCCAGCACAAAGGTGGAAGATGGAATGAATCTGACTCCACCTCTGAGAGGCTTGTGGGTTTCCTCCCAGAGTGCTCCCCCTTCTCCTGGCAATGTTCAGAACTAACTAACCTGAAGCAAGAGCTTTTTATAAGATCTCCTGAAGCTTGACTCCTCCTCTGAGGGAGGGATTAGAGGTGGAACACCAAGTTACAAAGTTAACTTTTTGAATCTCCCATGCTGTGTGAACTCCAATGAGTACTTAAATACTTTAGTGAGTTAGAGAATTTGCTGAGGCTGGGGGGGTGATAAGGGAGAGGATCTGGAACTCCAAAGTTTTAAAAATCAAATATAAAAAACATTTTAAATATAACTGGGAGAAAATATTAAATGTGAAGATCGTGTATTTTTAAATCAGCAGGAGACAGGAATTCAGGTTGGGGAAAACCGACAGTCTTTATTCTCAGTGAAGAAGGATCGGAGATAAAGAATTTGGGATAGCAATGTGGCAGTGAGTCAAAAGCTAGCTCGACCAGCCCTAAAACCAGCAGCTTGGAGTCTTGAACCCGGCCCACCCCTCCCAGCTTCTCTTCCTGTCTCCCTCTCTTCCACCCCAAAAACGTTTTTTATACAACACATCAGGACTTGCAGGAGAGTGGGCAGGGACCACTTTTTCCAATCATGTATATTAATAGAGTATAGCCCAATTACTATTTAGCCTCAGGTACTTGGGACCCCAGGCATAACTCAAACCTCAGCCCATTACATCTCCCGCTTTCTTTATTTTAGAACACAGGTTCATGCCATCCCTGACTCCTCAGGGAGGCAGAGCCCCAAGGGGAGGTGGGGATCACAGCCTCCTGACTTCTCAGAAAAGGCGGGAAAGCACTAAAAGGAATGATCAGCCCTACCTGACATCTCAGGAAGGGAATTAAAAGCAACAAAGGGAAAGGGGTTTAGTGGGTTTTGGGCTGGAAGGGTCTTATTATCAAAACCATTAGCATGGGAGGTATTACAAAACATAGAATAAGCAGAGGTTATTAGGATGACCTCCCTCAGTCATGCAGGCCGATTGGTGTAAAAACATGAATTGTACACGAAGTAGCGGAATAGCAAACAATATAAATCAACATGGTGTTGGAAAAGATGAAGTCCTAGAAGGAGGGGTAGTAAACAAATAACATACACCTTCTTCAGCAGCCGAGATAGTCCAAAACCAATTATTGTCCATTGTTTTAATGTCAGGGAATCCAATGATCCTATTTTTTAAGTCCCAAAAGTCTTTTATGTGTTAGGGAATCCAATGATTCCAGCAGATTTTGGGAAGTCCTGTAAAGTCTTATCATTTCTCAGAGAATCCAATGATTCCTGAGGTTTTGAGTCCATGCCGAGAACCAATACCTGAGGGTTTTGAGTTTGGTTTGGAGAACCAAATTTGAGGGTTTTGCCCAATTTTGAGTCAAAGGGTTAAATGGGTATGTTTTTTCTGGTGAGAAATTTAAAAGAATCTTGATATTTTTGTTTTCTTTGTTTGGGTTGTTGTTTTGATGGAAAAAATATGGTGTTGGAATTGATTTTTTTCCACCTGTAGAATAAAGTTTTCCCCAAAGAGAGCCCTTTGGTTTTCCATTACCCTTTTTGGGTTTCTTAAATACCTGCGATTATTAAAGATAGTGGAGGCGTACTGGAACTGATTTTCGGTGGGTTATAAAATTGTTTTGCCAGGCCAGTATTTTCAAAAAGTTAATAGTAAAAGAGTAGATTTGAAGTTTTGGGTTACCGTTTTTTTTTTTGTTTTTGGAGGAGATTTATTTGTTTTCCTTCCATTTGATTTTGGGATTAAAAAGGGTTGCGTGGTGTGTAAAATTTATATGTGCAAAAGTGTTGTTTTGAAGTATAAGAGGACCATTGTTGTTTTTTTGTTGTGGAAATTTATAATGGAAATGTTTTAGAGGTTAGTATTATTAGGTTGTTTTTTGTGCTGGCTTGAAAAGTGAATTAAAAGGTGTTTACTACAAATGGATGAAAGACAGAGATTTGATTTAAATGGGTCAATCATTTAAATTTTTTTGGGTCTAAAACGAGGGTTTTCCTGGAGGAGGAGGGGAAAGGAAGGCAAGTGTAAGGTTTTTTATATGTTAGTTTTCTTGTTATTCCAAATTTAAAATAAAGCTTAGCAGTGATGATATTTAGAATGGATGTTGGGTTTTGGAAAAAGGGGTTTGAAATATAGTTAGAAGGTTTTTTTGAATTGCTATCAAAATTGGGACTAAGTTCTTTTGAGAATGGAATGTAAATATAGACTTACCTTGGATGTTTTCACTTGCTCTTAAGCTTAAAGAGCCGATATATATTAGAGGTTAAATTTTTTTGGGGTTGGCCCTTTTGTACCACACCTACTGAATAGGCGAATCAGATATTATATTTATGTTCCTGAATTGAAGAGCTAGAATGATACGACAACATTCTGTGAGTGGATTGAAAAGGAGTTCTTACTTTCTTTATAGTTAGATCATGAGAGTAAAGCACAAATATTATGTTTGGATGCATCCGTGAAGATAGTTGGTCCTAAGAGGAACTTTAGAAACTTTTTCTTCAAGAGTCCATGAATTATGTAATAGTTTAGTATTTTAAGGAGACCATGTAAAATTTGGAGCGTTAAAAAATTTGCCACTTGGGATAGTCTCCAAAACACAAATTTGTGTATTGGATAAAGGTATATCTTGTCAGGTCTTGTCCCAGATAATTGTATGTGCTTAGTGGCCTTTTAATTTCACCACAAGCACTGGGAGGGTGTAAGGCTTTGTTCTGGTTTGGGGGAGGTTACCCCCCATCACACTGTGTCCTTGAGAAGGACTGTGGGGTACCTCTTGTGTGGCAAAATAATTCCCAAGGTTTTTGAGGACCTTTCCAGCCAAATGGATAAAGGTTTTCAATTCTTCGCCCTTTGAGCTTTTTTTAAGCGGGGGAATTTGCACGTCTCCCTTAAAATGTCATATAACGGTTGTAATGATAGGTAGTCAAACTTAACACTGGTCGCATCCAATGGATATCTCCTATCAATTTCTGAAAATCATTCAATGTGTTTAGCTTTTTCTGTTCTTAGAGGTTTTTGAACTGTAAGACCTTAGGTATATTTCCTAAATATTGGAAAGGAGCATGTCTTTGAATTTTTTCTGGTGCTATGTATAATTTGTAATTTATGTTTTATGGTCTTTGTTGACATATTAAATTTGTTCTAGGTACCTAAAAATGTCATCCATGTAGTAATAGTATAATTTTTAATGCTTTTTATGGAGGAGAGAAATAATTTGAAATATAGGGCTGTTTTTCATTCCCTGTAAAACATCCATTCATTCTTTTATAAGGTCATGTTAAGCCAAAAAAGGCAAACTTTTTATCCTTTTATCCGAGGGATAGAATAGAAAATTTAAACTATGACCCAAAGAAGCATTTTCTAGGGAACTATAGGAGATAAGTCCAGGCTAAAGAGTTCCCATAGTTTCATCTGTTCATTCATTTTTCTTAAACTTTAAATCCTCTGTTTTCGGGATTTCTTTTTTCAAAAAAATTGGGGAATTCCAAGGACTTAAAAGGTTTTTAAGTGTCCTTGGTCAAGTGTTGTACTTATCTAATGGTGAATTTTATCTTTTACTTAACATTGCTCTATCCACACTGGGTATCAGTTTTCCATTGATACGAAAGGTGAAAGTTTGGGAGGCCTTCAATAAGCCTTGCTTAAAAAACGAAGTACTATTTTTAACCCTAATTGCTGTAAACGTCTTTCCCAATTGATGGGGATTTTTTCAACTATAAAAGGAGTAAAACTCCTGTTTTGCCTTAAAGTCCATCTCATAGGTGCAACAATTCAGCTGCTATTGATCCTCCTACACCAGAATGTAGGTCTGCTTTAATTTTGGTAGGATGGGCCCTGGCACTTAATGACCGTCCGATTACACCAGTTTAACAATCCTTCCGGGGCCATTTATATAGACTGTGAGATAGGTTATTGTTACAGCTGTTGTCCAGTAAATTGCTGGATTTTGTGATCTGAATGAATTGGGTGACTATCACCAGGTGCTTATTAGATTCCGTAGAGTAAATTGATGTATATTTTCCTGGGTGATTCCACACATTGTCGCCTATATTGGTATGGGATATTATCTATAATTCCCGTTTCCACATCAGTATGTGGTGGACACTGTTTTGAGTACCCTCAGGAGGTAAATGGCGTTTACTGTGCCTGGAGGCAAGGATTCAAGGCTGAGAGGAACAGATTTTCACCTCCAGGGGTATCTCAGTTGTCTCAGCTGCATACAACTCCTATTTCCCTAATTGTAATCCCTTTCTTCCATCAGGTTGCTTCCTCATTGTAGGGTAACCCTTTCTGCCATCATATGGCTTCCTGGTGATTGGTCATATTGGGTATTGGCGTCTAGGCACTCTCTGGGTGCAAACCCATTGGCTGCCATATGCCCCACGTGGTTTTTGCCTGGGGATTGGGGGCTGGGCCCCTATCCTGTTTCCTGAACCTGCTCCATTTGAGGCCCAATGGAAGCTTCTGTTGCATTTTGACATGGGAATGGGTCTTGTTTCCCACCCTGTTTTCTTACTCTGCCTCTATACCAACATTGAGGTTTCAGATGCCCTACTTTCCACACTGAAAGATTGAGTGCCCTAGAAGTCCTTGCCAGAAGGGACCTGCTACCCATGTTGGGATCTTGGGAAGTCTGCATCATAGTCGGCTATAAAAGGATTTGTGCCCACTGTGGCAAGGTTTATGAACTCTAAAGGAGATCCTTGCGCAGTCCTAGTATAATCCTTCTGAATACCTCATTAGCATTTTTTAGCAAGTTGCCTTATTAAAACTTGATGAATTTTCCCCATTAGTTCTTTTTGATAGCAGTCTGCAAACGTCCAAAAGTCAGCAAAGGGTTCATCTGGCCCTTGGTTATTTTTGTAAGGCCCACCTTTGTTTTTTTAGGAATCAAGTCCAGCTTTGATAGCATTAGAGCAATTTGTACATGCTGCTACTGGATAATCAATCTGGCGGACATCTGATATGGACCCATACCTGTTAGTAGGTCATAGGTGATCGCAGATGAAAGCATTTTTGAGTATTTTGTTGAGCTTTGTATCCTACAGAGCTCACTTATTCAGAAAGCTAATGAATTTTTTCCAGGTTCTAGGCATACCCTTGCTATAGATTTCCAGTCATCAGGGAGTCAAGATTTCAAAACCAAATTTGTAATAGCATCTTAACATAAGCTGATGGAGCCCCCATAAATAGTGCAGGCCTTTTAAGATCTTTTAATATTTCATGTTAAAAGGGGCGTATCTTCGACTTTGTTATAGAGGATTAGACTGGGAAATTACAGGGAAAATAAGTGGCTGAAGCTCCGGATGTCACACCCTTTTCTTTGGCCTTCATTAAGCCCCCGATCTGCTCAATTGGAGTGGGGGGGTGCTGGGCTGTCATGCCCCCACTGCCCTCCTCCCTCCATCCGGAGGTGGAGTTGGTGGAGGAAAAAGTCAATCACTTGTTTTGGGGCCGGGCTGCCTCCGAGGGGAAGGTCACCAACCCTTGTCACTTGTTCTGCCCTGTGGGGATATGGTCATTAATCTCTTATTGTCTTCCTCCTTAATTCATGGTAATTTGGAGGAGAAGAAGGAGCAGGGTTTTTTCTTTCTTCAGGGATAGGGTTTCTTAGTGCTAACTGAAATATATTGTATAAATAAATGCCTTAGATGGAAATTGAATGAGGATACATTCTTGAAATGCATGGACATCTTCTTTCCAACCCGGGACCAGTTATCTTGAGGAGATCTGTCCTCCCCTCTACGAACCAAGGAGATGCAGTTTAATATACCCACAAATCTCGATCTGTTCCCAAGTTATAAGTAACCCATTATTTCTATCAGCTTATGCATGTTTCTAAGCACCACCTTTGGGTGGGGTTGGGGTGGGGTAGAGTCTTTAGCTAGCATTTTCCCATTTTACCAAAAAAAAAAAAAAGATTTGGTTTAGTTTTTAAGAAAAATAAGTCTTTATTTGTCTATTAACAATACCACCCAAGTTCCTGGTCACGGAGACTTCTTTTCAGTCCTTGGCCCTACAGTTGCCCAAATGGAAGATCGTGATTTTTAAATCAGCAGGAGACAGGAATTCGGTTAGGGAAAACTGTCAGTCTTTATTCTCAGTGAAGAAGAATCGGAGGTGGGAGAATTGAAGAATGTGTGCAGCTGGTCAAGAAGCTAGCCGACCAGCAGCCAAATGAAAGAGTAGAGTCTTGAAGCCAGGTCCAATCTCCCCCAGCTTCTCTTCCTGCCCTTCTCTGCCTCCACCCAAAAATCATCATTTCCTATACAACACATCAGATTTGCAGGGAGAGTGGGCAGGGACATTCTTTATCCAATCATGTATATTAATAGAGTATAGCCCAATTACTATTTAGCCTCACGTACTTGGGACCTCAGTGCATCAACTCAAACCTCAGCCCATTACAATTAAATAAATAAAAAAAATTTAAGTAGAATAGAAGCTCTTTAAGTGAAGACATTGATTTATTCATTTGATTGATAGATATGTATGTATGTATGTATGCATGTGTATACATGTGTGTGTGTGTATATATGTGTGTGTGTGTGTGTGTGTGTGTGTGTGTGTGTGTATAATTAAAGGCATTTTGGAAGTAAAACATTAGTATTTAAAAGAACTGGGAAAGCCCTCTTACAAAAGATGGAATTTGAACAGAAAGTTGAAGACAGCAAAGTAGACTATAAGATGGGGATGATGGAGGCAATCTTAGCCAGAAGATATAGTTATACAGCATAGAATTGGGAGATGTAGTATAATGGGTGAAATACAGTGCCAATCCATAAGCATGGGTACAGATCCTAGACTATATGCCAAATTCTATAGATACAAAAAAGTCAAAAGTTAATTTCTTCTCTTTAAGGAACCAAAAGCCCAAAGAAATAGACAATAAATAAATGTCTTTGTACATATAAGATACTCTCAGTATAAAATGAGATAGTCCATTAAAAAAAAAGACACTCATATTAAGGGGATCAGGAAAGATCCTTCAACTGAAGGAATACAAGGAATTCAGCAGACTGGGATACATAGGAAGAGAATTCAAACATGTGATACAACCAATGAAAATCCATAGAGTCAATAAAGACTGTATCTTACAGGAGGAATAAAAAGGACGATGTCTCTGGATCACATAGTATGTTGAGGAAAGTAAAATGTAAGTATTCTGTAAACATAGGAAGCAACTAGGTTATAAAATGTTTAAAAACAAAATAATGGGTTTTATATTTGAACCTTGAGGTGATAAAGAACCACTAAGGTTCTTTAAATAGGGGGTGATATGACAAAACCTATATTTTACAAAGATCACTTTGACAGATGAGTAGATGAATGATTGAAATAAGAAGAGAGTTGAGACAGAAAGACCAATCAGGAGGCCATTGAGGTAGTACAGGAATGAGATGTTGAGAACCTATACAAAGGTAAAGTCTGCATCAGTAAAGAGAAAGAGATGTATATTGGATATGTTATGAAAGTAGAATCATTTGAACCAGGCAACAGATAGGATATATGTACTGAGCAGAAGTGAGGAGCTAGAGATGACATTAAGGTTGAAAGCCAAACATAGTGAATGGGAGGAATTTGGGGGATAAGGAGAAGATGAACATCAGAGACAGCTTTGTATACATATATTGAGATATCCAAGACAGCATTCTAGAAATGGATGTCCTACAGTATAAAGTTAAAAATTTGAATAACTATATACTTACCTCAGAGCAGATGTTTAGTAAGTATTTGGTATTTAATGGATTATTTTTCCTACAGTTTTTTTTTAGTTTTTTTTTTTTTTTTTTTTTTAACCAGAATAAGACTATAAAAGTTCTTAAAAGACATACTTTCTGTGAATAAGTAGAAAAATCCTTATCAGGGAACCCCAAAGCAAATTTTTACTGTAGCAATGGACTATGTATGTGTATCCTTGATTTCTTTCTGAATTTTAGTAAGTAAAGTAATAAACCTAATAATCTGTTAAATGTTTGTGCACCACTTTACACTTGGAAGCAAAGATGATGTTTCACTCTGGAATGGAGTTTGGAAGCAATGAGGACTAATTATTGTGCTTCTCTCAGGAAGGACTGAATACAATGCCTGCTTCTGTGCAATGCATTATCCTCTTGTCAATCCATAACAACATGTGTGCCCAGGTGAATATCACTATACAACTGAGAATTTGGCTCTTCATTATTTCCCACTTATTCTGCCCTTCCCTGAGGCATAACTATAAGCACAGGAGGAAAAAAAAAAACTGAATTATTGGAGAGAGAGTAGGATTCTTCTTCTTCTTTTAGTATTTTCAAGGAGAAAATGGGAACATATAACCTCATGAACCCTTCTCTCAAAAATCTAAGATTTATTCTTCCTGAGACAGAATGAAGAACTTTTTAGATCAGGTATGAAAAAAACTGGAAGTCTTTGATAGTCATATATATATTTTTTTCACATTCTGTCAAAAGTACATCAAGAGAAGAAGAATTCATAACAAAATAGTCTTTTCCAGATGATCTAGAAATCTAATTTTTATATAAAAATAAATAGTAGACAACTTATGGGTTACAATTGTAAAAAGAAACCTTTGTTTTGGGAAACAAAGTGGAGACAAAAAAAATAGATGAATGGGCAAGATAAATTAGAGTAAGAATTAACCTGAACATATCTAGAAATCAGATTGTCCTAAGTTGAAATTGAAACTGACAGTCATAAACAAACAGACCATAGGGAACAATCCATTACATCTAATTCCTCTTTCACAGAAGATTCCATTGATCAGTCAGTAACATTAATTGGACCCAACTACATGCACAGAAAGCCTAGGTATTAGAAGAAAAAACAAATTATGCATAAAAGAAAATCCAACAGTAAGCTTGATCAAATCAGTGGAGGAAAATGGTGATCAAAAATATTTTACTAAAATTACTGGTGCCTTCATTAACATCATAATATAGTCCCACCTAGATACAAATTTGTCCTTGACAAGGTTATTATCAAATAAAAAGCATAAATACTTATAAAGCAACTCACAAAAGCATGTAAGGCATGTGTGTATATCCATATATACATATGTATATATCTGTGAAATATGAGAAAATGTAACATCTTAGGTTTGTTACAGAAGTAAAGGGCCTACTTACACAGAACTTTGTATCTATCATCTATATAATACACACATATAAATATAAATGCATATATTTACATTTATATTAATATATATATATGTTTCTTTCAAAATATAAATCCATAGGCTATAGTAACAAGATAATAGAGTGAATAACCATTTAAAGTTAGACAAAGCTGTCCTCATATTTGCCAATTTCTCTAGGAAAAAGAAAAAAAAGCAAAAAGATTTAGGGAACAGTGGGAGTCCTTCCCTTCCCACCATTCAGTTCTGCTCATTTTTATCCTTGCTTTTGTATGGCTTTAAGGCCAAGGCTCAGGTTCTATCTGGTTCAAATATACCAGTTCTTTCCTTTATTCTGGTCTTGCTCTGTTTGAGGGAGAAATCAAATGTAGAAGTAGAAAAGGAGATTGATCCAACTATTATCCACATAAAAATCAGATATCTGTTCTCCTTTATTTTGCTAGATGTAAGATTCTAAGGGACTCTAAATGGTCTTCATTCTCATTATCACACAAAGAATAAGCAATGACTTCCATGATATAATTTCAACAACTTTTTAAAAACTAATGGCCTTCCGAAAAGTCTCTATTACCTTCTTACTGATATTTTAAATCAACATTAACAGAGAGCAAAGCTTTTTATTCCACAGCCATACAAAAGCTTAAAATTAATCTTCCCATAGGAAGAAATTGATCAATTTAGCCTTAAGAGACATATGTTCTTTGATATGAGACTTTACATTATGTCTTTTTTGGGGAAAGATGAGAAAGAATGTTGATAATGGTTTCCTGAGGGAAAAGTCAGAAAGACCATCACAAACTCATTAATTGGAGTATGACTAAATAAATTAAGTTATACCAATTTCAACAAGCATGTATTAAGCATCTACTGTGTGCCACACACTACATTATTTTTTCTTGGATTAAAGAATTAAAATAAAAAACCCTATCAACAAACAGCTTATATTCTTGTTTTTTATTGGTTTGTTTTTATTTCCAAAAAAAATTTTTAAACAAAAAAAATTTCAAAAGATAATTTTCAATTCATAATTCCACCAACAATGTATTAATGTCCCAGTTTTTCTACATCCCCTTCAATACCATTATCTTTTTTCTGTCATCTTAGCCAACCTGAGAGTTGTGTAGGTGTACCTCAGAGTTGTCTTAATTTACATTTTTCTGGTCAATAATGATTTAGAGCATTTTTTCATATGACTGTAAATTGTTTTAATTTCTTAATATGAAAATTGTCTGTTTATATATTTTGACCACGTATCAATTGAGAATGACTTTGATGCTTATAAATTTGAGTCAATTCTCTATATATTATAGAAATGAGACCTACATCAGCTCCCTTGAATGTGAAAACTTTTTCCTGGTTTTCTGCTTCCCTTCTAATCTTCTCTGCATTGGTTTTGTTTGTGTGAAAAATTTTTAACTTAATATAATCAAAATTATACATTTTTCATTCTATAATGTACTCTAGTTCATCTTTGACCACAATTTTTTCCTTCTCCACAGATCCAAGACAGAAAATATCCTTTGTTCTATTTGCTTATAGTATCACTCTTTATATCTAAGTCATGAACCCATTTTGACCTTATCTTTGTATAGGGTGTCAGGTTTGGGTCAATGCCTAGTTTCTGCCATACTAATTTCCAATTTTCCCAACAATTTTTGTCAAATAATGAGTTCATATCAGAGAAACTGAAGTCTTTGGGCTTATCAAACACTAAATTACTATAGTCATTGACTATTGTGTCTTGTGCAGCTAATCTATTTCACTCATCAACTACTTTATTTCTTAGCCTGTACCACCTAGTTTTGATGGCTGCTTTATAATATAGTTTCAGATGTAATATAACTAGGTCACCTCCATTTGCATTTTTCACTAGTTCTCTTGAAATTCTTGACCTTTTATTCTTCCAGATGAATTTTGTTATTAATTTTTCTAGCTCTAATATTCTAATTTCTTGGGAGTTTCATTGGTACTTCTGACAAAGTAGATTAGTTTGGTAGTGTTGTCATTTTTATTATGTTATCTTGGTCTATGCATGAGAACTTGATTTTTTCCCATTGGTTAGATCTGATTTTTTTGTGGAAAGTGTTTTGTAATTGTGTTCATACAGTTCCTGACTTTGCCTTGTCAAATAGACTTCCAAATATTTTATATTATCTACAATTACTTTAAATGGAATTTCTCTTTGTATCACTTGTTGCTGAAGTTTGTTGGTTACTCATAGAAATACTGGTGATTTATGTGGGATTTATTTTGTTTCCTGCAACTTGGCTAAAGTTGTGAATTATTTCTAGTAGTTTTTAGTTGATTCTCTAGGATTGTCTAAGTATACCATCATATCATCTACAAAGAGTGATAATGTGGTTTCATCATGACCTACTCTAATTTCTTTTTCTTCTCTTACTGCTAAAGTTAACATTTCTAATACAATATTGGATAGTAATGGTAATAGTGGGCAACCTTGTTTCATCCCTGCTCTTATTGGGAATAATTATAATTTATTCTCATAGCATATGATACTTGCTGATGGTTTTAAATAAATGCTACAGATTATTTTAATGAAAATTCCTTATATTTATATACTCTCCACTTTTTTTTTATAGGAATGGGTGTGGAATCCAGAATCAGAATCAGAATTAGAATCAGAATGCCATATCTATTTACAAACTAGCTGCATAACTGTATATAACTTACTTCTACACTTTGCTTCTCAGGGTTTTAAACCTGTAAATTGGTAGTCTGGGTTAAATTATTTCAAAGCTATATTCTAGTTCAAAAATTTTTCTTTGTACTTCTAATCTTTTGCTTTCTTGTCTTTTTACATATCTATGGTCTAATGATCTTCATTAAAACTCAATAAATTAGTTGAGAAATACTTATGCTTGATTTTGATTTAAACCTTGTCAGAATATATTATGTATTACATAATGTAATGGATCAAGAGGTAGAATAACTTGGAAGACTTGCACTCAAAGCCTTCTTCAGATTTTTTTTAAAGAAATTGTCTATACTAGCTGAATGACATTCATTAAATTAACTAAGAGATCAGTTACAGTTTCCTCATTTGAAAAATTAAGATGACAATTACTTCAGAATTCATAAGGATTAAGATAAAGTGTTTGAAGCACTATACAAACATTTAAAAAGTCAGATATTATTACTAATAAGAATTTCTCATCATTATAGTACTGGTACCCAGGGACTATTCAGTTATTTTGGGTTGATCTTCATTCTTCTTTTTTTACCTTGCTTAAAGCAATATTCAGTAATTTTTGTTGTTGAAACAGAAAAGCAGATGGCATCTGATGCTAATCAAAGAGAGTAATAAGAACCACACTGTTTGTGTGATCTTTACAAAGGTTTAATTAAGAAAGTAAGTCAGCAGAAAAGTGGTGAAGTGGAGGAATATATACCCATACCTCAGCAAGTGATTCAGGTCCAAGAGGAAAATTATTCCCCACCTTCATTCCATTCCATTGATATGCAATAATGAAATCATCATAATAGTTAAAACAAAGGTTTCCAAATGAGACACAGAAGTATAGAAACTTACTATCAGTTAAGGCTGTTGAAATAGTGTCCAGGACAAGGAAGGTCATAGCCCCACTGTCACTTCCCCTCATCAGATGGCAATTGAATCAATGAGTACAGAGTTGGATATCCAATTTTAATTTTAGTTGCTATATTCTAGGCCCTCTCATCATCTATTTTTTTTTTAATTTTCATTTGTCCCAGTTACATGTAAATATATTTTTTCATTATACATGTGCATTCATTTTTTTCACATATTTCTTTATGAATCATTTTGGGAGAGAAAAATCAGAGAAAAAAAGATATATATGAGAAAACAGAAGAAAAAGAAAAAATTGAACATAGCATATGTTGATTTACACTCAATCTTTGTATTTTTCTCTCTGGATATGGATTTGTCTTGCATCACTTAACTGCTGAGAAGACAAGTCTGTCATAGCTGATCATCACACAGTCTTGCTGCTATTGTATACAATAAGTTCCTAACTGTGCTTGTTTCATTCAGCATCAGTTCATAAATATCTTTCCAGGCCTTTCTAAAATCAGCTTGTTTGTCATTTTTATAAAACAATAATATTCCATTACTCTCACATACCATAACTTATTCAGTAATTCCCTAATTGATGAGCACTGGATACTGTATTTTAAAAGGGATGTTAGAGAACATACAGAAGAGGGTGACCAAAATATGAAAAAATTAAAGGTGTACCCTTTGAATAAAATTCAAGAAACTGGAGATTGTTATATGGCAAAGTGATGTTTGCCAAATATGACCAGTTTTCTCCATGATATGATAAAAGGAAATATCAGAATCAAGACTTATTGGTAGAAATTGTAAAGGGATAGATTTTGATTCAAAATACAAAAGAGCTTTATATCTTTGTTTCTCTAGTAAAAGTCTGATACCCAAGATAACTAACAAACAACCACAATGACAATACTAATAATAACTACAATTTATATAGCACCTTAACAGTTTTCAAAGTGATTTGCAAATATTATCTAATTTGACAATAATCTTGTGAGATGGGTAATATCAGTATTTTAGAGCTAAGGAAATTGAGGGAAACATGTTAAGTGATCTTCCCCAGTTCACACAACTAATAAGTTTTGTGAGGCTGGATGTGAATTCAGGTTCTCTTTAATCTAGATGACAAATCCTTTCTACTGAGTCACTGTCATTGCCCAATAAATAAGTGATGAAAAAATATAAAATTATTATCAATAGTCATGTGGAGGAAAAAGTGTTGGAAACTACTACTAAGAAAAAAAATTAAAGTTATTTTGATATTTCACTTCAATATCATTAGATTGCCAAAGACGACAGAGGAAAATGACAATTGATGGAGGGGTTATTGGAGGAAATACAAATTAATATAATATTCATGAGGCTCTGAATTGGCCCTGACATTATGAAAAAATTTTGATTTATACTTTTAAAAGTTACTAAAATCTGCACATAATCTTGAACATGGGTTCAAGGCCAATATTCCAGAGGTCAATGGATGAGGAAAAGGATCGTCTTTATCACAACACTCTATGTTTGTTGTGAAGAACTGGAAACTAAACAACTACGTATCATGGGGGGAAAAGGGGACTAAAAAATATTCATATGAATATAATGTAATAATACTGTGCTATAAGAAATTATGAAGGTAAGGGATTCAGAGAAATCTGAGATTTTTAAATGAATTAATATAAAGGGACGTAAGTAGAACAAGGAGCACATTTTACTGGTTACTATATCATTTTAAAGAAAAATAATTATGAAAGGACTCTGATGATTGAAACTTCTGAATCAGTCTGTCAATAAGTCAATTAAGCATCTACTGTGCTCCAGACAGGGTATGAAGTGTTAGGGATACAAAAAAAGATAAAAAAGGGTCTCTCCACTCAGCCAAATGGAGGAGACAACATGCAAACAGACAAAATACATACAGGAAAAATAGCAAATAATTAGCAGAAAGAAGACATTAAGGCAGATTGAGAAAAACTTCCTGTAGAAGGTGCTTTTATGCAGAGTAATAAAATTATTTAATGATAGATACTTGACTCAATGTACAAAATATGATACGTATATGACCAATGCAGCACTACCTTCCTCCCTCTCTCTGTCACATTCTGTCTCTTCTTCCTTTTTCCTTCTTTCTTTTTCTTCTTCTTCTTCTTCTTCTTCTTCTTCTTCTTCTTCTTCTTCTTCTTCTTTTGTTTCTTCTTTTGTTTCTTCTTCTGTTTCTTCTTACTTCTTTGTTCTCTCTTTCTCTCTCTCTCTCTCTCTCTCTCTCTCTCTCTCTGTGTGTGTGTGTGTGTGTGTGTATCTCTCTCTCCCTCTTTGGTGAAAAGAAATAATAGTAGTGATATAAAAAAGAAGAAAAGAAAGAACAGTTGTTAAGGAGTTTGTTTTAATTTACAGAAGAGAATAAAAGGAATTTTAAAGGGAGACAGATGAACAAGATAATTTTGAAACAACCAATCTTTTCTTTTAAAGAAAAGTCAATAAAAATGATGGAGATTTGAGACTGAACTTTCTGGCCAGAGCTATAACTAGGAATCTAAGAACCTGGATCAAATGTATTTACTTGGTGTTAATGAGGCAGGGATTGTGAGTAGCAGAATAGAAGCAATCCAATCACTATTATAGACATACTGTAAGAAATCGCAGTCATTATCAGAATACTGGTTATTAGAGTATTATAAAGTCAGACAGAGACAGTAGTCATAGAGGGAGGTGTAGAAAAGAAACATGGCCCCCAGTATTTGGAACAAAGTCTTTTTTTGTTTTATTCTAGTTATTGCAAAGATTCTAGAAATCAATCAATTTGAAAGTAAGACCTCTTATTTATGAATCAGTTAAGTTTATTGTCACCAGAAAAATTTAAATAGAGATTAGAGGACTATAAATTAGGAATTTGTTCACTGTAGAGGAAATTCAATCATGAAATATGAAGCTTCACTACACTGTACTCCAAATCTCTCCCCACTTTAAGATTCTATCATTTTGTTATGCAATGTAAATGAAGTGAGAGAAAGAAAGCAATATCTGGAAGAACAGAAGAAATTATAGTAGTACCAGAGTTTTTCATTATAGTAGCATGGTATTTTCAAAATTTCCAACATTATCTAAAAGAAAGAAAGGAGTAACAAGCATAAGAGGAGGTTTAAAGAATTTTAAATTTAATTCTCATTATTTCTCCTCCCACCTCCCAGAAAAATTTTAAGCATTAGACATAGAAATCTTAAGTTAAAATTAAATAATAAATGCAATTTCAGATCATGTAAATAATTAGTAAACTAATAAAGTATGCAAGCCTTAAGCACCTATTATGTGTCAGGCATCCTGAGACATTTTTCAAATAAGCATATTGCTATCAAAGTTAGCCAAGAGATCTGATGATTTGATAAAAAGAATGCAAAGGAAAGAAGGCAAGAAGAAACTATTCAGTGACTTGTAGAAGGTGTTGTGTTTTGTTTCTACCAGTACTAAGTATGTATATACAAAGTAGAAGTTGGTTTCCATCCTAATGAATAAAGTTAATAGTGTTTTGGAATGCAAAACCTCAATTTTAGTCCTCAATTTAGCAAAAACAGTGAAGTATTCTTTGAAATATAAATGTCCAATGAAGAAACAAAGACAAAAAAGGGAAATTAAAATATTAATGGAAAATCTAATATGTATCTAGAAATAAAAAGATGGAAGAATGTAACATAGAAGGGAAGAAAAGAAAGAGCACTGTTTATTTAAATTTAAATTTATAGAATACAGAGGAAACTTCTCTGTACTATCTCTAAGGTGCATAGCTTTTTGTTTGTGTTCTATAAAATAATAATATGGATCCATAGGTAAAATTAGGTTAACAATCAGAGAAATAAGAGATGAGTGGTTGTAGTATCAGTTCTATGAAGAGGGATACCATGTCTGTTATATGTCAGCATGGTGTAAATAATATAAAACTGTGCTGTCTTCACAAGGCACATGCATAGGATTAAAAGATAGGATTTCTAACACTTGTTGAACCTGACAACTATGTCTAATAATACTTGTGAGGATAAATGACAATGCTAGAAAGAATCCTGAAAATATTGCTATGAAGAGTCAAGCAAAGAACTCATGATTTTAGAGCAAAAGGGTGTTTTCATCATTATCATTGATTGAATTTTTTTAAAGAAAAAATCAGGAAGAAAAACATACTTGGAGCTAAAAATATATTTCTGTAAAAAGGGTTTGGAATCCTAAATTGTGATGGCACTTGACCAGAAATGAAATTCATCTAAGAGGACTTAGTAAAAATACATTTTCCTTGAACCTTATAAATCCAATCAAAAAGAAGTTCAGTGTTAGAAAAAGAAGTTTATATTTTATCCTGGAATCAGTAGAAGATAACTGGACATTTTTGAGCAGGGAAAGAATTTGTTTTGCTGATAAAAAAAATTAGAATTATAATAAGTGGAGGGTAAAGGTTTGGTTTTGAAATCTGAAAGATAACTCTTGTTTACATATTAAATGTAACTCTATTATAAAGGCATAGTTAGAAAAGAGAAAATACAAGATAATATCAACATGGGGAATTAATCAATAAATCTTCATGAATAATTAAGAAACTTTATGAAGTGAATAAGCAAAGGAAAAAAAAAATGAGAGAGCAACCTATAATAGGAACCATTTAGGGTAAATCACTAAGGAGAGTTTTTATTAGATACTCAAGAGGGTCAGAAAATTTTTTAAAAGGGGCAAAGTATTCATAATTGTGCCTGAGGCAGCAATGTGGCATATGGGGAGAATGCTGGATTTGAAGTTAGAAAGACTTAAGTTAGAATCCTGCCATAGATCCATACATACTAGTTGTTTGACCTTATTACATGGGTACTTAAGTCACTTAACTATCTTTCTTATAAAGCTGTTGTGAAGATCAAGTGAGATAATTTAAGAAAAATATTTGGCAAGCCTTGGAACACTATACAGATTTTAGCTTAAACTGTTTTGCAAATCTTAAAGATCTATAAATGTTGTTTATTTTCTAATCTGACTGATTGGAGTTCTATATCTGACATCATATACCAAAAAGTGGCAAGTAGCAAAGTTGTATGGCACATGGAAATTTCCAGAAATACCTAGAGAGGGATTCCAGAAAAAAAGGGGTCATGGGAAAAGTACTAATCAGGAAGAAAGAACATGTCCAAGTAGGGTCACTCTTGAACTTTGCTAAAACAAAACAAAACAAACAAAAAACAGAAGTTTCTTGGACCATGACAGCCTATCAATCCATTTCTTCCACACTTTTCTTTATAATTTCTTCTTCAATATTATTGTAATTTTGACCCTTGATTTCTTTATCCTTGAAGAAACAAAGTGAAAGAGAAACAGAATATAATTAAAAGAATAGAAAGAATTGAAGGTTAAAACTTCATTGTGAAGATAGGAATAATAGCTTTTCTATAGATCTTACATAAATTACTTCATTTAATCTCCATAAAAAATTTATGATAGAAATGGTATTAGAATATCCATTTTAAAGAAGTTTAAACTGACTTTAAATGACTTGCTCAGGATCACATAGATAGTAAGTTCACAAAGTGACATTCAAACATGTGTTCCTGATTGTAAGCCTAATGCTTTATCCACTATGCTATGTTGCCTTCTAAGCAGTTTCTAGAAACTGTCAGAAGATGAAATGAATATTTGAAGAAGAGAAAAAGGATAAATGGAAATTAAGAATGGTGCTAGAGTTTCAGAGAGTAGAATGAAACATTAAGACCTAACTAGAGACTGACAAGAGAAAAATGCTTTACAAATGGATAGGGTGGAAGTAGGGAAAGAAGAACTGGACTAAGAATTTCTATAGCATGTACTATATGCCAGAAATTGTATTAAGAATCCACTAATTAAGAGGAATACCGGAAGCAGGGCTGGTTCAATAAGGAAAACATCCATAAATTGGCCATAAAACAAAACAAAACCAAACATCTCAATGATGGAAAAACGCAAATCCAACATCCATTCCTCTTAAAAACTTGAGATAGGAAAAAATGGACTTTTCCTTCAAATTCAGCAGACTATTTAAAACCATCATAAGCACCATATTAATGGGAAAAAAAATTCCCCAATAAGATCAGGAGGAAACGGCCCACTTTACTGTTATTTCAATATTGATTAGAAATGCTAGCTTTGGCAAAAGAGTTGAAAGAGATTAAAGGAATTAAATAAATAAGGAAACCAAGTCACCTTTGCGATGAATGATGGATTTGAAAAACCCCAGATTCTACTGTTGTTAGAAAATCCCCAACTTTAGCAAAGTTTCAGGAACAAAATAAACCCACATAAACATCAGATTCATATATCATAAAATACAGTCAGGTTACAAAGAGAAATTCCATTTAAGTAACTACTGATAAAAAAATACAGAATCATCTGCAAGGGGATAATCAGAAATTTTAGCAAATTAGACCACTTTTCACACTTAAGTTCTGATTAATATGAAAATATTAAATCTCTTGGAAGGGCAGTAAATATAATAAAAATGAAATATTACCTAAATAATCTATTTGTTTAGGCTATACAATCAAACTCCCAAAACTATTTTTAGACCAAAAATAACACAAAATTCATAGGAAAACAAAGGTCAAGAATTTCAAGGAATTAATGGGAAAAAAACATTAAGGTGCTAGCTGTACCAGATCTAAGTTATTAAGAGCAGCAAGAAAACATTGGTATTGGCTAAGGAACAAAGATTATGATCAGGAATGGTTGAGGTTCAAGGACAAAATAGTCAACAACTAAGAACCTAGGTTTCAAACCAAAGTAAACTTTGGGATAAGAACTACTTTTGACAAAATGTGGGAAATTGAAACAATATTTGCAGAAACTAGGCATTGATCGACACTTTAACACCATACAAAAGATAAGGTAGTCAAAATGGTTCATGGACCTAGCAAAAGAAATGAGATTTAAATAATGAGGAACATGGTAGTTTACCCCACCCTGTGAAAGAGGAAGGAATTTATGAAAAGAAGACTTAAGTCATTACCGATCACAAAATGAAAATTTCGATATACAAACCGAAAAGCTTTTGTAAAAAAATTAAGCAACAAATTGAAGAACAAAAACGGGAAAATATTTTTATGTCAAAGTTCTGATTATATCTTTCAAAAAATGGAGAACAAATTTATAAGGAAATCAAGCCATTCCTCCATTGATAAATCAAAGGATATGAAAGACAATTCTCGATGAAGAAATTGAAACATTTCTATCAGAAAAGATGCTCCAAAGTCATTATTAATCAGAGAAATGCAAAATTAAGACAACTTCTGATATATAACTAACACCGTCAGACTGACTAGAGACAGGGAAAGATATCCAAATGTTGAAATGTGGAAAACAGAGACACTAATACATTGTTGGTGGAACTGTGAATACATCACCATTCTGAGAGTTTGAACTATGCTCAAAAGTTATCAAACTGTGCATACCTTTGATCCACAGTGCCTACTGGCTTATATCCCAAAGAATATAAAGAAAGGACCTGTAGCAGAAGTGGAGTTTTGTAGTGGTAAAACCTGAAACTGAATGGATGTCCACCAAGTTGAGAATGGCCTGTAAATTGTGGTATATGAAAATGGAATATTACTTCGTAAAAATGACCAACAGGATGACAGAAAGCCTGAGACTTACACAAACGCGAGGAAATGAGCAGGGCCAAGAACATTATTATCCAACAAATATTAATGATGACCAATTCTGACGACTTGGCCATCCTCAGAAGAGATCAACAAATCCCATTTCCAATGGAGCAGTAATGAACTGAACAGCTACGCCCAGTGAAAACTCTGGGAATAATTAAACCTTACAATGAATTCCAATCCCTATATTTTTCCCCCGCATTTTGGATTTCCTTCACAATTTACAAACAGATCTGATTCTTTTTGTAAGCAAAATAACAGTTTTTATGTATACTTAGGTATCTAATTTATATTTAATATATTTAAATCTACTTCATCCTGCACCAAGAGGGGTGGGGAAATAGGGGAAAAATTAGAACAAGAGGTTTGGCAATTTTCAATGCTGTAAAGTTACCCATACATATAACCTGTAAATAAAAGGCTATTAAATAAATAAACAAATAATAATGAAGAATTTTACCATTATAGTGTAATTTGATCATTATAATAACCCTGAGAAGGAAGTACAATTATTAAGCTTATTTAACGGTTGATTAAAACTAAGATAAGAAGCTGTTAAGTGACTTGACCATGGTCACACAATTAGTAAATGTCTGAGGCCAGATTTAAACTTAGATCATCTTGATTCCAGATGTATTTTTTTTTTAATTTAACAGTCTTTTATTTACAGGATATATATGGTAACTTACAGCATTCTAAATGCCAAATTTTCACCTTTACCCCCTAGGATGAAGCAGGATGACAAATTAAATATATTAAAATATAAATTAGACAATAAGTATACATGACCAAACAGTTAATGCTGAGAAAAAGAATCAGACTCTGAAATATTTACAATATTGTGGTAAAATCCATAAATATGGATTGGATTCTTGAATGGTTTAGTCATCTCCCAGAGTTCTTTTTTGGAATAGCTAGTTCAGTTCATTACTGCTCCATTAGAAATGATTTGGTTGATTAGTTTGAGATGGCTGTCCTCGAACTGGTCTCATATATATTGTTGGAAATATAATGATCCCTGTTCTGTCATTTCACTACATCAGTTCATGTAAGTTCTCAGGCCTTCTGAAATTATCCGTTGGTCATTTCTACAGACTGGTATTCCATTACCCTTATATACAATTTATTCGGCATTTCCAACTGATGGACATCATTCTTTCCAGTTTTTAGCACACAAAGGCTTGCCACTATTCGTGCTGGCCTTTCCTTTTTGATCTTGGGGATATAATCCCGATAACACTTGCTGGTCAAAGGTTGCAAGTTTGTTAACTTTTTGACATAGTTCCAAATATTTAAAATGTTGATTCTTACCCACTCAACAAGTATCAATGTCCAGTTTCCGCATCCTCCACAATCATCATTATTTTCCTGTAAGAATCTGAGCAGGTGTTAGGGTATTCTTAGAGTTGTCTTAATTTCTTTCTTGAAATGCTGTGAGATCTTTCATATGACTAGAAATGTTTTTCTTCATCTGAGAATTGTCTCTCATATCCTTGACCATTTCAATTGGAGAATGGCTTGATTTTTATAATTGAGTTAATTTCATTATTTTGGAAAGAGGCCTTATCGACCTTTCTTAAATATTTTCAGTTATACTTCCTTCAATCTTGTCTGCATTTGTTTTGTTTGTACAAAACTTTCAGTTTGAAATCGATATTTTCTATTTGTGATCAGTAATAATCTCTAATTCTTTTTGTCAAAAGATTCCTTCACAGGTCTGAGAGGTAAACTATCCTTATTTCCTCTAATTTTATTAAAATTTCATTCTTTTGCTGTATGAACCCATTTTGACCTTATCTTGGTGTCGGCGTTAAGTATGGATCTACTAGTTTCTGCCATATTAGTTTCAATTTTTCCAGCAATTTTATCAAACAGTAAGTTCTATGTCTGATTTTGGTTTGTCAAGACTAGGTTGCTAAGTTTTTGACTGTTTTTATCCTTGAACCTATTCTTTCCACTGATCAACTAATCTATTCCTAGCCAATACCAAATAGTTTTGCTAACTGCTGCTCTATATTTAATTCTTAGTTGGTAGCTAGCCATTTCATTTATTTTTTTTCATTAATTCCTGAAAATTTGACCTTGTTTTTCCAATGACTTTTGTTGTTATTTTTCTAGGTCATTAAAATTTTTGGACCGAAAGGCCAAATAAATAGGTTAGTTTGGGTAATATTGGTTATTTTATTATATTTGTCTCCCTATCCAAGAGCATTTAATATTTTTCCATGTAGATCAGACTTAATTTGTGTTGAAAGTATGTAATTTTGTCCATAAAGTTTCTGATTTTCCTGCGGAATAGATTCTAATATTTTATTTTCAGTAGTTACTTTAAATGGAATTTCTCTTGTAACTTGACTTTGTCTTGTTAGTGATAAGAATGCTGATGACTTTATGTGGGTTTATTTATAACCAGCAACTTGCTAAGGTTGTGGTTATTTCTAAACTTTTTAGAATCTGGGTTCTCTAATATCCATCATGTCATCGGCAAAGATTGATAATTTGTCTCTGCTTATTCTTATTCCTTTAACTCTTCCTCTTATTGCTATAGCTGGCATTTCTTACAATTTAAATAGTAATGGTGATAGTGGGCAACCTTTGTCACTCAGATCTTATTGGAATGGTTGCAGTTTGTCTCATTACATTGATGCTTATTGATGGTTTAAATGATGCTGCTATTATTTTAGAGAAATCATTTATTCCTATCCTCAAGTGTTTTAATAGAATTGGATGTTGGATTTTATCAAATGCTTTTTCTGCATCTATTGAGATGATCATATGGTTTTGTTAATTGGTTTTAACTGGCCAATTATATTGATAGTTTTCCTAATTTGAACCAGCCCTCATTCCTGGTATAAATCCTACTTAATCATAGTGTATTATCTTGGAGATGATTTTTGTAGTCTTTTTGCTAATATCTTATTTAAGATTTTAGCATCAATATTCATTGGAGTTGTCTATAATTTTCTTTCTCTGTTTTCACCTACCTGGTTTAGGTATCAGTACCATGTCTGTGTCATGAAGGTATTTGGTAGGTCTCCTTCATTCCCTATTTTATCAAATAATTTATATAGCATTGGAATTGTTCTTTAAATGTTTGGTAAAATTCACATGTAAACCATCTGGTCCTGGGGATTTTTTCTTAGCGAGTTGTTTAATTTCCTGTTCTATTTCTTTCTGAAATGGGACTATTCAAACAATTTACTTCCTCCTGTTGTCTGGGAAGCTGTATTTTGGAGGGTAGTCATCCATTTCACTTAGGTTATCAAATTTATTGGATAAAGTTGAGCAAAATAACTCTTATTTCTCATTTCCTCTTCATTGGTGGAAAGTTCTCCCTTTTCATTTTTAAGACTACTAATTTCATTTTCTCCTTCCTTTTCTAATCAGTTTAAAAGGCTTATCTATTTTATTGGCTTTTCTTTAGAACCAACTCTTGTTTTATTAATTGTTCTATTTTTTTATTTCAATATTTTTAATTTTCTCCTTTTAATTTTAGAATTTCAATTTAGTATTTAATTGGGGTTTTTAATTTGGTCTTTTTGTTTTTTTAGTTCAAAGCCAATTCATTAATCTTTTCTTTCTCTTTTATTCAAGTAAGCCTCTAAGGATTAAATTCCTCTTATTCCCTTTGGCTGCATCCCACAAATTTGGTATGATGTCTCTCATTGTCATTATCTTGAGGAAATTATTAATTGTATGATAATGTGCTGCTTCACCCAATCATTCTTTAAGATGAGATTGTTTAGTTTTCAATTACTTTTTGGTATTTCCCTACTTTTTGTTGAATTAGTTTTTATTGCATTATATCTGAAAGAAGATTTACTATTTCTGCTTTCTTGCATTTATTTTGAGGTCTTTATGTCCTAATATATGGTCAATTTTGAATAGGTTCATGAACTCTGAGAAGAAAGTATATTCCTTCTATCTCCATTCAATTTTTCTAGATCCAACATACCTAATTTTCTAATATTCTATTTACTTTTTAATTTCTTTCTTATTTGTTTTTGGTTTGGTTTTAATTTGAGAGTGCAGGTTGGATCTCCTACTATTACAGTTTTGTTGTCTATTTTTCTTGCAACTCTCTTAACTTTTCCCTTTAGGAAGTTGGATTGATACCACTTGGTGCATATATGTTTAATATTGATATTGCTTCGTTGTTTAGCTACCCTTTAGCAGGATTTGTTTCTCCTATCTCTTTTTAATTAGATCAATTTTACTTTTGCTTGATCTGAGATAAGGTATTCTTTTTTGACTTCACCTGAAGATATAGATTTTGCTCCAGCCTTTTACCTTACTCTATATTATCCCTTTTAATGTTTTCTTTGAACCATATTGTAGGGTTCTGACTTTAAGATCAGTCTGCTATCTCCTCCTCTTTATGGGGAGTTCATCCCATTCACATTTACAGTTAAATTATAAATCTGCATTTCTGCCATCCTAATAAGATTATGCTTTTACTTATTCTTGCCTCCCCAACCCTCTTTCCTTAAACTTATGCCCTCTTGTTCGTCTTATCTCTTTATAATCCCTCCTCCCCTTGGTCTTTCCCTCCCCTTATTACTCTTTTCTTTTCCTTTTCCTCTCCCCGTTTTTAATGAGGTGAGAGAGAATTTTCTCTAAAACAAATGTCAATTATTTTTTCTTTGACAACTCTGATGAGAGTAAGATTAACATGTTCCTCCCTCTCTAATTCCCTCAGATATGATAAGTTTCCTTAGCCTCGGGATGTGGTTTCCTTTTTTATCCTCTTCCACCTTATTCTCATCATCCTTTTCCATATCTATTCCCTTTTATGTTATATCAGTACAATCAATTATACATGTATTCTTTTGTATATCCACAACAGAAATACAATTCTCAAGAGTTATTTTACCTTTTCTCATCTCTTGGTTCTATGCTTGGAGATCAATTTTTGTTTAGTTCTTGGTTTTCTTCAGAAACAAATGGAATTCATTTCTTTCATTAAATGTCCATCTTCTTCCTGGAAGAAAATGCTCAGCTTACTGGGTAGTTTATTCTTGGCTGCATCCAAGTTCTTGTGCCTTTCGGAATATCAATTCAGGCCCTCTTTCCTTTAATGTAGAGGCAGCCAGATCTTGGGTATCCTTATTGTGGCACCTCGGTATTAAATGTTTTTTTTTCATTGTAAAATTTTTTTCCTTAATCTGATAGTTCTGAAATTTTGCCAATATTAAGTTTTATTTTCAGGTTTTTCAGAAGGTGTTCTAATTTTTCAATGCCTTTTTATCTGATTTATACACTAGCAGTTCTCTTTGATGATTTCTTGTAAAATGTATGTAGGCTCTTTTTCATCATGGAAAAGTCAATAATCTTGAGATTATCTTCCTAGATCTATTTTCCAAGTCTGCATTTTGCAAGTAGATAATTCATGGTTTTTCAGTTTGTCATTTTTGGTTTTGTTGACTGATTCTTGCTGTCTCAATGATCTTAGTTTTCTATTTGTTCATTCTAATTTTAGAATTATTTTCTTCATTAGCTTTTTCTTCTTTCTGTATATGTCCAATTGAGTTTTTAAATGTATTGTTTTGGCTGGGAATTTTTTTCCATTTCACTAATTTTTTTTAGTGAATTATTTTCTTTTCAATTCAGATCCTACTTTCTTGTGTTCTTGTCTTTTTAATTCATGGATCCTACTTTCTTGGAGTTCTTTGTCTTTTCAATTCACAACCTACTTTCTAGTGAATTCTTTATTTTTCAATTCAATTCTCTTTCCTGAGATTTTTACTTTTTTTCATGTTTCAGGAGTTGTTGCTCTTTGTAGGCTTTCTTTCCTTTCCCATTTATCTTCTAACTCTTTTTGAGACTTTAAGGTTCTTCAGAACATCATTAAGGAGACAGTCTGATGCATGTTTCTTTGAGGTCTCTTCAGTTTGTTGACCTGCTCTTTTCTGCATAGAAGCTGTCAGGTTCTTTTCATCTTTTATTCATGTTTTCCTTAGGGTATGTTCTCTAGGCAAGGGGTTTAGCTTCTCTGCAGAGCAGGGAAAGATGTAACCGATTTTGCTCCAGGTTGGGAGTGCTGAGTGAGAGTTTTCCTTCCCAACAGGGGGTGGATTCAGCACTGGCCGAGCTATCAACTGCTTAGTAGGGCTGAGTGGGTAGGCGATTGCCTCGGCAGAGACAAGGGGTGAAAGTGTTCACTGCCCGGCCAGAGCCTCTTGTGGGACTGTGAGTATTAGCAGCTGACCGCAGACTGCCCCGAACTCTGCCCCAGTGTCTCTGCCTGATGCAAATCGGCCCTGGAAAAGCTCTATGGCCTCAAGCCTAGCCCCCCACTGCGCAGATTGGAGGCTAACCCGGGCTGTGTCCTCCTACTGTGCAGGATCACATCTGCCCTAAGGAAAAGCCCCGTACTACGGGTTGGGGCTGCGCGCTTGTGCTGAGATCTATGCCTTCACCCTCGGTTTGAGACTTCCTCGAACCATTTTCTCCCGTTGCGCCAATCTCCCCTGGGAACCAACCTTTTTGGCGAGACTGAGATTTTCTTGCGGTGAGTTGTTCTACTTCTTATCTTTACGAATTGTAGCAGTCAAGACTATTTTTGAGGCTCGATATAATATTGATAAAGAGTGTTAGAGAAGAGCTTAGAAAGTAGCGTGTGCCTTCTCTGCCATCTTGGCTCCGCCCCCGATTCCAGATGTATTGACTGATTCTTTATCTATTAACTATATTACCTAACCACTCATCAAATAAAAGCCTTTTTTGGCTGATGGAGAAAGCTTTGTTAATTAATAAGTATATTGGGTATATTCCATCTATTTCTGGTACCTGTGCTGATAGGAGAAAGAGAAAGCCACCAATTCCAACTTTTCCCTTTCTGTTTTATAGACCTTTAGGAAGAAGGTCAATTAATATTCAAAATCTGGTCTATTTAGCTTAGAGGAAAATGGTGTACAGAAAGATAAATGATAAAGAATTGGCATGTCTTTCCCAATTATGAACTTCAGTAGGAGGAGCTGCCAGTGATAAGGTATGCATAATATAAGTCCTTGAGAGTCAGAAGGCAAATGAGGCAGGATCATCATGTGTTGATCTTTAGGCTATATTAACACAGTCATCAGAGTATATCTTTTGTGTGTGTGGCTGGGGGTGGGACGAGGAAGGGAGGATATGAAACTCAGAAATTTAAATAGACCACAGTTCAAGGCAATGAGATAAAATATGATATTAATAAGCTCACTTTTTCTTAGCACTTCGTTTTCTTGAAAAATGCAAGTGATTTTTAAAAAACTGACAAGTTTAATTCACAATGTTTATTTTGTCCCAGTAGGGGAAACCAAAGGGGAAAAAAGCAGCTGCATTGTTAAAGACATATTTTTTTTTATCTCATACTTACATATGCTTTTATCTCATTCTTTATCTCATGCTCATGCCATACATAGTCACTTTTGACTGTGTGACCTCTCTAATAATTGTAGCAATCTAGAGGATAAATGAATTTTTCTTCAAAAAATCTTTTTGGATATTTTTTCAGTTGATTTTTTCACTCTGGGAAAGAGATAGAGGAAGGTCTTTGAGAAGAAGTTTTTTGACCCAACACAGTCTGGAAAGAATGAAACTCTGAGGATGTAGTAGAAACCAAAAATAAGCACTATGTACAGATTGTGAATACATTGAGTCATTAATGGGACCCAGGTGTGAATTACCAAGTTGTTTCTTATTATTTATTTAGCCATTTAGGCAAATCATGAAGGAATGAAAGGAAAAGAAAGATACAATCCGAACTATGATATTCCATGCCTGTCAGTCACAGAAATAATGAGGTTTGTGACTAGAAAGGGCTTTGAGAACAATACAATCTAGTCTCTTGTCTGTAAACAAAACAAAAAGACCTTATCCACATCTAAACTATTCATGATTAGAACCTATTGTACATAGAAAGATCTCCGTAGGAAATTCAGTGATCTTCCTTGATAGACTCTCATTGTAAAATATATATATACCTTTACTCATTTCTAACCAGAAGAATAAAAGAAAATTATGAAAATGACTACCTCTGATAAATATAGCTTCCATGGAGAGATTTTGATTCTTATTAAAACTACAAAGTAAAGGTACTACCACTTATTTTAATAGAAAACGAATCAAACTAAGAATTAAACAGAACCACTGTAGAGGCCATTAACTATAAAAAGTCACTTTATCTTTTGGAACATCAGTTTCTTCATGTATAAAATGAAAGAATGAAATTAGATGAAATTTTAATTCTTAGTGCTAAAATTTTATGATATATGATTTAGGAATGACAGTATACAAAAATATGAGCTATAACCTCTGTAATCCTAGATAGTTTTAGGGAAGAAAAATTTTCATCTCTATATTTCTGAGGCCTGATTTTTCTCTTAGGATTATGGAAGCTCAACCAGGACTTATTGTTACTCTCAAAAATTTCTGAGAGATCCAGAGTTTATTGCAAAGGAAAGATGTGAGGTGGGCTTATGTCACATGATATAATACCATCTATTGCTCTTATTCTTTCAACTGCAAAGAATATTTTTACCAATGACTTGGCATCATCATTTACTCTAATTATGATGTTGATTTATTTAAGAAAGCATTAAATTATGTTCTATGGTCCATAATAGGTTAGAAAAGTATAGAACAAAAAAATGATCAAATTAATTCAAATTGCTGGCCAATAGTGATTCATTATTTGAAACTTCAAGAACTCGGAGAAGGAAAACATCAAGAAAGCAATTCAACAAACATATCACTTAAATATGCCATTTAGTAGTGACACTAGATGTCTGCTTCCTCTTTATGAAGCAATATTTCTGGAACTAAGCCTCTTAAGAATAAGGAAGCAAATCTGAAAAAAGAAAGAAAAGTGGAAAATGGAAGATCAGGAAATATAATAAATGAATGGAAGAGGTAGAAATTAAAACTATCTTCTTCCAAATGTCTTATGTTGTCTGAGATACATATAGAAAAAATGTCTAAATTTAATATTAGTTTAGAATAAGGAACTAAAGAAGGTGACAAAGTTATTGAAAACTTATTAAAAAAAGATTTAATGAATGGAAAGGTAGAATGAGGAAACAGAATTCTGAATTCAATTGAACTTGAACAGAAAAAGATAAAAATAGTTTAGATAGATTAACAGGCAATAGTAAAAATAAACATAGATAAAATAATAACAATTCAATTGTATTCAACCAAATCAGAAAAGGACTAGGGAATGGGAAAGAAGATAAATGGTTGAAAATTTGTTTAAGTCTAATCAAATCAATCAAGCTTTACTTTACAATACAATATTTTATAATACAATACAAGCTTACTTTAAAGAGAGTGGGGATCAATTTAACACAATTAAGTAGGAACAAATTCAAAGACAACAATATAGCCTTAAATATTAAGGGAATAAATTTTCCAGTTACAATGGACAAGGCTAATAAAATAGATGAGAAAACAAAAGAATTCATTTTCTACATATAAGAAACTTTAAAAATAAACAAATAGAATCTGTATGAAGAGGCTAGAACTAGATTTACTGCCAAATATTACTTTTAAAAACATATATGTGTATATATACATGTATATGTATATACATACATATATGGATGTATGCATGTATATATACATAAATATTCATACATATATAAATATATGAATATATGTTTATATTTATGTATTATGTCCTGAATGGCAAAGAATCTGACTTATCCTTATCCACTATAAGGAGAGAAAAGTCAGGCTGTGGCTGGAAATTTGTTCTTTCCTTTGCCATCTTCAAGAGGACATAGAGTTTAATTTATATCTATATGAACATTTGAAATATCTCTGGTCAAATACCATTTTAGGCACTAACTAAGAAGAAATGTCCATTCTTTGCTCTTTAAACTCAGAGTGGCCCAAACAAAATTTATCTCTCCCCTCCCCCCAGCCCCTCCTTACTTTCCTTACTACTGTAGAAGATAGTCCTTCATTGCACAATTTAGAAATATCCTGGATTTCTCACAAGCAGTCACCTATTATCTAAGCAGTTCCCAAAGTCTGTACATAGATTCTCTTCTGTCCTCTGACATAGTCATCACTTTATTGAAGACTCATCACCTTTGGCTTTGATTTTTACAATAGCCTGCTGGTGAATTTCCATGCTTCAAACCTCTTCCCTTTCCAATCTAAGCTTACACTTGGTCATGTCATCCTGCTACTCCTCATTCAATAAACTCTAATGGCTTCTCCTTGCCTCCAGAAACAATCTAAAAGCCCTTCATTACTTTTTCTTCTTCTAGCCTTCCAATTTTTTGCCACCTTACTACCCAACACATAATAGTTGATCCAATGACACTGGCCTCCCTGCTATTCTAATCCATCATTCTGCTCTGGGCATTTTCTTTGGTTGTTTTCCATGTCTGGAATGTTCTTTTTCTTCCAATCCAATTAATGAATTCTCTTCTTTCCTTTGAATACCAAATAAAATTCTACATTTCATAGGACCCCTTTTTCCCTTTATCTTTTCACTCATTTCCTATTTATCCTGTATATACCTTGAGAGACTTTATACATACATGTTTGTGTGTTGTCTTCTCCTATATTATACATTTCTTGAAGACAGTCTTTTAATACTTCCAGTGCTTAGCACAGTGCCAGGTAACAAGGCCAGTGCTTAATAAACGTATGTTGATTGATTAAAGGGAATGGTAACACTTAATTTAAATTTGTCAAGTTACCAAATGTGAGCTACACAAAAGAACACTAATAAAAACAAAGAGCAAATCAACCCATTTATCCAAGCAATTGCACAGCATAATTTTGAAAAGTTAAGTTTATAATACATAAAAGAATACACAAAAATAAATGAGCTTTTTAGTTGATAATGAGACAAAATTTCAGTTAAAAGCAAGAAAGAAGGCTCATTCTTTTCCAAGAAAGTATATTGTAGCAGTATCTTAGGAAACAAGATTCAAAACTGAGATGTGGTTAGAAGCCGCAGAATTTCTCTGGTGCCTTACATATCTCACTCCAGTGAAGCTTTGACACAGACTCCATTCTCATTGAGTTTCCTAGAATTCTTGCTGCATGTAAAATGTCCAAGTACAAATTTAAAATGATGATATTATCTAAACTTATTCACAGATTTTAGTACAAGAATAATTAAAATGCCTGTGATATCAAAGTACAAGAAAGTTAGTAGATATCTATATATTTGATTATGATAAAATTGTGTCATATAAATAAAAAGAAAATTACTGAGTCAGAAGAAATGATGAATATTCAAAATTCAGACAATCCAAAGATGCTTTGTCTAAATTGTTGCAAATTCAAAGAAAATTCAAAATGAATGCAAAATTGTAATGGAAAGAAAAATAGAAGAAAATAAAGTTTTATTTATAATAATTGAACTTTTTCCAATAAAATGAAAACATAGAAGTGGTAGATTATTATTTGGGGTCATTGTTCAATTATCAAACTAAATTTTTTGGTGATTTTTGCCATTATTTTTTCTTTCCTTCTCTCCTCTCCTCTCCTTCCTTCTTTCTTTCATTCCTTGCTTTTTTCTTACTTCCTTCCTTCCCTGCTTTCTTCCTTCCTTCCTTGTTTCCCTCTTTTTTCCTGTTTTCTTTCTTTCTTTCCATTTTCCCTCCCTTCCTTCCTTCTTTCTTTCTTTCCTTTTTCTTTCTCTCTCTCTTTCTTTTTCTCTCTTTCTTTGTTTCTTCCTTCCTTCCTAATTACCTTCCTTTCCCTTTTATCTCTCTCTCTCTCAGATTTATTCAGCAATCAAGATAATACCCAAAAAACCTAGCTATAAGGTTTTTTTTCATAAAATTACCAATGTATTATTTTTTAGGAATATACATAACAAAATATCATTCATTTGAAGGAGCAAAATATCTACATTCTCAATGGAAATATTTTTGAAAAATAGATTTGAAAATACTATATTATCAGATATAAATGGTATTATGAATATATAATAATACAATTTTATAAAATGGCAAAGATTGCACCCCCTTATTATGAAACACCCTGTTCAGAAATTATTCTTTGTTTTGGATGCTTTCAAGCTGTGTTTCAATTAGTTAATGAACCTATCTCTGCAATAATTTAATGTAAAGGATTGTATATTAGTTCTTATAACCTTAGCTTACAAGTAAACCAAAGGATGTTAATAGAATAATGTCCTAGAAACTTATTGAATGGAAATTGATTTCTATGAAAGACAATGTGATTGGATCCACCATTGTGGAGAGCAATTTCAAAATGCTCAAAAAGTTATCAAACTGTGTGTACCCTTTGATCTAGCAGTGCTTTACTGGGCTTATATCCCAGAGAGATCTTAAAGGAAGGAAAGAGACCCACATGTGTAAAAATGTTTGTGGCAACTATTTTTGTAGTGGCAACAAATTGGAAACTGAGTGGATGCCCATCAATTGGAGAATAGCTGAATAAGTTATGGTATATGAATATTATGGAATATTATTCTGCAAGAAACGATCAGCAGGATGATTTTAGAGATGTCTCAGGAGACTTATATGAACTTATGGTAAGTGAAATGAACAGAACCAGGAAATCATTTTACATGGTAACAACAAGATTATAAGATGATCGATCAGTTATGATGGATGTGGCTCTTTCCAACAATGAGATGATTCAGATCAGTTCCAATTGATCTGTAATTAATAGAACCAGCTACTCCCAGAGAAAGAACACTGGGAAATGAGTATGAACCACAACATAGCATTTTTACTCTTTCTGTTGTTGTTTGCTTACATTTTGTTTTCTTTCTCAGATTTTTTTCCTTCTTGATCCAATTTTTCTTGAGCAGCAAGATAACTATATAAACACATATACATATATTGGATTAGCATATATTTAATATATTTAACATGTATTTGGATTATCTGCCATCTAGGAAAGGGGGTAGAAAGAAAAAGGGGAAAATTATGAACACATGATTTTGCAAGGGTCAGTGTTGAAAAAAATTACTCATGGCTTTGTTTTGTAAATAAAAAGATTTAATAAAAATAAAATAAAGACAGTGTGATTTTGATTATTTTGACCTATTTTAAAAATTTCCTGGGATATTAAAATTTTATACACTTGGGCAATACTATTGTTATTAACATTTCATCTGCATCAGCATTAGCTTGGCCCCTTCTTAATCATAGTACTATTGGATGTTGTGAACTATGTTCCTACTATGGGAGAGAAGAGAGGAAATGTTTTGTTGATGAATAGAGTTCAGGCCATCTAAACTAGAGCTAAAAGTGGTTGGGTGTCCACATTATGTCTGCCACCAATAGAGTAAACCTTGGCTGCCTAAGGAATGGTAAATCTGCCCAGGTGGGAAATGGGAAGGATTCACAACATCCAATAGCATGAATGAATCCCCCCAGAGGGTTAGCAGCCTCCTAATTCCAGGGCAGGAAAGAGGCTTGAGTGGCAAAAAGCCAAGAAGAAGCCTAGAGAAAAAAAATACTTCTGATGTAATGAATAGAATTATGCCATATCATAAGTGTTTTGAGACAACAGGGGTGTGGTGGCCTTGAAATGTCCCTTCACATGCAATGTCTCATCATCATTGAAATATTGTTAGGAGTATTGATGTTAAAACAATAAGGAGAAGGAGGTAAGAGTGGAAATGGAATCATATAGTTAAACCAGAGGAGGAATGAGAAAGTGCTTAATCATGAGATTGGCTGGTCATTAAGAGTTATCGTGTAGATAGACGCTTACTAGCAGTGTGAATACATAGAGTTGAATCAATGCTACAGAGAATCCTAGGATAGTAAGGAAGAAAAGAATAATAAAGGTAATTGATGAATCTGCTACACTAATAGAGGAGAGTGCTAAGGTTGCTGACCCAATTAGGTGGATAAGTAGAAGGCCGGCATTAATATTAACTGTTAGTCATATTGCTAAACAAGTGGTTGGATGAAAAGGCTAATTGTTTCAATAATAATTAGTATTGGAATTAGACATGTTGGTGTGCCTTTGGTAGAAAGTGAGCAAGTGAGACTTTTGATTTGTTGAGAATTCTATAATGACTGTTGGGGGGGATTGCTATGCTCATATTTCTTGAGACTTGTGTTATAGGAGTAAAGGAATAGGGAAAAAGACCTAGAAGGTTTGTGGATGTGATGAATAAGATTAGGGATACTAATATTAAGGCTCATGTTTGATGGTTTAGGGTGTTTTTTTAGAGTTCCCTAAATAGATGCTGCTGATCATTTTAAGAAAAACTCTATATATTCCTATACTCTCTACTCTTTTTAATAGAAACAGGTGTCAGATTTTGTCAAATGCTTTTTTGGCATCTATTGAGATAATCATATGGTTTTTATGAGTTTGATTATTGATATAGTCAATTATGCTAATAGTTTTCCTAATATTGAACCAGCCCTGCATTACTGGTATAAATGCTACTTGATTATAGTATATTATCCTGAGGATGACTTGCTGAATCTCTTTGCTAATATTTTGTTTAAGATTTTTGCATCAATATTCATTAGGTAAATTGGTCTATATATATATATATATATATATTTTTTTTTTGTCTCTTTTGACCCTCTCTGGCTTAGTATCAGCACAATATCTGTGTCACAAAAAGAATTTGGTAATACTCCTTTTCCTATTTTACAAAATAGTTTGCACAGTAGAGGAATTAAAGTAGTTCTTTGAATATTTAGTAGAATTCACTTTTAAATCCATTTTGTCCTGGAAATTTTTTCTTAGTGAGTTGATTAATAGCTTGCTCAATTTCTTTTTGTAAAATGAAATTTTGTAAGTAATTTATTTCCTCTTCTCTTAATCTGGGCAATCTATATTTTTGGAAATACTCATCCATTGCACTTAAATTATTACACTTATTCAGGTGGGCAAAATAGTTCCTAATTATTATTCTAATTTCTTCTTCATTAGTGGGAAGTTCACATTTTTTATTTTTTATACTAGCAATTTCATTTTCTTCTTTCCTTTTTATAATCAAATTAACTAAATGATTATCTATATTTTACTTTTATTTTCATAAAACCAAGTCAGTTTTGTTTATTAGTTTTATAGTTTTCTTCCTTTCAATGTTATTGATCCCTATTTTTAAGAATTTCAAATTTAGTATTTAATTCATGGTTTTTAATTTATTTTTTTCTAATTTTTAGTTGCATGCTTAGTGTATTGATCTGCTCTCTATTTTAAACAAGTAAAAATCAGGAGATACAAATTTCTCCTAAGAATTTCTGGATAACTGGTGGATTCTTTCAATGGCTGTTTTAACTTTGATTTCAAAACATCAGAGCAGTTTTCCTTGATGATTTCGTTTTTTTTTTTCATCATGGTTTTCAGGTAGTCCAATAATTCTTAGATTGTCTGGCTGGAACTTATTTTCCAGATCAATTCTTTTTTTCCAAGAGATACTTTACATTAGTTTCTATTTTTCATTTTTTGGATTTTTTTGACTGATTTGTGATGTCTCATTGAGTTACTTCTTTCATTTTAATTTTTAGTAAATTATTTTCTTCAGTTAACTCTTTTGTCTCCTTTTGCATTTGGCAAAGAATTGAGAATTTCCACCATTCAGACTACATAGTTTCATTCTCCTTTCAGATTTCAGAAAATTGTGGTCAGCAGTCCTTTTCTTAAGTGGCATAGATAAGAATATATGTAATGCCCAGGTTGCTCTGCCTCAAAGAAGTGTTTATTCCTATGTACAAATTATAAATAGAAAAATAGACTTGATTGTTTTGAAGATACTGTCTTTTCCTATGATCCATGCATTTCATTTACCCAGAGAAAGAAGGATGATTCAGTGCGTTATATAGAAATAAAAGGAATTTCATTTCCCTGAGAATCATTTGTACATTGAATAATCTCTTAAAATTGAATTTTGCTTATTTTTGAAATACCAAGAGAAAATTTTTCTAAATTGCTTTCCATCTTGTCCTTAATACTGTTTTGGTTTTATTGACTGACTCAACCCACTATCTTATCTTCTATCATTCTTCCCCTCTTCTCTTTTTTTATATATGTATAGCTTTTTATTTACAAGATATATGCATGGAAAAAAGAAAAGAAAGAAAGATATATGCATGGGTAATTTTTCAGCATTGACAATTACAAGACTTTTTGTTCCAACTTTTCCCCTCCTTCTCCCCACCCCTTGCACCAGATGGCAGATTGACCAATACATGTTAAATATGTTGAGGTATAAGTTAAATACAATATATATGTACATGTCCAAACAGTTATTTTGCTGTACAAAAAGAATTGGACTTTGAAATAGTGTACAATTAGCCTGGGAAGGAAATTAAAACTGCAGGTGGTGAAAAATAAAGGGATTGGGAACTCTATATAGTGGTTCATAGTCATAATCCAGAGTTCTTTCTCTGGGTGGAGCTGGTTCATTACTGCTCTATTGGAAATGATTTGGTTCGTCTCATTGTAAAGGAAGGCCACATCCAACAGAATTTATCATCATATAGTATTGTTGTTGAAGTATATAATGATCTCCTGGTCCTGCTCATTTCATTCAGCATCAGTTCATGCAAGTCTCTCCAGTCCTTTCTGAAATCCTCCTGCTGGTCATTTCTTACAGTACAATAATATTCCATAATATTCATATAACACAATTTATTCAGCCATTCTCCAATTAATGAGCATCCACTCAGTTTCAAGTTTGTGGCCACTACAAAGAGAACTACCACAAATATGTGTGCACATACAGGCCCCCTTCCCTTCTTTAAAATATCTTTGGGATATAAGCCCAGTAGTAACACAGCTGGATCAAAGGGTATGCACAGTTTGATAACTTTTTGAGCATAGTTCCAAATTGCTCTCCAGAATGGCTGGATGTATTCACAATTCCACCAACAATGCATCAGTGTCCCAGTTTTCCCACATCACCTCCAACATTCCTCATTATCTTTCCCTGTCATTCTAGCCAATATGAAAGGTGTGTAGTGGTATCTCAGAGTTGTCTTAATTTGCATTTCTCTGAGAAATAATGACTTGGAGCATCTTTTCATATGGATAGAAATGGTTCAATTTTTTCATCTGAGAATTGTCTGCTCATACCCTTTGACCATTTATCAATTGGAGAATGGTTTGATTTCTTATAAATTAGAGTCAATTCTCTATATATTTTGGAAATGAGGCCTTTATCAGAACCTTTGACTGTAAAAATATTTTCCCAGTTTATTGCTTCCCTTCTAATCTTGTCTGCATTAGTTTTGTTTGTACAAAAACTTTTCAGTTTGGTATAATCAAAATTTTCTATTTTGTGATCAGTAATGATCTCTAGCTCTTCTTTGGTCATAAATTCCTTCCTCTTCTACAGGGAAGAGGTAAACTATCCTGTGTTCCTCTAATTTATTTATAATCTCATTCTTTATGCCTAGGTCATGAAACTATTTTGACCTTATCTTGGTGTACAGTGTTAAGTGCGGGTCAGTGCCTAGTTTCTGCCATACTAGTTTCCAATTTTCCCAGCAATTTTTGTCAAACAGTAAGTTCTTATCCCAAAAGCTGGGGTGTTGGGGTTTGTCAAACACTAGGTTACTATAGTTATTGACTGTTTTGTCTTTTGAACTTAACCTATTCCACTGATCAACTAATCTATTCCTTAGCCAATACCAAATGGTTTTGGTAACTGCTGCTCTATAATATAATTTTAGATCTGGTACAGCTAGGCCACCTTCATTTGATTTTTTTTCATTAATTCTCTTGAAATTCTTATTTTAATTGTTCAGATTATCACATTGCTTTTTCTTACAGGTGATGAAGTGGCCTCCTCTTTGTGTTATGCCAGCTTTTTGTCTAAAACTCTAGAAAAGTGTGATCTCTGAGTAGATGTGGCTTTTATAACAAAGTGCATAGTTTGTTGCATGTTTGAGCTTCTAACAGACTTGTGTTGCTAAGAAGAGTGAGATTGGCAGAGTTCAATTGAAGGTATACCTCACTGTTACCTATTGATATCCATTTCTACTAAAGCTGATATTCCTGCATGCTAATATTTTTATTTGGAAAATTTTCTCCCCTATTTTTTTTCCTCTGTTTAGAATGTTCTCCCTTCTTATTTCCATAACTTTTTTTCTATGACTTCCTTCATGTTAGGATTCTTACAAGGTGCTAAGACAGTGGAATTGATAGAGACAATAATTATCTAATTTAGCATGGTTCAGTATGATTGATCTGATCTTACAAGAAGATGTTATGGGCCACAACTTGAAACATGATACTAAGTAGAACTGAGGAGATGGTGGTTAAATCTAGTTTAGCATTGATTTAATCATACAACAAATAATGGTTTCCTAGTGATATAATGATTGGTGTATACTCAGTGTACTGCAGCATATAAGCAAGAAGCTCTCAGGCCCAGACATATAAACCCACTAGAAGCTCATTTGGAGGAAGCTAGAAGCAGAAGCTGTCAGAGGCAAAGGCCTAGTGGCAGGAACTCTAGGAACTGAGAGATACAGGCCTCTAAGAAAGCTAACCAGGCCCCACAAAAGAGACAAGACTTTGAAGGAAACAGTAAAGGATTTGGACTTTAACTCCTGGCTGCATTTGAGATGAATACACTGCACTGAAACTAAGGCAGCTCCTAGAAATCCCCCAGGAAACCTGCTCCCAGAGAACTTTATATTTTAGCGAAGAATATTAAACCTTCAGGTCCAACATGAAATCCTATCTTTGTTATACCACAGTTCCCTTTTAATGTGCTGACCCAGTTTCCTTAATTGTCCTACCTTAGTTACTCTGCCCCAAGATCTCAGGCTATAATCATTCCCTCTTAATGTTTGATAGGATAAAGGTCTTATATCTTAGATATCATTAGAATATCAGGCACCTCTCCTGGTACCCCTTTCCATTATGTCATTCTAGGCGCCTCCCCCCATTAGGTCATCCCCATCCAGGTGCTTCCCCCCATTAGGTCATCCCCATCTTAGGTACCTCCCCCATTATGTCATCATTCTTGTTACCCTATAAAAGAATCTTGTACCCAACATTTGCTGCTGGATTCTTGGAGACGATAGTCTCATTCAGCCCTGGGACCAAACCATGGATCCATTTGGTCCCAGTAAATCTCTCCCTTTGAAATAAAATATTAAAAATTCTCTAATCTCTATCTTGCCTCAATTTCTCTGGCATTACATCTTCTAAAAAAAACTTTTACCAATTCTCTTTAACTCCAGTGCCTTCTTTTTGTTGATTAGATCTAATTTATTTGGTATATATTTTATTTATATATACTGGTTTTTGTGCTGCTTCCCATCTATTACATTGGGAGCTTCTCAAGAGCAGGGATTGTCTTTTGCTTTTCTTTGTATTCTGTGTGCATAAGACAATTTCTAGCACATATTAGGTACTTAATAAGTGTTTATCAACTAACTGATTTTCACCGCAAGTAATATATGCCGCAAATGAAAATTCATCTTTAAAACAAGCTTGTAATCACAGAATCTTAGAGTTGGAAAAGACCTCTCTGGCTATCCAATCCAACTCTTCATTATCCTGTCCTCTCCCATAATTATGCCTTTGCCCATCCAGATTCCTGGGGGGAAAATCTCTTTCTTTCTCACAAAGTTATCTTGAAGTTTCTTTTTTCTTCCAACATCAACTCAGGTGGCATTGCTTATAGAACACCAGACGATATCAAGAACCTAGGTGGGAATTCTGCCTCAGACATTTACATTACAATATAATCACAGGAAATCACTTAAAATTCTTAAAATATCTGTTTCCTCATTCATTGTGATTCTCAAGCAAGGGAAATGTCAAAAATAATATGTGAATTATCATTAATATTAGTTTTATCATTATTATTCTAATCTGATCCCTTTAACTGAAAGTCAAATCTACCTTGACAAACTTCTCTTAGCATTTTGTATGAAATTTGAACTTAAGGCATTCTTTCCTGTAGCAATACATGTTTCCAAACTGTTGGTAGTTTTTATAATCTATCAAACTTTCCTTGAGAGCAAAGCATGTTATTCCTCTCTTGTACTGCCAATTCCTATCAGGAAGACACTTAATAAATACATGTTACATCAAAATTGAATAAAATTGACTAAAGTAGCTATATTAATTTTAATCCTGAGACTTCAGTTTCTGCCTCTGCAACAATTATTTTAATCTGGCTGAGATCCATCATTTAAGGATTGACACCACAGCTATAGCTGATTGCCTACTATATTATAAGATTCTAAATCCTGATAAGAACTGAATCTCTTCTGACAGTCATTTTAAAATTTTTTTAAAAAGTTGATTGTGGTATTTCAGGGGGGAAATTTCTCAGGTACATATGCTAATAACTAAATATTGCAGTTTACTAAGACTGCTGCAGATCTTTCATTTTAACTTCCATTCATTCATAGATAAAAGTAGATAAAAGCAGTATGTGTAAATTTCTTATTGCCTACTATATTAAACATCATGTCATTGTGGATGGAGGGCTGCCCATCAGACCAATTTGGTTGTACTTCTTACCACATTGGCTGTGTAACTGAACTTTTAGTAGTCTAGGTCAGGATTCTCAAACATTTTTTGTCTCCAGGACCCCTTTACTCTTAAAAATTTTGAGCACTCCAAAGTGCTTTTGCTTGTATGTTATTATATCAATAAATGTTTCTCTATTGGTAATTAAGTTAAATAGTAATAATATTTCAATAAAAAAAGTCTAATTTCCAAAACAAAATAAGAAACAGGAGAGGCATTGTTATTTATTTATGTAAATATCTTTAATATCTGGTTAATAAGACACAACTATATCCTCATAGCTATTTCTTTATCCAATCTGTTAGAATATATGTTTTGATTAGAGCATATAAAGAAAATTCAAGTTTACACAGATGGGTAATTAGAAAAGGGAAGACTAGTTTAAAAGGCAAATGACATCTTAGTATTACCATGAAAATCTTGTTCCCTCTGATTCTCTGGGGGGAACCTTAAAGACCTTAAGAAGTCCACAGACCACAGTTTGATAGCCACTATTTTAGATAACTATCTAGACTATAAATTGTAGACAAAATGCTTTGGTTAAAGGATTTTTCTTCATAGAGTATAATGTCAGGTCCAGGTCTTCTCCCAATTTTAGTTCATGTGGTGAATCTATGAAAGCAAACAATCTCCAGAGTAATTTTACATTACAGATTTAAAATTATTAATCAGAAGCCATTTCATTAGTACCTGATTACATATTTGAGTACTTGTCTTTATTTATAGTTTATGGAAATAATAGAAACAGATTTCAAATAATTTAACATTAAAATACTTCCATTTGATCATTAATGCAAATTTATTCCTTGTAATATTTCAATTAGATTGACACTTTTAAGTTTACTAAGCACTTTATATATTTTTTATATATTGTCCATTTAATTCTCCCAACAGTCCTTTTGAAGTAATATTCCAACTTTACAATGTCAAAACTGAGGCTGAGAGATTAAATCACTCATCCAGGATCACATGAATAATAAGTAGTGAAATAGGATGTCAACTCAGTTGTTCTAAGTTCTAGTCTAGTACTCTACATATTCTGCTACCAAATTGCTCAGTATGATAGGAAGACCAATAGAAATAAAACTTGGAAAATCAGGAAGTCTAGCCTCTCATTGACTTTGTGATCATGGGTAAGTTGCCTCACCTCTTTATGTACAAAACAACTTGCAGAGAATATTGATAAATTGAATAAAAGGTGATAAACTGACAGATAGAGGGAGCTTCCTTATCTTGTTCCCTATACTAATGAAATACTCATCCCTGTCTCTATCAAATAATAAAGACATGCTCAGAAATATCATAATATTAATTAAGAAAAAAAAACAAAATGTTAGAAAAATGAAAACAAAATAGTTAAAAAAACAAAACAAAACAAATACACCAAGAGAACAAAACAAACAAAAATCCTCATCTATTCTAGGAAGTCTTTTTAGATCAGTTGAGCCTAAAGCAAATATATTTATTTTCCATGCAAAAGTCATTTCTTTGTTCAATATCATTTTGTTCTTTAATTATCAGAATCACATAATCATATTTCATCATTGTTTTTATTCATTCATCTTATTCATTATTTTTTTCTTTGTTCAGATCTTAACTCCTGTGAACTTCCTCTAAGCATGTACAATATCATTTCAATCATGTACTCCCATGATTTTATTTATTTAGCTTCCATACCTGGACTTGAGTATTAATTGACCAAGCAGTTTATTTCAAACAAAGTACAATACAAAGAACACTGGATCTAGAGTTAGAGGTCATGAGCTCAGATCTCGCCTGTGATATTTATTACCTCAGTGCCTTTTAGCAATTCAATCAACCTCTTTGTGCCTCAGTTTCTTCATCTGTAGGTAAGGATGTTGCATGATAGAATTTCAGAAACTTCTTCCAGTTATCTAGCTGTGATTCTATAACCTTATTTATTTATCTAATAAAGAATTAAGACTTTGATAAACAACAAAATGATAATCTTAAAGTAAATTATTCAGAAAGTAAATAACATAAAACAATGGAAAACTTATTTTCTGTATTTATTTTCTATAACTTTTGATGAGTACTTACAGAAGTTTGTGGAATTTCCAAATAACCCTTGTCAAGAATGCTTTGAATAAAGCTTCCTGACCTCATCACTGAAGGAAAGATAACTTTTTTTTCAGTGCATAAAGGCATGAATTCTTGCCCCTTTGCTTTACAATAATTGTCATGATTGGCAGCCCTTGGCCTTTCTCTTTAGGAGATGTGGCACTTTGTATCCATAAATCAACATATGGAACATTGATACTGTTCTTAACAGATTGAGCAGGACAGATTGTCCCCATCTGGTGACATCAGTGTAGCTGAATTCTTGTTCCAATAAGTTTGTAGGTAAATCTCATCTTTTTGATGGTGACAGAGTTTGTTTTTATCTCATGGAATATTGCTGTGAAAATAAGACACCAGGTAGCAATAAGTTGACAATTAGCTGATGATTTCTGAAACAGAAATAACTGAAGGTATCTTTTAAAGGCAGTCTTCTGCCCTGACTTTATATTCTGACCAATGGAAAATTGTTTTTGGTTTTTGGTATTTTATCCCAGGCTCTTCTAGTTAATCTTGTTCACTTAGTTTGTAAAAGCAAATATCTTGATTTGTAGAATATATTGTCCATCAGAGAAAATATTCAATTAATTAATAAGTTTTTATTAAACATCTCTTCTGGATTTATTACTATGCTGGATGATGTGACAAATAAAAAATAAAATAAATTGAAGATATAGTGCCTATCCTTCCAGGCTTACATTCTAGTTAAGAAAACATGGATGACAAAATAGAGAGAATTTTGTGGCTAGCATGTCTAAAATCAAACTAGTTTTATAAGTTATCTGGATTCAAAACCTCAGGATCATTTTTATTCTTTTTCTATCCCCATCATTTCTATCCAATCTTTCATTAAATAATATTTACTCTAGTTTTCCCACATCTCTTGCATCCATTCCTTTTCCTCCATCTCACTGCCACTCCAAAATTTAAGACACTTAGCTCTATACAGCTGGACTAATTCTGTAGCTTTCTGGATAAACATGGTTTTGTGCTTTTATTGCCCAGCAGAGAACTCAGGGCCTGGGATTGTGCTTTAATTGATATAAGAACTTCTAAGGAAAGAATCTCCATTGATTAATGCAGGTCAATACCTTCTCTAAAACTAATAGCCTTATATAGTTACCTAGAGCAATGAGATTTTAAGTGACTTGCCTGGGGTTTTCATACAAAGGAGAATGTATCAGATATATGACTTACATCCAAGTCTTCTTGGCATCAAGACCTGCTCTCTATCCATTATATCATGCCATTTCTTTCTGGCAGGGAGTTAGTGCTTAGTAAATGTTTATTGAATTGAATGAAAACAGAGTGAATATTCTACCTCTAATCTTTCTCTTTTCCAATAAATTCCTTATATTGTAATTATATTCACGTTCTACAACATCTTTAACATTATTATTCCCTTGATTAATCACTACAGATCTCTTAGAGAATCAAGTTCTAATTCTTATGCTAGCATTTAGACCTTCCTAAGTCTGGTACTTTCCTACTTCAATGCCCCCTCTCCTCTTTGCCTTCCTTCTTTCCTTTTTTCTCTTTCCTCCCTCCTTTTTTCTACATTTACTTTTCCTTTCTCTTCGTTCTTTGGCCCCTTCTCTTGACATCCTCTATTCTCTGCATTTTTCTTCCCTTTGATCTTCATTGCTTCTCTTTTTGCTTTAAATTTTCCCATTTCTAGCTTTCTATATCCTTTTCTCTCTTACCTTCTGCCAAATTCATATGAAGATGACTTGCATTTCTGATGGGGGAATGTATGGACTTTACTACTTAAAAATAAATGGAAAAACATAAGAATTCTAATCAAAATAATAAGTAATCAAAATTCCACAGGATCAGCGATGAAGCATGCTACCCATCCCCTGACAGATAAGTGGGGGGCTCAAAGATATAGAATGAAATATGTATTTTTGAATGTGAACATTAAGGGATTTATTTCACTATAAATATTGAAGATGCATATAGATGCTTGATTATACATTAGTTATAAGGTTTGTTTTTTTCTTTTGTTTTTTAATAGCAGAGGAAGGTTGGGGCAGACAAACAGATTTTTGTTAGACAAATAATAAAAAAGAAAGCATATACAAACACATATATGCATAAATAAATATGGAGAAAAACACAGAAAGAGAGATTTGGTAGGCAAAATAAAATGCAATAGACTTTTTTAAAAGCTCATCTTCATACCTGTGCTGAACACTACTTTAAAATAACTATCCATCCTTTTCTATTTCCCTTCTTCTATTTTTATGTGGCATTCTCTCTAGAGTATTCCCTGTTGTAATGTTAGGTCCCCAAAGAATGACTGCTACTTGTGGTTCTAGGGATTCCCTGAAGTTAACTATTTCTAAATCTGGAGATCACTCTAATTTGTATGTTTCCAAAAAACAATTCGCCACTAGACACAAATAACTTTTAGCAAAAACATTTATTAAGGTGAAAAAGTAGAATAATAATTATAAGACATCCTTCACTCAATGCAAACCTGAAGTACTTTCTTCCTTTAATACACATGCCAATAATGGGGAATATGGGCAAAAAATTGAGTATATTAGTGGTTCAAGATATACAAAGGGAGCATATGTAACAAGTGGCCAAGACAACCCATAACTTAAGAACTATAGGGCACTGGAAGCCATTCTTTCTCCTCATCCAATCCTCTCTGTATTTCTAGCTCTTACTAGGATTAACTCTGTTTTGAGTTTCATATGTCTGTTTTTGAAGCTGCTATCTCTCTTACATCTCTAGCCATGTTTTCCTGGAGATTGTTTCTTCTCCTCTAACTCTTCCTTAAACTCTCTGAGACTGAATTTCCAAAAAATTTTATGTGGGATGCCTTCCTCTGATCAGGTAGTTCCTTTATTAGCTATCTTGGCAGATAGAGGAGGAGAAAAGAAAAAAAAATCTCCTTCTATTTTTCTACAGGTGAATAGCTGGATTGTTTCCCAATTCATATCTCCTGCTTCTATGCTTAAAACTAAATGAAAATTGAAGGATCCTCCAGGGGTATGAACAATCACTGGCAACATTCTTCTTTGCCTCAATTAGTAAGATGGGTGTTCATAAATGTAAAGAGATGTCAGGGTATTAACTTATTAACTAATTAACATTTCATGATGTCTGTTTATATCCTGATACTATAAGAAATGGGCTGGAAAAGGGAACAAATTCTTCCTACTTTATGCATAGTGTCAATATGGGTAGATTTTTGTTGCTTCTTTGTTTTAATCATTCCCGACTCTTCATTACTCCATTTGCTGTTTTCTTGGCAAAAAAAAAAAAAAAATACTACTGGAATGGTTGACATGTCCTTCTCCAGCTCATTTAACAAATGAGGAAACTGAATCAAAGAGAGTTAAGGTGACTTGCCCAGAGTCACATAGCTAGTAAGTGCCTGAGTCTAGATTTGACCTCAGAAAGATGAACCTTCCTGACTTGAGGTCCAGCACTGTATCTACTATACCACATAGTTGGAAAGATAGATGAATAAATGATAGAAAGATAGATAGATACACATATAAATATACTATATATTAATATTATAAAACATCATATTATATAACAATGTATTTAATTAGTGATTAAAGATATTCTAGACACTGTTTTGACTACTGGAGATATGAATACAAAAAAGACCCTGTCACTCAGGAATATAGATTTTAATGGAGAATAATAACACATAAAAAGTAATTAGAAAGAGAAGTGGTATAGGTATTTGTGAAATAGTGGGGACATGATTGGACAGAGACATGGAGACTTAGTTTCAAGGAAATCAAGACAAAAGTTAACTAACAATGTATCAGAGCCCAGGGACCCAGATTCCAAGTGCTTATAGAAGGGAGTTGAAGAAGATGGCCAGAGTAATGACAATACTATATGGAAATGGCTGGGAAGTGTCAACTAATATTCCAATAACACGTAAAGCTATTTAAAATTCTATAGTATATTATGAATTTTTATGGGCTTATATACTCTCCATTAAATGGTTTCAGAGGTCAATAATAAGAAACAGTCAAAGAAAATAAGGAGAGGCTTTCTAAAGCCCCAAAACAATTGGTGGTCACTTGATGAATTCAAGTTCTGGGAATACTATTGAGAGAAGATTAAACCTAAAATTCCAGATTTCAGGATCACAACTTTAATCCCTCTGCCAATGATTTTCTTCTTCAAGAGAGGACAGAATTTGTACAGGAGGGGACGATTACTATTTTATTTATATCTGAAAAGAAAACTACTTATAACATAAGCAGTATGTTAGGTTACTATAAGAAAAAAATGATTTTAAAAATATAAGGCACTACTTGAATCTGATCTATGATTCTGATGGGGCATGTGGGAAGTGGGAAAAATAAATAAGTAGATTAATAACAATAGCTAACGTTTACAGCATTTTATAGTAATTAAGGTTTACAAAGTCTTTACAAATATATTTTATATTCACAACAACCCTAGAAGGATAGTGTTTTTCTGGTGAGAAAACTGAGCCTATAAGATGACAGGAAAAAATAATGATGATTGTTGGAGGGGATGTGGGAAAACTGGGACATTGATGCATTGTTGGTGGAGTTGTGAACGAATCCAACCATTTTGGAGAGTAGTTTGGAACTATGCTCAAAAAGTTATCAAACTGTGCATACCCTTTGATCCAGCAGTGTTACTACTGGGCTTATATCCCAAAGAGATTATAAAGAAGGGAAAGGGACCTGTATGTGCACGAATGTTTGTGGCAGCCCTTTTTGTAGTGGCTAGAAACTGGAAACTGAATGGATGTCCATCAGTTGGAGAATGGCTGAATAAATTGTGGTATATAAATATTATGGAATATTACTGTTCTGTAAGAAATGACCAACAGGATGATTTCAGAAAGGCCTGGAGAGACTTACACGAACTGATGCTGAGTGAAATGAGCATGACCAGGAGATCATTATATACTTCAACAACACTATATGATGACCAGTTCTGATGGACCTGGCCATCCTCAGCAACGAGATCAACCAAATCATTTCCAATGGAGCAGTAATGAACTGAACCAACTATGCCCAGAGAAAGAACTTTGGGAGATAACTAAAAACCATTACATTGAATTCCCAATCCCTATATTTATGCCCACCTGCATTTTTGATTTCCTTCACAAGCTAATTGTACAATATTTCAGAGTCTGATTCTTTTTATACAGCAAAATAATGTTTTGGTCATGTATACTTATTGTGTATCTAATTTATATTTTAATGTATTTAACATCTACTAGTCATCCTGCCATCTAGGGGAGGGGGTGAGGGGTAAGAGGTGAAAAATTGGAACAAGAGGTTTGGCAATTGTTAACGCTGTAAAGTTATCCATGCATATAATCTGTAAATAAAAGGCTATTAAATAAAAAAAAAAGAGAAAACTGAGCCTAACAGGTATTAAATGTATTGCTAAGAGTCACACAACTAATCTATGAGGCCTCCTTTGAACTTAGAACTTTGTGATTCCAAGTTCAATGCTCTATTTACTATGTCATCTTACTTGCCCAAGATCACACAGTATAAAGTGTGAATGAATTTGATTTGAACTCAGATCCTCTTGATTCTAGGGCTGGTGCTCTAATCACTGCTCCAGCTAGCAAGATGCACAAAATTGAAGAATTACTCCAAAAGTTCACAGGAATTATTTGTGCCTGACCTGTAGCAGAGCATTTGAAGGTCATATTGGTCTGATCAGCCACAGTCAGATACACTGTAACTTGACTTTAAGATAGTAATATCATTTTGGTCTTCTTTGAGAAAGAAGGACAACAACCTATCAACTAATGTCACCTAATGTGGTGTTCTCTTCTTTAAAATATAATGGTTCTCTCTGGGAACAGGTTTCTTGGGAGGTTTTCTGGAGGCAGCCTTAGTTTCAGCTCAGAGTAATAATCACTCCAAAAGCAGCAGATTCTAAAAGCTCAAATCTTTTATTGTGTCCTTCAATATAGCCCGGTTAGTTTTCTTAGAGGTCTCTCTCCTTCTTTGGTTCCAAGAGCTCTTGCTGCTAATCTTTTGCCTCTGCCAGCTTCGGCTTCTCTTCTTCCAAATATCTCTAGCCAGCACCAAGGTGAAAGTTGGAATGAATCTGTCTTGCCTCTGAGAGAGGGCTTCTGGCTTTCAATCTCCCAGAGTGCTCTGTGTCTGTCCCAGAGTGCCACTGTGTCTGTCCTAGAATGCTCCTCTCCAACTCCTGGCAATGTTGCTAACTAACTAACCTGAAGCTCTAAGAGCTTCTTTATATATGATCTCCCAAACTTGACTCCTCCTTTGAAGGAGGGATTAAGGGAGGTGTGAATTCACAAAGTTACAAAGTTAACTTTGTGAGTCTCCCATACTTGTAAACTCCAATGAGTACTTAAATACATTAGTGAGCTAGAGGATTTGCTAAGTACTATGCTAAATTAGGCAACTGACTTAACACTTTGTAAGGATTCTAACAACATAACTACTTAATGATATTGTTACAATATATTATCAAAACAATATTATTATAGATCATTTCCCAGGGTCATTTTCTGGGGACCATGGAAAATGGGTCATATAGGATACTTTATAACACAGATAAATTTGATGTTAGGCATTTTAGATAGTCAATTAGATAATATACCAGTCATTATAGGACATTTCAACAATATGATTAGGAGTGCACAAATAGATCTCTAAGAAAATTGAAAACATTTTCTCAGTCTTATCAAATGGGAAAGTAAATAGAATACTGACCTTGGAGTAAGAAAGACATAAATTCAAATTCTGACTTTGATACAATCTCTGTCACTCTGGACAAGCCATTTAATTGCTGTATACCTCAAATATTGGTAGTATATACAGCCTGTATGCAAAATCACACACACACACACACACACACAAATATATATATATATATATATATATATATATATATGGGCATGTATATATGCATACATATATGTATATGCATTGTATACATACACATTTATGTAATCATAGATAAGCTGTGTTCTATATTATTGGAAAAAATTCCCATACTGGGAGAACCCCATGAAAATAAAGTAATAGACACTTAAGTATTTCTATAGCAGCAAAGCACCAAAAAGCACCCAGGATTGTATTATTAAGTAAATCTCCTTCTTTAAACAACTGGCCATGTTGATTATGACATGAAAAGGCTGTCATTTTCAATCCTAAATAATGTGGCCAGAGTAGCATTTGTATGAGATATTTATGACTTGTATACACTGTTTCATAACTCTTTCCCCCAAAGACCCATTAAATCTATTTTATGTGTATTTTCCCAGCCCTGCACTTTTCCTTAACTAGAAGAAAGAGGATAAAAACTCATTTACAATGCTACCAATCCCATTCCATGTCCCTTATTTGAATGATGTTCTCCAAAGGAATTATATGTATTGTAAAGAAATACTGAGTAAAAACCCAAGGTCTTCTCCATTAATTTTTCATTAATGAAATGCACTATTTAACTTGTTTGACATTTAAATGATTCCATAAATTTAGAATAGAGAAAAGAAAGTAAAGAAAGTCTTTGGAAGTATCATTGAAGTAACAAGTTTATTCAAGGCTCCTCCTTGCTCATATTGTGCCCCAAACTTTCTTCAAATTTAACATCTCCTTATTGACATTTATAACAATACTGAAATGAACTACTATAGTTGATTGAAAAATCAGTCTTTTTGGAGAACTTTGTAGGTTGTATTGTTTCTTTGTTTTGGTTTCTTTATTTTAGTTCCAGTTCTCTAGAAACTATATGAATTAAAATGTATTTGGAGGAAAAATATACTTAAGGTTAAATCCTGCTTGGGAGGAAAAAAAAAACAAAAACAGGCAAAAAACATTATTCTCTATTTCTCTCCCCATACAAGTATGTTCTGTCCAAATCCTTTGAGTTACTTTTATGGAAATGTGGTCTTCCTGAATTGACACTGAGGCTATACTAGTCTCTTATCATGTCTTTTAGTTCATTTCAGGAACACAAAAGGGTTGGTAAGCACAAGGGAAAGGTTCTAGAGGGAATTTAAGGGACTCATTCAGCAACCTCTAATTGATTTTCTAATTTTTATGGCATAGGAAAAAAAAATTGGCAATTATGAGTAAAGGGACAATTGGTCAAGTTGTCTAGAAAGCAGGGCAGTCTAGTAGGAATAGTCCTCATACAGGGGAAGGGAGCTATTCAGAAAAGGTATTGGGAAAGAGGAAGTGAAGAGGAGGAAAATTGTATCTGAAGCAGAAAAATCTTGTTAAAAGAATGGCAGCATAGGAAACCTGAAAAATTTTCTGGAGTACAATCATCTACTGTCCTTTGGAAGTGTGACAAATACAATATTGATAAAAATGATATTATTAAAAAAGCAGTTTTCAAGAGGAAAATAAGGCATATAAATGCTATAATTAGTTGATTTATATTACAGCAGAATTTTATAATTTTGCATTGGTAGTTGATTATAATTTATCATTGATGTCAAGGTAAAAAGACTTTGGTCAAGAGCCAGTCTTCAGGAGATAAAACACTAAAGTAGAACAAAGTCCTCAAAAAAAAGAATTGTCAACTATTAATAATCAATAATATATATATATGTAATAATAGGAATTAAAATTAAAACAACTGATATGCTTTATATTGTACAAATTAATTAGGATAGTAAAAATATAAATAATATGCTATTGCAGGGTATATAGGAAGACAGGTGCGCTGATGAAATGTTGGTAGATAGACCTACTAATGTAAGAACCATTCTGGGAAATAATCTCAAATTATGCCAACAATATGATCAAAATAGCCTTACCCTTTAACTCAAAAATCCCAGTGCTAGAAATATCCCCCAAAGAAATGGATTAAAAATAGCTTTCATATACTACAAAATACTTATAATTTCACTTACTGTCATATTAATGAAGAGGAAACAAAATAGATTCTTATGCATTGGAGAATGGCTAAACAAATTGTAATACATAAATATGATGAAATATTCTTGAGCCATAAGAAGAATTAAGAAAAACATAGGAAAACCAATATGAACAACTTCAATAAATATAATAGAAAAGCAATATACATGATGACTACAATAAATAGTAAGAATCATAAAATTAAAATGAGCACTGCAAGTATAATTATTATGCTTGGTTCTTTAATAGTTGAGAAAATGCATCTCCTTTTGTCACTGGAGAGAATAAGATACCAGAGTAAGCTGGAAGGAAGATAAAGTTATGGAATATAGCGTAAGTTGTAAGATGTAGTAGATTTGACTGTTGGTTTTGCTGAACTGCTTTTTATTTTTCTTTTCTTTTTTCAATCTTAACTACAAATTAAATCTCTCAGGAGAAGAAGGATACTGGAACATGTTTGGAAATGAATGTGCTGTAAAAGTAAAACCCATCAATATGATAAAAACAAAACAAAACAAAAAAGATCTTTTTCAAAGCAAAATAATTCGGTGTTGTGTTTCAAATTTTGAGAAATGGATTAAGAAATTCAATGGAGGCTTATTCCTAGATGTTTTAGAGACTCAGTTCTCTTCATTTTAACTTTTTGGAGAAAATACTCTTTCATACTGAAATTCAAGAGTCAGTTCACATGTGTTTGATGTGAGTAAAGTGAGATTCTTCCTACTGAAATGACACCCAGGAGAAAAGATAAATCTTATTGTATGTAAAGACCATATATTATTTCAGTGAAAAGAAGTTTTGAGGTGATAGCATTAAAATAAAAAGGATTAACTGAGAGTAATGAGTAAAAACAAAATTTGCTTTAAAGAGTACAGAAAACTCCCAATATATATGACAAAAACAAAAAGCATTAGACAGATAATCTTTTTTTATTAACTAGAGCAAAACAGTAGGGTCCCAGTCAGTGTACTGCCATGAATGTGTGAAACTTACAGTGTTAATGCTATCATTATTCTGGTTTTTAAATGAAGAAACTGAGTTTGAGAGAGGTTAAGTGATTTGGGGGTCACAGAACTAGTAACTAGATAGAATATAAAATAAACAAATAAACAAATGAATAAATAAATAAAAGCAATCGCTTATTGAAAAAATAAAATTGCTAGATTCAGGCAACAATTATCGTGGCCACTTGGTTCTGTCAGATAGAGGACCAAGAGATTGATCATGCTATAATACAAAGAAGACTCAAATCTGTGTTTGAGTGTTAAGTCATTTACATGTCTGTGGACATGGGGAGCAAGTTAAGATATATAGGGTTTCTACATGCATGAAAAGAAGAGCTCTACACAAATGAGTTTACAAATCCATACATGTGCATTTTCTCTCTGGAGGTAGAATCTCTCAAACAATAATTTAGAGATAGAAAGGATATCAGAAGTCATTTAATCCATCCCTTTCTTTTCTCACATGAGTAAATTAGGCATCTGGAAAGTTAAATGACTTTCTGAAAATCAGCTTAATGTTCTTTTTTTTTTTTTTTTTTTTACAGATTTAAATCTAGATTTTAATATTAAAGTCAGCAATATCCATGATACCTCACTGTAGATTCAATCCCTTGAAAAATAAGGAGGGTTTCAGCTAAAATGCTGGTTGTGGAGTAGAATAAACTACCAAAAGAACTGTAGAGGCAAAATTGAAAAATCTTGGCAACTGTTTGAATATCATTAAACTGTCACTTCCTCAAGGGCAGGAACTTTTACCTTTTTTTGTATCTTAGTATTTTCCCTGACAGATAATAGGTTCTTGATAAATGTTTATTGACTTAATGAAAGAATACACACTTATATTAAGGGAGAATTGAGTTAAGGGTGACTCTGAGGCCATGAACCTTGGCAACCAGAAGGATGGTGGTATCCCTAATAGAAATAGGAAGATTCAGAAGAAAGGTGTAATTAAGGGGTGGGAGATAAAATGAATTTTATTTTAGACATATTGAATTTGAAATGCCTGTAGGTTTTCCACTTTTAAATATCTAATAAGCATGTGGTAATATGGAACAAGAGTTGAAGAGAGACAAGGAATATAGCTTTGTTATCAGTTTGCTAAAGACAATAATTAAACTCACAGAAGTCAATAAGGTCACAAGATAGAAAAAGTAGAGAAAAAAGGTGTGATGAGATAGAGTCTTGGGTTTCAAATGAAACAAAGATGCTTTGGACAGGGTGAACCAAAAAAGAGCTGTTCCATGAAAACTCAGACAGAAGATATTATTCAGAAGGATAATGTGGTCAGCAGGGTTAAATACTGCAAATAAGTCAAAAGGATAAGAAATGAAAAAGGCCTTAAGATTTGATAATTAAACGATCACCACAGAACAATTTCATTTAAGTGATAGATTGTTGAAAGCCAGATTGAAAAGGTTTAAAAATCAAATGAGAGAACAGGAAGTTGAGGCAATTAGTATAGACAGTTTTTTTCTAGTAATTTATCTGTGAAAGAGAGTAGAGATTTATGGTGATAGCTTTAGGGGAAGATAGGATCAAGTTAGAGTTTTTAAGGATGGTAAGAAACATAATTAAATACTTGTCCAAGATTACCCAGATGACACCAGATCTAAGCTTGGAACCCACACCTCCTGATTTAGAGGCACATTTCGAGTGGACTAATTAGCCAGTTTGCTATATATGCATCATGTACAGAAACCACCCATACCATCTACAATGGACTGATTTTACATTTAACCTAAAACATATATTCTTGAACTTTTTGTTTGGCATTCTGCAATAAAATTATTTTAATTTACTTAATTTAAGGAATTCATTAATTTGTTTAAAAACATATAAAGAGATAATGGGGTGGAGACCAATAATTTCATTTGCATGCAAGTTTTCAGATGTGGAAAGTGCAATTTATATACAAGTTATTGTCTTAGAAAGTTACAAAGAGCATTGAAAAGTTAAGCAACTGTCCTGCTTGAACAGCCAGTTGTCAAAAACAGGACTTGATCCAGGTATTTACTGGTGGATCCTAATTGAGGTTTCTTGATGAAAAGTACAATATGAGGAATTTAGAAAGTGATGTTAATTATGGTCTAGGGAGCTTCTCTGTTGTCAAGGCCCTCCTTCCAGCAATTGTGTAGCTGAAGCACAGATTTCCATGAGTATTTGGAAAATTTGCTGTTCTAGATTAGGCTATTTTAATGAACAATTCTGACTTTCAGTTAGAATCAGACATGATTTATATAATCCTGTTAGGACCACAAACTGAGTTAAGCCATGGTGAACAAATATGCCTTAATTATCTTTCAGTGTTGAACATTATTCTTCCTCACCTGCCAATTAGTTCAGATCAAGCCAGGGAAGGATAAATATTATGAATAAAACTAGTTGTGATGAATGTAGGAAAATGCAGTTAGATTATTCTAAAAGTAGTATAAAGTTAGCCAGAGTTAGGGACATTGGTGAATTATCTGTATTTTCCACTGGTAATGGCAAGACAACTTAAGGAAGATAACTAAGATATTAAAATGACTTCCTGTGGCAAGTTTATGAAATATGGCATGGCTAAGAGTGACACATGATAGGATCTTCATACTGGAATGGAACACATTGCCAAAAGCAGTGATCCACTCAGAGTATTAAAAAGAGTTGGGATATGCACATGCTTGTATGAATGAAAACATACACACCATAACTGAAAACACATAAAAGTATACAAAGCTGCTTGTGAGATCGGTCCTGAGGGACTGGAAGATGGATACCACTTATGTTATATAGATGTGACTTGACTAGAGGAAAAAAGAAAACATATTGATGCAGTTGGAAGCAGCCAAAGGACCAGAGTCAAAATGTGCAATGCATCAGCTTGTGGAAAGATCCCCTTCAGCAAGACATGAAAGGCAGCCAGCTAGGAGCAATTTATTAGAATGAGGCTCTGGCACATACATTTTAATGAAATTCAATTCCCTCCTTAATTAGGTCACATCAGTAAAAATTTATGCAAATTTATGGGCTCTCAATGAGTTTGTCAGTAGTGAAAATCTAATACATCATTTGTAAAAGTAACATCTCATGTAGGTTTCCTCCTCCCCCCCTCCCTTAATCCTGTCATTATGCAGCCATGCCAGTGTCATGCTGAGATTGTGATTTGGAACAGGAAAAGAATATGTTGGTACCAGCTAAACAATCAGATAGCTATATGTGCTTTGGAGAGAATTTGAAAGGTGAGAAGAGCTTAAAGGGAAGGGGATAAAGGAATTCACATCATTAAAGAGTTACACCTTTAATACTTTTAATATTAGCTCCATGTTGGTTAGAAAAACTACCCAAAAAACAAACCAAAAAAAAAAAAAAAAAAGCAGTTTTTCTGAAAGGGAAAAATATGCTTGATGTGAATCTATGGGAAAATGAATGTAGTAGCTAAATGTAAATGACCTTGAAATTATGATTATCTCCTTACTTAAATGAGCAAAGCATTATTTTCTTTCTTTTTAATATTTCATAAATACAGTTAGCAAGGAATTATTCCTTTTATACTTCCTTTCAATATGAGTTTCTTTCTTTTCACTGTCCAATTTTATAGTGTCATAAATACCCAGTGCAAGCCCCCTCATTTAGAAAAAAAAGAAAGAAAGAAAATGAGACCAAACGAACATAGATTTTTGCCAGATGTAACAGTATTGCTGGGATTCAAATTGTGATTCCTTGAGTTGATCCAACAAAATGGTGATTTTCGACTTTGGTAATCTTATTCATTCATTCAACAAAAAATTTATTGACAACCCACTAGGTGCAAAGCACTATATTATGTAACAGAAGAAACAAATATATTTACACCTGGAAGGGATGATCTGACCCAACTACCTTATCTTAGAGGGAAAAGATTGTTTTCTTCTAGTCTCTCAACTGAACTGTGTAGGAAAAAAATCTTTTCCAGAATCCATTGCTTCCAAAATATAGAATACTGAAATCACTACCCAAGATAAATCATTTTCAAATTCAAATCTCTCAAATCATGACTGGAAAACCAACCATATGCAACAACAACAATAAAAAAAAATACATCAAAATAAATTGATCTTGCATCCGTGCCATGATAATTTTAACTTCAATTGCTGAAATAAATATCATTGTTAAAGTTCTTGAAAATATTGATTTACAATACTTGCTTCTTTAAAAATAAAGCTATGATTTGGGAAATCTATATTTAAGAATGAGAAAAAGTCTTCTATTAGTATTCTCTAAATTTTACTGTGAATATAGATTAAAAACTGGGAAATTTCTCATCTTGGGGCTGAAATGAACTAAATCTAATTCATTATTCTAATTTGAAAAGCAATGCTTAAAAAAAAAAGAAAAAAATGACTAAGTCTTCAACTTATTATTGGAAAATGTATGTATTATTTTAAGTTCATGTTCATATCCCCAAATGGGAGATGGGTCAAGAATTTATCATTTTAAAAGTTATAATTTTCTCTGTATAATATACAGTCTTTGAATTTGGAAGTATATAGTACAATACAAGATATTTTTTTAAAATCATGTAATAGATAAATATTCTGATAGACATAATGACACACATCCAGAATTACATGATTAAAACTTTTGCTTGGAAGGAGCCCATTATAGACAGATTTATTTTTTTGGAGAAATTAAGATTAAATAGTTTAGAATAAACATTATTGCCTATTTTAAGTAATATATTTAGAATTTCCCTTTTATACAATGCCTAGACATTGAGAACAATTAGGTTTAGAAATTTGCCTATATGTGTCAGCAATACATATAGTAAAATAATTTCTTGATGTAATACTGCATATTTATTCCAATGCCACAGTTATTCACATCACAGATGATTTCTCTAGAAAACTATGATGTTTAAATAAATTTCTCATTATTCATTTCTTATTTCTATTTACATTTCTAGGATGTGAAATGGAGACATTTTATAATATTCTGTTTAGACTTGAAATAGTGTGTTGCTCTTCAAATAAATGTCTTCGTTTTGATCTAAACTATCTACTGACTGATTAGTAAAGGTAAGCATAATGAGGGACTTAAAAGTTATTATTTCGGGACTGTGAACCCACAAATAAATTTGTGTCAGACAACCATCTTCTCAAAGAACCCAAGTTGCAAGTATAAATTGATGTAAAATCTGAAGCATGTCATACCCTTTGATCCAGCAGTATTACTACTGGGCTTATATCCCAAAGAGATATTAAAGAAGGGAAAGGGACCTATATGTGCAAAAATGTTTGTGGCAACTCTTTCCATAGTGACTAGAAACTGGAAATTGAATGGATGCCCACCAATTGGAGAATGTCTGAATAAATTGTGGTATATGAATGTTATGGAATATTATTGTTCTATACGAAATGACCAGAGGATGACTACAGAGAGGCTTGGAGAGACATACATGAACTGATGCTAAGTGAAATGAGCATAACCAGGGGATCTTTATATACTTCAACAACAATACTCTATGATGATTAATTCTGATGGATGTGGCTCTTTTCAACAATGAGAGGATTCAAATCAGTTCCAATTGATCTGTAATGAACAGAACCAGCTAAATCCAGAGAAAGAACACTGGGAAATGAGTATGTATAACAACATAGCATTTCCACTTTTTCTGTTATTGTTTGCTTGCATTTTTGTTTTTTCTTCTCAGGTTATTTTTACCTTTTTTCTAAATCCAATCTTCCTTGTGCAACAAGATAATTGTATAAATATGTATACATATATTGTATTTAACATATACTTTAACATATTTAACATGTATGGGACTAACTACCATCTAGGGGAGGGGATGGAGGAAAGGAAGAGAAAAGTTGAAACAGAAGTTTTTACAGGCATCAGTGTTGAAAAATTACCCATGAATATGTTTTGTATATAAAAAGCTATAATAAAAAAATAATCTGAAGCACGTGATACCAGTATATGAAACACCTATCTTATTGAAGTCTACAATCTATAATGTAGCATGGAACTTAGATTTTACTTTAGTTGAAATTAAAAATAACACATATGCAATTAGTAAAAAATATGTATATATGTAATATGTTATACAGTTGTTTTAGAGTTTCTCAAAAGCTGTTTTGTTACTATATTATCCTATATCTCTTAATCTTTTCTATGGCTTACATAATTTTATATGGAGCAATAAACAAACACATGAAAAAGATTACTAAAGAAACTCAAATTTAGGTCATTAAATATAGAAGATCACTGTGTTGAGTTAAAGTCCTAATGATGGAAGATGTGATTTTAAAAATGGAATTCTGTCCTATAGTATTCTTATTTTTTTAGTCCCTTTATAACCAACTTACTTCAATCAATTTTTACCAGATACCTGTGGGATATATATTGTTGAAACACATTTTACTTTTCAACATCCGAAACATCACAGCAGGGCTGCTTAATGGACTAACTAGCTCCACAACCTGGCACAGCAGTAAAAGTCAGAGCAGGCACAAATTAAAAGTAAGAAATTATAAAACACACAATTAATCCCTCCTGCCTACAGTAACCTGGTTAACAAAAGAATAACAATTTGTTCTGAATGCTCATTTTGTCAAGGGTCACACAGTTTCACAAGGGTGATTTACACTCCTAGCTCAACATTTTGTTCATATTAAGTAGGAAGAGGGGGGAAAATGAAGAGAGAAAACTAATGGAAGTGGAGGAAGAAGAAGGAAGAGGAGGAGAAGGAAAAAAGAAAAAAGATGGTAAAAAGAAAGAAACATGAAAGTATATTCATGTGAAAAGTAATGTTATATAAACAGGATAAATGAGATGAAAAGGGGGATCTAAAACTGAAGCTTATCTTTCATTCAACGATGTGTAGTGACCTTACAATAATAGTACCTACTTTCACTAATTTACTCATTTGACAACTCATTATATCATAAAAGTGATCCTAGATCACCAAAAAACAACAGAGTAACAGGTTCTGTCAAATTGAAAAACTTTTAATTATTTGCCTTGTTAGCCATTATTTATCTGTTGCAATAGCCTACAAGTGTAGAGAAAGACTTAGAAGGCTGCCAACAATTTAACAAATTCAATGCACAGCTCTTCTTAAATATCATTTCCTAAAAGAGGAAGAGATTGTTAACTGAAGAAGTGTTTAGTACCAAATGATGAAATCATCAGTCCTTTTTAATCACAGTTATCTTGCAATTTAAAGAAACTATCAAGGTATCTAAAAGAATCTAGGCTTGGATAGGACTGTTTTTATGACATCTAGACTCCACATAAAAGAATGCATTCAATGTAGGACCAGTCACTACCTTTTAAACAACCTATTTCACTTAAGACTAGTTCTAATTTTTGGAAATTTTTCTCATATCTTCTCTGCAGCATCCACCTAATTCAGAAATGTTGATATTGTTATATACTGTAACATGTTGTAGGAAAATTCTAAATGAGCAAATTATCTCTACCAAAACATATGGATATCCTTTCTACAAATTAATAGTATTAGAGAGTTGCCTAGAGCACTTGAGTTTTCTGCATCTTATAGTTGTAGAGAGTTGCATATAGCATTGAGAGGTTGTGTAACTTGTCTAGGGTTGTGCTTCCCATGTATGCTAGAAAAGGGACTTGAACATCTTACTTCAAGGATGGCTCTCTAATTACTAAATCATGCTATTTCTGTTAACATAGTGTAATGCCAGAGAAACTGAGGCAAGATAGAAATTAGAGAGTATTTAATATTTTATTTAAAAGGGAGAGATTTACTGGAACCAAATGGATACATGGTTTGGTCCCAGGGCTAAATGAGATTATTGTCTCCAAGAATCCAGTAAACAATGTGAGTTTTCAATGACATATATACACCTGGCTCAGACAAAGGGGGTAGATTGAGGCAAGAGCAGAGTCAGGGTGGCTGAGAGCAGGAACAGGACTCTGACAGGGTTGGTTGAGCCTCCGTTGGGGATGACATAATGGGAGGAGGCACCCCGAAGTTGGGGAGAGGCATCTTGATAAGACAGTATCTGATATTCTAATAGCTTTGGGGATAGGGAGAAGCACTCTGATATTCTAAAATATAAGATCTTTTATCCTTATCAAATATTCTGATTAAGAGGGAGGGGTGGTTTTGTAGGATTGAGCAGAACAATTAGAAACTGAAGCAGGACAATTTAGGGAGATTGAGTCAGGATAATTAGGGAAACAGAGTCAGGACAATAAATGTGGCATAACATTATAATGAAGTAAGTATGGATCTCAAATACCAAACTCTTTATACTTTGCATAGTGTTTTCTTCATAACAACCCTTTGAGATTAAATAGCAAGTGATTATAAAGACAAGATTTTTAAAAATTCCTTGTGACTTGATCTCCCTTATGTAACAATCCATCATCATCATAACATTTGAGTGAGGGAGATTGTTTTACAAGTAAGTTTAAGTAAATTATATTCTCATGAAGTCTTACTAAAAATAATAGAAAAAAATCAGAATGACCTATACAAAAGGATCCTTGATACTGTGGAAAAGGCAAGGAGATCTTCAGAAACATTGCCATTCAGTGTCTGCCCTAGCTGACAATGGGATCACTTTGGTGGCTTATATATCTTACCTTAAAATACTTTGGCTGGATCTCAGAAACAACTTGAAAGCAGACAAGAGAATATGGGAAAGGTCACATATAAATGATGTTTCATTCTGAGATTTCACAATTCCCTGGGATTCAGAGCTGACTGTGAGAATCAGGGTTGTGCTGCCATAGCCAAGCAAAGGCATCTATTTAAAGCTATCACCACAAGCTGTTGGCTGCTGCTGTGCTGAACAAGGTTCTTGAATGACAAAGGGGGAGACACATTCTTCACAGACTCAAACTTTGCACCAAAATATAATTATTCCTGGATAAAAAGAGAAGTGGGTTATTTAAAACAACATAAACACCAGGAGTCAAGCTAGTGCAGTGATGACTACTAAAGCCTTAACCACCTGCCTTGCCACAAATTGTACCAAAGTGCTATCTGTAAATTGTCTTAATGCAGAAACATTTTTGCACCACCAGTGAAGATCTGAATTGGTTCAAGTGTCCTCTAAAATGATCTGGAATTATATGAGAAAAGTCACCAAACTCTTATTAATCTTTGATCAGCAGTAGCTCTACTGGCCATTTACACCAAAAGGAACAGAAAGAAAAAAGTCTCATATGTATTAAAATATCCATAGCCACACTTTGTGTGATAGAATAAAACTGGAAACTGAGTGTCCATAGTTTGTGAAATTGTTAAATCAATAAAAAAGAAATTAATAAATACCTTCTATGTAACAGGTATTGAGTAAAATCCTGTAGATGCAAGTACAAAGATTGAAATGCTCCTCATTCTCAAGAAAATTAAAATTAAGTGATTATATGAATCAGATAAAATACTGTTTTTGACAATGTGGAATAGTGAATATGAATTTGGTCTTGAAGTCCTAGATTCCAGCTCTGTCTCTGATACATACTGTATGACCCTGAGTTAGTCACTTCACACTTAATACAGACTCTGGCACATAGTAGGGGCTTGATAAATATTTATAGACTGGCTACTTAACCTCAGTGATTTATGCAATGCTCTAAGACTTCAAGTGCTAATTTGCATTGGTTTTGTATTTGCTTCCCTAGGAATTCCCACATTTAGTGTAATCAGAGAACCAATCATACCTTCTCCTTTCAGTCCCCAGCCTTTTGAAATTTGACTTCTGACTTCATCACTCAGCTAAAACTACTGTCTTCAGAATTACCATTAAATTAGACCTCTACTCAAAAAGCTGTCTATTGCTCTAACATATTGTGGTTTTAGGGGGATTGTTTAGTCTTATTCTATGTAACTTTTGGTTCTTTACTTTATGCTCATGATAAAATTCAAAGCATTTTGAAATAAAACCTTCAGCTCTTCTTAAACCCTATTCTGCAGGGGTTTTAAACCATACATGGTTTTTGCTGAATATACTGCTTTCTGAGTTAGGGTGAACTTTGCAGAGCCTTTGGTCTGACTAATTCTATCAAGTCTCCCAACCCAAATCAAGCTATTACCTGTTATAAATTCCTATTCTTGGACTTTCTTTATTCTCATAGAATTACAAATTGAGAACTAAGCTAACTTCCTCTGAGAAGTATTTTCTTCTCCAACTCCCAATTAGAATATATGTTCACCTTTATATGCTGCTATTTCCTATTAGAAAATATACTTGCAAATTTATTTTCAGTCCTTAGTACTATGTCTGGCACATAGTAAGTGCTTAAGAAATGCTTTATGTCTCTAGCTAGTGTGTCTATGTCTATGGCCCCTGTCTCTGCAATAGGAGGCCTCATTCAACCTTCTATTTTAAAAAATCATTTTACAACAAAGTGGCAAGGACAGAGATGTATTTACTCATGTAAATACATACAAATGAGTTCCCACTTTAAATCTTGCTTCCAAAATATTACTTTAACCACGAGAAACAAATACACAAAGGTATTAAAAGGTTTACTGAGTCACTAGCTCTATCTGTTCAGTGACTAATAACAGGAATAGGGGTTACCCAATCATTTTTGATAGTGAGACTCCCTTAGCAATTAATCATGACTATGAATATCTAGAAGCAAGAAGGGCAATTCTAAGTGTGCTTTGCTTAAATCATGCTTCCTCTATGATAATGAAAAAGAAAACAAAAGAAATCAATCAACCCTGTTATATTAAATTTGTTTAGATCTATAGTATCAAAGTGGTAGAAATCCTCTACAGACTCTGACTTAAGGTAGAGAACAAAAATAATTGTGTTCATATGTATAAGAGGACAGAAATAAAGAGAGAGAGAGAGAAAGAGAAAGAGAAAGAGAGGGAGAGAAGGAAGGAGAGAAGGAGGGAGAGAGGGAGGGAGGAGGGAGAAGGAAGTAGGGAAAAAGGGAAAGAGGGAAGGAGGAAGAGAGAGAAAGAGAGAGAGAGAAAGTTCATGAGCATGCCCTAGAGCAGAGTCACATGCTAAGCACTTGGAATTCAAATAAAATAAGATACATTACATCTGCCCTCAAGGTGCTTAACTTCTAATGAGAGAGCACCACACATATATGGAAACTTACATTCTACTTATCAATTGGATAAAAAATTAAAATCCTTGGAAGGGATGAGTTTATCAAAGTTTATTTGAGTGCCCTTGTGGCTAGCTGTAGCTAACATGCTATTTTTATTTCTAAGTTCTTTGGGAACTCCCAATCTTGGCCAGTGTTTTTGGCACAGGGGCCTCAGTATTCGACTTTGTATTTTAAGAAATTACTTTATTATCAGTGGTAAGGCTGGATGTGGCTACACATACAACTACATGTATATATGTATATGTATATATGTTATATGTTTGGTTTTTTTATATGTTTTATAAAAACAAAGGAGGAAAAACTGTCCTGATGTAGGTTTTACAGTTTTTCTTTCGTCTAATATCAAGCCTCCCAACACAAATCAAGTTATTATTATTTAAAATTCCTATTCTTAGACTTTATTGTCATAGAATCACAAATAGAGAACTGAGCTAACCTCATCTAAGAAGTGTTTTCTTCTCCAATTCCCAACTGGAATATATATTTGTCTTTATATGCTGCTATTTCCTATTAGAAGATATGCTTGTATATTTATTTTCAGTCCAAAGTACTATGTCTGACCCATAGTATGTGCTTAAGAAATGCGTTATGTCTCTACCTAGTCTGTCTATATGTCTATGACCCCCATTTCTGGAATAGGAGCTTCATCACTCAACTTTATATTTTTAAAAAAATCATTTTAGTACCAGTTGCAAGAAAAGATATGTCTACAAACATGCAAACACGTAGAACACACATATATGCATAAATAAATAGTGTGTTTCTGTGTCTCTCTTATATCTGTGTCTTTTTGCAGCTTGTCGCCTTTTCTTTTTTGAAGAAACAGAAAAATTACCCTTCTTACCCATAAAGAGTTAAATTAATAAACAGAAAAAATAAAATATTAAAAATTAATATTAACAATGAGGAAAGCTAAAAAATCATTACGAAATCTATATAAAGTTTCATGCATCAGTTTACACAAATAAAGATTATTCCAAATAAATTCTTTCTTGGTGGGCTGGAGCACTGTCAATTAATAAAGTAATAAACTTCCATTCTTGCATGAGCAGGTCAAAGAGGAACACATGACTTTTGTTATTAATAATTAAATCAAGACTAGTTGTTTTAGTGATGATGGCACATCACTATTAGCTGTTAGCTGAAACGAACCTTCCACAGGGACTGCCTATGTGAAATGCAATTAAGGGCCATCTGAGCCATAGAGCCTCAGAGTGCATGTGGAATAATAAATGGGTTTCAAAGATTTACAACAAAATGATTCCATTGAGGGAATCTAGTGACACATAAACCACCAGAGCTCAGCCTTCAAATGGCTTCTAATTTTTACCAGAACTCTGGGATAGAATTAATTCCATGTAAATCACTGCAAAACATCCATTCTGCGTTATAATTTGAAGATCTGACAATGTGTGTGAGCTTTTGGGGAGGGAGAAGGGGTGGCACTGAAACATTTAAAACAACCAGCATTAATTATTGAAGGAGTCATGCTAAGAATTATTCAAACCATTCCAAAGCTCCAGTTGTGGAAGGCCAAATTCTGCAGTTATCACTCAGCCCTGAATCCTTCTGACTTCAGCAGAGGGGTTGAGGATATAAAACCACAAAACATGATCCCACACCCACATTAGCTCCCATAGATGATTTCTTTGAAATATAATTTATAGTCTTCTTGAGGAAATGACATGTTTGGGTGTCTCCATATTACAATTTATCATCTTCTCCCTTCTCAAATTGATTTTCCTGGCAATTTCCAGGATTACCAGGATAATGTTATCTAGTGGAGAATGAAGAAATCTATAAAAGGTTTGGGGAGAAATGGCCAAATGTTTGATTTGGGAAGAATGGGTCATATATTGTATTTTGTAGCACAAACTTTATACTAAATTAGATTTGTATTTCACTTGGAATCTTGAAAATAATAAATGTGCATGTTAAAGTTTTTTTAATGAGATTTTAATATTCCAAATAAAAACTATTTTTTTTATTCTGAATTCTAAGAGTTTCATGGACTAATCAAATTCTATCCTCAATAATTTATCCAATGGGATTTTAGTTGCTGTATTTCCTTTTGAAAAAAATAATAGGAAATATAGTTGTGTCATTTTTATTGGTTATATCTGTAATTCTAAGAAAATATTTCTATGTCAACTATGGAAATTATTCTACTCTTAGGTTTGTTTTTTTGTTTTTTGTTTTTGTTTTTGTTTTGTTTTTTTGCCATGCAGGAAACAAAGAAAAGAAGCAAATTACATATGTATAATAAATGATTGATAACAATTCGCCTTCTTGTCTTCAAAATGCTGCATTTATCTTACTTTTTAGATAAAAGTCTATGAAATACAAAAACTAGTATAACCTCATAACCCTGCTTTTTTAGGGAAATTGACAAGTCAGAGAACAACTGAGGAAGTATGTCAGAAATATAAAATCATTCTATGCAAAGGTGGACCTAGAATATTCAGATGAAAATTTAAAGGAAATTATTATCATTAATTAGAGGCAGACTGACTTTATTTTAATATAAGATATAAATTCCTTACCAAAAAGTAGAATGTATTCACTAGTGAAAGATGGTAACATCTAGATAACTACCTAGATGATAACATAAAGAAGTTATGAGCTGGGGCAGGTAGGTGGCACAGTGGATAGAGCACCAGCCCTGAAGTCAGGAGGACCTGAGTTCAAATATGGTCTCATATAATTTAACATTTCCTAGCTGTGTGACCCTGGGCAATTCACTTAACCCCAGTTGCCTCAGAAAAAAAAAATTATGAATTTCTATTAAATATAAAACTATATTACCTCTTAAGGTACATTTGGGAATTCTTTAATTCCATGAACATACTATTTCTAACTCAAATTTTCTATGGTTTATTAAAATAAGCCAATATGTTATAATCCAGTTCATTATATCTAAAATCAAATTTCATGAAATCAATTTATTCATGAGCTTCATTCTCCCTCTCTTGTTTAGTTATAAAGTCTTCCCAAATCCATAGATCTGAAAGGGATATCTATCCCTTTTTGCTAATGACATCATTCTTTAAATCTAAGAAATGTACCTATTTGACTTTATTTGGTATAGGGTTTCAGATGATGGTCTGTTTCATGTCTGCCAATTTGCTCTTTAATTTTCCTAGCAATTTTTTGCAATTGCTGAATTCTTAGCCCCCCCCCCAAAAAAAAAAAATCTTGAATCTTTGGGTTTATCAAACACTAAATTTCTATGGTCTTTTTACTAGTTTGCATTGTGTACATAATCTAATCCACTGATCCACAGATCTATAGATCAGCCAGTATTAGATTATTTTCATAATAATCTCCTTGTAACATACTTTGAAATCTGATCCTGCCAGATCACCTATCTATCTTCATTTTTTTTTTCTCTTATTCTCTCAGTGTTCTTGATCTTTTTATTCTTCCAGGTGAATTTCATTATTATTTTTCTATATTTACAAAATTATTTGATCATTTGATTGATATGGTATTGAATAAATAAATTAACTAAAAGAGAATTGTCATTTTTATTATATTTTATTATGTTGGTTCAGCCGTTGCTGAGCAATTAAAATTTTCTCAATTCTCTAGGTTTTTCTTTGTGTGAAAAGTGCTTTGCTGTTGTGTTCCTATATTCCCTGAGTTTTTCTTGGCAGGTAAACTCTCAAATATTTTATAATGTCTGGAATAATTTTAAATGGCATTTCTCTTTCAATCTTTTCCTGCTGGGTTTTCTTGGTAACATATAGAAATGGATATCTTTCTATGTGTTTCTTTATATCCTGAGACTGCTAAAGTTTTTAATTTTTTCTACTTTTTTTGTTCACTTTTCTACAATTCTTTAAGTATATAATTCCAACATCTGCAAAGATGGATAGTTTTGTTTCATTGTTATCTATTTTTATTCCTCCAACTTTTTTCTTGCTTTATTTCTATATCTAGCATTTCTAATACAATTATGAATAATAGTGATGATAATGGACATCATTGTTTCATCCTTGGTCTTATTGGGAAGTGATCAAATTCATCTGTATTATAGAGAATGCTTGCTGTTATTTTTAGATATATACTACTTATCTTAATAAACACTCCCTTAATTCCTATGTTCTCTAGTGTTTTTTAAATGTTATTTCAAAACCTTGATTTTGCATCAGTTGAGAAATAATCATATAATAATCTTATACTATTTATATGAACAATTATGCTTATAATTTTACTATTATTGAATGAACCTTATATCCTTTTTATGACTCCTATCTTTCTATGTTTTTCTACAGTTTTGTGATTTTATTGTAATCTCCTTGATAGTATTTTATCTAAAATTTTTGTATCTGTATTTTTAAATTTTTTTTTAATTTTCCCAAGTTGCATGCAAAACACTTGTTACATTTGTTTTTAAATTTTTGAGTTCCTGATTCTCCCCATTCCTCTCCACATCTGCCCTGAAAAGGCTTGTGTACAGTTGTGCAAAATATTTCCCTAAAAGTCATGTAGAAAAAGAAAACATGTGTCTATATTCTTTTCGTAGTGGCAAGAAACTGGAAACTGAATGGATGCCCATCATTTGGAGAATGGCTAAATAAGTTATGGTATATGAATGTTACAGAATATTATTGTTCTATAAGAAATGATCAGCAGGATGATTTTAGGAAGGCCTGGAGAAACTTACATGAACTGAGGCTAAGTGAAATGAGCAGAACCAGAAGATCCTTATACATGACAACATCAGTATTATATGACAATCAATTCTGATGAACGTGACTCTTTCCAACATGAGATGATTGATGCCAGTTCCAATGATCTTATGATGAAGAGAGCCATCTGCACCCAGAGAGAGGACTGTGAGAACTGCATGTAGATCACAACATAACATTCTCATTCTTTTTGTTGTTATTCACTTGCATTTTGTTTTCTTACTCATTTACTTTCTTTTTTTGATCTGTTTCTCTTGTGCAGCAAGAGAGTTGTATAAATATGTTTATACATATTGAATTTAACATCTATTTTTAACATGTTTAACATATATTGAATTGCTTGCCATCAGGGGAGGGGGTGGGGGGAAAGAGGAGAAAATCTGAAACACAAGGCTATAAAAGGGTCAATGTTGTCAAATTATCTGTGCATATGCTTTGAAAATAAAAAGCTTTATTAAGAAAGAAAAAAAAAGATATTAACCTATAATTTTCTTACTCTGTACTATATCTCTTTTAACTATCTAAATCTCATACACACACACACACACACACACACACACACACACATATGGTTAAAGAAAATCTGGTAGGATGCTTTCTTTATTTTCTCAAATTTGTATAATGTTGGAATAAACTTTTCTTTTAATTTCTTTGAATTCACTTGTAAATCCATCTAATCCTGAGTTTATTTTTTGTTTTTTTGTTTTGTTTTTTCCCTTAGGGAGTTCATTGATGGCTTACTCCATGCCTTTTTTCAAAGATAGCTTTATTTAAGTTGTGTTCATTTTCTGTTCATCTGGGAAATTTATATTTTGGTAAATATTTGGCCATTTCACTCAGATTATCAGTTTTACTGGCATATAATTGGTTAAGATAACTCAATAATTGTTTTCATTTTATCTTCATTGTTTACAAATTCAGTCTTTGCATTTTTGATATGGGTTATTTGGTTCTAAGCATCCTCCTACTGTCTCTGTGCCTCTCTTTCCCTCTCTCCCTCCCTGCTCTCTGTCTCTGTCTCTCTCTTTCTGTGTGCCTCTCTCCATCTCTCTCTCTCTCTTGCTATCTCTGTCTCTCTCTCTGTCTCTCTCTGTGTCTGTCTTTGTCTGTCTGTCTCTCTCTCTCTCTCTCTCTCTCTCTCTCTCTCTCTCTCTCTCTCTCTCCCTCCTCCCCTCTCCAGTTTCTGGTTTAAACTCTGCTTCCTGGATGGAAGGAGCAACATCTCCAGCTTCTTGTGGCAGGAGCTGTTTGCCTCACATGAGGCATATGAAAATCTGGCCCCAGATGGATGCTTGATTGGCCAGAGCTACACCAGAGCATGTGGAGATTCCCAAATTTGAAGTACATTGGTTCCCCTGGTTTTCCCAAGGCACAAGCAGAATGGGTTTGCCCAATCTACCACCCTGGGGCTTGGAATCTCTTGCTGATTTGCGGAGGTAGGGCTTGCTGATACATTGCTGGCAGCTTCCTATCTTAGGCTCCACACCATAACCTCCACCTATAGGAACTATTCCTAATGATCCTGCAAGTTTCCTGGACTAAAAGACTGTTTCACTCCTTTCTGATTCTGCAACTTCAAGATCTGTCATAGGGCAAGTTTTTTTTTTTTTTAATTTTATGGTAGACCACAGGTGAAAATGGGAGGTTTTCAGCTATTCACTCCTTAAACTTACATCTTTGCTATAAGAAATCTACTGATCTATTTATAAGGAAAATTAATACATGCATTCGTTTTTATATTAAATAATTTTTTCCATGTTTCTTCTCCCTTTCCCATTCTCCCAATGTACCTCTCTTTCTTATCCCATTACCTTTTTTGGACATCATTTTAATATATTGGAATCACTCCTATACTGTCTCTCTGCCTCTCTCTCCCCTCCCTCCCTCGCTCCCTGCTCTCTGTCTCTGTGTTTCTCTCTCTCTCTCTCTCTCTCTCTCTCTGCCTCTCTCCATCTCTCTTTGTCTCTCTTGCTATCTCTCTCTCTCTCTCTCTCTCTCTCTGTATCTGTCTCTCTCTCTCTGTTTCTCTCTGTCTCTGTCTCTCGCTCTCTGTCTCTCTCTCTTTCTGTCTCTCTGTCTCTATCTGTCTCTCTCTCTCTCTCTCTCTCTCTCTTTCCCTCTCTCCTCCCCTCTCCAGTTTCTGGTTTAAGCCCTACTTCCTGGATGGAAGGAGCAATATCTTCAGCTTCTTGTGGCAGGAGCTGTTTGCCTCACATGAGGCATATGAAAGTCTGGCCCCAGATGTATGCTTGATTGGCCAGAGCTACACCAGAGCTTTTAACTGCCCTAATAATAATAAAATTCTTAGGAGTTATACTTATCATTTATCCATATAAAAATATAAACATTTTAACCTTATTTATTCCCTTATGATTTCTCTTTCATTCTCAACCTGTTAGGCTTTTATTTTTGAAAAATGTGCTTGAAAAACAATTTTTTTATTCAGTTCTAATCTTTTATCAGGAATACTTGAAAGTTCTCTTTTTCAATATCTTTTTTCTTCCAAAGGATTATACTCTGTTTTGCTGAATAGATTGCTCTTAGTTGTAATATTTTGAGGCTAACTCCAAAAAATTTGAACTATTTCTTTTTAACTACTTGCAATATATTCTTCTTGATCTGGGAGCTCTGGAATTTGACTATAATATTCCTTGGAATTTTCATTTTGGAATCTCTTTTAGAAGATGATAAGTACAGTCTTTATATTTCTAGATTACCCTTTGGTTCAGAGAAGCTTTCCTTGGTAATTTCTTCAATTTAGATGCCTGTATTCTTTTTTGATCTTGGCTTTAAGTTAGTCCATTCTAAAATTTCCCCCCCCCCCAATCTATTTCCAGGTCAGTTATTTTTCCAAAGAGATATTTCACAAATTCTTCTTTGTTTCATTCTTTTCATTTTGTTTTGTTTTGGGGTGTCTATGGATTCATTTGCTTCTGCCTGACCAATGCTAATTCTTAAGGAATTATTTTTTCAGTAAGATTTTGTACCTCTTTTTCCATTTGGCCAATTCTTTTTAAGCCATTCTTCAGTGTCCTGCATTCCTGGTGCCCACAACCTCCCTACTGAGATTGAAATTTCCTGATGACCTCTTAAGTTGTCTTGAGTTGGAAAATTGTTTTGCCTGACCTTTTGTTGATTCTGCCACTCCACAACTTGTAAAGGGCAGGAACCTGCCCTTATGTCGGGTTATAAAATTTGTATTCTTCCCAATTGTAATCCCTTTCTCCTAGCAGACTGCTTTTTGGCTGATAGATCATATCAGAATACTGAACTTCTTAAAACTCTGTGGGTGTAAACTGGACTGTCATCATGCCCCACCTGTTTTTTGCCTGTGACCCTGGAGCTGGGGCCCCGCCTCTCATTTTCCTGAGTCAATATACATTCTGATGTCCCCTGGGACCCTGGAGCTGAGCCTCACTTTCCATTTCCCTGGGTCAATCTACATTCTGAGGCCCAGTGGAAGCCCTTGTTGCATTTTGTACATGGGATTTTGGGTCTTGTTCTCTCACCCTGTCTTTTCACTCTAACTCTATGCCAATATTGAGCTTTCAGATGCCCTACTTTACCAGATTGAAAACATTGACGAGTCTCTCTGGAAGTCCCTTGCCATGAGGGACCCTATCTTCCCATGTTCTGCATCATAGCCTGGGTATAAAAGGTATTTGTGCCCACTGTGGCACAGCATCTTATGATCTCTAAAGGAGCATCCTTGTATAGTCCTAGTATAATTCTTCTAGAAACATCATTAGCATTTTCTCTAGTAAATTGTTTTTATCATTATTCCTGTTGCTGCATTTTCACCAATAGTTTGTATGACAGCTGTCTGCAAACATGCCACAAAATCAGCAAAGGGTTCATTTGGACCTTGCTCTAGTTTCATGAAGCTTCCCCTCTATCTTGTTTTCCTGGGAGGATGCCCCATGCTTTGATAGCAGCAGCAGTTATTTGCCCATATGCTATGAAAGGGTAATTAATTTGTGTTAAAGTTTTTGCATACTGACCTTTACCTGCTAGTTGATCAAAGATGACTGGCATTTTAACTCCAGCTTGCCTATTTCATTGGTCTTGTATTCTACATAGTTCACTATATTCTGAAAGCCACAACACGTTTTGTCCAGATTCTAAACATCTCCTTGCTATAGATTTCCAGTCACTAGGGTTAAAATTTCATAAGCTAAATTCTCTAATATCAAATTAACATAAGACATTGTAGCCCCATAAAGAGTGCCATTCTTTTTCAGATCTTTGATAATTTCCAAATCAAAAGGAGTATATCTTCTCCTTTCTTGACCTGAAGAGTGAAACTCTTGAATAACAGAGTATGCTTCTATTCTTACATCAGAAATATCCTGTCCTTTTTAGCTCTAACTAGTGCTTTTTGTAATCTTGTCATAGGGGGTGGACAAAACTCCTGCATGGATGGTGCCGATGGTGTTACTGCCCTTCCTCCTCTACCTTCTCCCTTCATCCATGAAGGGTTGAGGGGGGGTAGATCAGGGGATGGGGAATGCCCTAATGGCTCCTGCTGTGCAGCACCACACTCCTTAATTTCATCAGCATTGTACTACCCTTCCCCTCCTGCACTTTCTTCTTTTTCCTTATTCTAAACTTTATGTAATTCCCTAAAGCCAACTGTATTAAGTTATATATAGAGAGAATGTTTCTTTAGAAATTGAATCAGGACCCATTATCATTGAATATTCAATTAGTTGATCTCCAACTAATTTCCACATGTCTGGCTCTAATTCTTCTTCCTTAGAGAACCAAGGAGATGTCTACTCTAATGTTTCTAAAAGTCCAATGATCTCCTTCTAAGTTACAATAAAACCTTGGTTTTTTATTAACTTAACTATGCTTTCTACACATTTCCCTCAGGGTAGGGAAGGTTCCTTTCTAAGCATTTGTCCCATTTCAGCTGAAACACTAATTTAGCCCTTAACAAAGTTTCCTGCTTGTCTATTTTTGTACTCACCCTATTTTCCAGGTCATAGAGATTTTTCCATTGAACCTCAGGATTGTGTCAATCTGGAAGGTTGAGTGTAAATCTTTATGCCCCACGTTGGACACCAAAATGTAATGTTCTATTTTAGCTTTCTGGCAGTCTCGGGACCAGCCTTCGTTTCAGCAGAGTAATCACCACAAGAATAGCCAGGAATAAAGTCCAAAAGTCTTTATTGTCTCCTTCACAGTCTGTCTCCTTGCCTGGGGCCTGGCTAGCTTTCTGGAGGCCATCCAAAATGGGTCTTGGTTTCAGTGAAGGAAGCAGGAAAGCCACCAGGACAGTCTCTATCTTGAAGTCTGTCTCTGGCTGATTTTTGTCCCCAGTTTATATGTTCTATTACAATTATATCATTACAGTATACTGAGTATAAGCCAATCATATCACTAGGGCAATTGTACTGAACTAGAGAACTCACATACTAAACTAGATAACAATTGTCTTATCAATTCCACTGAGTTAACACCTTGTTTAAATCAATCATACTGAGCCTTAAGTATATTTCTCCAAAGTTCCTGCCCTTTACAGCAACTCATTATTTTAGAGTTGCTTGGAGAAGAATTTGGGAGAACATGTCTGAGTGTTTCTCTTCCCCATCTTCTTGGTTTCTGGCATTGAACCTTCTTTTGATCAGGGACTATTCCCTCTTACTAAAACTTAGGATAGTGCTTAGCATATACTAAAAACTTCATAAATGTCTGTTGTTTGAGAAATTCTTTTGAATTGTGTAAATATTGTAATTTCTGCGAGAGCTAATTCTTTAAGTGTTTTTTGATTCCCTTTCCTCCTTCTTCCTTTAGTAGTTATCCCATTTCTCTTATGCATTTTTATTTTTTTGCCTTACACATCTTCTTATGAACATTTCAGTTTCTTTTCATTTTAAGCAAGTCTTCCCTGGATTCTTTTATCCCATCTGTCTATTATTATAACTTTCATTCCTTTTTCACTGCTAAAAACTTACCCTCCTTTTTCCATAGTTCAAAAATTATGCCATTTAGATTATGTCATTTAGCAACAGTCCTGTTAAGTGGGCACTACAAGTGGTGACGCAGTAGATAGAGTACTGGGTCTGGAGTCAAGAACTGATGCAGCTTCAGACATTTATTAGTTGTGTAATCCTGGGCAAAGAACTTAACCCTATTTACTTTAGTTTTCTCATGTATAAAATTAGCTGGAAAAAGAATGGCAAACTCTTCCAGTATCTTTTCAAAGAAAATCTCAAAAGGGGCACAAAGCATCAGATATGACTAAAATGATTGGACAACAATAAATATATGCATGTATATATGCATAGATAGGTAGGCAGACAGATGGATAGATATGTCTCAATCTCTGCTCTGAGTCCACCACCTCTCTATATGAAAGTGGGTAGATTGCTCCATCAGGAATACACTGAAATTTGTAGTTAATCATTGTTGAGTCATTTTAGTTCTGTATGACTTTTCATAACTTAATTTGGCATTTTCTTGGCAAAGAAACTAGAGTGGTTTTACCACTCTTCTCCATTTCATTTTATAGATTAGCAAACTGAGAGAAACAGGGCTGAATGATTTGCCTAGGATCACAATTTGAACCCTCACCTTCCTGACTCTAGCCCTGGAACTTATCCATTGTGCCTCTTAGCTTCCCATTTGAATATTTACTATATTAGAAATTAAAATATCTTAGTATTATCCTGAAAATAATTTGACTTTATAGATCCCCTAAAAGAATTCCAAAGATCCTCAAAGTCTCTAAACCACATTCAAAAGATCATTGGCCTAGCATAGTATACTGAATAGAGTAAATAGTTAAGAAATGTTTGTTGAATGAACGAATGAACCATGAGAATAGCCAAATGAGAAAGTACAAGCCAGAATTAGAGTACTTAACAACTAAGTATCTGAGTTTGTGAGCAAGTATATGAGTCAAATTCTTGAAAATGTATTTATAGATGCAAAGAATAGATAGATAGATAGATAGATAGATGATAGATAGATAGATAGATAGACAGACAGATACCCAAGTGTAAGAATTCACATTTATCTGTATTAAATGCCATCTTATTAGAATAATGTCAATGTTTTAGCTAGTCAATATCTTTGTGAATACTGATTCTGTCATCAAGTATGTATAGTATTCTTTGCAGTTTGGAGTCATTGCCAATGGAAAGAAGGATGTTCAAGTAATTGATAAATATATTAGATGAAAAGAGACGTGTAACCTAGAAAAAAAACCTCTACATAATCTAGACCAGATAATATAAAGTAATATGCACAAAGTGCTAAAAACTAATAAGAAGAATATGTCTGTTTTTTTTTTTTTTTTTTAAGCTAGTTAGCATCTACATAGTGGCTACTATGTGACAGGAACTTCTCAAAACCATTCTGGAGGTAAGTGATATCACTGTCCTCATTTCAGTTGAGGAAACTGAAGCAAACAAATATAAAATGACTTGCTGAAGGTCATGCAACTAATAAATGTCTGAAGCCAGATTCCATCTCAAGTCTTTTTGAATTTAAGTCTAAATCTCTATTCACTGTCACCTAACTGCTTCTAAGTGATAATGAAAAAAAAAAACTGCCCCAATCTAATTTTAAAACTATTTTATCAGTACTCTTTTATTTCACTGTCTTTTCCCACTATCTCTCCCTCAAATCATAGAACTTTCTCTTGTAACAGATGGTTATAGTGGAAAAAAAAATTAACACAATAGTCATACTGAAAACATATTACATACTTTGCTTCTAGAACACAATTTTTGAGTCAAGAGATGGACATATAATTCACCAGAATGACTAATCTCCACATTGACAGAAATTGTTTTGGTGCTATTTGAATGAATAACCATCTGCCTTAACACTATACTCCCTAGACTTGATTAATTGTCATATAAACTGCTGATGTCCTTGAAGCATCCTTGGGGTCTGCCATTTGTGTTACTGCTATAGCCTCAGGACCAACAGGTTAAACTAAAGTTGAACAAGGAGTTTGCAAGTAAATGTGTAACAACCAGTTGCTCAGATAACATTCTAATAATGGTGATAGAGTAATGGTAAATGGCTAATGGTAATAAGGGTGATGGCAAATGGCTCTACTACAGATATGGAGTGACATAATTCATATGAAAAAAAATGCTCTAAATCACTATTATTAGAGAAATGCAAATTAAGACAACTCTGAAGTACCACTACACACCTCTTACATTGGCTAAGATGACAAACAGAATAAAATGGATAAGATAATGATAAATGTTGGAAGGAATATGGGACAACTGGGACACTAATACATAATTGATGAAGTTGTGAACTGATTCAACCATTCTGGAGAGCAATTTGGAACTGTGCCCAAAAGTCTATCAAATTGTTCATATCCTTTGATCTAGCAATTTCTCAACTGGTCTCTATCCCAAAGAGATAAATAAAAGGGGAAAAGAACCCACATGTGCAAAAATGTATATAGCAACCTTTTTTGTAGTGGGTAAGAAATGGAAACTGCCCATCTGTTGGGGAATGGATAAATAAGTTATGATATATCCATGTAACTAAACATTACTGTTCTATAAGAAGTGATCAGCACTCTGATTTCAGAAAGACCTGGAGAGATTTACATGAACTGATGTTAATGAACTGAGTAGAACCAAAAGAACAAGAGCAACAAAAAAGATTATGTGATGATCAATTCTGACAGATATGTCTCTTTTCAATAATGAGGTGATTTAGGTGAATTCCAAGACTTGTGATGGAGAAAGCCATCTGCACTCAGAGAGAGGACTGTGAGGACCGAATATGGATCACAACAAAGTATTTTTACCTTTGTTGTTGTTGTTGTTGTTGTTTTCTTGTTTCTTGTTTCTTTTTTCATTTTTTTCCCTTTTGATATGATTTTTCTTGTGCAGCATGATAAATTGAAAATATGTTTAGAGTGGGGTGAAGCCAAGATGGTGGAGAGCAGACATGACTCTCTGTAACCTCTTCTAACCTTCTTTCAAACCAAAAGCAGATTAAGCCTCTAAACTGATTTTAAAGTCAAAGAATCCACAAATATTGGGAGTATAACATATTTCCAGAAGAAGATGCCTTGGAAAAACTTCAGAACAGGTCTGTTTCAATCAGGCAGGGGACAGTCTGCTGAGCCCACACTGAAGCATAGGGAGACCAGGCAAGGAGCTTGGATAGGAAGTCAGACTGTTGCACCTTCCGTGCACCTGGGAATCTTCTGTGAGCCTCGTAAGCCACTCTGTCCTGTTTGGAAACAGGTAGTTTGGCAGATTTGCCTTTTGTAAAAGACACTGTTTGTAAAACAATAAGCCCTGGAAGAACACCAGACCTTGCTGCCATTACCCAGCACTGGAAATTAATCAGCAGAACTGCCCCAGGGCAAATTAAAGCAGCTGTCACTCATTTGCATCGAACAGACCTCAAGCCTTAAAAAATGAATAAAAAATAAAAAAGAACTATCACCATAAACAGCTTTTATGGCGAGAGAGAGAATAGATCTCAAATCCTGAGGATCTTAAAAGCAAAGCAACTTCAGAAGAAGCCCCAAAGAGATCTATGAGGTGGTCCCCATTTCACAAGGCTTTCTTTGAAGATTGCATAAAGAACTTTAAAAGAGTGTTAGAAAAAAAAAAATGGGGAAATGAAATGAGATCATTGCAAGAAGGAATGAAAAAGTGGAAAAAGAATGCGATGTCCGAAAAAATTTAATTGGCTAATTCCAAAAGGAGCTAAAAAAGGTAATTGAAGAAAATAATAAATTAAAATCTAGATTGAACAAATGGAAGTGAATTATTCCATAAGACTGCAAAAATCAGTCAAACAAAAAAAAAAAAAAAAAAAAAAAAAAAAAAAAAAAAAAAAAAAAAAAGAAAAGAAAAAAATAGAAGAAAATATGAAATACCTCCTAGGAAAAACAATTGACCTGGAAAATAGATCTAGGAGAGAAAATTTAAATATTATTGGGTTTCCTGAAAGCCATGATGAAAAAAAAAAAAAACAGCTTAGAAATTATCTTATGTGAAATCATAAAAGAAAACTGCCCTGATATTTTAGAATTAGAAGGTAAAATAGGCATCAAAAAAATCCACTGATCACCTCCTGAAAGAGACCCCAAAATTAAATCCCCAAGGAATATTGTGGCTAAATTTCAGAATCATCATACCAAGGAAAAGATATTGTAAGCAGCCAGAAAGAAGCAATTTAAATACCCAGGAACCACAATTAGGATTACCCAGGATCTAGCAGCTTGCACCTTAAAGGACTGACAGACCTGGAATCTGATATCTGAAAAACAAAGGAAGTAGGATTACCGCCAAGAGTAAACTATCCAAGGAAAATTAGTATTATCTATCAGGGAAGAAGATGGACATTCAACGATATATCTTTTTTACCTATTTCTAATGAAAATGCCAGAAATGAACAAAAAATTTGATCTCCAAACACAGAACTCAAAAGAAGCATAGAAAAATAAAAAGGAAAGAACTGTTGAGAAATATATTTCTGTTATGGGTATACTTAGAGAATGTAGATATAATTTGATTTTATTATCATAATATGAAAAACAAATTAGAGGTGGAAAGGGGATTATACTGGAAGAAGAGGAAAAAGGAGTTAAAATAAGGGAAATTACATCCCAAGAAAAGGCAAAGAAAGCCTACTATAATTGAAGGAAAGAAGGGAAGGGGATGAGCATTGTGTGAATCTTACTCATTCAGATTTGGCTCAAAGAAAGACTATTATATATAATCGGTTTCACTGAGAAACTTTTCTTACCTTATAGAAAAGTGGGAGGGAAAAGGGGAAAAGGGAAGGGGTAGGCTAAATAGAAGGGAAAACAGAAATAGTAGGGGAAAGGTGTAAGAAAGGGGAGGGTTTCTAAAGGAGGAGGACAGTTTGAGGGAGGTGGTCATCGCAAGCAAAATACTGGGGAGGAGGGAAAGGTGATAGGAAAGAGAAAAGCATAATTTAGGATAAATAAGATGGCAGGAAATACAGAATTAGTTATTTTAACTGTGAATGTGAACGGGATGAATTCCCCCATAAAAGAGAAGTGAGTAGATTAAAAGCCAGAAGCCTACACAATATATTGTTTACAAGAAACACATTTAAAGCATTGTGATACATATAAAGTGAAGGTAAAGAGCTGGAGTAGAATATATTAGGCTTCAAGAGAAGAAAAAAAAAAAAAGCAGGGGTAGCAATACTGATCTCAGATCAAGGAAAAGCAAAGATAGATCTAATTAAAAGAAATAAGAAAGGAAATTATATCTTACTAAAGAATACCATAAATAATGAAGCAATATCAATACTAAGCATATAGGCACCAAGTGGGATAGCTTGGAAATTCCTAGAGGAGAAATTAAGAGAGCTGCAAGAAGAAATAGACAACAAAACTATATACTAGTGGGAGATCTCAACCTTGCTCTCTCAGAAGTAGATAAATCAAACCATAAAATAAATGAGAAAGAAATTAAAGAGGTAAACAAAATGTTAGAAAAGTTAGGTATGCTACATCTTTGGAGAAACTTAAAATGAGATAGAAAGTAGTTTACTTTTCTCTCAGGAGTTTATGGAACTTATACAAAAACTGACCATATATTAAGGCATAAAAATCTCAAAATCTGCCTCAGAAAGGCAGATATAGTAAATGCATTTTTTTCAGATCATGTTGCAATAAAAATCACATGCAATATAAGGCCAGGAGAAAATGGATCAAAAATAATTGGAAACTAAAGAATGAATGATTGAAACAGAAAATCATAGACACACTTAATAATTTCATCCAAGAAAATTATAATAATGAGACAACATACCAGAATTTGTGGAATACAGCAAAAACAGTAATAAGGGGAAATTTTATATCTCTAGATGCTTACTTGTATAAAATAGGAAAGAGAAGATCAATAAATTGGGCTTGCAACTAAAACAGCTAGAAAAAGAACAAAATAAAAACTCCCAATCAAATACCAAAGTTGAAATTCTAAAAATAAAAGGCAAGATTAATAAAATTAAAAGTAAAAATACTATTGAATTAATAAATAAAACTTAGAGTTGGTTTTATGAAAAAAAATGGATAAAACTGGTTAATTTGATTAGTAAAAGAAAAAAGGAAAATCAAATTGTTAGTTGCAAAAATGAAAAGGAAAAACTTTCTACCAATGAAGAGCAAATTAGAGCAATAATTAGTAGTTATTTCACTCAACTTTATGCCAATAAATTTGATAACCTAAGTGAAATGGAGGAATACCTACAAAAATATAGATTTCCCAGATTAATAGAAAAGGAAATAAATTTTAGAAAAAGAAATAAAACAAGCTATTAATTAACTCCCTAAGAAAAAAATCCCCAAGACCAGATGGATTCACATGTGAATTCTATCAAACATTTAAAGAACAATTAACTCCAATGCTATATAAATTATTTGAAAAATTAGAGAACAAAGAATTTCTAACGAAATTCCTTTTATGACACAGGCATGGTACTGATACCTAAACTAGGTAGGTCAAAAACAGAGAAAGAAAATTACAGACCAATCTCCCTAGTGAATATTGATGCAAAAATCTTAAACAAAATAGTAGCAAAGAAATTACAGAAAATCATCCCCAGGATAATACACCATGACAAAGTAGGATTTATACCAGGAATGCAGGGCTGGTTCAATATTAGGAAAAGTATTATCATAATTGACTATATCAATAACCAAATTAGAAAAAAATATGATCATCACAGTAGATGCAGAAAGAGCATTTGATAAAATCCAACATCCATTCTTATTAAAAAACAGTAGAGAGTATAGGAATAAATGGACTTTTTCTTAAAATAGTCAATAGCATCTATTTAAAACCATCAGCAAGCATCATATATAACGGAGATAAACTGGAACCATTCCCAATAAACAAGGTTGTCCACTATCACCATTACTATTTAATATTGTATTAGAAATTGTCACTTTGACAATAAGAGAAGAAAAGAGATTAAAGGAATGAGGTAATGAGAAAAGCAAATTATCACTCTTTGCAGATGATAGGATGGTATACTTAGAGAATCCCAGAGATTCTACTAAAAAAGCTATTAGAAATAATTCATAACTTCAGCAAAATTACAGGATACAAAATAAATACACATATATCATCAGCATTTTTATATATTACCAAAAAATTGCAGCTGCAAGAGATACAAAAAGAAATTCCATTCAAAATAACTGTCGAAAGTATAAAATATTTGGACATCTATCTGACAAGGGAAAGTCAGGAATTATAGAAATAAAACTACAAAACACTTTCTACACAAATAAAGTCAGATATAAATAAATAAATAAAATAAGTCCTCTTGGAAAGATTGAGCAAATATAATAAAGATGACAGTGCTGCCTAAACTAATCTATTTATTTAGTGCTATACCAAATTCCCAAGAAACTATTTTACTGACCTAGAAAAAATAACAACAAAATTCATCTGGAAGAACAAAAGGTCAAGAATGTCAAGGGAATTAATGAAAAAAAAAAATGAAAGTAGTGTAGCTGTGCCAGATCTAAAACTATATCATAAAGCAGTGGTCATCAAAACCATTTGGTACTGGCTAAGAAACAGAGTAACTGATCAATGGAATAGGTTAGGTTTACAGGGCAAAATAGTCAATGACAATAGATGACTATAGCAATCCAGTGTTTGAAAACCCAAAAATCCCAGCTTTTGGGATAAAAAATCTTCTGGGAAAATTGGACGCTAGTATGGCAGAAATTGTGTATTTACCCACCACAAACACTTATACCAAGATAAGGTTGAAATGCATTCATATCTAGACATAATGAATGACATTATAAACAAATTAGAACATAGTATAGTTCACCTCTCAGATCTGTGGGGGAGAAAGGAATTTGTGATCAAAGAAGAACTAGACATTATTATTGATCACAAAATAGATAATTTTGATTATATTATGTTAAAAAGTTTTTGTACAAGCAAAATTAATGCAGATAAGATTAGAAAAGAAGCAATAAACTGAAAAAAACATTTTTACATTCAAAGGTTCTGATAAAGGCCTAATTTTTAAAATATAGCAAATTAACTCAAATTTATAAGAATTCAAGCCATTCTCCAGTTAATAAATGGTCAAAGGATATGAAGAGATAATTTTCAGATGAAGAAATTGAAATTATTTCTAGTCATATGAAAAGGTACTCCAAATTCCTATTGATCAGAGAAATGCAAATTAAGACAACTCTGAGATACTACTACACATTGACCAAGATTGGCTAAGAAGACAGGAAAAGATAATGACCAATGTTGGAAGGGGTGTGGGAAAACTGGGACACTGATACATTGTTGGTGGAACTATGAACAGATCCAACCATTTTTGAGAGCACTTTGGCTCTATGCTCAAAAAGTTATCAAGCTGTGCATACCCTTTGATTCAGCAGTGTTACTAATGGGCTTATATCTCAAAGAGATCTTAACAGAGGAAAAGGGACCCGTGTGTGCAAAAATGTTTGTGGCAGCCCTTTTGGTAGTGGCTAGAAACTGGAAATTGAATGGATGACCATCAATTGGAGAATGGCTGAATAAGTTATGGTATATGAATGTTATGGAATATTATTTTTCTGTAAGAAACAACCAACAGGATGATTTCAGAGAGCCCTGGAGAGACTTGCATGAACTGATGCTAAGTAAGATGAGCAGAACCAACAGACCAATATACATGGCAACAAGACTATATACAATGATCGATTCTGATGGACATGGCTCTCTTCATCAAAGAAAATAATCCCTTAAAAATTGGGATTGAGCAAATGGAATCTCATGACTTAATGTAAAACCAAAAAATAATAAAACAAAACCAAAAGAATATGGGAGAAAAGAGGACAAGTAAAATATCTAATTGTAAATATAACTGACCTAGAAAATAGGTCTCATTTCTCAAACGTAGAGAACAAATCAATTTTATAAAAATAAGCCATTCCCCAGTTCATAAATGATCAAAAGATATAAACAGTTTTTAAATTAAGTAAAGTTATTTATAGCCACATTGAAAATGCTTTAAATCATTGATCGGGGAAATTTGAATTAAAATTATTCTGAGGCACTACCTCAACCTTCTTAAATTGATTAATAAGACAGAAAAGAAAAATGAGAAATAATAAAGGCTATATGGGGGAAATAACAAATTAATGCACTGTGGGTGAAGTTGTGAACTGATACATCTATTTTGTAAATTAATTTGGAACTATGGCCAAAGGGCAATAAAACCATGCATACTCTTTAACTTAGCAATATTACTACTTGGTCTGTATCCAAAACAAGATAAAAAGCTAAAAAGAAAAGGACCTATGTGTACAAAAATTATTTATAGCTGCTCTTTTCTGGTGACAAGGAATTGAAAATTTAGGGACTACCCATCAATTGAGAAAAGGCTGAACAAATTGTGGTATGTGATTGTGATGGACTATTATTTGGTTATAACTAGTGATGAACAGGATACTCTTGGAAAAAACTTGGAAAGACTTACAGAAGCAGATGCAAAATGAAAGGTACTGTGTACAAAATAAGCAATATAATTACTTGAATTTTTTAAACAGATGTTCAAACTTGTTTTTACAAGTAAAAGGAGAAAACACTCAGAATCCTAAAAATGTAGGAAAGAAAGAAAAGACAAGAGAGAGAAAAAGAAAGAAAAGAGAAGAAAAGAACAAGCAAAAAAGAAAGAAAAGAAGGAAGAAAGGAAGGAAGGAAGAAAGGAAGGGAAGAGGAATATCCCTGTTGGAAAATCTTTCAATGAAATATCAGCTTCATACTGAATTTTTCAAAAGGAATATTTATAGGCACCTAAAAACAAACAAACAAAAAATTCAAATTAGAACTCATCTTTTTCTGATTATCTCAAATATCTTCTTAATTTTACTAGATTTTGGGCAGATGGAGGATTTGTACAGATTTTTCATGTCATCCTGGTTGGCAAAGTATTAAAAGGCAAGGCAAGGCAAGCCAAGAAGCATTTATTAAGTGCTTATTATGTTCTAAGCAGGTGGGAATACAAATCTATTCATGGGCAGAAGCCAAAAAGAAAGATAATCTCTGTCCTCAAAAGTTTATATTCTAATGGATAAAGAATGCACACAAAAAAAAGAAGTTTAAAAGCATGGAAGCAAGGTAAAGTTAAGGTACCTGGTTATGGTATCAAAGTTCAGAAAATCATAAAAACTAGCCAGAGGGTTGATGTAATTGTTGCTGTTTGTCTTTCATTCTCCAAGAGGACCTTGCCATCAGGGAAGTGATGCCATGACATGTAAATGAAATGGATTTAAATGACAGAGGTCTGTGCAAGTCACCAGCTTCATTCTCTCCTCAGTAACCATCTGGGTCCACTAGCAAGATAAAGAGCAAAAGGACTAGAGAGGGCTCAATGTAGAGGCAGACTTTGGTCTTTTAAAACTAAGGTTTTGTTTTTTTTTTTTTTTTTTAATACATGACCAAAACATTATTTTGCTGTACAAAAAGAATCAGACTCTGAATTATTGTACAATTAGCTTGTGAAGGAAATCAAAAATGCATGTGTGCATAAATATAGGGATTTGGGAATTCAATGTAATGGTTTTTAGTCATCTCCCAGAGTTCTTTTTCTGGGCATAGCTAGTTCAGTTCATTACTGCTCCATTAGAAATGATTTGGTTGATCTCGTTGCTGAGGATGGCCTGATCCATCAGAACTGGTCATCATCTAGTATTGTTGTTGAAGTATATAATGATCTCCTGGTCCTGCTCATTTCACTCAGCATCAGTTCGTGTAAGTCTCTCCAGGCCTTTCTGAAATCATCCTGTTGGTCATTTCTTACAGAACAGTAATATTCCATAATTTTCATATACCACAATTTATTCAGCCATTCTCCAACTGATGGACATCCATTCAGTTTCCAGTTTCTAGCCATTACAAAAAGGGCTGCCACAAACATTCGTGCACATACAGGTCCCTTTCCCTTCTTTATAAAAAACTAAGGTTTTTTTTAACAGCTTCAGTTTGACTGAGGCCACACAAGTCTGGGAAAAAATAAGGCAAAAAATGGCCTCTTTGACCTAATCAAAAAGAAAAATCAGTCTGGGAGGGAAAGACTCTCAGGGTCTCTGGACAAAACAGAAACAATTTCTATATACATTCCCTGGAGTCAATCAGGGCTCAAAAATTAACAACTGAGGCTTGGCCTAGAACCTATTATTGGCCAAGCAAGGAAACCCAGTGTAATTTGGATTTAAGGTATGGTCCCGAAGAAATCTAGTCAGTAAACCTCAAGATACTTTGGCAAATTTCAGTAACAACCAAAGTAAAAGGAAAGAGAGAGAAAGAAAAAAAGAAAGGAAAGAAGAAAAGAAGAAAAAGAAGGAAAGAAAGAAAAAGAAGATAGGAAAGAAAAAAGAAAAAGAAGATAGGAAACAAGGAAGGAAGGAAAGAAAGAAAGAAAGAAAAGAAAGAAAGGATAAAGGGAGGAAGGAAGGAAGAAAATTCACATTTTGGGGGGAAGATCATTTGTAAAAATGGTAGAATAATCTATGTGAACAGAAGCAAAGGAAGGAAAAGATGAAAAGATAATAGTTTCTATGCCTTTCCCTTTCTCAATGGCATGGGTAAGCAAGAACTGATTATATTAGATATTTATTGAGCAAACTATTAAGTAAATACTATACAAAAACATAACTTTTAAAGGCACATATTCTCCACTCTTAAAAAAATTCATGCACTAATTAAGGATGCAAATGACTCTACTTGGGGATTGCCAGCTGATTTTGTTCATTTCCCTTTCATCTTGCCTAATCAACATTCTAAGAGCATAAGGTCCTAAAAGTAGAATTAAAAAATGCTTCACAAATAACCTAGCCTCACCCTCTCATTTTTCAGGTAAAACTAAGAGCTAATGACTCACCCAAGATTAAAAAAGACATATCAGAGGTGAGATTTAAACCCAAATCTTGATTTCCAGAGAAAATACATTTTCACTCTATCTGTTTATCTACTATTTTAGACATGGAAGCTCTCTGGAGAATTGTGTCTCAGTTAAGACTACCTGGGTTTCACTCCTGTTTTTATACTGGCTATCTGTGTATTTTTGAACAAAGAACACAGCCCTTTAGGGACTCAGTTTTCTCATTTGTATAAAAAAAAATTATTAAGTCTCTTCCACTTTCAAATCTATGATTTTATGCTTTCTCTCTTTCTTTCTTTCTCTCTCTCTCTCTCTCTCTCTCTCTCTTTATCTCTATCTCTGCCTATCTCTGTGTGTATGTGTCTCTCAGTCTCTGTCTCTATCTTTCCTTGTCTGTCTCTTATTCTCTCTGTTTTTCTGTGTCCTTCTGCCTCTCACTGTCTCTGTCTCTCTCTGTCTCTGTCTCTCTCTGTCTCTTTCTTTCTATCCCTCTCTCTCTTTGTCTCTCTCTCCCCCTCTGCCTGCCTCTATCCTCTTTTTCACTATCACTTCCCTTTACTTTCATGATCCCATTTCTTCCTGACACTTCTCCTTTTCCTTTTATCTTTTTTCTCCCAATCTTTCTTTTACCCTTGACTTATACTAAAAATAGGAATTTAATGTGAATAGAACAGACTTTTGTAAATCTAGTAAAGCCTATGACTATATCTAAATATCAGAAGTATACTTAATAATACAGATCACTTTTCTAGGACTCATTTTTACAAGAAGCTAAGGCAGCATTTTCAGTTTCCAAAAGTATCATTCAGCTGTGTAGCTGAGCCATATCAAACCAGGCTGATTGTATTTTGCAGTACCAATTAGATTCATCATGATTATGTAGCCAATGGCCAATATGAGGTCTGTATGATGAATTGCCTATCAATTTTTAAGCCTAATTCCTTTATGTATAGAAGCAGTGCAAGCACATGCTGAATATTTATTACATCCTGGGACTATTTCATACTTATTTCAATTCTTCAAAAGATTAATGATTCCATCTTTGGGAGTGATTTCTTCACAGATACAGATCATATCCCCATTTGACTTCATAGAAGAGCTTGCTAAGATGCTTTTATCTGGGACAAAAAAATAAAAGGCACCTGTTGACCAGGTGCTGATTGATGAGTCTTTCCATCTGGTACTTGAATGCCAGGTATATCAGGCCTATACTAATGCAAAATCTTTCTAACTATGTTGAAACTATCAGTGTTGGTGTTCCTTTGACAAAAGATTCATGAGCTCAACTCATGTTATGCTGGGACTTCTGATCAGCACACTGAACAGAGATATGTTGATACCAGATAAAATTAAATGGCTAGAACTGTTTTTTTTTTTCTTCTTTCCAATTTTTTTTTTGTTAAAACTGATTTTTTAATTTTCCATGTGAGCATGTATACCTAAAAAATGAGAATGCTACAAATCAGGACTTATTTTTTTTTATTCTTGACTATCTAGACTTACTAAAATGGTGGAGAAAATGTTAATAATACAGCAAACTTAAAAGTGTGTTGTGGGTGCACTTTTTAAAAAAGCAGGTTGATAAACATTTACCCTTATGCTTCTGATCTTGGGGGGAAATTCTTTCATGTCATCTTTGAGTGATTTAGTTGGACTATTAGCAACATTTTGAATTTAAACATGTGGATCATCTGTAAAAATGGGAAGAGCTGGAAGGACTGGGGTCAGAAGACTTAGCTGCAGATGAGCCTATTGCTAGAGATCCTGCTGTGCCAGATGTTCTTAAGGAATTTGCTCCTGCTGCAATAGCAGTATTAGCCTGCATGCCAGAGTGAGCATTTGGAATGATCAGTCTGGGCTGCTCAAAAAGCATGTGGAAGCTGAGAAGAGCAGAATCAATGATCCAAGAATTCAATGTCTGGAACTGATCGTATCCTGAATAATTCTTCTTTTCCCTTCAGCCTTCTGCAGTCAATTGATCATCCAATGCTGCCACATCCATATGGTTTTACTAATATATTTCCCCTTAGCTGATTACAGCATTGTTCTATAAGACATCAGTAATGATCATGAAGTTTTACTAGAGATATTTCCTGATTCAATGTGTTTTGTTTTGTTTTAAGGCACAGTGAGTTTTGCATTCTAAAGTGGAACAGGGATGAGTTATAGAATCTTCTCTATTAATTTCAAGTCTATTGGACAACATCTTACCATCTTGCCAAAAGCATATTTTAATCAAGCCTGTTCTTCTGCAAATTAGAGGCATACAGTTGTTCTGACAATTCAATGCATCATTTCTTGTGGGACTAAACACTATGCTGATTTCCTTGTAACTTAATCCATACTGTTTGCTATCTCCTTGTTTTTTATAATAATAAGAAAACAAAGAATGATCAAATGAACATTTATGAAATTTCTACTATGTTCTAGGGAAAAATATTAACAAGAGCAAAAAAATAAGCCCAAAAGGCACTTTATTAAGTGCCTACTATGTACTAGGTATTAACAACAACAACAAAGATATATTGACAATGATAATAATAATTTAAGAAACATTAATTTAATATTTGTTATATATCAGACACTACTACTACTACTATCACCACCACTAGCACTGCAACCAATACAACCACTGCCATCACTGCTATTACTGCTACTGGTGCTATTTCTATAAATACTTGAAAGATTCATGATATCTTCAGAATGGGAACTCCCCCAAAAAAGCAGATTAAAGCCTGTCTATAACAGTAGATAAGCCTAGAGTATTTTCTCTTGCACTTAAATGACAATGATTTATGGGAATTCATACAACTAATAACAGTCAAAGACAGGGAAAACTGTTGTTGTTAATGTTCCTGCTATTGTTGCCATTGTGGTGTTTCTTGCCTTGTTTTCCAGATTTTTGGTTTCCCCTCTTCATTTTCATAGAGGACTAATGATATCAGAAAGATGATGTCTTGACTTGCAAATGAATTAGATTTAACTGGCAGGGTTGGGCAAAGCCAATCAGCTTCACTCTCTCTCCTAGTCATTCTGAGTACAATGGCAAGACAAAAGTCAGAACAATTGATTATGGTTCTAGATGCACTTGATCCAACAGAAATTGGCTTTTTTAAGCTAACGTCTTTCCCAGGTTTCAATTTGTCTAAACCAATACCCATTCACTGATTAAAAACTAAGTAAGGATTGAGGTAAAATATGGCTTAGTTTGCCTTCTCAAAAGAATCAATCTGGAAGGGGAAGATCCTCAAGATCCTGTTTTGACCAAAACAGGGTGAATTACCAGTGCTTAATACAATCTCTAATAGAGAAAGAAGAACTTAATAAAATATTTCTTGATAGACTAATAACTCCTTGCTAAAGGCTCAATACTTTATTTAATAACCCATTGAGCTATTTCTTTATTAATAATGATGATAACTCATTTCTATTGCCTCATAAGGTTTACAGAATACTCAGCCACTCTTTAATGTAGAGGATGAGACTATTATTTCAGTTTTAATAATGGAGGCTTTGCATGACACTACTTTTGCAGTTAGTTGTTGAAAACAGTATTAGAACTCGGGACTTTTGACTTCAAGTAATCTTTTCAATCCTCAACAATCTCTAGTTTCAAAAGCTTTGGATTGCATTGCCCTTTGGAAACAGAGCAAATATAGCCTCAGGGATCAAAATGGTGGCAATATTAATCTTACTATTTTGAAGAAAAAAAGAAGAAAAGGTGTCTGATCTATGTCTGGTTCATGTGAATCAGGACATTAGTAGGAAAGGTTAAATTGTCTCAGAAAGAGATTGATGATTTATATTATTTTCTTTTCTCTTGCTCTTAAAGCAAGCTCTCAAATTTCATCTAATGTACAAAAATAAGCCACTTGTATATGCCTACTTGCTATCTCTAAGTGGTTTTGTTTTTGTTTTTTAAGCTTTTTATTTTCAAAATATATGCACAGTTTTAAACATTCATCCTTGCAAAACCTCGTGTTCCAATTTTTTTCTCCTTCCCTTCCTCTCATCCCTTCCTTTAGACAGCAAATAATATAATATATATTAAAAATGTACAATTCTTCTATACATATTTACACAATCATGATGCTGCACAAGAAAAATCAGATCAAAAAGTTTAAAAATGAGAAAGAAAACAAAAAGCAATCAAACACAACTTGAAGTGTTTTTATTGGGTAAAATGTTATTGTTGTGATATGATACTCATAAAGCTGCTGTCTAGGTATTCAAACTCTCATATTTGCTGTTTTTAAAAGAATTTGCCCAATAAGACCACAATTCAAGGTTTTATGTTTACATGTTGTTTAAAGATCTTAGTGACACAACGTATGGTTTCTTGCCATAGCTGTTTGTTTTATTGTAAGAATCTGTGTGTTTCCCTAATACTATTTACAATTCTGAGTAAATGAAAATTTTTTCTGTGTAGTTAAAGCTCAAGCCAAGGTAGGACAAGAGTAAGAGAGTACCATGTACATTTTGATTCATATCTATTTGATTCACCAAATTAAACTGAAACATGAAGTTTTGATGAGATCAAGGTACCAAATAATGAGGTGTGAGATTTGGGGTGGGATATCCCCTCTGATTGGAGCCTCAGGTCCTATGCAAAAGAATTCGCAAACCCAAATTCTGTGGCCAAAGGAATTTTATTTTCCCTAAGAAGACTGCTTGCTAGAAAGTCAGCCTTCTTAGTGGGCAGCGAATAAGCAAAGGTGAGTTACACTGAGAAGAAAATATCTTCAACAGTGAGCATGGTCTTGTTTAGGACATCTGCAAAGATTTGGGGTTCAAAGTTATCTTTTATTAGCCTTCTGAAGCTTGGCACTTCAATTCAATTCAAAATTGAATGAGATTACTTAACTGGGAGTTTGAGCCACTCAATACTGATTATGCCCCAGGCCTAAATTTCCAGTTGAAAAGAGATTACTTATCTTGGGAGTTTCCCTTGTGAACAGAAGGGTGTGGCCCCTCCCAAGAGTCTGGGAGAGCTTGAGACCCAGAATCACCCTTCTTTCACAGATCAAAGGGAACACAATTTCAAAACCTCCTCAAAGGTTAAAGGGGACATAATTTACATCAGTTTCAGCAAAATCCCATCAATTTTCCTAAAGTACACAGCCAGATTTGAAACAAATTAGAACTTTCACCAATGAGATATCCAAATTTGGATTTATTTAATCCTCAAAATATATATTTCTAAGGCATAAACACCTATAGATTATAAAAAGTCAAATAACCACTGCTCTGTTCTGGTAGACACCCCCACCCTCAACCAAGAGATCTTTGAAAATCTCTAGTTCCTCTCAATCCCCAATAAGAGGAAAACTCTTGGGGTCAATAAATAGTTTACTTTCTTGACTGAACCTCCCCAATTCATGTAACTCATAGTATTAATGAGAGACAAAGTTTTTTTTAGAATTTTTGTTTGTTTTTTTAGGCCACATCATGACTTTGTCCTTTGCTGATGCTTGGCTCCCATTCTTCCTAGGTGCAGAAATCTTTTTACTTAATGACAGTTTCATTTGATCCATTCATTCCACAGACTTTTTCACTTTTGCTTAGAGGAAGAGATTTGGTAAAAGGAACTATTAAGATTCCACAAATTCCTCAATTAGTACAAGCTCTCCTGTCTCAATGATCAAAGATTAGAATTGCAGTGGCTATTAAAAGGAATCTAATCTTTTCCAAACCTCTCATTTTACATATTAGGAAATCATGGCATATAGAGGCCAGTGATTTTCCCAAATTCACACAGTATGTGTTAAAGGCAGAATTCAAATTCAAACTAAAACCTTGCTTCCAAAAGCAAAAATCTTTAAGTTGGGAAGACATTCTTCAGAGAGCCCTTACTGCTTAACAAGCACCTGATTTCCTGCAGTTAGACTTCCTTCATAGATTGAAACCTGTTTAGTAGCTGTCTGACTGAAAAAAAAAAAATGTGCTTTTCTTTCATGCTATAAGAGTTTTCCCTGGAATATAATATATGTGGCTAACAGATTTTGATTTCTTCAGTCCACCCTAGCTCAATTTGCTAATGGGGGAAAGGGGGAAAAAGGGCCAGGAACAAGCCTTTATTAAGCACTTGAGAGAAGTGGAACTGACTAGTTAGGCAATACAATTCTTTTCTTTTTTTTCTTTCCTTTTTTTTTCTTTCCCTTCCATTCTCTCAGTTCACAAAGTATTATAACTTACCTGTGGGTTTTCTGTCCAAAGAAATGTAAATTCAGATAGCTGAAACCTCCCCAGATATCTAGGGATTTGCTGGCTAGGATCTAGGCTAAAACCCATATCACTGCCTCTCATTAATTGGTCAACAATAGGTTCCAGATCAAACCCCACTTGATCATTTTTTGGGCCTCAATTAACTTAGAATGAAATAAAAAGCAGTTTTTTTTTTTCTGTTTAGGCTAAAATTTGTTCCCTACCCCATTGATATTTTTTTTTTAAACTAGGTAAAAATTCCTATTCTCTGCCTCATTTCTTACCTAAATCACTGATTGGATATTGCCTTACCTAAATTAAGACTTACTAAAGATCTTATCTTTTTTTTTTTTAATTATTATTTTTTTTAAAGATAGTGTTAGATGCTGAGTTAAGAAGACTTGAGTTCAAATGTGGCCTCAGATACTTACTAGTTGTGTGAGCGTAGAAAAAAAAAAATTTAACTTCTCTCAGTTTTGTTTCCTCATCTATGAAATGAAGAAAATAAAAGCATCCACCCCACAGGGCTATTCTGAGGATCAAATGATATATATATATATATATATATATATATATATATATATATATATATATATATATATATTTTTTTTTTTTTTTACTTAAAGCTGTTTATTTTCAAAACATATGCATAGATAATTTTAACATTCATCTTTGCAAAACCTTGTGTTTTAAATTTTTTTCCTTCTGAATGGGACTGATTGGATGAAGTTTCCTCAATTTAGGAGACTAGGCCTAAGTTACATGATCCCTATTCCCAGAGCTGGAAGATAACATGGGTTGCAGGAAGTCACATGATCTCTAAAGGTTAAAGACCTTAAGTCAGTTATAGGAAGTAACAGGAAAGGACAGGACCCACAGGAAGCAGACAACATTGGTGACCATTGGTTAAGGATGGTTAATTCCTTTTAATCAATGCAGTGAAAAGGATTGGGACTTTTGCTATTTAAATCCTGACAAGCAGGAAGCTTGTCAGGTTCCACAAGCATGTGGTGAAAGCTAGGATGCTTCCCAGATGTGCTGGGGTCTCTCCCTGCAGAGACTAAATAAATGCTTTCTCTTTGTTCCTGAAGATGTTTAGTTAATTTGGGAAAGAGGGTCTAGGACCGTCCTACACACTTCCCTTTCCCCAACCCCCTCCCCTAGATGGCAAGTAATCCAATATGTTAAAACATGTGCAATTATTCTGTATATATTTCCACAATTATCATAGTGCACAAGAAAAATTGGATCAAAAAGTGAAAAATGATAAAGAAAACAAAATGTAAGCAAACAACAATAAAAAAAGATGAAAATCTTATGTTGTGATCCATACTCAGTCTCCACAATCCTCTTTCTGGGGGCAGATGGTTCTCTCCATTATAAGACCATTGAAACTGGCCTGAATTACCTTACTGTTGAAAAGAACCATCCTCCAACAGAATTATAAAGGTCTTACCTTATAAAGGCCTGGGTCTCCCTCTATATCTAGGGATATCCAGGGCCATGTCTAGTCATCCTAATCTATATCATTGTACCCAGATGGCTCTAGACAAGAAAGTGAAGCTGGTGACTTTGCATAACCCTCCCTTACTCCCAATTCACTTGTATATGATAGCATCACTTCCTTGCTGTTATGGTTCTCTAGGAGAATGAGGGACAAATAAGTAACAGCAGAAGAAACAGCAGTAGCTTTATTAAGGTAGGTATTCTGCTAAGTGCTCTACAAATATTATCTCATTTGATCTTTGTAACAACCTTGGAAGGTTAGAGGGTATCATTACACCCATTTTACAATTGAGGAAACTGAGGCAGGCAGAGTAATTTCCCCAGGATTACAAGTTAATACATATCTGAAGCTGAATTTGAATTTAGACCTTCCTCACTGCAGACTCAATTCATTAGTTATTCCACACTATGTGCCAATGAAATGAGTAAATCCATAGACAAATATCTATTACCTGTTTTGTTTTAATAAGCATTCTAATGACAACACCATTATATACTATGATTAGACACAAACATAAAATATGTAATCATATTTGGTTTTGGTTTTTTCTCTGTATATATTCTAAAAAAAGTAAGGGATGGATATTATTAGTGAAAAAAATGTGTCACAAACTATTCTCCCCATTTGTGTCCTAAACTAATAATTTCCTTAATATTACATATCCTTTTATGTTTTAGCATTCTCAAGGTTACATAGTTTTGATATTCATACTGAATCTTTTATAGCTTTTCCCTGCCTGCTTCAGTAAGCTATAGATCATCTTCTGTATCATACTACAGGAATTTTCCCATTGTTTCCCCTTCCCACATGTAGCCCACTCCATAGCACAACATCTAATTCACTGAATTGAACTTATATCTTCTACATAGAAAGAAACTCTGTCAACGGATCTTCATAGACCCATTGCCTACTGAAGTCAATTCCCCAGTTAACCTAGTTATATAGATGCTTACTTCTCTTTCCTATATTATAGAAGTCAGAATTTCTGGCAAACAATTAGGTGTATAGGGTAGTATAGTGTTATCATGTTTAATTTAAAGGGTCTCTCCCCACATGCCTGGATTTCATGGGATTCTGGGACAATTGCAGAACTGTTCTGGGTGGTGAGATTATCCTAAGATTCTGTAATGGAACTATTACCAGTCGTGCTAGCTTAAAACTTGAAGAACCCCTATGGAGTAGGAAAGATACTTTCACTTATATGTCTTCATGTGCCTGATCTCTGGTTAGAGTTTTCTAAATTCATATTGTTCTGATGAGTCACAGTCACTCTGTATCTTGATCGTAAGTAAATGTCTCATTTTGTTTTCTTTGAGAAAGAAGAACAACCCAGGTAAAAATATTTTCACTAACAACACCATCACCTTACACACACACACACACACACACACACACACACACACACACACACACAATCAAATGAGTGCAAAAGATATTTTAATAGGCTACAAAAGCTTAATTCTTTCCAGAGTACTCAAGATCCCTTTGAATAAATTTAGAGGCTTGAGATTCCACACATCATTATAACTTTCTAGAGGTTCTTTAGATTTGCAACTCCAGCCTGGCACAAGACCAGAATTTCAGTGTTGGATGAGATCTTATGGCCCCATAATCTAAAATCCCCAAGTCATAACTAGCAATCTTGGCATGCAGATCAAGCAGCAACAGCTGGGACAAGTGACAAATTTTTTTTCCACAAAATCAACTGTGTAATTCATTTATATAAACAATGCAAGAAATAATCAAATCATAATGAATAGTGTAGGAAGGAACATAGTTACCATGGTGACTTCAAAGATAAGGATTCTCATCTTTTGAAGGAACCTTGGAGGTCATATTTTCCAACATATGTTATCTGATATCCCCATTATCTCTTGTTCATCAATAAAATCTCTGAGGCTTTTCTCACTCAGACTAAAGGAAGAAAAATAGCACAGAAATGAGAAGTATCTAAACTTGAAGAAAAGAAGTAGAAATGCTAGTTACTTTGGAAAAAAAGAAAATGAAAAAAAAAATTCTTGGGTAGCAGTGAGGGGAAAGTGGAGTACATCTTCTGGATTTCTTTATGGAATAGAGGGATGGATGGAAATTCCAGCCTACTGTTAGCTATCTCTATACCTGGACAGAATACAAACTCCATCTTCCTTATTCTCAGCCAAGATCTGTGATCATGTTCCCTTCTACTTACTTCCTTCTCTGCCAAAAGGGAAAATGTAATAAATGTCTATGGCCACTGAATTTCACAGAACCTAAATTTCCCAGGTTGAACTAATGTCCTGAATATAATGTCTTTCTGAATGATTTTGCTTGTGTATTAAGGAAGTAATCCCTCTGATGGACCTCACCTTGCCACTGGGGAAAGTTGAGAATTCTCTGTGTAGCAGAATAAGTGAAAAAATCTACTTAGGGGATAGAGAACTATCTAGAAAGGATTCTTTTGCAACAAGGCACCTGCAGTAAATGTACAACCAGATTTTGGTGAAACACAATTACTATGTCAACATGAGCCATCCCATAAGAGTTTTAATTTAAGGGAATCACTTAAAAACAAATAATACCATTATTAAAAATTTTCACAAGTAAGGACCCTGTGATAAACAAAGCCACAGAAATTTCTTATTCTCTAAGAAAAACAATGTTACTTTTTTTTGGATTCCTCTTTCTTCTAATAACTTTCTTGAATTTAAAATGAACATATAAAATTTTTCTGCCCTAGCATATTATTATTGTTCCTATGCTTTACAAAAATACTGTCTAGTATTTCAGCTACTTCTTTATCCCCAAGAAAGTAAAAAGTAATAAAAATGTATCACAGGTTGCTTGAATAGATATATTTCTTAAAACCTAAAATATAAACCTAAGGTGGTAGGAATATTGCTCTAGAATTTATTGGCTGTAAAGCTGCAATTCATATCACTTACCAAAACTGGAGTGGGGGGGGGAGGTTATACTTTTTCCTCAGAGGAAATTAAGGAGACTTACAATGGCTTAATAGGAATTATTCTAATATACAACATAGTTATATGAAAAGGAATGATTTAAATTCCTCTCCTCCCTGTCATAACCTTCAAAGATTACTAGGAGTATACCAAGCTAAAGAGCAATGATAGAATGCCCCAGTGACTCAAGAGCTGAATAAACACCTGTTATATTCAGTTTCTTCCCATCAGGGTTTCATTTCAAATATACAGTATTTGGGATCAGTATCACTTGGATTAGTTATACAGAGTAGCAGGGAAATAAACTTAGTAGATTATTCCTGTTGAGCAAATGATCACTATGCCAGTGATCAGGCAAAAGAGCAATCACTGGGTAGCTTACACTCTATCCAAAAACCTTCTTGACCTCACTCTTTTACAATTTCAACAAAAATTAGGTTGAGTATAGTGAATGGATTGAGCATTTGAAGCAACATCCTACAGAGGTATCATGAGGATGTAAAACACTTTACAGACCTTAAAATATTTATTATTATTATTACCCTATAGTCACCAAATCTTCAGCCTGGTGAGAACTTATTTGCTGAGTATTCTAATATCCTCTAGCTGAGCCCAATCAATGTTTACAGAGCAATATAGGAGTATGCCGAAAAAATGTCTAACAAAGTAGAATGTTTGCACACACATGTTAAAATTTAATGTTCATTATTAACATGTAAACTATCAAGAAAATCAAGTTCTGATTTACTGTGATTGTCTGCTTTTGATGTATAAATGCTCACACTAAAAAAAAAAGATGGGCTCTGGCAAGCTTGTTAAACACTTCTGTCAAACAGGTACCACTACTGTTGGAAGCAAGAAATAGAAGCAACCATTAAGATATAGGACATACATCAACTGGAGAATGGCTGAATAAATTGTGGTATATGAATATTATGGAATATTATTGTTCTGTAAGAAATGACCAACAGGATGATTTCAGAAAGGCCTGGAGAGACTTACATGAACTGATGCTGAGTGAAATGAGCAGGACCAGGAGATCATTATATACTTCAACAACAATACTATATGATGACCAGTTCTGATGGATCTGGCCATCCTCAGCAACGAGATCAACCAAATCATTTCCAGTGGAGCAGTAATGAACTGAACCAGCTATGCCCAGAGAAAGAACTCTGGGAGATGACGAAGAACCATTACATTGAATTCCCAATCCCTATATTTTTGCCCAACTGCATTTTTTATTTCCTTCACAAGCTAATTGTACAATATTTCAGAGTCTGATTCTTTTTGTACAGCAAAATAATGGTTTGGTCATGTATACTTATTGTGTATCTAATTTATATTTAAATATATTTAACATCTACTGGTCATCCTGCCATCTGGGGGAGGGGGTGGGGGATAAGAGGTGAAAAATTGGAACAAGAGGTTTGGCAATTGTTAATGCTGTAAAGTTACCCATACATATAACCTGTAAATAAAAGGCTATTAAATAAAATTTTAAAAAAAAAGTGATTTGTACATAAAAAAAAAAAAAAGATATAGGACATAACAATAAAATGATTGACTAGGAGATAATAGGGAAAGACATCAGTCAACAGAGAGCCATCTAGGTATACAGTGGATAGAATAATGGTCCTGGAATCAGGAAGTCTCATCTTTCTAAGTTCAAATCTGGTCTCAAACCCTGACTGGTTATCTGATCCTAGCCAAGTCATTTATCCCTCTTTGCCTCAGTTTCCTCATCTATAAAGTAAGCTAAAGAAATGGCAAACCACTTCATTATCTTTGCCAAGAAAACCTTAAATATGGTCACAAAGTTGGACATAACTGGACAGCAATAAGATATGGATTTAATTTGGACTCTGACACATACTGGCTTAGGGAGTCTGGGCCATTTATTTAATCTTTTAGTCCCTCAAGCAATTCTTTGAGATTAAAAATTGAAAAGAGACTATTTGAATATGTTGTTTCCTTATTAAGACTTCTTCATACTAATAAAAGCACAAATTTATCCCATACAACACACACACACACACACACACACACACACACACACACCAAGAGAGAAGAAAAGGAAAAGGCAGAGGGAGAATAAGAGACACAGAAAGGGTAGGAGGATGCTTAGAACCAAGTCAGAGTTTGTTATTTAACCATCTTCAAATGAGAGTTATAAAGATAAAATAGAAAGAAGGACCACAGGCTCATACAATTTTAGACCTGAAAAGTATAGAAGTCATGGAGGAATTCATCCCAAGGATTCTCATATAAAGAACATTAGCAATGGCTAATATGACTAACTACAATTTCACAAGGGATACAGATCTTTCATCAGTGGCTGCAACATCAAGCTGATAAAAGCTGAGGCCATAATGTTAAATTATCAATGAAAATATTTCTGCAGGAAACTGAAGAACTATGGTCTCAGCTGTATGTTTGATGATCTGAGTTAGTATAGAGAGAAAAAGTGAAGGATTAATTTTTTTTTTACCATGCTCATTACATTCTTCTCAATACTCATAATACTTCAGGAGGCTAATTATCCCCATTTTGCAGATGAGAAAAAGATCTTATCTAAGATTAAAGAGCTAATTATTAGGAGGCCAGGAATTTTTAAGATTAGCACTTATTCTACTAGCTCATTGTGAAGAGGACATAGAAATAATTTATCCAAGCTCTCATTTTACAGATTAGGAAACTGATTTTCAGATTTAGAAATACTGGCTCAAGATGAATACTGAATGGTTAAAAGGCATATAGAATCCACAAAACTCAAGATGCTGAATGAAAATCCTGAACTCTAGAATTATTTGGGCATTTTAAAAATGTAAAATCTATAGAACTTAACTTATGAGTTGCCATGGGTTGTCAAAGTAATTTTAATTAACATTTTGACCAAATTTCTGATTTTTATGAGCCTGTTCAGACTTAGCTAGGATTATCCTGAAATAACAAACATGTAGTCCATCCTGTACTAGGAGAATTCTTGGAGTTCAAAGGTGAATGGCTAGTGCTGGTCCTTTTGAGACGAAACATGAAGTAACAATGACCAATATCTCAAACTACAGTTTCACAGAGGTCAAACATCCAACCCTTTTTATCTACTTGAAGAGTACCATTCTAATTTTATCCCCCAGGCAAGTAACAGGCCAAGTAGATCATTAAATCTATAGTCAGGAAGATTTAAGTTCATATCTGGTCTCAAATTATCTGTGAAACTAGATAAGTCACTCCTCTTCTGCAAAACAGGTATAATAATAGCATTTACCTGCTAGAATTGTTTAAAGAATTTTTTTTAATCACCTCTCACCTAAACTATTATAATCACCTCCTAAGTGATCTCCTGGTTTCAAGACTTTCTATCCTCTAAATAGCTTCTAAAGTCAAAGAATAACTATGATCAAGACACTCCCTATAATCTCCTTCTCAATAAATTAGTTTGTTACTTCTTGAATAAAATTCAAGAATCCATGTTGAGCATTTGAAACCCTGTACAGACTGATTTCAAAATATGATTATAAAATTATATATTACTTCCTTCAAGACCAAGAATAGCTGGAAGCAATGTAGTCAAATCTCCTCCTAACAGATTCTTAAAAATGCAGCAGACCAAATCCTAATGTAGAAATTAAGAAAAAGTTGCAGCAGGTCTTTAGTTTACCACAATTTAGCAGAGAGATAAAGAGAAAGGTCTATAAATCTTGAGGACTGTCCAGAACCATGCTGTGAAGAGTACTCAGGCATTTAGGGAAAACCAGAGCAAAAAGTACATACCTGCACCCCCTCAGACCTGATAAGGCATTGGGATGAGGACAGGATCCAAATGACATCATAGTCTTCCACTACTCTGTCTTGGGTGGCAGATCCAAAACAGAGTGAGAAAGCAACCAATTCAATCAGTTGCATTTCAAAATAGAGAGGCCTTGGATGTAATGAGAAAGGAGGAAGTGCAGAAGTCTCCATCGGTAGGAGCATTAGAGCTGTGGCTCAGACTTTAGCGCAAAGTAAGGTCTCTTTTCCAATACCTATTCTAACCTGGAAAGGAATAACCAGAGCAGGAACTCCAGATCAAAAGAAAGCCTATAATTATGTTGCTCTGAATCAACAGAGCTTTCTAATCAACTAATAAAGGCTGAATCTAGCAGCAATATATATTTTTCTCAGACCCAATCCAAGTAAGAAACTTGCAGAGGTCTGTCAAGAGGGCAAAAAACAGGCTTTATTATGAATTAGACCATTTGGAGGCCAATATTTTAGAATAACACAAAAGTCAATACTTCAAAATAGCAGTCAAACCTATCCTTTAGAAGTGCTAGAAAGCCCAGTCTTGACAATAAGTCTGATATCAGGAAGCTGTCTGGAAGAATGGGAAATAAAAAAATGAACCCCTATTAATGGTGCCAAAGAAGTTCAAATCATACATATAAAAAACACTGGTGCCAAAACATCTTCAAGCATTGATTCACAGTAAAACCACAGCATGACCACAAACAGCTAGAATTCCTAGAAGGAATGAAGCAAAAATAACAAAAGGAGTTTTAACTAATTTTTTAGAAATGGAAATACAGCACATTGGGAAAAAAGAATTAAAAAAAAAAGAGCTGTAGAAAAAAGATTTGGAAAAGAATTAACAGTTTGGCACATGAGGTAAAAAGTTTTGCCCAAGCAACAAATTCACTGAGAATTGAAATGGACCAAACAAAAACCAGTGATTCCATAAGGCAAAAAGTATTAAAACAAAATTAAAAGGCTAGAAAAATAGAAGAAAATTTAAGGTATCACATAGCAAAAAAGTAGCATATTAAAACAAAACCAAAACAAATTATAACAAAACAAAAACAAAGCAAAAAAAAAAAGGTCTGAAAAAAGTTGGAGGGGATGTAAAATAACTCCCAACCTCCCTCCAAAAAATTAAGAATCACTGGACTATTTGGATGGTATAAACAAAAGCCAGCTTACATATAATACTTTAAGAAATCTTAAAAGAAAATTGCCCAGATATTTTAGAAGTATATGACAAGTAAAAAACAGAAAGAATCTATTAATCACCTCTCCTTAAGGAAACCCCACAAATGAAAATTCCCAAGAACAACACACCCCAAATCCAAAGCTTCCAAGTAAAACAATCAATATATATAAATATGCACACATATGTATGCATGTTTTATATATTTCAATCAGCTACAAAGAAAGAATTTAAATACTGAGCAACCACATATGATTTTGCAGCTACTAGAATAAAGGAGTGGAAAACTCATAAATATTATATTTCCAAAGGCAAAGGATATGGGCTTGTGCCAATAATAAATTACCCAGCAAAATTGAATATAATGTTACAGGTGGGTAAAGGGACCTTTTATTAACTAGAAAAACTTCCAAACATGCATGATGAAACACCAGAGTTAATGAAAAACTTTGAAGTACAAACACAGAACTAAAGAAAATGAAGAAAAAATATTAAAAAGATGAATGGGCAATGACAAGGAACTAAACAAGATTAAACTTATTATGTTCAAATATAATGACATGATAAATATGTCCCTTCTGTTATTTATCATCATAAGAGCAGAGAGTGAAAAAGAAGAAAAGTCTTATCTTATCTTTGAAAATAAATTTTAAAATCAATACATATAAAAACATATGTATTGACACATCATATATTTACACATATATGCATATATATGTTACGTGTTACTCTTCTCTATGTATTCTGTGATTTAGACAATCATCTTACTAATCTTCATGATAGTCCATCTTCGAAATAACTGACTTTGTACAGGCTGACTATAAAGTATTTCATCCTTCCCTCCAGCTCATAGATTTTGGAGTTTGCTTCAAAAATGATCAAATGAATTCCTTTTTAAACTTCTAGTAGCCACTTCTCCCAAATCACCTTGTATTTATTTTATTCTTATTTTGTATATGCTTATATCTAGAAGTGTGTTGCTAAATGTTTAACTGGCTCTCCAAAAGTAACTACATATTGTTGGCGTTTTTTCTTCTTTAAAATAATAATATTTCTCTCTGGGAGAAAGCAGGTTTCTTGGGGAGGTTTTCTGGAGGCAGCCTTAGTTTCAGTTAAAAGTAAATAATCACCCAAAATCACAGCCAACTGATAAAAGTTCAGATCTTTTATTGTGTCCTTCAATATAGCCTGTTTAGTTTAGAGGCCTATCTCTCTGCTTGGTTCTAAGAGCTCTTGCAGCTTTGTCCTTGGCTTCTGCCTCTGCTTTCTTCAGCCTCCAGCCAGCACCAAGGCAAAAGATGCAATAAATCTCTCTTGCCTCCGAGAGAGGGCTTGTGGGCTTCCTCCCAGAGTGCTCCTCTCCAGCCCCAGTCAATGTTCTGAAGTAAGGTAAGATTGTCGAGTGGCTCACTGAAGCTCTATTTATGCTGAGTGTAAAAGGCTGACTCTGCCTTCTAGAGGCAGGGATTAAGGGAGGTGTGAATTCAGATATCTCTTTCTAAACCCTGAAATCTCCCAAACATGTGAACTCCAATGAGTACTTAAATATTTCTTGCCTCTATGAGTTCTCTAAAGGTGTGAACACAAGCATCGTTTCTATCAGTTGTACTTAGTACCTTGTTTCAAGTTCTGGCCCATAACATTTTCTCATAGGATCAGATTAATCATACTGAACCATGCTAAATTAGATAATTATTGTCTCTATCAATTCTAATGACTTAAAGTTTGTAAAGATTCCAACAATATGACACATTTTTAAATTTAATATGAATGGTTAGCATTTTCTACAATGCTTTAAATCTATACAATAAAGCAGCATAATCAACAATCATTCAAAGTCCTGATATGTAGTATTTGTTCATTGAACAATTGACCCTAATGACTACATAGGACCTGGTTCCATCAAAGTACTTCTATTGCATGTGGTATTTCTCTATAAGTTTCTTTATTGGAAGTATATTTTCATTTATGTCTTTTTAGCCCTAACACTTAGGATAGTGCTTGAAACATGATAGATAATTAAATAAATGCTTGTAGATAGATTCATTAATTTATCCCTTTCATACTGATCCTTTTCAGTTTTGCAGGACCTATTAAAATCTGTGCTTTATATAGCCTGTAGAACCTATGTCACTTCCATGATATTATGAGATATCAGAGTAATATTGCGGTGAAAGAATGGATGAAAAAATATTAAGTACATATCATTTCCAAAGCACTGGGCTAAATGGTGAGTATACGAATAAAAAATAAATAAAAGTTCCTTCCTTTACAATGCTCACATTTTATTTGGGGAGATAGCACATGGGAGATTTCAATAACAAGTAAGAAAAGTTCCATTGTTCTTAGAGTGAGTTTGCAAAGTATGTTATCGATATTATTCTTTAATTCCATTTCCACTGATAAGATCATACATGGTTCCATTTTTGAATGATTTGAGAATGCCAAAGACTTTGCTGACAACGGGTTTCTTTTCTAGGTTTTCAGTAGATGTGGTTGTAGTACCTGCAGTAATATTTGCCAAGCTGCATCTCCACAGGGATTGTTTGCTAGAGATGATGATGTCTGAGTGTATTGGGATAGAAACAGGGCTATGATGATCATTATTGATTCAAGTTCCTGAGTTACCCCCATTAAGGTGTCAGAATAGATGATGGTCAAGTTGGTAGTAGGGGACTTGCCTTCTATGTCTTTCTCAGAGTACTTTGATGTTTCTGCTATGTTCACTTACCAGCTCTGTGAATGGCAATTGGTTTGCAGTTGATGAGAATGCTGGTCCCTTTTCCATAGGAATTGCTTTCCTGGATAAAAGATGGAAAGACCTTGAATAAACATAAACATTTACCAGCTACTTGGAAGTTTTTTCTTTGAAGGTTTAGAAAATGAAATTTAGGACAAGTGATGGAAAGTTCTACTATGCTCAATGGGTAATAATAATAATAATACCTAATTACTCAAGTAGTTATGAAGTTACTATCATGTTCTAGATACCATGCTAGGAACTAAAGATACAACTACCTATACTAAAAATTATGTATGGACAAGAAGCCTATATTCACATAGAGGAAATATTCATTAAAGTTTGCAAAACACTTTACATATTTTATCGCATTGGAGACACAATCATAGGTTGGGTGCTATCATGCTTTTCTTTCTCTCATTTTCTCTTTCTTTTTTGTCAGAGGAGAAAACTGTGGCTCAAAGAGGTTAATTAATTTGGAAGTCTCACATAATTATGAAGTGACTGAAGAGAGTTTCAAAACACAGGTCTTTCTGACTGCAAGACCAATATTCCAACCACTATACCACACTGCTTATTCAGGTTATAATAATTTTGCCATACCACTGTCCAACATATTGCTCTGGCTGAAAATACTTTTTTTAAATGGTTCAAAAATTTGGCTAATAGTTGCATTGTTAGCTATTCTATTTTTAGATCAGGCTATAGCTATAATTTAAAAAAATGAAAGATACTTCTCTTTAGAATAATGTAGCCAAGGTCACCATATTTCACCTTTATGATGAAATGTAGATTTCCATTAAAAGTTAAGTCTTTCCTTTCTGAAGGTTGAATAGGATGATACTTTAAAAAATTTAAATGGCTAAATTTAGTCCAAATAAAAGAACACTTTATGGGTCTGTTGCCTTTTAATATGATTTTGAATTAGATAAATTTTCATTAACTTTTAACTCTTGTCTCTTATTATTTTCTTTAGCGATAATCAAACAATTGTCAATTGCTGGACTTGGTCATACTGCCGCCTATACTTAACTGTTCTATTTCAGCTGAATTCTTATGGGAAGATGGTCTTATGCTTCCAGATATATGTTTACTAATTAGCTCTTCACAAATGCATCATTGAGTCAGAGCAGTGGACCAATAGATTCAAGTTTATATCTCTGACAGTTGTACAAGATGTTTTATGGAAAAGTATGGTTACTTCAGTTTCACCTCATAAAATTTCCTATTTTTTTCCATATATCCCTAACTTTCTTTATTTCTGATGGACATTAGTGCTATCTAAACATTCTGACAGCTACACAAATAATAGTTTGTCACATTCTTATGGGAGGCAAAAGATCTGTATATTCCTTTGACAGAAATGTATTATCTAATTTAATTACATCATTACTAGGTTATTGTTATCTTGGCACCATCCTTTATATATGAAAGTGGTATAGCTTAACAACAAAGCAGAAGAACATTTATATTTCAGGTAGAGTAGACAGAACGAACTCTGAAGTCTCTTCCTACTCTGAGATTTTGTTAAAAGATCTTCAATGTCCATTGAAAAAAAGTATAATTTACTGATAAGTGCACAGGACTAAAAGGAAAAAGCCTTAGCTTCACCATTAACTTGATGCCAGACCTCAAAGAAATCACTTGACTTCTATATGTTTCAGCATCATTCTCCATCAAACAAGGAGATTGGACTAAATTTGGCTTCTCAGATGTTTAGAGTACTATCATTTTAAGAGTCAGTGACTCAAGGGTTTTACAGATTTATTTTCTCCAGTAGTGAAGATAGTGTGTGACTAAACATGGCAGGAAAAGATATTTACAGATGAAAGAGCCTATAGAGGTCATTAAGAAGTCATTAGTTTGACTCACTTATTTTGTAGGTGAGGAAAAAAAGATATATTAGTAAGGTTGTGGTAATATCATTTTTGTGACAAGTTAAAACAAAAACTTTTGGCTAAATGTGAATCTAAACAAGAGATCTTCTAACTCTAAATTCTTCCATGAACTCTTTCTTATGTGAACAGAAAGGTGAACTTTAAAAAGAGTGGGCCAAATTTCATCTCTGACCATATAGCAGAATGAAATTACTATAGGAAAAGTCTATATCAAGGAAAGAGCACAAAGATTTGAGAACAGAGGGTTTTAGAAAATGGGAAAGGGGAGAGATGGAGAAAGGAAACAAATTAATGAGAAAGATTCCATTCTCTTGTACTCCCATGAACCTAGACAGAATTTTCTCTGCTCATTTGTACATACCCTGTGATCCAGCAGTGTTTTTTGGGCTTATATCCCAAAGAGATCTCAAAGGAGGGAAAGGATCCCACATGTACAAGAATGTTTGTGGCAGCCCTTTTTGTAGTGGCTAGAAACTGGAAACTTAGTGGATACCCATCAGTTAGAGAATGGCTGAATAAATTATGAATGTTTATGGAATGTTATGGAATATTATTGTTCTCAAAGAAATGATCAGCAGAATGATTTCAGCAAAGTCTGGAGAGACTTACATGAATTAATGCTGAGTGAAGTGAACAGAACCAGCATATCATTATACATGGCAACAACAAGACTATATGATGATCAATTCTGATGGACATGGCTCTTTTCAATAGCAAGGTGTTCCTTGCCAGTTCCAACGATCTTGTTCTGAAGAGAGCTATCTACACCCAGGACTGTGGGAACTGAAGATGGATCACAACATAGTATTTTCATTCTATTTGTTGTTTGCTTGTATTTTGTCTTCTTTTTCATTTTTTTTTCTTTTTGATCTGATTTTTCTTGTGCAGCATGATAATTGTAAAAATGTGTATAGAAAAATTGAACTTGTTTAAAATATATTGCATTACTTGCCATCTAGGGGAAGGGGTGGGGGTGGGGAAATTTGGAACACAAGATTTTGCCAAGGTTAATGTTGAAAAATTATATATATATATATATATATATATATATATATATATATGTTTTGAAAAGTGTTCTAGACAGCTATTTGTTCTAACATGCCAACTGGGAATGGTAGAATGAGCTGCCTTATCTGGTCATTTCTTATTCCAGTGATATAGATCTGGTCTCAAATCCTATCTCAAATTTGAGAGTGATCAGTGACATTGGAAAGCCCATAAATAAGAAAAGTTGGGAGGTAGAAATTTCTTTGTCCTTTAATGACTTTGAAGAGCACAATAGAGAACAGTTCTTTACCTGAAAGGCAGAACTAAACTGAGAATTCAGGGTCAGAATAAAGAATATGAAGTTATTGAATCAAGTGCCCAAGGCACCACACACCAATCAATGGACTAGACATATGGTCCTATTTCCCATTTCAGCTCTCCAGTCATGCCATAAATGGGAAAAATCTTAAAACTCCAATCACATACAGCATGCTAAGGAATAGAGCTTTTGCCACTTTCCCAGAAAGGTAATTTCAGCTTAATAGATTTCATTAGATGCTAAAATTAAGGCTGAAAGCATTTCTAACAGCATCACTGGGGAACACAACACAACATGGATTAAAAAAATTGTTTAAACCTAAACTTTTCTTTACTTAGTTCAGTCTCATTACTCTTAGTTTTACCCCCCGGACTACCCTAAACAATTCTTCTCTTCTTCAGTGTTTACATCCTTTCAAACACTTGCATTAATTTAATAAAATCTACAGGAGGGCAGGACCTTTCTTGCTATGTTAGGATATTTAACCTCTGGGGGATGTCTGCTTTCATATAATTATGCATAAATTTCATATTTATACAAATATTTTGTGCCTGCAAGGGGGATAAATGTATCTCATGAATATTCAGTAGTGTCATTTCTCTGAGTAAGACACAAGCATCTTTCTTTTGTGTATACTAAGCACTTGAATGCATAATATTTATATATTTATTTATATGTATATATTTCTCCTCCTCACCCCACCCCTGCTCTCTTTGCATAAAGCTAATGAGATTCAGGGCTTGCCAAAGCAGACATTTATTTTCCAGCATAGAACAACGGCCCAGTGCCTCCATCCAAAGAACATAACTGCATTTTACTTATTCTGATGTGCAATACTTTCTCAGTTTCCTTTTTTGATGAATATTATGCAGTCCACAAAATTAGATGAAAAAAACTAAAAATTTGTTTGGAAGCTTCAGTTAAGTAGAATTGGCAGAAGATAGACGGTCTTCATTTTCTCCTTTATGGGAACAATTTCTTGTAAGAGAGCCTTATGTATGCTCTGTTTGCAAATGCTTTGAGCCACTGCAGTTGTGGTGAAAGGGCAGTCTGACAATTCTGAAAACGTTTACAAAGGTGAAGGTTACAGGTAAATAAAGCCTGCCCACATAGGAAGAATGGAACTAGGACAAACAACTGATAGTACTGGGGCTTCAGATGATCTTGTTACTTTTGGACTCTATTGTATAGTTGTCACAGAGTTTTCTGTAGGATGATGGTAGATTTAAAAGAACTTTGGAAACAATGGGGATCCACAAATGCTTAATAGTTTGTTTGTGCCATAGCTTCACAAAATCACAGAATTTGAGGAGATACCTTTCTAGCCATGTACTCCAATCTGGGACTGATAGAAAACCCACTCCAATAGATCTCAAATGTATTAATCCAGTATCTCCTTGAAGATTTCCTATTGAAGATGGGATGGAATCAGTCACCTGAAATCTTCTCATTTGAAGGTTCTAGTCTTTGGACAGCTTCTCATTACATCCCAAAATTGTTTCTATAATTTTTCACTACTTCTTATTCTATCCCTTAAGTAATATGGAGCATTTATTATTTCTTCTATATGAAAGCAAACCCTTCTTTTCTGAGTTTGCACTTTGTATTTGTCTAAATTCTAAATGGTTTACACTTTAAAAAAAAATTTGATTCCTTCATCTGGTCTTTATATGAGATGAACTCATGGACCTTCAACCATTCTAGCTTCCCTGCTCTGGATGCTATTCTCAAGCTTATCAATGTCCTTCTTAAAATATGTTATCCAGAGTAAATGTATCAGAACAAATACCAAAACTCAGGAAACAGAGGTATTCAATCCATTGTTCTTTTCTATCTCTTTCTATGATTGACTAGATGATGTGTGTGGATCACCAGTCTCATAACAGAAAATAGCCAAAGACAGTACAGGACCATTATTATTGTGGGAATCAAGAAATTCAATTACATTGTGAGTGTAATTGTGAAGAGTGAAGGAAGAATCTGACTATGTAGGACAGTCAAATGCAATACATCTCTTAGCAATAGAATTTGCCTATTTATTAACTGGGTAGAGCTACAATTAAAGTTGAATGGCCTCAATGGTTCTGCCATCCAAGGAATTGGGCTTCTTCCCAATAGTTAAATGGATATTTCTAACTTTGTGCTTCACATTGCTTCACTTTCCAGTGTTATGTTGTTGTTCAATCCTTCCAGTAATGTATGACTCGTTGTGATCCTATTTGGGATTCCTTTGGCAAAGATAATGGAGTTATTTGCCAGTGTAATATAAAGTAACTTTCTCTCCTGATCCTGCAAACCAACTGCTAAGGGTCAATCATTATATCATTCATCTCCTAAAGCCAAGCATCTAGTCATCTGAAGTTACCATACAGACATGTCCCAGAATATCTAGAGTAATGTCTGGCCCTCTTCTGATGTAAGAACACCTAATTCTGAACTATACTTTGTGCTCCTGTGATAACCTTTTTGTCCTTCTACACATAATCTCCATCTTTTTATTTTTGCCCCCTGGTCAATATATTCCAAGCTTACACCTCTGGGTCAGAGGCCCTCTACATTTCTTTTAAAATCTTCAGTTTTCTTCTTCTCAGACTTGAAGTGTTTAGCTGGATGATTTTCTAGTGTTCCTCCCCAACCATTAATTCTCTGAGCCTGACAATGAAGACAGAGTGAAACATGGAAGAGGATACTCAGGATTTTGTAAACTAGGGAGAAAGAGTTATTTAGTGGCATGTTTGTTTGGTAATATACCAGGCACACTGAAATCTACTGGAACATCCTATTCTCTAAGCTATGTTTTCATATTAAAACAGTTGGATCACTTGTTCTCAGAACTTTATTCACTAGAAAGTTATATGGATAATCACTTGAAAAACACATTTTATTTTTCCTTTACTGGAATGTGATTTCTGGTCAAAATATCTGCAGATAATTAAATAGACAATTTGAAAAATATGCACACTGTTAGAAACTGATTAATTTTCTTCTAGGATTTCTTACTTTTACAATGTTCTTTATCCAACATCATGAAAAAAAATCTTTTTTAAGATTAAAGATAACCTTAAAAATAATTCCATACAAGAACTTTATAGATATATAAATTTTATCTCTGAACTTCCTTAGAAATAAAACAGGAAAAATCAACTAGATGATTCACTGCTGTGAGGTTTTCAAAGTAGTATTCATAGTCTGAAGTTGTGACTTAATATTCAGCTTTTGTCTTTTAGAAATTCTAATGTTGGATAACTCTCAGGTGCAATCGCATAGCTCTCAGATTGGCTAAGATGACAGGAAAAGATAATGACAAATGTTGGAGGCAATGTGGGGAAACTGGGACACTACTGTATTGTTGGTAGAGTTATGAATTGATTCAATCATTCTGGCGAGCCATTTGGAACTATGCCGAAAGAGCTATAGAACTGCATACCCTTCAACTCAGTAGAGACACTATTGAATCTGTATAAGGAAACCATAAAGGAGGGAATATGACCCACATGTGCAAAAATGTTTGTAGTAGCTTTTTCTGTGGTAGTAAAGAATTGGAAAATGAGTAGATGCCCATCAATTGAGGAATGACTGAATAAGTTGTGATATATGAAGGTAATGGAATATTACTGTTTTATAAAAAATGATGAACAAGCTGATTTTAAAAAGGTCTGGAAAGATTTGCATGAACTGATGCTGAATGAAACAAGAAAAGCCAGCAATACATTTTACATAGTAACAGAAAGATTGTGTGATGATGGATTATGAAAGTTTTTGTCCTTCTCAGTGTTTCAGTGATCCCAGTCAATCCCAAGATACTTTACATAGAAAATGCCATCTGCATCTAGAAAATGAACTATGGAGACAGAATGCAAATCAACATATGCTATGTTCACTTCTTTTTTCTTTTCTTTTTCTCTCCATCCCATGGTTTTTCCCTTTTATTCTGATTTTTCTCTCCCAACACGATTCATAAAGCAATATGTATTAAATATAAATAAATGGAAAAATTTTAGGGAAAAGAAAGAATATATTGATATTTTCCTGAAAAAAGATTCTAAAGTGAAAATTCTCAGAAATTTTATAGTCAAATCCCAAAGCTCCAAAATCAAGGAGAAAATATTGCAAGCTGTCAAAAAAGAAACAATCAGAAGGCTTGGAATATAATATACTACAGGGCAAAAATCTAAGTAAACTAAGTAAAATTCTTTGAGGAAAAAAAAGATATTTAATTACATTAAGAACTTTAAAGTACCTACATAAAAATTAACTATGAATTAATTCATAAAACTTCATAAACAAATGCATAAAATAGCTCATTTTTGGTGGCAAAAAAAAACAAAAATTAAGGAGAGGCTTATTAATTGGGGTTTATGATTGTGATGGAATACTATTGTGTTATACCGAATACATTTGGTTTTCAGACAAAACTTGGAAAGATTTATATGAACTCAAGCAAAATGAAGTGAGCAGAACCAGAGAACACTGGATACAGAAAGGTATCTTGTATAATGATCAAATCTGAATGACTTCACTCTCCTCAGCAATACCATGAACTAAATCAATTTAAAGGGCTTATAATGAAAAATACTATGCACCTTCAGAGAAAAAACTGATGAAATCTGAATGAGATTTAATCATGCTTTTTATATTTTTTTCTATTTCTTAGTTTAATTTTTGTTTATGTTTTCTTTCAGAAATGATATATGGAAATGTTTTTCATGACTGTATATATATAACCTATATCAAATCAGTTGCCTTCTTAGGCAATTTTTTAAAATTTTTTAAAATTATATTATAGCTTTTTATTTACAAGATATATGCATGGGTATTTTTTCAGCATTGACAATTGCAAAACCTTTTGTTCCAACTTTTCCCCTCTTTCTCCCAACCCCTTCCCCCAGATGGCAGGTTGACCAATACATGTTAAATATATTGAAGTATAAGTTAAATACAATATATGTATATTTGTCCAAACAGTTATTTTGCTGTACAAAAAGAGTCAGACTTTTAAATAGTGTACAATTAGCCTGTGAAGGAAATCAAAAATGCAGGCGGACAAAAATAGAGGGATTGGGAATTTCATATTCATCTCCCAGAGTTCTTTCGCTGGGTGTAGCTAGTTCAGTTCATTACTGCTCTATTGGAACTTATTTGGATCATCTCATTGTTGAAGAGGGCCACGTCCATCAGAATTGATCATCATATAGTATTGTTGTTGAAGTATATAATGATCTCCTGTTCCTGCTCATTTTACTCAGCATCAGTTCATGTAAGTCTCTCCAGGCCTTTCTGAAATCATCCCACTAATCATTTCTTACAAAACAATAATATTCCATAATATTCATATACCACAATTTCTTACTGAATACTAACTTACTTTCTCTTTTCTTACTGAATAATAACATTCTATATTTATAAACCACAATTTATTCAGCCATTATCCAATTGATGGGCATCACTCAGTTTCCAGTTTCTGGCCACTACAAAGAGGGCTGCCACAAACATTTTGGCACTTACAGGTCCCTTTCCCTTCTTTAGTATCTCTTTGGTATATAACTCCAATAGTAACACTGCTGGATCAAAGGATATGAACAGTTTGATAACTTTTTGAGCATAGTTCCAAATTGCTCTCCAGAATAGCTGGATGCATTCACAATTCCACCAGCAATGTATCAGTGTCCCAGTTTTCCCACATCCACTCCAAAATTCCACATTATCTTTCCCTGCCATTCTAGCCAGTCTGACATTATGTAGTAGTATCTCAGAGTTGTCTTAATTTGCATTTCTCTGATTAATTGTGACTTGGAGTATCTGTTCATATGGCTAGAAATAGTTTCAATTTCTTCGGATGAAAATTGTCTTGAAACTCAATCTTTAAAATGAATGTTAAATTGTTTTTCATGAAATTAGAAAAATCTTTTAAAAGAAACAAAAATAATAATTAAAATTTATTAAAAAAAAAAAAAAAGAAAAGTCAGTTAACATTTTCAAGTAACTATTTAAGGAGTAGCCTAGTAGAATGCGAAAAGAATTGTATCCAAAATTAAAGGATCTGTGATTAAATCCCACCTTTTAAAAGACATTATACACATATATATATGGTCTTGTATATTTGTATGCACACATATATATGTAGAGGGATGTGAGTATATTTATGGTGAGTGGGTGTGGGTGTACATATGTGTGTGTGTATGGACACATATATATGTATGTATATATATATACATATATGTATATATATTCTTAGCTCTATTATAAAAATACAAAAGAAGTGAAAATGTATGCTTTATTCTATACTCAGAGTTCATCATTTCCCTCTTGTTGGGCGTGGGATAGCATTTTCATCACTTTGGAATTGTCTTGAAGCATTATCTTGATGAGAGCAAGTCTTTCACAGTTGTTCATCCTACAAATATTGTTGTTACTATATACAATGTTGTGATTACATGAGCTCATATTAGTCTTCTCATGATTTTCTGAAAGCATTCTGCTTATCATTTCTTTTTGCACAATAATATTCTATTTCAATCATATACCACTCATATGTCCTCAATATCCAATTGTATGCCACCATAAAAAGAGCTGTTATATTTTTATACAAATAGGTTCTTTTCCCTCTTCTTTGATCTCTTTGAGTATATTCCTGTATATTCAAACCCTTTAATCACTCTGGGCTTCAGTTCTTCATCTGTAAAATAAAGAGGTTTATGTATCTGGCCTTTGAATTACCTTGCAGCTTTAAATCTCTGATATTACTGTTCTAAATTACAGACAAGATGCTAAATCGCATCAATATAGGAAGTATTCACAATGGGAATTCCTTTGATGAAATCTCAAGCATTGGCCCAGATGCCATTTCTTCTGAATCCATCCAACTAATACTAGAGACATGGAGGGAGAGGAGAGAAAGGGAGAGAGGGGAAGAAAGGGATTGCAAAACAGGGAGAGAGAGGGGAGAGGGAAAGAGAGAGGAAGAAGGGGAGAGAGAGAGAGAGAGAGAGAGAGAGAGAGAGAGAGAGAAAGAGAGAGAGAGAAAGAGAGAGAGAGAGAGAGACTGAGAAAGAGAGAAATGAACAGACAGAAAATTACATTATGCTATCAAAAGGAATTCCAAAAAAGAAAGAATATACTTTAATGATCTCAGAGTCCATAAAACATCATTTCAGATGAGAAAATTGTAATTTTCCTGGTATGGCAATGTGCCAAAAATCCATATAGAAATTTTGGAAGAAAATTGCAATATTTTCCTTTTATAAATAATAATAACCAATTCTAACAGTTACTCTTTATGTGAACTTAGCTAATTCACTTAGTCTAATCTTTCCTATCTGAAAAATGGGTACTATTATCCCTATCTTGTAGAATTTAGGGGCAAGGCTTAAAAGAAATTATACATATATACATATGTATCTGTATATTTGTGGCTATGTTCAGATAGAGTGATAAACAGACAGACAAAGACATAAGTATAATGTGTTTATTTCAAACCTAAAATAGTTATTATTGAGTTCTCTCATCAGAACAAACAGTATTTATGAGAATAGATGACAGCACTAAAATTTCATACAAATTGTGTTAGTGTTCATATAAGATATTAATGAAATGAGTCATTTTCTTCTCACTATAAAGTGGGTATATCTGGTGCTATAATAAATAGAATGAGGGGATGTTTATTGGCAAGATTTGGAATCAAATTCCTGTAAGACACTTAAAGACCCATAAGTTCATAGATTTATGGTGAGAACAAACTAGAGAAATCTTTGGTCCAATCCTTTCATTTTATTAATGAGGAAACTGATGCCAAAAGAGGCTGTGATTTAAAGTTATATAAGTAATAAGAGGAAGAACAGATATCTGTACCCACATTCTCTGACTCTTTCTATCTTTTCTAATGTGTAATGTTGCCTATGGCTGGTTATCTGACCCAGAAAAAGTTCCAGCTTTAGGTTTTTGATCCTTAAACAGGAAGAATGATACTATTTTCTTCACAGTGGTATTAAAGCATCAAATGAATGAATATATTTCAAGCTCTTTGCTGATCATAAATATGATATACAGATGTGATCTGTTATTTTGCCCATAATTTCTCAGTCCAACTCCTTAATTTCGTCCACTTTTCTATCAATTCTTGTGCTATGGTGGACTAGTGGCTGGTAGGGAGTTCAAAGAACTGAAGGGTAAAACATGTTGAAAATCAAAAACTTGGGTGGGGGGGAGGTCTATGAATTAGAATTTATGGCATAGGTTATAACTATCTATGTAAAGTTATCAGAGGCTATCATAAATAGAGTACTAGAAGTTTGCCATAGCAGGCAAGATCACTGTATTTCCCTTAGCAAGATCACTTCCCTATATAGCAAGATAGTAAGATCATGTTCCCTCACTACAAACCTACATATCTCTTTGGTCTTCTCAGAGAAGATAAAGTATTCTTGATTAAAACTCTAGTGATAAGTATTTCATGAACACACCGCATATTTCTTCCTTCTGTTGCCAGAGCTCCAGGAGAGAATCCTTGATTTTAAAAAAATAGAAAATTTCATTCCTAATAAATAGAGCTGTCCCAAAATAGAATAGATTGCTTTAGAGGATTTTCCTCTTCATAGATCTTTTTTAGGAAGAGACAATAGATTGTGCATGCAATGTTGCAAGGATTTGTTTTAATTTTATTTATTTATTAGGTCTTTAGGTCTGAAAGATGCTAGGTAGCCAATGGAATTCCATTCAACTCTAAAATGATGCAATTCAGCAAAGGCCCATGGACTTCCCCCCAAGAGTAAAAGCATGAGTGTCCAATTCTTCATCTTTGTTTAACAAAGATGAGACTTCTAAAATCATTCCATTTGCCTTCTAACTCAGAGGCCCAGCAAGATACAAAGGGAGTATCCCTGACACTAATTCACCACTCAGGTGCCTAGGGTCAACAATCAGTTGGTCTAGCAATCTTTATGCTGTTGCTCAAAATTTTCTCTTAAATTCTAAGGAAGTGCTTTAAGGAGGGAATACCTGGCAGAGAAAAGATAAATCTTATTTACAAAATATTATACAGAAACTCAAAATACAGTATTAAGTACAAAGTAGGTGCTCAGAAATACTTGAGAAACAGAAACTAATTCAAAGTACCTCCATATTGGCTATATTAGCATTTGAAATTTTGACTGATTCAGTACTTCGATATTCTTTCTTGCCCCTTCATTTATTACGATGAGTGTACCAATGATTGCAGTCTTCTACACTAGACCAGTTATTGTTCCATGGTGATTTGCACTTCTGATGTGTTTTTATTTTTGTTGTTATTGTTGTTGTTTTTTCTTCCTTTTAACTCAAATTGTTCAATTTATTTCTAAAGTATGGCAGACTACATGAAGGGATCAAACATCGTGTCTGAAAAACCATAGCATTATATATATTGTAAAGTGATAAAATTATAGGGAGAATATTTAACAGTAGCTAAAAGACTTTTCAGCTTAATAAGTTCTATTCAGTTAACTTGTCATAGTATTTCCTTTAGGCATTTCATCTATAATACCAACTGTAAAAATAAACCCTAGATACAAGGAGACCAGAATTAACTAGAACCCAACTAATCAAAACAATCAAGTCTATCATTTTTGTGCACTCTACATTAATGAGAAAGAAGCAAATGACAAGACAATTAGTTCATATGTTATTTTTTTAAAAGCAACTTCAAAAGTGTGCCCAAGGGTCAATGGAGCTTAATCTTTTTCTCTCACTTCAATTTCCCATATATTTAGTCTAGAAAAAAATGAAAATATTGTTCAGAAAATGATCTTGAAAAAATTATCAAAGTTTTCATTATATTGTACATGCTAAGAGAGGAGATATAATATATATATATATATATATAAACATTTGAAAACAAATTTTTTTTCCTGTTATCACTCATCCAAACAATGTTGTCTTAAGCACATTTCCCATTATTTATCTGAAGAGGCAGATAGGTGGCTCATTAAATAGGGCACTGGATCTAGAGTCAGAAAGACAAGTTTAAATCTGGCTTCAGATAGTTTCTAGTTGTATTATTTTATAAATTGAAGATAATAATAATAACTACCTCCTAGGATTATAGTAAGGATCAAACAAAAATATCTATAAAGTGTTTTGTAAACTTTAAAACACAATACATATCTTATTTTTATAAATGCAATTCACATTCAGAATTCCAGCCATTTTAGTTTTCTTTTATCTTCATCATTTTTGATTTGAAGATTGATGGACAATTACCTGATCACTTTCCTTGTCCGTAAGATTTTATAATTTTCCATACTTTAAATATTATTTTATTATACTTTGAAACCAAATGTATTTTCAGGTAAAAAAAAAAAATCAGAAATATATTTGACTAGCCATGAATGCAACTAATTAATTAACAAAAGCAATAAGGAACTACTCAAAAGTATAAAGATGATGGTAAAAGAGGCTGTAGATTATAAGTGCAGTAAATTAATGAATCACATTTATTAAGGACTTACAGTGTGCTAGGCACTGTTCTAAGTATCTAAGAAACAAAGACCAAAAATTAATAATAATAATAATAATCCCTTACTTCAGGAAGCATACATTCTAATGGAGAAGAAAATATTTAAATAGCTAGATATGTAGAAGATATTTACAGATAAATGAAAATAATAATGCTTGGCATATAGTAGGTATAAATACTTCATGATCGATAAATCTGAGAAATACAAAATCTTAAAGAAAATTAAAGAGTGTTTATTTGTTTTCTGTTAGGTTTTCTTTTCATTTGGAATTAATGTATACACACTCACAAACATGCACAGAAAATTTCCTAGATAGGCAGACTCGGGTCTTTAGACCTGAAAGATCAGGTCTTTAGCTTGGCAAGTCTTGGTTGAAATCAAAATGGACAAGATAAGCAAAACCACAGAAAATAATGATTATTCAGAGTAACAACTACAACCAGGTGTCACTTGAAACCTTAAAAAACAAACATACAATTGAGAGGGAAGAGTTACTTACCTCTCCAGGAGAATTGGGGGTTAGAGGTATAATAGGCACTTATCTGACTGAAAGTGCTACTTAGAAGAAAAAAAAAAAACACAGAAAAACAAAAACAGGAATACTCTCTTCCTGATCCAGACCATTCCATCTGAACTCTTCAATGGCAATAATGTGTAGTTTGGGCTGTCCTGCCATGACTAATGAAGCACAAGAGAGCCCTCAATCATAAAATGGCAAAAATAGAGTAGTCTATATTTCTGGGAATAGAAAAGGTCAACAAGAGGAGAATGGGACAAAGCAGCGGGAGAAGAAAATAGGAAAAGCAATTTTCCTATTTGTATGTTCAGATACACATAGAAAACATAATAGAACTTATCATAAGGTCTTCCTATTGTCTTATGCTGCCTTTTTAACAATTAAGCCATTCCATAGTGTCCAGGCTAACAATTAGGTTTCTGAATGGATTAGGTAGCTCTCACATTGTCTTTAGTTGTGTCATCCAAATAGAACATCAATTCTTTAAGGGTGGGGAATGTTGCCTATATGTATTGTTTAAACATGCTTATATTAGTGATTTTAGAAAATGCTTATGTTAGTAATTTTCATAGAATAGCTTGGACCCATAAGTCAGGATCCAACATGCCTTCTAGTAGAGCATTCCCAAAAAAGTGTGGAGATTGAAGACAGAATATCACTTAGAGGAACAAAAAGTGGGTTAGTTTAGCTAAAATATAGTATTTGTGAAAGATAATGTGAAATCAAACTGAAAAGAAAAATTAATGACAAATTGTGAGGTGCTTCTATGTATTTAATGATTGAAGCAATAGGGGATCATTAGAGTATGATTCAAGAGAGTGATATGCTCAAATCTATGGAGAAAAGTTATTTGATAGTTATATGGAGAATAAATTAGTGAAGGTGTAGGGTGAGATTATAGTCTGGGAAACCAATTTGGACACTATTGGAATTTTCATGGACAGAGGTAATAGGACCTGAACTAACATTGTTTTATGAGTGGAAGGAAGAGGTTGGCTATAAGATATGGGTGATGATCCCTTAGAAGAAGCTACATAGTGTATTTTAATTATGCATACTTTAAAAATATACCCTTTCTTGCCAAGTACTGAACCTTCTGTTCTCATATATAATTCTTAAAGCTTAGATTCACTTCCTTTAATTTTCTTTTACAATCTTTTAACAACCATATGTTTTCCCACCAAGTTATAAGGGAAACGTTTTTACAAAATGGGAATGAATTAGTGGGATAAACTGTGTGGATATATACTAATTATATTATATACATATATATGTTATATACACACATATACATATGATAACATAGTCATATCTATATATACAGATATATATATCATATATATATAATGCTAAACATAAATTGAGTAAATCAGAATTAAAGGAAAAATATTAAAGGAAAATAGTTGAAAGCATCACTATCTTTCTGCTATATATTTCCATTTGAATGTCCTGTACACCTATCAAATTTTACATGTTAAAGAGGGAATTTTTTTAAACCATTTCACTACCTATCTTTCTAACTTCTTTTTGTTCTCTAATACATATTTTTGTTTATTTAGTATCACAATCAGTTTCAAAGTCTTTTTCAGTTCTATATCTATATCTATATCTCTTCATCATCTAAGGGATCATCATTTTCTATGAGAAACAGACCAAAGACAAAATAAAGTATGTTAAAAATATTACTTTAGAAAAAGAAAAGATCTTGTCTGAAAGTGAGATTCCATGAATAGCGGGAAAAACATAAAGAATATTCTACATGATTTACTCTCAGTCAAGGGTATGTTCCAGAATTCTGTTTTAGTCTATCCAAAAAAAACAAATAATCAAAAAACTAACTTTCCTGAACTGATACTGAGTGAAATGAGCAGAAGCAGGTGATCATTGTACATGGCTACAACAAGACTATACGATAATCAATTCTGATGGACATGGCTCTCTTCAACAATGAATTAATTCAAACCAATTCCAATTGTTCAGTAATGAAGAGAGCCATGTATACCCAAGGAGAGGACTGTGGGAACTGAGTATGGACCACAACATAGCATTTTCCCTCTTTCTGTTGTTGTTTGCTTGCATTTTTGTTTTCCTTCTAAGGTGTGTTTTTTTTTTTTTTTCTTTCTAGAACCGATTTTTCTTATGGAGCAAAATAACTATATGGATATGTATACATATATTGGATTTAACATATATTTTAACATGTATTGGAATACCTGCCATCTAGGGGAGTGGGTGGACAGGAGAGGAAAATTTGGAACAGAAGATTTTTCAAGGGTCAGTGTTGAAAAATTATCCATGTACATGTTTTGTAAATAAAAAGCAATAATAAAAAATTAAAAATTAAAAAATAATAATCAAAAAACTACAGATATAATAAATGTTTTGAGGAGGAAATCAGTTAATCAATAAACATTTATTGAGCTTTTATTTATTAAGCTTAATATAGCTATCTGTTGAAGTGAATAGAGCAGGGCCTAGAGTCAGAAAGACCTGAGTTCATTCTAATTCTTACAATTTAAATTCTTACCAGTTCCTGTGTAATTCACCTAACCTCTGTATGTTTCGGTTTCCTCACCTATAAAATGGGCATGATAATATTTACCTTCCAGTACAAAATAAGAATAAAATGAGATAATAATTTTAAATACTTAATGTACTACTTGGTACAGAGTAAGCATTTTGTAAATATTATTATAATTTTATCATATTCAATTTACTTTGCTAAGTGCTTAGCACTTAAAGAAAGGAGGGGAAACACTATCCCTACTCTTGGGAGATTCAAATCTTTATGACAAAGACAGCATGCAAAAAAAACTAAGCACCCACCAAAGACACAGAATAATTGAAAATAATTTCAGAGGGAAGTCATTTGAAAATCATTGCTAATTGTAGGGATGTCCATCAATTGGGTAATGGTTAAATAAGATATGGCATATGATTGCAATAGAATACTACTGTGCTATAAAAAAAAATGATAAACTCAGTGTTCATAGGAAAAAACATAGAAAAACTTGCAGAAAGTGAAGGGTGAAATGAGCAGAACTAGAAAACATTGTATAAAGTAACAGTAATATTGTTTCAAGAATGAATTTGAATGAATAAATTATTTTGCCTTATTATAAATACAAAATAATTTACCATAAAGGAAATATGAAGAAAAACATCTGCATCCAGAGATAGATTTGAATTGATAAATAGAAGTATTTATAGAATAATTTTACATGTGTATGTGTGTCCACATATTTAGAATTAATGGTAGCCAACTCTAGGATCGGAATGGGGGGAAGAAAAAAAGAAATTTAAATGATAAATGTATTATATTTTTAAAAAGAATAGCAAGTTGCATACAGTAAATTTGCATTTTCACAGGAATCATCTTTTTTATTATGCTATGCTATGAGAAATGCTTGTTTGGTTTCAAAAATTTTAAAAAATATTTTTTTTAAAATAGAAAAGTCAATGGAAGACCATTGCCTTTTGTAGATTGTGAGATCTGAGCTGTCTTGAAGGTAGATCTGGACGCCAGGAGGCAGAGAGGAAGGAAGAAAGCATTTTGATCATGGGGAACACTCTGTGAAATGGCATTAGCTTAAGACCTAAGAGTGTTGTGCAAGTAACAGGAAGAATTCAAGTATCACTGAATAACTCTTAAGGCAAATAAATATAAGAAGAGAAGACTAGCAAGATAAGAAGGTACAAGGTTGTAAAAGGCTTTAAAAGATAATATTATTTTGATACTGATGACAATAGGAAGTCAAAAGAGAATATTAAGTAGGCAGGTTGCATAGTTAGACCTGCTTAAAAAAAAAAAAAACAAAAAAACAAAAAAACTCCAGAAAACCACTAACAGCCATATGAAATAAAATTCCAAATTACTAATGATAATAAAAATCTAAATTGAAACCATCAAATTAACTGAGAATAAAAGATGTAAATAGTCAATGTGAGGGAAAAAAAAGTAAAAACAAACAAAAAAAGAAAACACTAGTACATTGTTGGCTAGATGTGAATTAGTAAAATGCTTTGGAAAAGCAATTTGGAACTATTCAAATAACATGAATAAAATGTCCAAATATTTTGATTCAAAGATTCCACTAATAATCTTATACCTGAAGAAAAGAAAGAAAGAAAAATAGATCCCACATACTCCAAAATGTTCATAGTAACACATTTTGTAGTAGCAAAGAACTGGAAACAAAGCAGATGTCTAGGTGATCACTGAACACATTGTGGTAAGAGAATAAAATAGATTTTTACTATATCTTAAGAAAGTATGAATATGAAGATTAGAAAAATATGAGGTAACTTATGTAAAGTGATGAAGAATAAACAGAATGACACCCAGAAAAACAAAATACAAAAAAAAAAAAAAAAAAAAAAAAAACTCCAACAATTGTAAATGAAAAGAAAAACAATTACCATATGTTTTAATGACTAAACTTGGCTACAAAGTAGACATAACAAAATGAATGCATTTGTCTCCATTCTTTGCAGATTTAAATTTAAAGGACTGTACATGTAACATATTTCATTTTGTCAGATTTAGATAGAGTATTGCTGATTTTTTTCATCTTTCTTTTCAAATTATATGAATCAATGACAAGATTTTCATAATTATAATGGAATAGTGAAAATTTTAATATATATGACCACTTTATGGTTTCATGATTTAAAATTTCGAATTCATAATTTGCATGAATTGGAACCTAACTACAATATAAAATAGAGAAATTGTGTTGTCTCAAAAAAAAATGTCAAAGTCACTCTCTACAATGTCATCTAATTCTTAGACCTCAATTAAATAGATAAGGAAATGGTTCTTTCTCCAGTTATCTCAAAAAATATTTGTCCCCCTCAAAAATAAATTTTAAAAATGTTTAAGACAGAGAGGGAAGAAATGGATAAGTCTTTATATAGTATTTACTATATTTTTCATAGTCTACATCCTTTGTATATACTTAAAAACAAACTTTAAACTATTTTTTCTTGTAATTAGTTGCAATATACAAATAAATACATTAGTAAGCATTTATTAAGTACCTACTATTCATCATATCTGATAGCAAGGAACTTATATTCTTTTTACATAGATGAAAATTTACCTTTACATAGGCAACATAGGGCACTATCACCAATATGCTTTTGATTTTGAAATGTGAGACTGTTGTGTAAGCAATTCAATTAGCCATATAGATAAGACTCACATAATATGGTAATGTTTTGAAAATATGTTACCCAGGAAGACAGAAAACTCAAAGTACAGACTGACACCTTGGTAAATAATATGAGGAATTTAGGAATTTCTCTAAGTTACCAATAGCCACACTAATGTTATGAAATTATGTTTTGAAACAGCATGATATCAACATCAGTAAATTATATCAATGTAATAATAAATCTCAGGTACAGAAGACTAATAAGGTAACATTCCCCTTCTCTTAGTAAAGAAGAGCTCTCTGCATTAGCAGTGGCAGAATAAGTTATGTACTATAAAACAAAGTCAGTGTTTGAGGTTATCCTGCTTGTTGTTACTACCAAAAAAAGGCTTCTCTTGAGAGAAGGAGAAATTGAGGAATCATTGTGATATAAAAATATTAATAAAATATTTTTAACAAAGATTTGTTTTGTAAATCAATGGCCCATATGGGGAAAAGGAGAGATAATCAGTGAGTATCTGAAAGCCAATTTAGATTTGAATACCTCCAAATCAGTTTTCAATTCATTTTACAAAACATTGTTACATTATCTCAAAGCAGAGAACAATTACATTAGAGTTTCAAATGTGGAAAATATGATAAAGTTCATTTTTTAAAATCAAGAATAAGGAAAATGGTTTGAGATACCATTTAAACCTAACTTGTAGTTATTAGATGGGGGAGGGGCAAAAAAGTCAATGCTAAATTAATAAAGTATACACTGGTTTTTGGTTAGTTTTTCATTAGAGATTTGATTAGTGCTTCTTATTCCTTGGTTTATCCATTTTTTCAGTGGTTGACTTTGCACTATTATTTCTCCCAGATTTCCATCCATATTTTAAATAAAATGCATATTTGGGAGAAATTTATTCTTGGTGAGATGGAAGTGGTGTGTTGATTTGACATTTTATATTAAGTAGGAGACTATGAGGTAAGTAAATGTAAGAGTGAAATGTAATTCATAAATGGAAGTAATTAAAAATTAATGCTGCTTTTTACAGAAAACCAAGGAGGAAAATAAAATTTTATAGGAACTTCTATTACTTAACTGGGATGATATTTGTAGACTATAGGATTATTAATCATGGATCCTTTTATGTATAATTCAACTTATGACCCTTTGCTTTGATACAGCAGTGACTGATTCCCATTGCTTTGACCATAGCTACCAATGAAGAGAAGAATTTGCAGGCAAATCATTTAACTTCTGCTTGTCTCAATCAGTTACTTCATTTATAAAATATAGATATTAGCACGTAATTCCTGGTATTGCTATGTGGATGAATTAAATAATATTTGTAAATTGCACCACAAACCTTAAAGCACTGTCATCTTCCTTATTTATTATTATTGTTGTTTATATTGCACATTAGTGTACTATTGATGAAACTATGAAATGAACCACCTTCTACAGGAAATATATCCTGATTCCCCTCAGTTACTAGTGTATCACTCCTCCTTCCTCTGGTACCATATAACACTGTATTCTGTATGTATTAATTTTTTTATTCAGTCATTTCAGTCCTGACTCTTTGTGATCCCATTTCTGGTTTTGTTTCTGTTGTTCTTGTTGTTGGCAAAGACCTTTAATTGGCTTGACATTTCCTCCTCCTTCCCCCTCATTTTATAGATGACAATTGAGGCAGAGGTAAGTGATTTACCTAGGGTCATACAGCTAATAAATGTCTGAGACTGGAATTGAATTCATGTCCTTTTTACTCTATACCCAAGATTCTATTCCCTTTGCCACTGATGTATGTTCATGTGTGTGTGTGTGTATGTATACATATATACTTTTGTGTACATTTTTCAGCTTCATAAGGAATGTATTTCATTTCTTCCTTTTCTGTCTGCAGCACCTGGCACAGTTCCTGGAACACTGAAGATTCTTTATACATGATTGTTCATTGCAATTAATATAATCCTTTGAAATAAAAAGCTCTGTAAATTTTAATATTCTCTATAGTTGTAAAGTAGAAGCAGCAATGATGACAATGGTAGAAAACAGAAGGAACCTATCTTAAGGTATCATGGAGAAGTCATTCCCTGTGTTCTGCTGACTTTATTGACAAGAAGTCTGTTTATTATGGTTTCAACATCCTTTATGTATTTATAAGTTGTTATTTTTAATTCTGACAAGTAGTGATTCAGCTTTACTGACATGAGCTGCCATAAATGTCAGATATAGTTCAATTAAGAGACACTATTGGAAATAAACAATATGAACTCCATATCCAAGGTGATCCTACAACATAATCTAAAAACATATTATGACTTGTAGTCATGAAACAGTAGAGACAGTTTTTCAGGAAAAAGATTTATGTCCAAACTAGACTATTGATTCTGAACATGGCATATTTATCTCTGAATAATGATATAGAGTAATCATGCTCTATGCTCTCTATTAGCTCACAAAATTAATTGAAAACTCCAGTCTTAGGTGAAGCAAATAAATAAATTAATTAATTAGCTAAAGTATATTTTTCAGTTTCAAACACTGTCATAAAGAAAGTATACTTCTATGATAATTATATACATATAATTATGTTATATATAACATATATATGTGATGTATATCTTATATAACATATATTCACATACACATATACATCCACATACATGAATGTATAATATTTGTATATTTATATGTGTAGGTATTATATGTGTGTGTAATTATACATGTGCACATACATATATAATTTTAAGATAGAAGGGTAGTCTTTTTTATATCCATCTATTAAAAAATATAAACAATTATCTATTTAGGATTTAGGATAAATGCAGCTTTATCAAGGGTCATTCCCTATCAGCAAAATAATTGCTATATTATGTCAGAAACAGTCATGTCATGAACAAACTTTCAAACTTAATCGCTACAGAAACTATTCTAAAGTTAGCCTCACGGTGAAGTAATAAGTTAAAAGGTAGAAAACAATACATAATAATAATAATTTATTAGAGTATTAAGGTGTGATGACCACATATTTTAAAATCAGCCGGAGTCAGGAATTCAGGTTAAGGGAAAATCTTCAATCTTTATTCTCAGTAGAGGTGAAGAAGGATCAGAGGTGAAGGGAGATCAGAAGTGAAGGGGGGATAGCAATAGCAATGTGCGCAGCTGCTTTAAGAAGCCAGCCAGCAGTCTCTTTCTGCTCTTCTCTCCACCCCTCTGCCTCCACCTACCAAAATCGTCATTTCCTATACAACACATCAGGACTTGCACAAAGAGTGGGCAGGGGCCATTCTTTCTCCAAGCATATATATATTAATAGAGTATGGTCCAATTACTATTTAGCCTCACATGCTTGGGACCTCAGTGCATTAACTCGAGCTTCAGCCCATTACATTAAGGTTTATATATCATCAAATAAATATTATCTCATTTTATTCTCCATCTCATCCTCTCCATTTTACAAATGTGAAATCTGAGATTAAGTGTCTTATCCACATTCACAGTAAGAAAATGTATGAGCCTAGATTTGAATTCATCTTCCTCATACTGGATACAGAATTGTGTCACCTAGGTGACACAGAAAATAGTGTGACTACATTGTATCAGAGGAGTTTAACACATACATATGATACAAAAGTACCTCTTCAGCCTTAATCTCAATCTATTTATATTTCTCTATTCTGATCCACCATATAACTTTTTACCTTTTGCACAAATATATACAAATATACATTAACAATTTTTTTTTGAAAGATAAAGTATCTGTATTGACTGGATAAGAGTGAGGGCTAATTCTTAGAAAAATTTTGAAGTAGAAAAATGTTCTTCATTATTCCTTGTTTTTCTCTTAAAGCCATAGATATGCTGATAAATGTTTAATAATAGACTTTCAAAAATTATGCATGACAAATTTTTAATCTTAATCATTATTAACTTTATCTTCATCACTTTCTTACTTTTAGACAATCAACAAAACAATAAATCAAATACTGATTGGTAATTTTTGCTCATATCTAAGGTGTAAATGTTTGAACTAAAAATATAACAATCAACTTTCATGACCTCTATGATCTGTCTCTAACACATCAATTGATTCTCACTCCCAGAACCCTACCTTTCCCAACAAAAATGTACCTACCTCATTTATGAGGATTGGCTCTGTATTAGCGAATTTATGAACAAATCCTTAGTGAAGTGTTAACAGGATTAATGTGCAATCCCCCCAGGTAATGTATTTGCATTTTAACAGAGCTTTCTTGGAAAGCTTGATCCTTTAATGCAAAGAATAAATTTTATTTGGTTAAAGCACCAGGTCAGAGTAAAGAAGGAGGAGATCTGAGGGGTGAATAAGGAGATCTGAGGGGTCAAGAAGGCCTTTTAGCATACATCATTCACACCATATAGACTATTGCTTCCTATATATTCAGAGTTCCTAAGAAAGGTTCCAATGTGGAAAAAAAGTCAAGAAAGGTGAAGTTAACTAGATTCTTCTGCTCATTTCAAAGTCCCTCTGCTCTATTTTCATGGACCCTACAGGACCAATAGGCACATAAATTCAAGCTGCTCTCATATGTAAGGGGGTGCTTTAAAATTTAAGGTGAAACTAAGTCATCCTTCATTTGCTGAAGATGCATTAAAAAAAAAAAAAAAAGATAGTATGGGGCCCCTGAGACAGAAAGATTTCTTTGCTACTGTTCATCCCAGCAGTAGTAATCTAAAGGTGATGTCTCATAAGTAAAACCCATCACTTCCTTTTGGCTTTTAAAAATTACTTGATGCTGTCAGCCCCAAATTAAATAGCAAATCTATATTGTTTCATAAAATGAACTTAACATGACCTGACAGCTCATCAGAAAGTACTCAGACTTCCTCCTATAACCTGATTTATTTGTAGCTTTTTTGAATAGAACTGCTAAGAAATATATTTATAGCTATAATGTATGCCTATATTAATTGAAGCATATTTCTTTATATCATCTATTAATTTTTACATTTAAAAAGTTATATGCATTTATGACCAGAGAAAGCTTCTTGATTAACACACCATGTAAAAATGAAGTTGTGCACGTGTCTGGTGCTTAGATACAGCATTCTCACGTCTTGCTTTTTCACAGTAAAACACCAAACTTTTCATTGGAAATTTCATCTATGAGAAGGTAATCAGTTTATACTTTAAAAATAATATTCAATGGTTATAAATGTAAAATATGAAAATTGGAAGCGATTTCATAGGCCACCTAGTCTAATTTTTGCAAGAATCTTTTCTATGCTTTGTTTGATAATTAAGCATTCCATGTTTGCTTTTAGACCTCTTACTAAAGGCTAACCTACCACTACACCAGATAAACCATTCTACTTTTAATAGTTCCGTGATGAGATTTGTATCCCCTCAATTCCCAGTGGTGATGAGGTTAGTGGCAATAAGAAAGTTGTTAAAATCTCCTTTTGGTCAGCCACAGGTTTAAAGTGAAAGAATTCACTTATCCCAAACTATTAATGGCAGAAATGAAAGTTTATTATTGGATAGAAACCAGTTTGCTAAGAGACTGACTTCTATGGTGGCAGAGTTCTATTGGGGAAATGGATTCTTGCACTGAGAAAAGACTACCTTCTCAGTGGGCAGAGAGTCCTAGCAAATTGCTTGACCCTCTGCAAAAAGTGAGTCCAGTTACTGCCCTTTTTAAGGAGTCTTCAGGCTTCAAGAAGCCAAGGTTCCCAGGTTTAGATGCTTATCAGTTTCCAGCCCAGATCTCCTATTGGAATTGACAACACTTTGAAGGGGTGCTTTTTGACCATAATTTTTAATTGAATCAAAGGCTCTGGCATCCCCTAAAGATGACTTATCTGGGGAGATATGCCTTCCCCAGGAGGGGCTAAGACTCCAAAAGGGATCACAGATCAAAAGGAAATACAGTTTCAGAGTGATAATCTTAAAGGGAAGACAGCTTCAGTAAAGGGAACAGTTTCCCTCCCCCTTCAATAGTGTAAAAAAAAAAATTCATGTTTACTTGAGGTGAAATACACATTTCTGAAATTTCCAGCTCTTGTTCCTAATTCTCTTCTCGGGTCTCAAAAAGGATAATAAATCTTGTCCTTCTTCCACATAACTATCTTTCACATATTTCAAGAGAGTTAACAGACCCACTTAATCTTGTCTCTAGAATAACTCATTCTAATTCTTTTAACTGATCCAATATGGCAAAATATCAGTGACCTTCACTATCTTTGTCACCCACTTCTGAATGCTTTATGTTGTTCTGGTAGGAGCTTGTAGCACTACAAATTAATTAAGAGTAAAAAGTCTTAGAAAATTCTTTGCCAATAACTAAGTTGAATCCTGAAAGTCTAATTAAGCATACATTTTATAGCATCAAGAGAGAAAAACAGAAAGAGGGAGAAAAAGAGAAAGAGACAGAAACAGAGATACAGAGACACAGAGACAGAGACAAAGGCAAACAGAGACAGAGAATTTCCTTTTAGTGTCAAATAAGTTGGTTGCAAGCCTTCTGTGTATGAAAAAGATAGTACACAATCAAACTATCTTCCCATAGACTTATTAAAGAAGCCAGTGCATACCCTTTGATCCAGCAGTGTTACTACTGGGCTTATATCTTAAAGAGATCATAAAGAAGGGAAAGGGACCTGTATGTGCATGAATGTTTGTGGTAGCCCTTTTTGTAGTGGCTAGAAACTGGAAACTGAGTGGATGCCCATCAATTGGAGAATGGCTGAATAAATTGTGGTATATGAATATTATGGAATATTATTGTTCTTTAAGAAATGACCAACAGGATGATTTCAGAAAGGCCTGGAGAGACTTACACAAACTGATGCTGAGTGAAATGAGCAGGGCTAAGAGATCATTATATACTTCAACAACATACTATATGATGACCAATTCTGATGGACTTGGCCATCCTCAGCAATGAGATCAACCAAATCATTTCCAATGCAGCAGTAATGAACTGAACCAGTTACGCCCAATGAAAGAACTCTGGGAGATGACTAAAAACCATTACATTGAATTCCCATTCCTTATATTTTTGCCTACCTGCATTTTGGATTTCCTTCACAGGCTAATTGTACAATATTTCAGAGTCCAATTCTTTTTGTACAGCAAAATAACGGTTTGGTCATGTATACTTATCGTGTATCTAATTTATATTTTAATATATTTAACATCTACTGGTCATCCTGCCATCTGGGGGAGGGGTGCTGGGAAAGAGGGGAAAAAATGGAACAAGAGGTTTGGCAATTGTCAATGCTGTAAAGTTACCCATACATATAATCTGTAAATAAAAGGCTATTAAATAAAAAAAATAAAAAATAAAAATAAAGAAGCCAGTGAAACAAATGTGAGCCCATATATGGATTAAAGGATTTTAGAGCTGTTAGAGTGCTAAAACTAAATGGTACTATCAGTTTCACCCTTAGTATGGGAAGGATTTCTAAAACAAACTCTGTTCCCCATCAGCCTTCTCCAGTGAAATAGAAAATGTATATTATTATTCTTCAAGTATAACTTCCTATGCTATACATGCGAATTCTTAGAGAATAAATTCAAGTTAAACCAATATCCTGAGAAGATTCTATTTGTATTGCTTTACACAGAAACCTAGACCACAGATATGGACATAGATTGAGTAGATTCAACAGATCATATTGCTGAAAGAAGAACCCATGTCAATGAATTTACAAAGCCAGTGAAATATTTAAGTGATAAACATTTTATATCTGAGGCTATTTAATTTCAGCATAGTATTTAAAGATGGAATTTAAAGATTGGGACTCCAGATCAAAAATTTCAATATACAAATGAAGAAAAAATTTGAGAGAGCCCAGGTGACTTTCTTAAATCGTTGGAAATCTCTATGGTGTCAGCCCTGAAGTCAGGAGGACCTGAGTTCAAATCTGTTCTCAGACAATACTTCCCAGCTGTGTGATCCTAGGTAAGTCACTTAATCCCAATTACCTCAACAAAAAATAAATAAATAAATGAAATAATAAGAAAATCTCCATGGTGTTACCAACCAATTCCACACTATTTCTGAATCTGCAAAGCAAAATCTATTACTTAAAATTCCTTCCACCTTTGGTTTGGGGTCCCAAACTGCTACTGTCTTAGAGCACTAGTAGGTAACCCTGATATATTTGGATTCTAATTCTATCACCTGAAAGTATTATCTTATGAATTCCATCAATTTTTTTTTTCACATTAGTTTTTAGTTTTTAGAAAAACTAAAGAAAAACTTTAGAAAAAGTTTTAGGGGGAAAAAAAAGATTTGTTGAGAAGTTATGAAAATAACAGGTGGTGCAAAACATTCAATATAAAACAGATCCACATTTTCCTCTTAGTCATAGAAAGTCCCTGAGGAAAATGAATTAAGTAGTAGTAAGACATACATGAAGAGAGCACATGTTACACTCTTGATCCTCGAGTACCTAGAAGTCTTTTTGAGGATGTCTTCAAAAAGTTCCCCTTAAGTCTAGTTCCCTGTTGGGCAAGGTCACTAATCTGTTGTAACTGCTATTTTTCACAGCCCCCAACTTTTACTCAGATTCCAGAAAAGAGAAGATATGAATTATATTCTGGTTTCTATAGTGCCTCATTTTCTAAGTTTAGCAACTGCAAAGTTACATCCTTCAACTTACCACCTTGTAAAGCCCACAAGATTGCTGCTCAAAATATCCATTTCAGGGTTGCTTCTCACTTGAATCCTAAGTCCTAGGGTTACTGATACTGGTAGACTAAAACAAAATTAAAATATACTTGGGAAATATTTAACAAAATAAAAATACAAAAGAACAAAGGTAATATTAATATATATTTTTCTAAGTCAATATGTGGCCCCAGTGATCCTTAAGTATTAGTAGTTTTATTACTATTTTAGCTTGACATCACTGCTCTAAAGCCCAGGTTCTTAAACTCTGGGTCATGATCCCATATGAGGTCTCATAATGCAGAGGTCACAAAATTATGATTTATTATCAGTAAAAGTTTAATTTGTATTCCTATTTTATATATGTATTGATCCTGTAAAGCTTTCTCAGACAAAAAGGGGTTGCAAGTGGAAAAAGTTTAAGGAGCTGCCTTGTACTAGAAGACTCTTAATACTTCTGTTTTCTTGATAGGATATTTGTGATCTCCTGAACAAATAAGATTACAACCTGAATGAGTCCATCTTCTAAATATTTGTTGATATAATATCAGGAGAGAATAAACACAAAAGAAACAGGGCCATTATGTGTTCATATATTCATGAGAAGTTAATAGATTAATGAAGCCATTTCCTTCTTTCATATCCAGCTTAACGTAGCCTTTTTACTTAAACAGACAAAGGAAAAGAAATTATAATAAGAATGGATTGTGTACTTCTATATGCATACTCAGTGCTGGTTTAGCAATATCCATAATTTTAGTTAATTCAGTAACACAACCAGTTGCAGACTTTTTTAGCTGTCACATAGTCCCAGTCCCTGAGTCATCAGAATCCAAAACTGACTTCCAAAGTTTCCATATGGTAGCTTTGGTTATTTCAAAGCTTGAAAGTCAGGAAAGAATATATTCTTTTTCTTAAGGACTCACTTATGTCCATTCACTTATGTGGCATTAATAAATCCACTGAAAAAATACAGTTCCCTTACAAGACCCCACACAACTTAAAAATAATCACTCTGTAATAGGTTCTCTAATTTCAGCATTATTGCTTTCCTTTTTTAAATTTTAAAATAAGAGGCTTTGTTATGTCATTGTATCTCTTTTAAAAAATAAAATAACCTTAAATTATGGGGAAAAATTGTCCTTGAATTAGATATTTTTTTAAATCGTAGACTGTGTTAGTTATACTCTATGCCACAGTTTTCCAACAGTGGCTTCCAATTTTTATTTTATACTTCTTTTAATATATCTCCCCCCTCTCCCTTCTTGCTCTACATTTAGCATCAAATTATTCTCAGACTATATCATATTTTGTCTGTTTTCCTCCTCATTTTGGTTCTCTAAATAATTTTGAATCCTAGAGTCACTTCTTAGGGTCCTAGAACCATAACATCACCTAATGCTTAAATCTTGTGACTTTCTTACTTCTTTTAGGTAAAAAAGATAGAGGCAAGAATTTTACTTGCCAGAATGTTTCCCTTCTCAAAATCTTTTGTTTCTGTGCCAGTAATCACATCTCTTCATTTGGAACTTAGATTGGTGTCTACATTCAAATTTTCTCAGGCTATTAGGTACTACAAAGGTACTGAAGCTCAGGCTCTAGTTTTGTTCAACAAATTAAGGAGGTGAGGGAAACAATGACATTATTTTCAACAGATTTGGAGAAATAGTGGAAGATAAGACAGTCTGGTATGGTGTGGTCCATGAGGTGACAAAGAATTACTCATGACTGAATATTTGAAAAACAACAACAATAGAGCATATAAGAAGGGCTTGGATCTGAAACTTCACAAATTGGGTCTATGTGTTTGAAAAATCATTCAAGAAATTCATTTTACTTTTAAAAATGCAATGTAGCTAAAGTAATCCAAATAGACTTTGGACAGAAAATGCTATCTGCATGCAGAAAAAGAACTATTGAGATTAAATGCAAATCAACACATGCTATGTTCACTTCTTTTTTCCTGCCTTTTTTTTTCTTTATCACATGGTTCTTCCCTTTTGTTCTGATTTTTCTCTCCCAACATAATTCATAAAGCAATGTATATTAAAAATAAATAAAATTTTAAAAATGGAATCGGTGTTCCAATGTACCTGAATCCCTTCAAATAGAGAATAAAATGTGATAGACATGCAGAACACATGCCAAATGGAAAAAAATAATGTGCATTTGTCTTTTTCCTATTTTTTTTCCTATCACCACAAAAGAGAGAACAATAAATGCACAGAAAAGCCTAAACAATGTCCTTCTCAGATATTATTTGGAGGAGAAATTCTAACTATTGGAACTCAAATGACTCTTTATAGGATTTCAAAAAAAGGAGTTCACTCAATTCTATCTAAAAGCACTTTGGTTATTTTGCTGGGCATAAACTGAGAGTGTATCTATCCTAGCTCTTATTGCTGGTCTGATTTATTTAGGTTTCATCAGAGTGTTTCTTTAGTTAGCATCTTAAATTTCAAGATTGTCTATTGAACAAGAAGTGATTCAATTTAAAAAAAAAATGTTGTGTTCACTGTAACATTTAACTCCAGGTATAAGGTATAAATTCTGAATTGAGAATTCAAAGGAGAGGGAGAAAGGAAGAGGAACAAAAAAAAATTAAGCCGATAAAATGAAATTTTGGTTTTACAAACTAATGTAATGTACACATTGATTTTTCAATGTAGACTTCCAAAAGTCAAGGGCTTTGTAGGATTTTGAACTTGGGCATAGAGGGAGGGAAAGAGGAAGAGGAAAGAAATGATAAGGGGAGGTGTTTAAAAAACAACATGGAATAGTGGATAAAGTATAAGACTTAAGATGGCGGAGAAGGCACATGCGACTTTCTAGGCTCTCTGATACCCTCACGACCAACATTTAATTCAGCCTCAAAAATAGCACTCCAGGGGTAAAACCCAAATAGACTAGAAATACAACAACTCACCAGCCAAAAAAAATCTGTAATTTCGTCAGAAAAGTTTTGTCCTGAGGGGCCGTGGAGAAGATCAGCCCAAGCAGGGAGGGAACTAGAGAATAGCATATTGTGCAGACTGGGCGGGAGTGGTCTCTGTGGTTAAAAAATTACAGAGCTGACACTGGCATAGACTGATTACTCTGCAAAACAGTATATCAGCAAGAAAGCCACTCTAAAAAATGGCCAGATCCTCACAGGGCCTGGCTGTACACACCCAAAACTGGAAGTGACAGCACAGATCGCAGCACAATCTTACAGCCCCAACCCGCAGTATGGGGCTTTTCCTTGGGGCAGTTGTGAACCTGTACAGCAGAGGGGCACAACCCAGAGCAGCCTCTAATCTCCACAGTGTGGGATCAGCCTGGGCAATAGAACTTTCTCAGGGGGATTTGCTTTAGGGCAGAGACACTTCCAGGCTGAGTGGGGCTATTCACTGGTCAGCCACTAATACCCACAGCCCCACAGGGGGCTGTGGCCTGGGGTAGTGACACTTTCACTGCTTAGTCTGTAGCCTTTGGGCAGTCGCTAAACCATACAGCAAGGTTCTCCACTCAGTACTTCCATACTTTGACCCATGCTGAATCACTTCTGGTTGGGGGAGGGGTAACTTTTACCCAGAGCACTCCCATACCTCACTCCCCAAAGCCTGTTTACATCTGTCCCTGCTTTGCAGAGGAAGTTGGTAACCCCTTTGCCCTGAAGGCAGACCCTAAAGGCTTTTAAAAATGAGTAAAAAAAAATCAAAAGGACGATTGATAGCTTCTATACAGAAAAAGAGCAGGTTTGCAACCCCTAGGAGACTAATAGCAAACAGTCTCCAGACAATACCCCAAAGGGGAATGTTAACTGCCCCCCGTTACAAAATGCTCTCCTAGAAGAGACCATTAAAAGTCTCAAAAGAGAATTAGAAGAAAAATGGGGAAAGGAAAGAGAAGCTTTGTAAGAAAGTAACAACTTCCTGAAATATGAATTGGAAAAGGGAAAGAAATTCCAAGGAAGTGCAGGGAAACAGACTTTGTGAATTGGAAAAAGTAAAAAAAAAAAAAAAAAAAAAATCTCAGGAAAGTAAGATTTGTGAATTGGAAAAGACAAAGAACTTGCAAGAAAATAAGGTCTGTGAATTGGAAAAAGAAAATAATTCACTAAAAAAAAATAAAAATTAGTGAAATGGAAAAAAATTCCATAGAGAAAAACAACTCATTTAAAAACTCAATTGGGCATATACCAAAAAGAAGTTTAAAAAAGCTAATGAAGAAAGTAACTCATTAAAAATCAGAATTGAAGAAATAGAAACTAATGATTCATTGAGACAGCAAGAATCAGTCAAACAAAACCAAAAAAATGATAAATTGGAAAAAAAAAACATGAAATATCTACTTGGAAAAATTACAGACCTGGAAAATAGATCGAGGAGAGATAATCTGAGGATTATTGGACTTTCTGAAAATTATGATGAAAAAAAGAGCCTAGATATCATTTTACAGGAAATCATCAAAGAGAACTGTCCAGAGGTAATAAAACCAGAAGGTAAAATGGGCATTGAAAGAATTCATTGAACACCTTCTGAAAAAGACCCTAAAATAAAAACTCTAAGGAATATTGTGGCCAAATTTCAGAACTATCAGATAAAGAAAAAAAATATTACAAGCAGCCGAAAAAAACAATTCAAATATTGAGGTGTCACAATAAGGATCATCCAAGATCTGGCTGCCTCCACATTAAAGGATCAAAGGGCCTGGAATCTGATATTCCAAAAGGCAAAAGAACTTGGAATGCAGCCAAGAATAAACTACTCAGCCAAGCTGAGCATTTTCTTCTAGGGAAGAAGATGAACATTTTATGAAACAGATGAATTCCATTTGTTTCTAAGGAAAAAGCCAGAGTTAAACAAAAAATCTGATCTCCAACCATAGGACTCAAGAGAAGAAGAAAAAGTAAAAGGAAATCTTGAGAATTGTATTTCTGTTGTGAATACACAAAAAGGCTACATATATAATTTGATTTTACTGCTATAACATAAAAAAAGGGAAGCAGAAATGGAAAAGGGATAATGTCAGAAAAGGGAGAAAAGAGGGATAAAAAGAGGGAAACTACATCCCACGAAGAGGCAAAGGAAACTTATCATATCCGAGGGAATTTAGAGAGGGGGAAGAACATTGTGTGAATCTTACTGTCATCAGAGTTGGCTCTAAAGGAAAATAATTGACATCCTTGTTTTATAGAAAATCTTCTCTCACCTCAAAGGGGGAGAGGAATAGAGAAAATGAAAAGAGTAATAAGCGAAGGATACGAGAAAGGGGAAGAGATTCAAAGGGGAGAGGGAGAGACCCTCTTTAGGAGAGGGTGAGCAGTGTGATACAAGTGGTGCACATAAGTTTAAAACTGGGAAATAGGGTTGGGGGGCAAATAAAATAAAAGCATAATCTGGGGATAATAAGATGGCAGGAAAACAGAATTAGTAATTTTAACCATAAAAGTTAATGGGATGAACTCTCCCATAAAGCGGAGGCAGATAGTAGACTGGATCAAAAGTCAGAACCCTACAATATGTTGTTCGCAGGAAACATATTTAAAGCAGGGAGATACATACAGAGTAAAGGTAAAAGGCTAGAACAGAATCTATTATGCCTCAGGTGAAATCAAAAAAGCAGGCATAGCCATCCTTATCTAGATCAAAGAAAAGCAAAAACTGATCTAATTAAAAGAGATAAGGAAGGAAACTACATCTTGCTAAAGGGTAGCATAGACAACGAAGCAATACCAATACTAAACATATATGCACCAAGTGGTATAGCATCTAACTTCCCAAAGGAGAAGTTAAGAGAGTTACAAGAAGAAATAGACAGCAAAACTGTAATAGTGAGGGATCTCAACCTTGCACTCTCAGAATTAGACAAATCAAACCACAAGAAGAAAGAAATTAAAGAGTTAAATATAATATTAGAAAAAATAGGTATGATAGATCTTTGGAGAAAACTAAATGGAGAGAGAAAGGGATATACTTTCTTCTCAGCAGTTCATGGAACCTATACAAAAATTGACCATATATTAGGACATAAAGACCTCAAAATTAAATGCAGGAAAAAGGAAATAATAAATGCTTTCTTTTCAGATCACAATGCAATAAAAACTACATTCAACAAAAAGTTAGGGATAAATAGATCAAAAAGTAATTGGAAACTAATCTCATCTTAAAGAATGATTGGGTGAAACAGCAAGTTAGAGACACAATTAATAATTTCACTCAAGATAATGACAACGAAGAGATATAATACCCAAATTTGTTCGATGCAGCCAAAGCGGAAATAAGAGGAAATTTTATATCCTTAGAGGCTTACCTGAATAAAATAGAGAAAGAGAAAATTAATGAATTGGGCTTGCAACTCAAAAAGCTAGAAAAAGACCAAATTAAAAATCCCCAATCAAATACTAAATTTGAAATTCTAAAATTAAAAGGAGAAATTAATAATATTGAAAGTAAAAAAAAAATTATTGAACTAATAAATAAAACTAAGAGTTGGTTCTATGAAAAAAAAACAATAAAATAGATAAGCTTTTGGTAAATCGGATTAGAAAAAGGAGGGAGGAAAATCAAATTAGTAGTCTTAAAAATGAAAAGGGAGAACTTTCCACCAATGAAGAGGAAATTAGAGAAATAATAAGGAATTACTTTGCCCAACTTTATGCCAATAAATTTGATAACCTAAGTGAAATAGATGACTACCTTCAAAATATAGGCTTCCCAGATTAACAGAGGAAAAAGTAAATTGCTTAAATAGTTCCATTTCAAAAAAAAAAAAAGAAAGAAAGAAAGAAAGAAATAGAACAACCTATTAATTAGCTCACTAAGAAAAAATCCCCAGGACCAGATGGATTTACATGTGGATTCTACCAAACATTTAAAGAACAATTAGCCCCAATGCTATATAGACTATTTGATAAAATAGGCAATGAAGGAGTCCTACCAAATTCCTTTTATGACACAGACATGGTACAGATACCTATACCAGGTAGGTTGAAAACAGAGAAAGAAAATTATAGACCAGTCTCCCTAATGAATATTAATGCTAAAATCTTAAATAAGAGATTAGCAAAAAGATTACAGAAAATCATCCCCAGCATAATACACCATTATCAAGTAGCATTTATACCAGGAATGCAGATCTGGTTCAATATTAGGAAAACTATCAGTATAATTGGCCATATTAATAACCAAATTAACAAAAACCATATGATCATCTAAATAGATGCAGAAAAAGCATTTGATAAAATCCAACATCCATTCCTATTAAAAACACTTGAAAGTATAGGAATAAATGGACTTTTCCTTAAAATAATCAGTAGCATCTATTTAAAACCATCAGTAAGCATTATATCTAATAAAGAAAAGCTGCAACTATTCCCAGTAAGATCAGGAGTGAAACAAGGTTGACCACTATCACCACCATCACATTATTCAATATTGTATTAGAAATGCTAGCTTTGGCAATAAGAGTTGAGAAAGAGATTAAAGGAATTAGAGTAGGCAATGAGGAAACCAAATTATCACTCTTTGCTGATGATATGATGGTATACTTAGGGAACCCCAGAGATTCTACTAAAAAGTTATTAGAAATAATCCACAACTTTAGCAAAGTTTCAGGATACAAAATAAACCCACATAAGTCATCAGCATTCTTATATATCACTAACAAAATCCAACAGTCAGAGTTACAAAGAGAAATTCCAATTAAAATAACTACTGACAGTATAAAATACTTAGGAATCTATCTGCCAAGGGAAAATCAAAAACTTTATGAGCAAAACTACAAAACACTTTCCACACAAATTAAGTCTGATCTAACAAATTGAAAAAATATTAAATGCTCTTGGATAGGGCGAGAAAATATAATAAAGATGACAATACTACCTAAACTAATCTATTTGTTTAGCGCTATAGCAATCAGACTCCCAAAAAACTATTTTAATGACCTAGAAAAAATATCAACAAAGTTCATATGAAAAACAAAAAGTCAAGAATTTTAAGGGAATTAATGAAAAAAAAAATCAAATGAAGGTGGCCTAGCTGTACCAGATCTAAATAAAGCAGCCATTACCAAAACCATTTGGTATTGGCTAAGAAATAGATTAGTTGATCAGTGGAATAGATTAGTTTCAAAATACAAAACAGTCAATAAACTTAATACTCTAGTGTTTGACAAATGCAGAGACCCCAGCTTTTGGGATAAGAACTTACTGTTTGACAAAAATTGCTGGGGAAATTGGAAACTAGTATGGCAGAAACTAGGCATTGACTCACACTTAACACTGTACACCAAGATAAGATCAAAATGGATTCATGACCTAGGCATAAAGAATGAGATTATAAATAAATTAGAGGAACACAGGATAGTTTACCTCTCAGACCTGTGGAAGAGGAAGGAATTTATGACCAAAGAAGAACTAGAGCTCATTACTGATCACAAAATAGAAAATTTTGATTATATCAAATGGAAAAGTTTTTGTACAAACAAAACTAATGCAGACAAGATTAGAAGGGATGCAATAAACTGGGAAAACATTTTTACAGTCAAAGGTTCTGATAAAGGACTCATTTCCAAAATATATAGAGAATTGCTCTGATTTATAAGAAATCAAGCTATTCTCCAATTGATAAATGGTCAAAGGATATGAACAGACAATTCTCAGATGAAGAAATTTAAATTATTTCTAAGCCATATGAAAAAATGTTCCAAGTCATTATTAATCAGAGAAATGCAAATTAAGACCACTCTGAGATACCACTACACACCAGTCAGACTGACTAGAATGACAGGGAAAGATAATGCAAAATGTTGGAGGGGATGTGGGCAAACAGGAACATTAATATATTGTTGGTGGAATTGTGAATACATCCAACCATTCTGGAAAGCAATTTGGAACTACGCTCAAAAAGTTATCAAACTGTGCATACCCTTTGATGCAGCAGTGTTACTATTGGGCTTATATCCCAAAGAGATCTTAAAGAAAGGAAAGGGACCTGTATGTGCAAGAATGTTTGTGGCAGCCCTCTTTGTAGTGGCCAGAAACTGGAAACTGAGTAGATGCCCATCAATTGGAGAATGGCTGAATAAATTGTGGCATATGAATATTATGGAATATTATTGTTCGGTAAGAAATGACCAACAGGATGATTTCAGAAAGGCCTGGAGAGACTTACACGAACTGATGCTGAGTGAAATGACCAGAGCCAGGAGATCATTACATACTTCAACAGCAATACTAGATGATGACCAGTTCTGATGGACCTGGCCATCCTCAGCAATGAGATCAACCAAATCATTTCCAGTGGAGCAGTAATGAACTGAATCAGTTATGCCCAGTGAAAGAACTCTGGGAGATGACTAAAAACCATTAACTTGAATACCCAATCCCCATATTTTTGCCTGCCTGCATTTTGGATTTCCTTCACTGGTTAATTGTACAATATTTCAGAGTCTGATTTTTTTTTATACAGCAAAATAATGGTTTGGTCATGTATACTTATTTTGTATTTAATTTATTTTTTAATATATTTAACATGTATTGGTCATCCTGCCATCTAGGGGAGGGGGTGGGGGGAAGAAAGGGGGAAAATTGGAACAAAATGTTTGGCAATTATCAATGCTGTAAAATTACCCATGCGTATAACTTGTAAATAAAAAGCTATTTTAAAAAGTTATGTATAAGACTTAGAATCATAAAGATTTGGGTTCACATATGCCTCTTGGTACCACTAGTTGTATAACCATAGGCAAGACACTTAAAATATTTCCTTTTGCCTGTTTTCTTCTTTTTTGTTGTTTTAAATTGGAGATGGTGCCTGTAGTATTTATCTTATAGAATTCTTGTGAAGCTTGAGTAAAACTTTAAATTACATAAATGTCAACCATCACTGTAATTCAGAAAATTTATATTGTGCCACAGTTTCCTTTTATTGTCCTGCCTCAGTTTCCCTAATTGTTCTGCCTCAGTTTCCCTAAGTTGTCTTGCCTCAGTTTGGCTAAATTGTTCTGCCTCAGTTTCTCTAAATTGTTTTGACTCAGTTTCTTGAATTGTTCTGCCTCAATCCCCCTGGTTGCAATGCCCCTTTCTGTTCATTAAGACTGAGATAATCAGGGCTGTAGCTGGCCATCCTGATACTCTAAAAGTTAAAACTCCAGATGTCCTATCTCTAAACTGGTATATTCTATCTCTAAATTCCAGACTTCCTGTCTCTACCTATACATCTCCTTCACTCCCAGTTTATCAGAATTTATGGTTCTATCCCCAACCTGTCAGAACCAGATTGATGGTCCATTTCTGGAAATTCCCGCACTCACCAGAATTTGGACCCTACCCCACTCCCCTGCCTTTGTCTTCCTGATCTTGGAGCTATACATATATATTTCATTAGAATCTCACATTTCTTGCTGATACTAAGGCTGATGATGATGCTGAAGTTGATGCTGCTGCTGCTGAATGCTTTGAGACATCAGCCCTGGGACAAAATGGATCCTTTGGTCCCAGAAAATCTCTCCTTCTCAGAAATCCAAATAAAATATTAAAAACTCTCTAATCTCTATCTTGCCTCAGTTTCTATGGCATTACACTTACAAGGAGAATATGGTTATCAAATGTCATTTCAGCCTTATAGTAATAATAGTGGTACAAATTGGTTTGCGGGTTTCCTTTCTTAAAAGAAAGATAGTCTTTTACTGTACTAACTATGTAGTAAGAAGATCTAATGTCTGAGTTGTGCAAAAGGTTGTACTTTACCTGAGCCAAAAACCTCAGCTTCTCTCTGTCAACTGGGTGGGAAAGTCTCTCCAAAAACTCATTTCTGGCTACCAGAAGTTGCTTGTTTTAGAAAAAAAAAATCATCTAGTCTATTTAATCAATGTACCATATGGCTTCAAGTAAAGCAACACTAAGCAGGTTAAATTCAGGGCTGAAATTTCACTAGGAAATGACATGCATTATATCCTGAGATATTAGTAATATCAAATAAATAGCTTCCAGAGGCAATACTCATGACTTCGGTCCCAACTCTATTCTCCAATATAGATAGGTACTCAATGAACTCAGATGTCACATATTGAGGCCACATAGTTTATTGAGCATAATGAAAATTTAAAAAAAGGCTAAGCATTCATGTCTACCTGGGGCCAAATATTTCTCAATATTTTTTAGAAACTTCCTCTTGTTGTGCCACAGTTCCCTTTTGATGTCCTGACCTAGTTTCCCTAATTGTCCTATTTAGTTACTCTGCCTCAGGTTATAACCTTTCCCCTAATGTTTGATGAGATAAAGATCTACCTCAGTTGCTCTGCCCCAAAACCCCAGGCTATAACCATTCCCTCTTAAATGGTTGATGAGATAAAAGTTTTATATCTTTAAATTATAATCATTCCTCCTTAATGTTTGACAGGATAAAGGTTTATCCATTTTAGATGTCATTAGAATATCAGTATCCTCTCCAGTACCTCCCTTCATTGTGTCATCCTAGGTGCCTCCCCCCATTAGGTTAGCCCCATCCAGGTACCTCCCCATTTATGTCATTGTTCTTGTTATCCTATAAAAAAGCTTGGTTTCTGATACTTAGTGCTGGATTCTTTGAGATGATAGTCTTGTCCCACCTTAGGACCAAGATCCATTTGGTCCCAGTATATCTCTCCATTTAATAAACTATTAACTTGGTCTCTAACCTCTGTCTTGCTCAGTTTCTCCGTCATTACACTCTTAGGTTCCAATTCTTAAGGATTGGAGAGGGAACATTCACAAGCTACAGAGCCTTCTCTCCTCCTTGTATTCTGGTTTCTATGTGAGCGTTAGAGTATGGGCTACCTACAAGCCTTACCTGTGAGAAAAAATTAGTCACTGCTTAGCCAATGGCCTCAGAGTCAATTATGTTCCACAGTTCTTGCTGTTCCAGGCTGCCTGAAGAAAGCCTGGCAATCATGATTCATGATTTCCTGGGTAATGAAAGAAAGAAAATCTCTAAATTGTTAACTAGACTATTCTTTCATTTTCTTTCTCCTACTCAGCAGTTAATGGTCAATTTGAGTGCCCATCCTGCAATTCTGGTAGGGGGAGGTATATTTTAACTTACCAGTTCTCTTTCTCCTGAAATCATTATCTTCAGGCACAAAATGTGTAAGGTAAATAATGATTAGCATTTAAGCATTCTAAGATTTATTCCTTTTAGGTTTGCAAAGCATTTTACAAGCGGTACCTCATTTGATCCTCACAACAATCCTGTGAGGATGTGTTATTATTATTATTTTAATTTTATATTTGAAGAAATTGAACCAGCCAGAGGTTCAAAGACTAGGATCATAAATCTACAAATGCCTGAGACCTCCTGACTCCATATCCAGTACTCTATTCATTGTGCCACCTAATTTAAATAACGCAAAGATAAAAAGGATCCATGAACAGACTTAAAAATGTGATCTGTGCTGGTTTCCTGTCACACAACTTTGTTATGAATATGATGATCAAAGTTACCATCACCATCCCAATCAACATCATCATAATAAGAAAAATAATCTTTATACAGATACAAAAAGAACATTCCCCCAAATCCCAAAGTTATAAAGAGAAATATTCTAAATTTTGTAATAATTGGACAAGTCACCCTGAACCTCCACAACTATTTTTTAGCTGCTTTTACGATTAATTCTATTCTGAACTCAAGGCCTAGCAATATACTGCAAATGTATTAAATAACAAAATATAGTGAAAATGATGCAGTAAATGATATCCAAGTGGGAATGTATTTTCTATTCAAAATATCTTACCAACATTATAGTGTCAAGAACAATTAATGTCAAGAATCAATGTCAAGAACAATTAATATGTAACAATTTTCAGGAAGACAATTTAAAGCCATTATGATTTTGTTTAACCTTATGTCCCTTATGATCAATCTTAAATAAAACAAAAAACAGCTTCCACTTTTAAAAAGGAGATGAACTAAAGTTTTTATTCATTTAATTACATAGGTAAAATAAAAGCATATCAATGGCTTGTACATATCATGTACATATCATGAAATCTTTTATCAGTTATTTCAAACTTTTATTTGATCTTGATAAATGTAAAGTTCTCCAATGTACTCTAAAGAAAGATAAAGAATAAAAACTTCAAGCCTGAATCTAGAAATAGAATTGAATCCCATAAGAAAACATACCAATTTCATGGTATTCTACAACAGTCCATAGAGTGTAAATTCATCAATTTATCTATAAGTAAATTTGTTAAGAGATTTAGTGGCATCCTGAAATCACAAATGGATAGAATATGTTTAAAGAAATTAAGATCTAAGGAATTTGTAATACTAAAATATGCCATAATAATTTTGAAATGTACCTTTAAAAAAAAATACTGATGTAATATGATTTTGTGGTCCCCTGGTTTTAAGGCAATAAGTTAGTGATTCGAAATTCTCTGCCTCAGGAAACTCCCATAGCCAATCTTAGATAGCTTCTGGCCACTTAAATAGCTTAGACTACTTCTTAGATAGTTTCTGGCCTCAGTATAGTACCGCAGATCAAACTCTTGAGACAATAGTAAATAAAAACACTCCTCAATTCATTGCTGACTAGTAATCTTGTCAGTAATAATCTGGTCAAGGGAACCAAATTCCCAAGACCACTCTTTCTTGCCTATGAGGCATAGAATTAGCAAATTTATGATTGAAAGCTGAATAAATGTATCTCCTTGCCTCTTTTTCTCTACTGAATTCCCTTAGTTATTTCTATCATTCTGTCTGCTACTAAAGAAAAACCTAGAATAATTTCAATGAGCCTACGGGCAATGACTTTATATGCTAATACTTTTTAAGTTTTCAACTACCAAAAACCAAAAACAATATATTTATCTAGATATGTAAATATTCCACAAAACAAGTTCAGTAAACTGGTCAGTCATCAAGCACAGTATTTACTATGTCAAGCACTATGCTAAATACTGCAAATATAAATACCAGTAGAAAGAGTCCTTGCCCTTAAGGAATTTGCATTTAAGTATGTCTAGACAACACCTTAAAAAAAAGCTGAAAAGAGTATTGGAGAAAGGAGTGAAAAGTGCCTGTCCCAAAAGCCTGAGTAGGGCAAGCCCTGAATTCCTCTGCATGAGATTTGGAAGGCCTGGACATCTTCACTAAATGTGGGGTTATTTCCAATGTAGAATTTTAAAATTTTAGGCTGAAGAACTGGGGACATTTTCAAGGAAATAAGGAGTACAGTCTGGTGAGAAATGAATTAGATATAAAGGAATGATATCAAGATAGAGATTCAGTCCAGTGTCATTCTTTCTGAACTCCATTGAATAAGATGAAAAAAATATATGTGAAAAATATAATTTTATATAATAATCATCAGTAATAATTGATAATTTTAACTTTTAGTGGAGTTTTAAGCTACAATGATAACATTTCTATGGTGCTTATTGTGTCAGTGTGCTAAGTGCTTTGCAATTATTATTTCATTTGATATTCATAGTAACTATGGAAGAGGATTATCTTTATTTTGTAGATGAGAAAACAGGCACATAGACATTAAATGATTTATTCATAGTCTTATAGCTATTATCAATAGTGTATGGCTACTAGGGGAAACATAGCAGTAATGAGGTTCCCCTGATCTTAGAATGCTTTTATTTTAACAATTTGTCAATGATTCTAAAGTCTTCAGGCCTTAGGATAGTCCTACAAATATTGCTGACTATCAGGTAGATAATCTGCTGGTCAGTGATAACCAAATTTTGGAGACAATAGTGAATAGACCATTCCTCTGTTCTACCTCTGGGCCATAAAATTAGCATATTGGTAACATGAAAAACTGAATAAATTTGTCTTCTTGTTCCTGGCAATTAAAAACTCATTTCTTTACAGAAGTCCTGCCATGCCATGCAATGCCAAAGAAACTCTTTGTTCCTGGAATAGCAAGCCTCTGTCCACTGGGATGATATTCTTTTCCAGTGCTACCCTCTCTGTATCCTCACCTCAGAATTTTGTTGGCATTTCTCTAGACTTAATTTCTCTGTCAGACTTTGCTACTAAGGATCTCAGCTCTTCTATTCTTGCATAGTAAAGGCTTTTGCATAGTATGCAAAGTATTCTTGCATACTAGGGAAATCCAAGGGAGTATCAGTTCCTACACTGTAGTATTCAGATAGGGCTCTAGCTTCTTTCACACCTGTTATTTTTTCCATACAAACAGCTGCAAGTGTCCCAGGACACTCTCAAAACCCTGGAATTATGTTCATGAAACTGTACGGTTATTTAGCTAACTTCCAAATGCCAATAATAAATCTCTTTTATTAATCTAGGTTTCCAGGTTTAAAAATTCCTTTACAGAAAACCTCTGTGCCACCAAAAGGGGTTTCCCCAAAATTCCCTACCCTTGTGCCAAATCCCAACGGGGTGCAGGGGAGCTAAACCTCTCCATTTGGTTCCCTGAACCCGAACCTGCCACTAGACCATATCATTTAACTCCCTGATCACCAGAAACCCTAATCTCATTTTGGTTCTCCAATCTAGACCTTATCATTTGGTTCCCTGAAAGGGAACCCCAAAACCTAAACCTCATCAATATCAATCTGTGACCTCAACCTTTTGGGCTCTTCTTTTGAATCTCAACATTATTAAGTGTCTGATGCTAGATTTGAACTCATCATCACCTAGTATATTAAAGTTTTAATAGCTTACACTTCACCAAGACTTTTAAGAAAACATGCATACTTTAAAGGCTGCAAAATTCTTAATATGCATCATCTCATTTGAACCTAAAAACAACCATACTTAAGTACTATTGTAATGCCGGAGAAACTGAGGCAAGATAGAGATTATAGAGATATTTAATATTTTATTTGAAAGGGAGAGATTTACTAGGACCAAATGGATGCATGGTTTGGTCCCTGGGCTGAATGAGACTATGTCTCCAATAATCCAGCAAACAATGTGAGTTCACAATGACATATATACACATGGCTCAGACATAGGGGGTAGACTGAGGCAGGGGAGGAGTCAGGGTACCAAGAGCAGGAAAGGACTATCAATCTAGTTCTGACAGGATGAGAGGGAGACCTGGGGGACATCTGATAAATTGGAATTACAGAATGGGGAGAGGCACCCAACGTTCTGATGATGCCTAAAATAGAAGGTCTTTCTCCTTATGGGGATCATCATGATTAGGAGGGAGGGATGGTGTTGCAGGGTTGACCAGAACAATTAGGAACTGAGGCAGAACAATTCAAGGAAACCAAGGCAGGACAATTCAGGGAAACTAAGTCAGGATAATTAGGGAAACTGAGTCAGGATAATAAAAGAGAACTGTGGCACAACACTATAAGTATTATTGGTATCCTTTTGTAGATGAAAGTCAGAAAGGTAAAGAAGTTTACCCAAGGTTATCCTTTCTGCTATTAAGCAACACTCACAAAGATACTTAATACCAGAATATTAAAAATGTACTAGGGAAATCCAAGGGAGTATCAGTACCTACACTATAGTATTCAGATAGGTCTCTAGCTTCTTTCACACCTGTTATTTTTTCCATACAAATAGCTGCAAGTGTCCCAGAACACTCTCAAAACCCTGGAATTATGCTCATGAAACTGTACGGTTATTTAGTTAATCATCTGCTTTTCAGGAGCAATACAGTATGTGTGCTTATAATTTTTTTGGCATTCAAATGGTTATGCATGTTGAGGTTCAAAAGGGATCCCAAAAGGTTAGGGGTCACAGACCAGTGTAATTTGTGTCTCAAAAGATTTTGTAGGCTTGAATCCATCTCCAAGTCAATGGGCAAAGTCAATTGTAATTGGAACACCAAAAGAAGCAGGCTAAGTTCCAAAAGAATTTAGCAAAGAACCTACAGGTAGGTTTGAAGGGTGATCTATTCACTATTCTTTCAGGAACTTGATTATCACTGACCTACAGATTATCTATCTGACAATCAGTAATGTTTGTAGAACTATTCTAAGGACAGAAGATTTTAGAATCATTGACAGATGATTAGGACAGAAGCACTTTAAGGGCAAGGGTCCTTAAAATTATTGCTATATTTCTCCTAGAAGCTGTTCCCTATCATGTCCATAGTAGATTGTACTGAAATGCCATCTGCAGTCTTACACCTATCTTCCAGAATGATAGATCCTATACACAAATTAGCTTTTTACCTGACTTCTAGATTAGTGATAATTTTTTTTACATTCTCTCTCAATCCATCTTTTTTATTTTTTTATTTCATACACATATATATTATATATAATGTGTTTTAAATTTTTTTCTTGATTGCTCCTCCTTCCTCTGAGGAATATGAGTAGGCTGTAAATGTGTGCCTCCAGACACCTAGACAAAAGCAGCAATCTTAATTAGTCAAATTAAAACAGTAAGACATATCCGATTATCCCTTTTTAGTCTAAACCAGCTTCTAAAATGACAACTGATGTAAAAATAATTAAACCAAGACAGACTGGAAAAAGAGGAGAAGTAATGTATTTAGATTTTGAAGAGAAGTAATTAGTTTTGGCAGGTTATTTATTTATGTAAATTGAAAAATTAGCGGTACTAGGCAGAGGCGGTGCATTCAAGTGTCTGTATCTCTGGCTCAACATCAAGAAAGAAAAAGTTACTGTAAAAAAGTGACAAGATGCATTTCAAGTACCAGGAGACTTTAAAATTATTATGTTTTTAAGGAAGACAGATTCTCAAAGCAAACAGAATTGGAAGTCTTGGAAATAACATAATCTTTTCCAAAGTCTATTCCAAAGGGTAAAACAATTTCACTAACTTCATGAAATGAATTTTCTATAATGCAAAGATGGTTTTGTAGTGGTTTGTTTGTTTTGTTTTTTTCCAGATTCTTCCAGTTTTTTCCCCCCCAATTCTGATTCCCATGAATGGAAGTTATTTTCTTTCCGAATGACTTTTTTGTAAGTGATAGATATGAACAAATGTATCCAATATATGTGCTAACTTGCAAAAATTTCACATTGCCACAATTGGCCATTAAGAGCAGAGTTCAGATTCCTTTCCAGTCAAAAAAGATAAGGAATATAAAATGAAAAATATTGTCAAACTATTCAAGCAAAGGATGCTAGCAATAAGAATGGAGTGGGCATAGGGAAAGGCAATTCAGATATTGTCAGATTACCTAAAACAGATAGTAAGAGCCAAGGAACAAAATTCAGAGGGAATCACATTTTATTCAAGTGGAAGATGCTGAAGAGGGTACCATGAGGAAGGAACAAAGGAAATTAAGGTAGAAGACAGATTAGATGAGTCCTTCTGTTATGCCACAGTCTCTTTTGAACTGTTCTATGAGTTTCTCTTATCTCAGTCTCCTTAACTATTTCTCTTAGTTGTAACCCCCCTTCTGGTCCATTAAGATTGGGGACCATTTACTCTAAGATTATACATTGTTAGCAAGATAAACAAAAGAGTAGACCTCCTGACTCTTTCTGTCCTCAAAACCTCACTGATATCTTTATCTCTGTGTATTCAGACATCCTGTCTCTAGGTTTTTAGAATTTATGGTCTCCCCCCATCCTGACAGAAATTTTTCAGAGCTTCTTATCCCTTCTTTGTTTCTAAAAGGTATTTAAGAAGTTGGGTTTCTCCTATTCATTGCTGGAGGGCTACTGGATGAAGCATGCTGGATTCTTTGAGATGATAGTCTCCTCCAATCCTGGGACCAACATGGTTTCCTTGGTTCCAGTATATCTTTATCTCTGTCTGACTGGATAATTTGAGACGAGAGTCCTGTCCAGTCAATTATACTCTCCAATTAACAAAATATTAAAAAACTCTCTAATCTCTCTCCTACCTCAGTTTCTCCGGCATTACACTTCCTTTTATGCCTTTGCTCAAAAACTACTTTTCTGCCTACCTCAAAATATTTTCTTCATTCATCTATATATTAAATAATTCTTTCTCTTTTTTAAGGCTTAACTCTAATCCAACATCTTCATTTTATAAAGAAATTAAGAATCAGAGAGAGGAAAGTGACTCATTTATGATAACCTAATCAGTTATTGCCAAGGTATTTATGTTTACTTGAAACAAAGGATGAGTAAAGTGCTTTCTCTTTTTTTCACAATGCATGGGTATGATGGGCAGAAATTACATAGAATCTAAGAAAACTTATTATCCACTGACTAAGGACCTTTATCCCTTTCTTTGCTTTAAATTGTTTTCCTTGTCATTGTTCCTCATCCTTTCAATAAGAATGCAAAACTTAAGGGGTGTCAGTAGCATTGTAAACAGGTTCACTAAATTGTAAATAGGTGTTGCCACTACCCATAAACATTCATTGACACAACAAGGATTGCACAATTTACTGAAAATACTGTGTGACTATGAACAGTTTCTTCAAGTTGCAGAATTGTCAGATATTGGTAGTGTGACTCAGTATTTATAAAATAAGAAACATCCCTTCCAAATCACATGGTTATATATCTAACAGAGATAATTATGATAAACTCCAAAAGATACCATACATTCCTATTAATAATGACATGTTGTACAGCACTTCAGAAGCATCAATATTTGTAATGGGCTGAGGTTTGAGTTGATGCACTGAGGTCCCAAGTACATGAGGCTAAATAGTAATTGGGCTATACTCTATTAATATACATGATTGGATAAAGAATGGTCCCTGCCCACTCTCCCTGCAAGTCCTGATGTGTTGTACAGGAAATGACGATTTTGGTGGATGGAGGCAGAGAGAGACAGGAAGAGAACCTGGGAGAGATTGGACCTGGGTTCCATACTCCTAGCTGCTGGTCGTGTGGCTGCTGGTCTAGCTAGCTTCTTGACTCAGCTACACACATTGTTATTGCCAATTCTCTTCCACCTCCGATCCTTCTTCACTGAGAATAAAGATAGACGATTTTCCCCTAACCTGAATTCCTGACTCTGGCTGATTTTAAAATACGTGATCTTCACATTTGGTGCCCAATGGTGGGAACCAAGGACTGAAGAAGTCTCCGGTCACCAGGAACTTGGGTGAGTATTGTTAATAGACAAACAGGGAACTTATTTTCTTAAAAACTAAACCAGTAATCTTTTTTTGGCTAAAATGGGACAAATGCTAGCTAAAGACTCTCCATCCCCGCCCCCAACCCCTTCAACCCTTTCAACCCCACCCACTAGTGGTGCTATAGAAAGCATGCTTAAGTTGATAGAAGGACAAGGGCTACTTATAACTTGGGAACAGGTAGCTAGACTTGTGGGTACATTAAACCGCATCTCCCCTTGGTTCCTAGAGCAGAAGCAGATCTCTTGAGATAACTGGTCCCTGGTTGGACAACAGTTGTCCATGTATTACAGTGAAAATAGTGCTCATTCAATTTCCATCAAGGCATTTTATTTATACAATATAATTCAGTTAGTACTAAGAAACCCTACCCCTAGAAGAAAGAAAAAACCCATTGCTCCTGCTCAGAGTAGCCAAATAGGGAGGCCTGATATTAAGGAGGAAGGCAATGAAGAGATTAATGACCATATCCCCACAGGGCATGGAGACTTAAGTGAGCAAGGGTGTGGTGACTTTCCACCTCAGGAGGCAACTTCAGCCCCACCTCAGGAGCAACTGATTGACTCTACTCCATCAACTCCACCCTCCGGGATGGAGACAGCACCAGCACCTCCCCCCCAGTATCCAATTATGAGTAGATTACAAGAGGGCTTAATGAAGGCCAAAGAAAAGGGCATGGACGTCGTCGGGGAGCTCCAGCCACATATCTTTCCTGTAATTTCCCAGTTTAATGCCTCCGGTCAACAAAGTCGAAGATATGCCCCTTTTAACATAGAAATCATCAAAGACTTAAAAAAGGCTTGCACTCTTTATGAGGCTACATCAGCTTATGTTAAGATGCTATTACAGAATTTGAATTTTGAAATCTTGACTCCTAATGACTGGAAATCTATAGCAAGGGTATGCCTAGAACCTGGAAAAAATTACATGTGGCTTTCTGAATATAGTGAGCTCTGTAGGATACAAGCCCAACAAAATACTCAAAATGCTGTTCATGCTGCGATCACCTATGACCTAACAGGTATAGGTCCCTATGCAGATGTCATTGCACAGATTAATTATTCAGTAGCAGCATATGAGCAAATTGCTTCTAATGCTATCAAAGGATGGTTTTGATTCACAATAAAAATGACAAAGGTGAGGCCTTCACAAAAATAACACAAGAGCCAGATGAACCCTTTGCTGACTTTGAGGGACGTTTGCAGACTGCTATCACAAGAACTAATGGGGAAAATTCATCAACAGATGTTTTAATAAGGCAACTTGCTAAGGAAAATGCTAATGAGGTGTGCAGAAGGATTATACTAGGACTGCACAAGGATGCTCCTTTAGAGGAGTTCATAAGACGCTGTGCCACAGTGGGCACAAATGCCTTTTATAGCCAGACTATGATGCAGACTTCCCAAGATCCCAACATGGGTAGACAGGGTCCCTTCCGGCAAGGGACTTCTAGAGAGACACGTCAATGCTTTCAGTGTGGTTAAGTAGGGCATCTGAAAGCTCAATGTTGGTATAGAGGCAGAGTGAAAGCAGGTGGGAGAACAAGACCCAATACCCCATGTCCAAAATGCAATGAGGCTTCCATTAGGCTTCAGAATGAGACAGGTTCAGGAAACAGGATGAGGGCCCAGCCCCAGGAGCCCAGGCAAAAACATTTGGGGCATGATGGCGCAATGGTGCACCAGAGAGTGCCTAGAAGTCCAATACCCAGACATGACCAATCAGCCAGGAAGCCATATGATGGGAGAAAGGGATTACACAATCAATCAGCCAGGAAGCAACCTGATGGGAGAAAGGGATTACAATTAGGGAGAATAGAGTTGTATGCAGCTGAGACAACTGAGATACCCCTGGAGAGGTGAAATCTGTTCCTCTCCAGCCTATGGTCCCCCTCCAGGCACAGTCTTGACCATTTCACCTCCTGAGGATATGTACAAAACAGTGTCCATCCCACACTGATGTGGGAAACTGGGAAATGTGAGACAATATCCCAGTCACCAATACAGGCAGACAATTGTGACTTATCACCCAGGAGAAATAGTAGCATCAGGTTTACCTACAAGAATCCTAATAAGCAGCTTGATGATAGTCACCCAGATTCTGATTTCAGATCACAAAATCCAGCAATATATTGGACAGCAGCTGTAACAACTGACCAAACCTATGCTCACAATCTATATAAATGGCCTTCCATTGGAAGGATTGGTAGAACACTGGTGCGATCGGATGGTCATTAGAGGTGCCAATTGGCGTCACTGGCCAAAGATTAAAACAACACCTACATGTCTGTGTAGGGGATCAACAGCAGCTGAAGTTAGTGCTGCCCCTATGAGATGGACTTTTGAAAAACAGGAGTTTTTACTCCTTTTATAGTTGAAAAATCCCCATCAATCTGTAGGGAAGAGACGTTTACAGCAATTAGGGTTAAAAATAGGTACTTGGTTTTACAGGGGCTGCTGTTGAAACCTGCCAGCACTTTACCTGTTCTATCCAATGGAAAACTGATACACCAGTGTGGATAGAACAGTGGCCCTTAAGTAACAATAAAATTCAGGCCTTATTAGATATAGTACAGGAGCATCTTGACCAAGGACACTTAAAACCTTCTCTAAGTCCTTGGAATTCCCCAGTGTTTGTTGTAAAAAAAGAAATCTGGAAAATGGAGGATGTTAACGGACTTAAGAAAAGTGAATGAACAGATGGAAACTATGGGAACTCATCAGCCTGGACTTCCATCTCCTACTCAGTTGCCTTGAGAATGGCCTCTTTGGGTCATAGATATTAAGGATTGTTTCTATTCTATCCCTCTGGATAAGAAGGATATGAAAAGATTTGCCTTTTCAGTGCCCAGTGTTAACTTAGCTGAGCCTTATAAAAGATATGAATGGACAGTTTGCCACAGGGAATGAAAAACAGCCCTACTATTGTCTGTATGTTGCTTTTTGCCCATAAGAAAAGCATTCCCAAAAGTTATGCTATTACATTACATGGATGACATATTGGGTTTGTCCTGAGGAACAAATGTTGAACATGTCTACAAAAGACCAAGAAACAAAGGAATTACAAATTATAATAGCACCAGAAAAAAATTCAAAGACATGTCCTTTTCAATATTTAGGATATGAAGTATACCTTAAGGTTTAAATTAAAAACTGTCCAAGAACAGAAAAGCTAAACACATTGAATATTTTTCGAAATTGTTGGGAGAATCCAATGGATGCACCAGTGTGTTGACATAGTTACAACCGTTATATGACATTTTAAGGGGAGACATGCTTTAAATTCACCACCCAGTTTACAAAAAGAAGCTCAAAACTTTGGAGAAGTTGAATTAGCTTTATAAAGTATTGAAAATCACCAAAAATCCTTGGAGATATCAGTTTTGCCACAAAGAGGCACCCACAGGTCCTTCATCAAGGACACAGTGTGATAAGGGGTGAACCTCCCAACAAAAGAACAAAGCCTTACACCTACCCAGTCTTGTTAGAATTTTATTAAAGGCCACTCGAGCAGTACAATTATCTGGGACAAGACCGACAAAGATAACACCTTTTATCCAATACAAATTGTGTGTTTGAGACCATCCCAAGTGGCAAATTTTATTAGCCATAGCTCCAAATTTTACATGGGTCTCCATTAAAGCTAACTAACTTTTACATAATTGGCAATGGATTCTTGAAGAAAAAGTTTTGAAAGTTCCCTTTAAAAAAAACCAAAAATTCAAATTTTCTTCACGGGGGATTTTGCCATTTTCCAAAATAAATAAATATTTGTTTGGGGGCTTTGTTTTGTTTTAAACCTCAAAAATTGAAATCTAAAAAACCCCCTTATAAAGGTATTTTAGGTTCAAAGGAAACCCTTTTTTTCCCCAGGGGTTTTTTTTTTTTTCCCCCCCCAAAAACAAGAGAAATGACTGTAAAGTGCCTTTGCCTTCTTTAATAATCCCAGGAAATTTTTTACTGAAATCGGCAAAGGTGTGACCAAAAAATTTTTGGCCTTTACCATTTATAAACCTTTTTTAAATTCACTTTTGAATCCAGAGCAAAAGCACCAGTGTCATAATTCCCTGCAAATTTCCATTAGGGTGGCCCACAAGCAATAAAAGACAAAGCCTCTTAACTTAAAACTTTTCACACTTTTTGTGAAGAAAATTTTTAAACCACAGGCTCCCAATTCAAGGAACAAAAGTGGAAGGGAAACAAATATTGACCTCCCTCAAAAAAAAAAAACCACAGGTAACCCTAGAAACTTCTAAATCTAGCCCTTTATTATTAACTTTGATTTTTTAAAAAGATGCACTGGTCCCAATAGGTTTTATAACCCACCGGAAGGGCAGTGTCAGTGAGCACCCATTCTTTAGATAATCCCAGGGTGATGTGAAGAGAAGAAATGGAATGGAAAGGGACCGAAGGTAACCTTTGGGGAAGGGGACTTGACCCTGGAAAGGCAGTGGGTGAATGACCATATTTTGCCGTCCATTGCAGAGAAACAGGAAAACCCTTAAAAGGGAAGACCCGAAATATCGGTGGTTCTGTTGCTGATTCTCACCATTGAAAATTTGGCAGGAGGCATTTGACTCAGGACATCAAAGATTGTTGGTTAAAACCCCAGGAATCATTGGACTTTGAGAAAGGAGAAAACCCAGGAATCATTGGATTCTCTGAGAAATGAAAGACTTTAAACAGGACTTAAAATCTGCTGGAAATTGGATTCCCAACACATAAAAGATTTTGGGACTTAAAAACTCAGAATCTTGGATTCCCTCGAAAAGCAATGGACATGATTGGTTTTGGACTATCCTCTTGGCTGCTGAAGAAGGTGTATTGTGACTTTTTTAATACCCTTCTTCAGGACTTCTTTGATCTTTCCAACACCATTTGATTTTATTGTTTGCTATTCTCCACTTGGGTGTACAATTCATGTTTGTTAACCACTAGTTTCACTGACTGTGGTGAAGTAATCCCTAATACCTGTGTTTTGCTATGTGCTTGTGTAATACCCCCATGCTGATGGGTTTGTGAAAAAGACCCTTCAGCCCAGAAACCCCTGAACCCCACTTCCCTTTGGTGTTTTCATCTCCCTTCCTCAGATGTCAGGGAGGGATGATCATCTCCTTTTAGTGCTTTCACCGTCCTTCCTGAGAAGTCAGGAGGCTGTGATCACCCCTTTCGGTTCTTTCCCCTCCTTTCAAAGTTGGAGGCTGTGATCACCTCCCTTGGGCTCTGACCTCCTGAAGTCAGGGATGGCATGAACCTGTGTTCAAAATAAAGAAAGGGGAGATGTAAGGGGCTGAGGTTTGATTGATGCATGGGTCCCAGCCCTGAGGCTAAATAGTAATTGGGCTATACTCATTAATAAATAATTGGATAAAGAATTTCCCCCCCACTCTCCCTCAATCCTGATGTTTGTATAAAAATGACGATTTTGGTGGATGGAGGCAGAGAGAGACAGGAAGAGAACCTGGGAGAGATTGGACCTGGGTTCCATACTCCTAGCTGGTCGTGTGGCTGCTGGTCTGGCTAGCTTCTTGACTCAGCTGCACACATTGCTATCGCCAATTCTCTTCCACCTCCGATCCTTCTTCACTGAGAATAAAGATAGACGATTTTCCCCTAACCTGAATTCCTGACTCTGGCTGATTTTAAAATACACGATCTTCACAAATATTCAAACAATTAGTTGTATTGATTCCTTAGCATCATGATAATAACTAAAAAGAGATTGATAACAGGTAAGCATGTTTTGTTTTTTTTTTAAGTTTTGCTGTCAGTAATGGTAGAAATTATATAACCTTTGTAATACCTCCATGTTTTAGGTGGGTTGTTTGGTCATTTTTTTTTTTTTATCTAGGAATTTTACCACCAAAGGATCTCAGATTTTTCAGGGTAATATTTAAGTTTGTTTTCCTTTCTCTGGGGACCAGATTTATATGTGTAGAGGAATAAGGACTCAGTTCCTGGATAGACAGTAAGAAAACTAAAGTATATATGTTGATATTTGTGTACAAATATGATTATTAACATATAATCAATTATTAATTTAGAAATATTGATTAATCATAATCTAAGAATATATGTGAATAATTGTTTATCTAACAATCAAGAAAAAAACCTCAGATGAGGAGGTCACTAATGAAGTAAAGGACAAAATAATTGGGATAACTAAAGGAGCTAACCATTTATCTACCTAAACTTGTTTCCCTAAGGCATTGGCATATGTTGTGTTATCTTGCATTTCTACCCCTGAAGATATGGCAATGTTGGCATAATTAATAAATCTAGACCAATAAATCTAGAAAATTTTGCCTATTGTCTTTAACTTACCTTTGCCTACAATACAATTTTCCATCTGAGTGCTGATATCACCTTGGTTCCATTTCCATTGCCATGGAAGTAACTTGGCCATCTTAGATCACTTTACTCCATCACAATAAACAAGGCAACAATATTCAACCTTTCTCTTGAGCTCCCAGGGAGCTCACAAGCATATTCCTAAATTAGTTAGTAAGTCTTGTATATACACAGTAATTTTCATGTTGTCACATCTATTCCAATATGACCACCTCGGCAGAAGGGACCCTTTCTCTGTCTTCCCAACACAGATTTGGTATATAATAAGTACCTGTTGCTTGTTGATTAATTGTGCCTTCTTGATCCATACTATTCGATGTTCTCTGGCCATTCAAAAAGAGTTTATTTTCATATTTTACCTGTTTTCTCTCAATCAGATTTTATCAGTAAGATCATTCAGTCAATCGAGCCTTCAACTATATCATATGCACTGAAGTTTCTATTCAGTTCCAATCCTGAACTAGTTTACTTCATTTCACCCAAATAACTTATTTTTCCCTTACAATGTGAGACCAAGATAAAGTATCTCCTTTCCTCCTACCCCTGGTTATATTAAGCCTAAGGAACTAGGACCAATAAAAAGAAATAGCAAAGAGGCAAAATTAATTTTGACCCAAAAAAAAGGAACTTTCAAACAACTCAAACAAATTCTCTTTCAAAAATTCTAAAAATTGAATGAGATAAGCATCCAACATAGTAATTTTTCTAGTTATTAATTAGACTAGATGGGCACTAGAGTCTCTTTCAACTTTGAAATTCTATAATGCTATATAAATAAATCTGTACCGCATCTTCCTTATATTGTCCACTAGGTATTTAGTCACTTCATCAACTCATATTCATCAGTTCTGGCTCACCCTTTGGTCTCTCTCTCACCAGAAACTGATCCTGACAAGTTCATATTAAAATAATTACAATAGCAAGAATTTTTATGCAAATTAACTGTTGGCAAAACTTCATGATTTTGTTGTCATTTTTCAGTAGTGTCTCATTATCTATGACCCCACTTGGAATTTTCTTGGCAAAGATACTGGACTGGTTTCTCCAGCTTGTTTTACTAAGACAAATAGAGTTAGGTGATTTGCCCAGGCTAACACCCCTAATAAGTGACTGAGGTCAGATTTGAAGTCACAAAAGTGCATGTTTCTGACTCCAAGTTCAGTACTCTACTGTACCACCTAACTTGCCCAACCAAAATTCTTAGTTTGAGTCAATCTGCCTCAACACAGATTTGTTTGTCTTTAAAATTAGGAAAAAAAATATTTATGCAAGTAGACTATATGCTATTAGCGGAAGGAGAGAGTGCTTCCTATTAGGATAATACTAATTTTTAATAAAGGCTTTGGGGAAGAGATGACATCTGAACTAAAGTTCTAAGGATAGATAAAAATAACATAAGAAAACTAAGAGCTATCAAAGCTATCATTTATGGTTTCAATTTTAGACTTCCTTGAAAACCAGACTAACCAGGGTACACTTTGAGGGACAGAAAAATGATTGTTCTTGTGGGATATTCCCCATAAGTAAATTGTGAGTCTTGGCCAAAGTAGTCCCAAGTTGACCAAACATTTTATTACTCTTCCTTTCTCCCAGATTCTCTAGATTAATTTTTATAAATTGTGCTGCTGCAACCCTCTTGCTATTCTGTTTCTTTGTTCTTCTAGAATTCCGTTGCAGACCTTCTCTCAATACTTCCCCAGAATAATCATCTGTGGATCAGTTACAGAATCCTACTGATTGAATCATTGATTCTGTGCACTCTAAGATCCAGCTACATTTACTGACATATGTGCTTTACTTTAAACTCAATAATCCATTATACACATCAATGCCTTTGCAATAGCCATCCACCATAACTATCATCTACTTTCATCATATCTTTATCTCCTAGATTCCTAGGCTTATTTCAAGGCTCAACTCAATTCCCAGCTTAAGGAAAAGGCCTTTCTCTGTCCCTATGTTATATTACCTTCTACTATCTTTGTATATGGTTCATACATTGTCTGATCCATTAGAAATGTGAACCATGGGGGCAGGGACAGTGTTTTGGCCTTTCTTTGTATTCCCAGCACTTAGCACAGCACCTCATCTGTGCTAAATAAATAATAAATAATCATAAATAAATTAATGATGACTGATAAATAAATAATAAATGCATGTTGACTAATTGATGAAGGAAGAGTGCACTTTAGCATTCCTTCCTCTAAAACTCTTCTTCTCTTTAGCTCCTAACTCTATGTTATCTTTTAAAAGGCCGTTTGCTCCTACTTTCTCCAGTCCCTCTGAATAACCAAAACAAGTAATGAGCCCCCAAAACCTTGCTATATTTCCAGCCAAGCAAGGGTTGACGAGGAAATGGAAGAACAGTCCTTGATGCTTTCATTAAATCACCTTTGTGGCCTTGGTCTTTAATTTACCTCATGTAGTATAGAATATTAGTTTTGATTGTCCTAACCCTTATCAAATATTTTAACCCTGAAACCATTTTAACAAGGGATAAGGAAAAACACAACATGAATGAAGGTTTGAAAGATTAATTTAATATCCAAGTAACGTAGAATTATATAATTCAACTTGAAAATGTGAGAGTTGTGTCTGTCTATTCTGTTTGGGTGACAGTTTTGTCAGCAGTACCATTGGTCCTTGACAAGATATATTCATTAATTATATAGTAATCTGCACACACTAGGTGCTCAATAAATGTTTCTTGACGATGATGGATGAGAATAAATTATAAGACACTGGAATACTCAGTCAACTCATTAAAATTTTTGTCCCCATTAACTGATGAAAATGAAGGCTTATATTCTGGGACTGTTACAAATAAAGGCATAGCTGACTATTAGGGAAAACGAAAGTATTGTTAGTTAAATGAGGGAAAACATGTTTTGTGGGGTAATATAGTACCATTTATCTGGCCTCGGTGGGGAAAGAGGGATTTTATGTAAGTGAAGTTCCACAATTAAAGTGTAAGTAGTAACATGGTATAATTTCTAAAACTCAGGACAACTTGAATTGTAATCTTCTCTCAGACGAATTTACCTACCTGACCCTGATATTAACAGTGCCCTGGGCAATTCTCTGGGACTAAGAGCTGTTGATCAGCATTTGCAGGGGGAATTTTTACACTGGGAATGCTTTTCACTAATGAAAACACAATGCAATCACTAAGCAAAAATATATAAGCAAGTATAACAAAGGTGTAACCATTTGATTGACAATTTTAAAACAGTGTTTTTTATGAAAAACTTTCTAAAATCTAATTTATTTCCCTTACTGACTTTTTTAGAAAAAACATAATGAATATCAACTCAGGGTCATCATTAAGAATAAGTAATTATTGTGCTGTGCCATAATACAAAGATATTCTTAATAGCTCTTGAGATGTGTTAGTCTTCTTGTCACTATGATAAATGGCCCCAGGATGCCATGTCTTTTGAACTTTTTAATCTGCTTTTTATAGGAAGACTATTATTATTTTTTCATTTAATATATTTACCTCTGAAAGCATTTGCCCATTCCATATTTTTATGACAATCACTATATAGACATTTCTAAAGCACCTAATATGGGCCAAGGAATAAGGTAAGGTATTTTGTATTCTTAAAAAGCATTTGATATATGATTCCTATTTAGGGGTGATATTTTATATAATTGAGATAACTTGATAAAGGACTTACATAATGAAGATTTTAAAGATGAGGCATATATTTCTGTATCTGACATGGAGTTAACTTACAAAAATCAGTCACTATTCAGTCAGTCACTACAAATATAAACCCCACATGTCTGAGGGCTTAAAAAAGTTAGAATATGACTAAATATTTTCAATTTTCTGGGGTACTTTTTCAGGATATAGAATTAAAGATTTTAGGCTGTGATTTGGCCTTAGAGAACTTCTGTTCAAGCCCTTTCATTCTGAAAATAAGGAAACTGAAGGTATCAAGTCACATTAATTAAAAAACAAATATTTAAATGAATGCCTATAGGAGATTAGGTACTGGGAATACAAAAACTTAAATGTAAGGGTCCCTGCACTCAAGAAATTTTTATTGAGAGGGGGAAGATAAAAAAGAAATTAGGGAAGTAACAGTGAATAAAGGCAAGGACTGGCCTGAGCCCTCTTCTAAACTTCTCTAAATACCTTTAAATAATGTCTCTAAGTAAATGATAGAGCAGCTGAACCCAAATAAAGATGGAAAGAAACAATTATCCAGGTTAGTAGAAAAGGTGTGTTATACTGAAATGACAGTGGAATATGGTCCAGAATTGGCCACAGAAGCAAAGACAGTGCAAACCAGGTCCCAGGAAACCTGGTGTGATTTTCCACACCAGACACCAAAGACAGCTTAGAAGTAAGTAAGAAAGGCTTATCACACTGTCTGCCCTGAGTGGAATGCAATCCAGAAGATACAGCACCAGCTCATCCCCAATACCAGTAAACTTGGAGCAGGTCTTGGGAACCATTGAATCAGCAGTTCAGTAGAATTTCCAGAGAGCTTAATCTGTGGATGATAAAGATGTTGAACAATTGATCAGAAGAAGATTATAAGGGTCTCTTGGCAAGAATTGAAGCAATATTCTGTTACTTTGCAAATACTCAAACTGGATTGATGGGGGTGAACCCTGAAACTGTGTCTCCTTTAATCTGTAAAAGAAGGGTGACTTGGATTCTCAAGCTCTCCCCTGGGAAAAGCATAGATTTTCCAGACAACACCCAGTTAAGTGGTCTCATTCAGTTGGAGATCTCAGCCTGATTGTCTAATTGAGTGCCTGGAAACTCCAAGATAAGTAATCTCTTTTCAACTGGAAATCTAAGCCCCAGGCATTGATAATTTTGAAGGAATCTCATTCAATTTTGAATGCAAGCCCAACACTCAGATTGCTAATAAAAGACAATTCTGAACCCTGAATCTTTGCAGAAATCCAAAATAGAATTATGCTTTGCCAAGGAAGCTCTCTTCTTGGCAAAGCGGCCTGCCAGGATTTTTGCTCACTATGAAGATATTCTCTTCTCACTGTTAACCTTTGTTAATTCCCTAACAGATCTTTTATCCAATAAGAAGTCTGTCTTCCTAGCAAAGCTGGTTTCTCAGTGCCAATAAAATTCTCTTTTCTTCCCACACAGACTTTTCGGGTTTGCCAATTCTTTTACATGGGACCCGCACCGAACAGAGGGGATTCCCTACCCCAGTTCTGGACCACTAGTCTCATCATTTGCATCTCATCAGGATCACAGTTCTAGATAGTGGTCCAAGGACAAAAAGAAACAAACAAGAGCTAGGGGCCATAGTGGGGCAAAAACCTTCGTCACAGTTCAAGAGTATAAAAGAAGAGTGCTGGAGATCACTCACAGAACAAAGCATAGGTCAGTAGAGTAATAAACACACCTCTCCTAAGATCATACTACCTTGGAAGAACTGAATACTTACAGGATCCTTGAAATAATGGTAAATATCTAACTCTTCAGATTTTCCCCACAAAAAAAATCAGATTTGTGCCTCTGGATGAACATAGACTGGTGAAAAATCAAGAATGGGGCACAACAGGGGTCCTCCAGGTATGAGAAAAATCTGAAGACTCTAGGCTGGGGATTAACCCTTGTGAAGTTCAAAAATCTCTGGGCTAATTTCCTAGAAATACCTAGTAGGGAGCACTGAGCGCTATCTGGGTGTGGCTGAAGCTTCAGCAAGAACCATAGAAACTTTACCCTCCTGGACAGAATGTGGAGTCAGGGTCTAAAACCAGATAGAATGAGTAAATCTCGGCTGATCAGATACACCAAACCCAGCTGTGCTGCAGAGATGCATCCTTGGGCAAGAATAATTAGTACTCCAGCCAGTGCAGAGGCAGTAGGGCAGGGATACTTCTGGCTGCGGATACTTGCAGGAGGTTTGAGCTTTTGATTTGGGTTCCAGGTCAGAGGGTATTATGGGAGCTGCTGCCTGCTGGTGGCTTCTGGGTATCTAAATCTGATCAGCAGAACAGATCCCTTCACGTGAGGGGATGATAATCATACAAGGAGACTGAGAGGCAGTTGCCTCTAATTTAATTCTTAATTCACAAGCAACATCTGAGTCAGTAAATGCTGATTTGCAATTCCTTTAAGTGTGTTGATTCACAACTGTGGAGACTTTCCAGAGAACTGACCTGCCCCTTCACACTTAGGTGTGGTCCTTAACAAGAGGGGAAAGCTTAAGTAAAGCTACAGGCAGCATTTTCCTATGCCATAATTAGAGATGCTTATACTACTACCTCCTATTTAAAAAAAAAAAAAAAAAAAAAAAAAACATCAAGCAAAGAAGAAAGAATCTGACTTTAGAAACTTATTCTAGGAATAGAATAGACTGGAGCTCATATTCAGAGAAGGACACTTAAGTAAAAAAAGCTTCTACCCCAAAATATAAATATGACTTCCTGCCTACAGAGAATTTATAGAAGTAAAAAAAAAAAAAAAAATCAAATGGAACGCACTGAGGGCAAACTAAAAAGAAATAAAATAAAAACCATCCAAGAAAAACAAGAAGATTATGATAAAAAAAAAAAAGATTACTAGAAAAGTAGATACAGAGCCTCAAAGATGAAAATAACTCTTTGAAAATTAGAACTGGGCAAGGGAAAGCCAGTGAAGTTATGAAAAATCAAGAAATAACAAAACAGATTCCAAAGAATGAAACAAGAAAACAAACAAGAAAAAAGCAATGCAAATATACTACAATTAGAATTGTAAAGGACTTGTTAACAGTCACAATAAAAGACTTCCAGTATTAGAATTGTATCTACTGACAACCAAAAGAATAAGGTCTGTGGCCAAAAATATCACATTCAGCAAAATTATCCATCCAAAACAAAAGGACATTCAATGAACTTGCAGATTTTCAGGATCTTCTTTCAACCAAACCTGAACTTAATAGAAAATTTAACATGTAAGAGCCAATAACAAATATCAAATTTTTTTTTTTTACTTAAAGCTTTTTATTTTCAATAGACATAAATAATTTTTCAACATTCCCCCTTTCAAAACCTTGGATTCCAAATTTATTTTCCCTCCTTTCTCCTGACCTTCTCCCCTATATGGCAAGTAATCCATTATATGTTAAATATTTACAATTCTTCTACACATTGTATATATTATACTGCACAAGAAAAATCAGATCAAAAAGGAAAAAAATGATAAAGAAAACAAAATGCAAGCAAACAACAAATGAAAATACTATGTGATCTACACTCAGTTGTGAAGACCATGTATTTTTAAATCAGCAGGAGTCCGGAGTTCAGGTTAGGGGAAAATCATCAGTCTTTATTCTCAGTGAAGAAGGATAGGAGGTGGAAGAGAATCGGCGATAGCAATGTGTGCAGCTGAGTCAAGAAGCTAGCTCGACCAGCAGCCACACGACCAGCAGCCACACGACCAGCAGCTAGGAAAAAAAGAATCCAGCTCCAATCTCTCCCAGCTTCTCTTCCTATTCCTCCCTCTGCCTCCACCCACCAAAATCGTCATTTCCTGTACAACACATCAGGACTTGCACAGAGAGTGGGCAGGGACCATTCTTTATCCAATCATGTATATTAATAGAGTGTAGCCCAATTACTATTTAGCCTCATGTACTTGGGACCTCAGTGCATCAACCAAACCCTCAATTCATCTCCCTTTCTTTTATTTTAGAACACAGGTGGTCATGCCATCCCCTACTCCTGGGGAGGTCAGAGCCCCCAAGGGAGGGATCCGTCCTAACTTCTCAGGGAAGGAGGTGAAAGCACCAAAAGGAGGTATCACAGCCTCCCGCTTCTCAAAAAGGCGGTGGCACTAAAAGGGATGATCCCCTCCCCGACTTTCAGGAAGGGAGATGGCACCAAGGGGAAATGGGGGTTGCTGCGGTTTCTGGGCTGGGCAATTTCAAACCCATCACATGGGATTAACAACACATACAAAAACAAGAGGCTTTGGGATGACTCTCCCCACATCATCACCAATGTGGTGTAACAAACATAATTTACCCAAGTGGCAGGGAAACAATATAAATCAACATTGTTGGAAAAGATCACCAGAAGTCCTGAAAGGAGGTATTAAACAACAGTCATACATACACCTTCCAGCACAAGAATAGTCCAAAACCAATCTACTGTCCATTGTTACAATTCAGGAATCCCAATGATCCCCTAGTTTTAAATCCTGCAAAGTCTTTTTTTGTTAGGGGAAAATGATTCCACAGATTTTAGTCCTTAACGTCTTATCATTTCTCAGACAATCTAATGATTCCAAATTTTCAAGTCCCATGTCTCAAGAATCCAAATTTCCTGAGGGTTTCAAGTCTTATGTCTCAGAATCCTGATTCCTGAGGGGTTTTCAAGTCCTAAATCGTGTCCATGGGTCAAACCCATACCCCCCTCTTTCAATGGTGAGCACAATCAGTAACAGAACTACCCGATATTTCTTGGGTCTTCTCCTTTTTTCAAGGCTGCTCCGTCTCTCTGCAATGGACAAGGAATTGGTCGTTGCACCCATCTGATTCCTTCTCCACCTGTAGAATCAAGCAAACCCTCTCCCAAAACGTTAGCCTATCTGGTCCTTTTCCATTACCACTTTCGGGTCTCTCCAATCACCTGGCGATTATCTAAAGATAGTGGGCGCTCACACTGGACACTGCCCTTCGTGGGTTATAAAACCTATTCGGAGCCATGCATCTTTTCAAAATCAAGAAGTTAATGTATAAAAGGCTAGATTTAAGTTCTCTATTCCTTGGCTCCCCTTTTTTTTTTTTGGAGGAGCGTCTTTTCTCTTTTCTCCTCTCTACTTTCCTGTCCCTTGAGGGTTGAAAGGTATGCCCGTGGTTGTAAATCTTATACTGTACAAAATATCAAAATATTTTGAAGTATAAGCAGGACCATTATCTTTTTTATTTTGTGGCACACCTGTTAAAAACCAAGTACTCATTTTAACCAATTGCTGTAAAACATCTCTTCCCCACAGATTGATGGGGATTTTTTCTATAAAAGGAGAAAACTCTTGTTTTGCCTTCAAAGTCCATCTCATAGGGGCAGCATAACTTGCTGCTATTGTCCTCCACCAGACATGTAGGTGTCTGCTTTAATCTTTGGATGCTGGGCCAATTGGCACCCTAATGACCGTCCTCTGAATGTCTACCAATCCTTCCAATGGAAGGCCATTTATATAGATCTAGCATGGTCGTTCCAGTTATTTACATGCTTCCAATATATTGCTGGATTTTGTGATCTGAAATCAGAATCTGGGTATTCATCAAGCTGCTTATTAGGTTCTGTGGAAACCCTGTGCTACTATTTCTCCTGGGTGATAAGTCCCACATTGTCTGCCTGTATTGGTGACTGGGATATTATCTACATATTCCCCAGTTTCCCCATCATTTGTGGATGGACACTGTTTTGTACATACCTCAGGGGTGAAATGGTCAACCTACTGTGCCGGGCAAATCCAAGGCAAGGAACAGATTTTACCTCTCCAGGGGTTCTCAGTTGTCCCGCTGCATACAACTCTATTCTCCCTAATTGTAATCCCTTTCTCCCATCAGGTTGCTTCCTGGCTGATTGATTGTGTAATCCCTTTCTCCCATCATATGGCTTCCTGGCTGATTGGTCATATTGGGATATTGGCCGTCTAGGCACTCTCTGGGTGCACCATTGGCTGCCATCATGCCCCAAGTGTTTTTTGCCTGGGGCCCTGGGGCTGGGCCCCTCATCCCGTTTCCCTGAACCTGTCTACATTCTGAGGCCCAATGGAAGCCTCTGTTGCATTTTGGACATGGGGTACTGGGTCTTGTTCTCCCACCCTGCTTTCTCACTCTGCCTCTATACCAACATTGAGCTTTCAGATGCCCTACTTTACCACACTGAAAGCATTGACGTGTCTCTCTAGAAGTCCCTTGCCAGAAGGGACCCTGTCTACCCATGTTGGGATCTTGGGAAGTCTGCATCATAGTCTGGCTATAAAAGGCATTTGTGCCCACTGTGGCACAGCGTCTTATGAACTCCTCTAAAGGAGCATCCTTGCGCAGTCCTAGTATAATCCTTCTGCACACCTCATTAGCATTTTCCTTAGCAAGTTGCCTTATTAAAACATCTGTTGATGAATTTTCCCCATTAGTTCTTGTGATAGCAGTCTGCAAACGTCCCACAAAGTCAGCAAAGGGTTCATCTGGCCCTTGTGTTATTTTTGTGAAGGCCTCACCTTTGTCATTTTTATTGTGAATCGAAGTCCACGCTTTGATAGCATTAGCAGCAATTTGCTCATATGCTGCTACTGGATAATTAATCTGTGCTGTGACGTCTGCATATGGACCTATACCTGTTAGTAGGTCATAGGTGATCGCAGCATGAACAGCATTTTGACTATTTTGTTGGGCTTGTATCCTACAGAGCTCACTATATTCAGAAAGCCACATGTAATTTTGTCCAGGTTCTAGGCATACCCTTGCTATAGATTTCCAGTCATTAGGAGTCAAGATTTCAAAAGCCAAATTCTGTAATAGCATCTTAACATAAGCTGATGTAGCCCCATAAAGAGTGCAAGCCTTTTTTAGGTCTTTGATGATTTCTATGTTAAAAGGGGCGTATCTTCGACTTTGTTGACCGGAGGCATTAAACTGGGAAATTACAGGAAAGATATGTGGCTGGAGCTCCCTGACGTCCACGCCCTTTTCTTTGGCCTTCATTAAGCCCTCTTGTAATCTACTCATAATTGGATACTGGGGATGCTGGGGGGGAGGTGCTGGTGCTGTCACTGCCCCCCACTGCCCCTCCTCCCTCCATCCACTTTCATCAGAATTGATCATTGTATAATCTAGTTCTTGCTGTGTACAAGGTTCTCCTGGTTCTACTCATTTCATTTAGCATCAGCTCCTATAAATCTCTTCAGATCTCTCTGAAATCATCTGATTATTGTTTCTTATAGAACAATAATATTCCATAATATTCATATACCATAACTTATTCAGCCATTCTCCAACAAATGGGCATCTACTCAGTTTCCAGTTCCTTGCTATTATAAAAAGGGCTACAACAAACATTGTTGTACACATAGGTCCTTTTCCATTTTTTTTTATAATCTCTTTGGGATACAGGCTGAGAGCAGACACTGCTGGATGAAAGGGAAGCACAGTTTGATAACCCTTTGGAATTCCAATCTAGTTCACAACTCCATCAACAATATATTAATGTCCCAGTTTCCCCACATCCTCTCCAGTATTCATCATTGTCTTTTCCTGTCATCTTACCCAAAATGAGAGATGTGTAGTGGTGCCTTGGAATTGTTTTAATATGCATTTCTCTAATCAATAATGATTTAGAACTTTTTTCATATGACAAGAAATAATTTTAAATTTTTATCTGAAAATTGTCTGTTCATATCCTTTGATCATTTATCAACTGGCAAATGGCTTTAATTCTTCTAAATTTGAGTCAATTCTCTACATATTTTAGAAATGAGGCCTTTATCAGAATCCTTGGATTTAATTTTTTTTCTAGTTTATTACTTCCCATCTAATCTTGTCTGCATTGGTTTTGTTTGTACAAAAATGTTTTAATTTACTATAATCAAAATCATCCATTTTGCATTTCATAATGTATTTTAGTCCTTTAGCCACAAATTCCTTCCTTCTCTGTTATGGGCCAGAACTCTAAACTTGAAAAAAAGGATTCTTACAAGATGCTAAGTCAGTGGAATTGATAGAGACAATGGTTATCTAGTTTAGCATGGTGATTAATAGTTCTCTAAATTCAGTATGATTGATTTAATCCTACAGCAAATAATGGTTTCCTAGTAATATAATGATTGCTTTATACTCAGTGTAGAGCATATAAGCTAGGAGCCTCAGCCAGGATTCATTCGGAGAGATTCAGAGGGCCGAAAAGACAGCCAGGAGCTCAAGCTCTTGGAACCAAGGAAAGAGATAGACCTCTAAGAAAGTTAACCAGGCCCCAGGAAAGGAGAAAAGACTTTGAAAGAGATAATAAAAGATTTGGACTTTAACCTCTGGCTACTACTCATGTGGTGATTACTGAACTAAAAAGAAGGCTGCTCCCTAAGACCTCCAAAGAACTAGACCCACCAAAAAACATTACGCTTCTCCCCAGATCTGAGAGGAAGATTATCATTTGTTTTTTTTTTCTAATTTGTTTATAGTATCACTTTTTATTTCTACATCATGAATCCATTTTGACTTTATTTTGTCATAAGGTATTAGATGTAAGTCAATGTCTAGTTTATGCCATACTAATTTCCAACTTTCCCAGAAATTTTTGTGAAATAGTGAGTTTTTAATCCCATAAATTGGAGTCTTTGGGCTTACTAGATTACCATAGTCATTGACTATTGTGTCTTGTGAAAATAAACTGTTCCACTTATTGACTACTCTTTTTCTTAGCTCCAGATCTCTGATTTGTTCTTGCACTTGGCTGTCTCCTTCCATATCCAATTGAAATAGACCTTTTCTGAAGTTCTTCAAAAATATCTTCTGTTGGAAATTTGTTACTCTCCAAATATTTGTGAGTTCTGCCACTCTAAAATCAGTTCAAAGGCTTTAATCTGAGGGAAGGCAGAAAGACCTCAGACAAAGACCTGTCTTCTTTCTGCCAATGTGGCTCTGCCCCTCTCAAATATCAATTTCAAGAAACTTAACATAGAGAAATTGATTTTTTTAACATGGAAATGTAGACCATATCTTTAGGATTTACCCTAAAAACTGGGTAGCTCAAAGGAAAGATTGGGGCAGCACTGAATATGATCTACCTCTAAAGAGCAAAACTGTATTGAAAAAAATAAAAATAGCAATTATATTGTTCAAATGAGGTACAAAGAAAGAATAGACACAAAGGCATTAGAGGGGGAAGGAACACGTAGTTCTGAAAACCTACTCACATTGGGAATGTGTCAAATAGGCAACATTACATATATAACATAAAGGGTATAGCACCCTCCAAATCTATACAAAAATGAGGAAAAAGTAATAGGGAAAGGTAATACGATAAAGTGGGTTATAGAAGGATATGTAAATTTATGGACAAGGTGTATAGATTAATGGAAACGGGATAAAAAGGGAAGAAAAGCATGGGGCAAAAGATAAGGGAGGGATCCATAGATAGAAGGAGTGTTAAGTAATAGCAAGGTAAGTTGAGGGATATAATTAAAATAGAAGAGTTAGCAGGCCCAGGAGAGAAAAGTCAAACTTAAAGATTTAATCAAGAGAGAAATCATCATTATATATCAGCCATATTAATATTATTTTAGAAGCATGTTTTCATATGGGGGTGTATATGTATGTAAATATATATGTATAAATGTACATGTGTATCTGAGTATATTTTATATATGTGTGTATATGTGAGTAGGTTTGTGTAGAGATGTGAATGTATATGTATATGTGTATGATGTATGTGTCTGTGTATGTGTGTATAGATATATCTAAATATGTATCTAATATCTGTGCTTAACTACAGCCTCTTTGGAAGAGATGTGAGGATGACAGGTGAAAAAAAGAATAATGTAAACAAAGTAAGCAGCAGAGAACAAAAGAATAATCTACAAGGAAACAAAGAAAAAATGGACACTCATGAATATAATTTCTTCTACTATTATATATCATTTCTTGAATTGATAAATTTTTTTATATATAATTAGAATCCTCCCTGATGTTTTCCTTAGCATTTGACAATATTCTGTTCTGTTTTGTTTTGTTTTCCTTTTCTATTTTTCTTTCTTTAATTTTTTAAAAAAATTAAAATTTTAAAAACCAATTGCTCTTGGTAACTGCATTTCCCCCATTTATTGTATTCTCACTTTCCTTTTATTCTGTTCCATCTCAGAAGTATTTTGTTTCATACTGCCTACTCTCCCAATCAGACCTCCAATCTATAATCTCCCCAACATTTTCCCCTTCTACTATCCTGTAAGATAACATAAATTTATATATCCAATTGAGTTTGTGTTTTTTCCCCTTTGAATTGATTCAGATGAGAAGTTCACTCACTCTCCTTTATGTCTTTCTCTTTCCCTCTACTGTAAAACCTTTTCCTTGACTCTTTTATGTATAATAATATATCCCATTCTGCCTCTCCCTTTACCTCTCTACCAGTACATTCCTCTCTCACCCCTTAATTTTTTTTAAGATATTGCTCCTTCACATTTGCATTCTGTCTACATATACTTCTTCAAACTGCCATAACAATTACAAAATTCTTTTGAGTTAGAAGTATCATCTCTCCATCTAGGAATGCAAACAATTCCATTTCATTAAGTTTTTTTTTGTTTTGTTTTGTTTTGTTTTTTATGATTTCTCTTTCCTGTTTACCCTTCTATGCTTCTCTAGAGTCTTGTTTTTGAACCTCAAATATTCTATTCAGCTCTGTTCTTTTCATCAAAAAGACTTGAAAATCCTTTATTTATTTGAATATTAATTTTCTTCCAGAAGGATTTCATTCAGTTGTGCTGGATAGGATAGGTGATTTTGGTTGTAATCCTAGCCCCTTTGCCTTCTGTAATAACATATACCAAACCCTCCACTCTTTTAATGTAGAAGTTGCTAAATGTTGTGTTTATCCTCACTGTGGTTCCACCATATTTTTTTTCTGGATATCTGCAGTTTTTCCTTCTTGACTTGGGAGCTCTATAATTTAGCTATAATATTCCTTGGGCATTTTCATTTCAAGATCTCTATTAGGAGGTAATAGGAAGATTATTTTAACATTCATTTTACTCTCTGGTTCTAGAATATCAGGGCAGTTTTCCTTGACAATTTCTTGAAAGATGATGTCTAAGTTCTTTTTTTTAAATGGCTTTCAAGTAGTCCGATAATTTAAAAATTACCTCTCCTGAATATATTTCCATAATAGTTGTTTTTTCCAGTGAAATACTGCACATTATTTACTATTTTTAAATCTTTTTTTTTGCTTTTAATTGTTTCTTGATTTTTCACAAAGTCATTAGTTTTCATTTGCTCAATTCTAATTTTTAAAGAATTATTTTCTTCAATGAGCTTTTATACCTCTTTTCCAGTTAGCCAATTCTGCTTTTTAAGGCATTCTTCTTCTCACTGGCTTTTTGTACTTTCTTTACTATGTGTGAACTTACCAAACTATTGGGTCATTTTTCATGAATTTCTTTTGTCATTCTCATTTTTCTCTCCAATTTTCCTCTCTATACCTTACTTGATTTTCTTTATTGTTGTTGTTTTCTTTTAAAAAATTATAAAAAAAAAAAAAGAAAAGGAATACAAAAGAAAATAAAACAGATCAAAAGAGAATATTTTTCGTGTGCCCAGCAGAACATCAGGGAAGATTCAAGGTATATAACAACAAATTATCAATTCAAGAAAGTTTAAGATAAATAAATACAAATTACGAATTCAACAAAGTATATGTGAGTGTGAAATTATATTCATGAGTGTCCATCTTTTCTTTACTTCCTTGTAAATTATTTTTGTTCTCTGTTACTCTGGGGTACCACTACACCTGAAAGATTGGTTAAGATGACAGTAAATGATAATTACCAATTTTGGAGGAGATGTGGGAAAACTGGGACACTGATAAGTTGTTAGTGGAAATGTGAACAGATCTAACCATTCTGGAGAGCAATTTGGAACTATGTGCAAAAAGTTATCAAACTGTGCATACCCTTTGATCCAGCAGTGTTTTTACTGGGGTTATTTCTCAAAGAGATCTTAAAGGACAGAAAGAGACCCATATGTGCAAAATGTTTGTGGTAGCCCTTTTGGTAGTGGCAGGAAACTGGAAACTGAGTGGATGACCATTAATTGGAGAATGGCTAAATAAATTATGGTATATGAATGCTGTGGAATATTAGTGGTCTAAAAGAAATGACCAACAGGATGATTTCAGAGAAGCCTGGAGAGACTTATATTAACTGATGCTAACTGAAATGAGTAGGACCAGAGGACATTATACACAGCAACACAAGACTATACAATAATCAATTCTAATAAACATGGCTGTCTTCCATAGTAAGATCATTCAAACCAGGTTCAATTGTTCAGTGATGAAGAGAGCCATCTACACCCAGAGATAGGACTGTAGGAACTGAGTGTGGACCACACCATTCCATTCTCACTCTCTCTGTTGTTGTTTGCTTTGCATTTTGTCTTCTTTTCTTTTTCAGTTATTTTTTTCTTCCTTTTTGTTCTGATTTTTCTTGTGCAGCAAGATAACTATATAAATATGTAAATATGTGTGTGTATGTGCGTATTGGATTTAACATATATTTTAACATATTTAACATGTATTGGACTATCTGCCAGCTAGGAAAGAGGGTAGGGGAAAGCAGGGGAAAATTTGGAACAAAAGATTTTGCAATGTTGAAAAATTACCTATCTATATGTTTTGTAAATAAAAAGCTTTAATAAAAACAATGAACAAAAAAAGAAAATCTGCAAGTTCATTGAATATCCATTTTTCTCATTCAATATTATAAATAATTTTGCTGGATATTGTAGTTTTGGCCACAGATCTAATTCTTTTGATTGTCAATGTATTCTAGGACCTGTGTTCTTTTATTGTAGCTGCTGATAAGTCCTGTACAATTCAAACTGTAGCTTCAGTATATTTGAATTTTTTTTCTTGTTTCTTTAAAAATTATCTCTTTGATCTGGGGATTTCAAAATTTGGCAATAATATTCCTATGTGTTTCCCATAAAGAATCTTATTGAGGTGGTGATCAGTCAATTTTTTCTATTTCTATTTTCCTTTCATATTCTATCACTCCAAAATCAATTTCTTGGATTATTTCTTACATTATTGTGTAAAGGTTATTTTTTGGTCACAACTTTCAGGCAGTGCAATTATTCTTATATTTTTTTCTTCTTGATCTGTTCTCCAGATCTGTTGTTTTTCTTAGAAGATGTTTCACATTTTGTTCTATTTTTTTTTCATTCTTTGGAATCTGTTTTGTCATTTCTTGATCTCTCATAGTTTCACTGGCTTCCCCTTGCCCAGTCCTAATTTTCAAAGAGTTAGTTTCACCTTTGAGGGTCTGTATCTCCTTTTCTTGTTACTGAAGTTCCCCGCCCCAAAAAAAAATCTTCTTGTTTTTCTTGGATATATTTAAGGGTTTTTTTTTTAGTTTGTCTTCAATTTCTCTCATTTGATTTTTAAATTCTTTTTTGAGTTCTATAAATTTTCTCAGGAAGAGAAACATTTAACAGTACTCTTTGCAATAAAAGAAGCTTTTTTTTTTTTTTTTAATTCAGTGTCCTTCTCTGAAGATGAATCCCAGTCTTACTTATTCCCATAGTAAGTAAGTTTTCTTTTTTGGTGTTTCATTTTTTTAATGAGAAGTATTAGTGAATGTACCTTAAATCATGGGGTAGGGAGATGATGCCTTTTAGTTTCACTTCAGTTATCCTGTTTGATTTGGGACCCAAATCAAAAACTCCCTCTTCCTAGAAGTGATGACACTCATGGGTATACTGGCTTCTTCAGGGTCAAGTTTCTGTAGCACAAATAGGCTTGGAATTCCTTATTAGCCAAAGTTCACTCAGACCTCCAACACTGGGAGGTAAAAATTTATCTGGTTCTTTTTGAGACTCCAGCCAAATCCAGCTATCATCAAGGATCCCTACTTGGTATTTGTGGTAGCTATACTGGAAGTGTACTTCACACTGATCAATCCTAGCCTAGGGTCTTTCTTCAGAATTTCTTGGGTTGTATGAGGAGGACTCCAGCTCTCCAACATCTTTATTTTTTTAACCAGTCTATGCTTGCCCTGAGGCGCAAATTTGTTCTGTTTGTGGGGGAAATCTAGAGAACTGGAAATTTACTAACCCACTCTGCCATCTTCGCAGAATCCTCCTAAGAGCAACTGGTAAAAAAAATAAATTCGAAGCAAATTTCTCTGATAAAGCCCTCATTTCTCAAACATATAGAGTCCTGAGTCAAATTCATAAAAATAAGAGCCATTCCTGAGTTTATAAATGATCAAAAAATAAGAACAGTTTTCAGATGAAATAATATCTATAGCCATATCATATAGAAATGCTCTAACACACTATTGATTGCAGAAATGTGGATTAAAAAAATTCTCCCTCATACCTATTAGAATAGCTAATATAAAAAAAAAAAGAAAAGGGAAATGACCAGTAGTAAAGTGGGTGTGGGGAAAAAAATGAGACATTAATGCACTCTTGGTGGAATTGTGAAGTGATTCACCCATTTTTTAGAGTAGTTTGAAACAATGCCCTAAGGGCTATAAAACCTGAATACTCCCTGACCCAGCAACATCACTACTAGACATGTGTTCCCAAAGAGCTAAAAAACAAAAGGAAAAGGATATAAACACACAACTATTTTTATAGCAGTTTTTTTTTTTCTGGGGTCTAAGAGTTGGAAAATTGAGGTGATGCCCCTCATCTATGAAATGGCTGGATAAATTGTGATATGTGATTATGATGGAATACTGTTGTGCTATAAAAATGATGAGCAGAAAAACCCTAGAAAGGATTTTAGAAAAACCTGAAAAGACTTTCATAAACTAATGTAAAGTAAGATTTACTTGTATAAAGTAATAGCAATGTTGTAAGGTGATCCACTGTAAATGATTTATTTATTTTCAGGGATGCAATGACCCAAGACAACTCTGAAGGTCTTAAGATGCATAATGCTATCCAAGTAAGAAAGAAGAGCTGATGGTTTCTGAATTCAGATTAATACGTACATTTTTAATTATACTTTTATTTGTCATTTACTTATTATATATTTAATTATATTTTTATATTATACTTCTTTATTTTTCTTGAGAATTGCTTTTTTTCCACAACATTATTATAAAAATATTCTGAATGACTACACATGTATAACCTATGTCAAATTTCTTGGTTTCTCAGTGAAAGGGACAGTAGGGAGAGAAGTAGGAAGGAAGAGAATCTGAAATTCTGAATTTTAAAGGCTAATGTTAACATTCTTTTTTGCATGTAACTATGGATAAATAAAATATTTAAAAAATTAAAAATATTGAAAAAAGAAAGAAAGAAATCCTCACTCTATCAGGGAGACAACAGGTACATAAATAAATATAGAGTCAAGAAAAACATGAGGTAATCTTTTGGGGCAAGAAATATGAACTAGAGACATCGGGAAGCATTTGATGTAGGAGATGTTGATTGAGTAGACTTCTGAAGGAGGCAGGGAAGATTCTAAGAGTGCATCTTACAAATAGTGTATTCCAGAGAAGGGCTTTCTATTTGAGAATACATATGTTTGGAATTAGTAATGAAACTAGAACTACTTTAAGAAAGAGATAATAGCTAACTAGCATTTACCCAACATGATACATTTTGAAAAATGCTTTACATATATTATTGCATTTTATCCTCACAAAACCCTATGAATAGGTGGATGCTACTTCCATTTTACAGCTTAAGAAAGTTATAGCTTAAATTATAAAGTTTAAGTAGCTTGCTGGTTTTAGCAAGCGTTTGAGACAGGCTCTGAACTCAAATGGTATCACTTGAGACCCAGAACTCTTTCTAATAGACCTTTTTTCTTCCTAGATCTGAATGTTGAATTCCACTTTCCCATAACATACAGCAAGCAAGGAACAGAGACAGGATTCGAGTCCAGGACTTACCTTAGTACTCTTTCTACTTCACCACTTCCACAGAAAGAAGACACCAATAGATAGATAGGTAGATAGATATATATGTATATATACATATATGTGTATATGTATATATGTGTGTGTTTACATGCATGTGTGTATATATATACAATAAATATACACTAACTTTATATAATATATACATATATATGTGTGTGAGTATATATATATATACATCTACATATGTCTAATAGTGGTATATGGGAGAAAGGAAAAAAGTAAGGGGAAGAAATCTACCAAAATGATAACTTTATTATATACTTAAAATGAAAAACAAGTTTTACATAATAAATCTGCAGTTTCAGGTGCAATCGTCACTTTTTGTATTATACTACATCATGGAAATGCTTGTTTTATTCCATTAATTAAAAATAATTGTTGTAAAATGCAACAGTGACTACCATTTCAGTTGATTCACATGGACAACAACAAATTTGTAATTTTGGAAGATTTCCTTAACCACTATGAAGTTGTTGAAAGGAAATTCAATGATTTGAGGTAATATTTGAATTACTCCTTTTCTTTGAGACAAGGACATTAAAAGACAAAAAATATGGAACATAATCAGTTGATTAATTAAATGAATAAAATTTAGTTTTTCACTCCAGTAGTTCTCCAAATATCCAGAGAATCCTTAGATGTCTCTGAAACCCTTTTATAGGGTCCACAAATTCAAAATTAGTTTTTTTTTCCTAAGATGGTAAATATCTACAAATATAACCCACATAAATGAAAACTCTTTGGACAGATACTAAATAATGTTTAATAGTATAAAGATACTGAAAACAAAACTTTGAGCAACACTGTGCTAGACTATGGCTTAATGTACAAAAATTAATGATAGACTATTGGCTAGAGAAAGAAATTATATATATATATATATATATATATATATATATATATAAAATCACATTTGATCCCTTAAAACAATTGTGTAATTTAAATGTCACAAATATTACTGTCATGACTACTAGCATTATTTGCCAAAGAGCATTTAAGTAATACATTTAGGTACTACTGAAAAGGGGAGAGATCTGAGAAAGGGATTAGGAGGTGATTATAATAGTCCAAGTGACAGATGATAATAGTTAGATAGATAGATAGATATAGACATTCTTTTTAATAGTATTTTTTCCCAATTACATGTCAAGAAAATTTTGATCACTCATTTTTACAAGATTTTAAATTCCAAATTATAGTTCCTTCATCCCTCTTCTCCTCTCTTCCTAAATGGTAAGCAATTTGATATAGGTAATGAATGGGCTAACATGTGAAATATATTTATATATTAGTGAGAAATGTGAAAGAAGAAATATACCAAAAGAAAAAAAAAATAAGGCAAGTAAAAAAATGCATCAATCTGCATTCAGAGTCCACCAATTCTTTAGATGTGGATAGTATTTTTTTCTATCATATGTCCTTTGAACTTATCTTGAATCATCATGTGGCTGAGAAGTGCTGAGTCATTCATAGCTGTTCTATCATACACAGTGTGTACAATGTTTTCCTGATCCTTCTCATTTCACTTTGCATTAGTTCATAAAATTCTTTCCAAGTTTTTTTTTTCTTCTGAAATCTATCTGCTCATCACTTCTTGCTGCACAATAGTATTCCATTAGATTCATATGCCACAACTTGTTCAGTAATTTCTCAATTGATGGGCATCTCCTCATTTTCCAAAATTTTGCTACTATGGAAAAGACTACTATTAATATTTTCACACATGTAGAATCTTTTCGCTTTTTAGGATCTCTTGGGGATACATAGTAATAGTATTTCTGGATCAAAGGTTTTCACAGTTTGGTTGCCCTTTGGGCATAGTGCTTTCAAGAATGGTGGGATCTATTCACAACTCTTATAATAGTCCATTAATGTTTCAATTTTCTCACATTCTTTACAAGATCTATCCTTCTCCTTTTTTGTCATATTAGGCAATCTGGTAGGTATGAGAGGCTACTTCACAATTATTTTTATTTGCATTTCTCTAATCAAAAGTAGTTTAGAACACTTCTTCATATGTCCATAGTTAGCTTTGATTTTTTCATATGAAAACTGCCTGTTCATATCATTTTACCATATATCAATTGACCAATGACTTGTAATATTTTTATAAATTTGATGCAGTTTTCCATATATTTGAGAAATGAGGTCTTTATTAAAGATACTTGCTGTAAAGATTATTTCCCAGATTTTTTGTTTTCCTTCTAATCTTGCTTATATTATTTTATTTTGTGCAAAAACTTTTAATTCAATATAATCAAAATTATCTATTATATATTTTATAATATTCTTTATCTCTTGTTTGTTCATAAGACTGTAACTCATATTTTTTTCCCTTTAAAAATGTGGATGCTGGGGCAGCTAGATAGTGTAGTGGACAGAGAGCATCAGCCCTGAAGTCAGGAGGACCTGAGTTCAAATTTGGCTTTAGACACTTAACACTTCCTAGCTGTGTGACACACTACCTTCATATCTAGATGTTTAGATATCAATATAGCAATACACATGGCATGGAAATTAAAATTGTTTTGATGCATGGAGGTAGTAACTATTATGTCCTAGAATTCATCGAAATTTAGACAGTTCTTACATCTGGAAGACTATCAATGTCTTTAAATTCCTTAAGTGCTATCTTATAGAATAGAAATTTGTGCGGGCTTTGTACTACAGGGGTATGATGTCCTTGATAGGTTCCTTCTCGTACAATATCTCGTCATCATTGGTATATTGTTAGGAGTATTGTTGAAATTCCTATAAATAGGAGTAGTGTGGAGTGGAAGTGGAATCATATGATTATTCCCGAGGTAAGGAGGAGCGCTAATATTGCTCCTGTCAGTGGTCATGGGCTAAGGTTTACTATGTGGTAAGCATGGGTTTGGTGGGTCATTAAGTGTCATCATGTAACTACGATCTTAATATATGATTATGTGTTATTGTGTAAGTACAAGCTTACTAGTAGAGTGAAGACATAGGCCTGGATCATAGCTATGGCCAGTTCTAAAATGGTAAGAAGGAAAAGGATGATGAGTGTAATTGAGGATAATACAATGTTAATAAATATTAGTGCTAGGGCGTCGGAGCTAATTAGGTGAATTAATAGATGACCAGCAGTGATGTTGACTGTTAGTCCTACTGCTAATGCTAATGGTTGGATAAGGAGACTAATTGTTTTGATGACAATTAGTATAGGAACAAGAGGTGTCGGAGTTCCTTGTGGTAGGAAATGGGCAAGTGAAGCTTTTGGTTTATCTCGAAAGCCTAAAACTACAGTGCCTATTTAAAGGGAGATAGCTATGCTAATATTTATAGAGAGTTGTGTTGTTGGGGTGAACGAGTAAGGTAGGAGGCCTAGAAGGTTTGTGGTAACAATAAATAGGATAAGGGTTATAAGTATAAGGGCTCATGTTCTACCCAGATTATTATGTATTATTATTATTTGCTTGGTAATGAGTCAGATAAGTCAAATTTGTAGGATTTGAATTCGATTGGGTAGTCAACGTTTAGGCGTTGTGAAAATAAGACAAGGGAAAATTATGATAATGGGTAGGGTAGAGATGCCTATAATAGTAGGGCAGATGAAAGGGGCAAATAGATTTTCGTTCATTTTTTCTCTCAGGGGAACGGAATTTCTGGGAGTTTGAGGGTTTCTTCTGGAGGATAAATATAGATTATTTCAATACCAATGAGTTGGAGTTGGAACAAGCAGAAAATATTAATGATGGTTAAGCTGGCAACGTGAAATCATGCTGATGTTTCTAATTTGAGGCATGGCTTTGAGGAGGTGTCATTAGTATGGGAAGAGTGTAAACCAACATTTTCGGGGTATGGGCCCAATAGCTTATTTAGCTGACCTTACTAGGATGTGGTGTAATGGGAGCACAAAGGGTTTTGAGTTCTTTGATATAGGTTTGAGTCCTGTTGTCCTAGAAATAAGGGGGCTTGCACCCCTATTTTTTACCCTATCAAGATAATTCTTTTATCAGACATATTTCTATATTTGTGGAGGAATGCAGGATAGAGCGATTGGTAGGGAGATAAATCATAAGCATATTGCCAGAGTTATAGGTAAGAAATTTTTTCATAGGAGATGTATTAGTTGGTTGTAGCGGAATCGTGGGTACGATGCTCGTACTTATAGAAAAACTATGGTGAGAAGAAGTGTTTTTAATATAAATGATAATGTGTTTACATGGGATAAGCTTGGTGTAAGAGAGGGCCCTAGGAATAGAACAGTTGTGATAGCATTTATAGCAATGATGTTTGCATATTCTGCTAGGAAGAATATAGCGAAAGGGCCAGCAGCGTATTCTACATTAAAGCCGGATACTAGTTCGGATTCTCCTTCGGTTAGATCAAAGGGTGCTCGGTTTGTTTCTGCTAGTGTAGAGATGTACCATATTATGGCAAGAGGTCATGTTGTAACAATTAATCAGAAGTTTTTTTGGGTAATTGATAATGTTTTTAGTGTAAAAGATTCGTTGATTAGCATGATCAATAAGAGAATGATAGCTAAGGACACTTCACATGAGATGGTTTGTGCAACTCCTCGCAGAGCTCCAATTAAGACATATTTTGAGTTAGAGGCTCACCCTGATCATAGAATTGAGTAAACTGATAGGCCAGATAGGGATAGGATGAAGATAAGTCCGAGGTTTAGGTCTAATAGGGTGTTGGGTATAGGTAGTGGGGTTCAAATTGTTAGGGTGATGGTGAGGGCTAGAATGGGGGCAATAATAAATATTGAGATGGAGGAAGATAAAACCTAGGGCTCACAATATTGCTGGAGATCATTTAATGTTACCTCTGTGTAATGTAGCTAGTCAGCTAAATACTTTTACACCTGTGGGAATCGTGATAATTATTGTAGCTGACATGAAATATGCTCGTGTATCAACATCTAGTCCAACAGTAAATATGTGGTGTGCTCATACAATGAAGCCTAGGAAGCCAATGGATATTATTGCTCAGACTATTCCTATATAGCCAAAAGGTTCTTTTTTTACCTGTGTAGTATGTGACAATATGGGAAATAATCCCAAATCCCAGTAGAATTAGAATATATACTTCAGGGTGACCAAAGAATCAGAATAAATGTTGATATAGAATAGGGTCTCCTCCTCCAGCAGGGTCGAAAAATGTTGTGTTGAGATTACGGTCTGTTAGTAGTATTGTATTACCTGCCGCTAGTACTGGTAGTGATAGGAGGAGTAGAATTGCTGTGATCATTGCTGATCAAACGGACAGTGGTGTTTGATATTGAGACATTGCAGGGGGTTTTATGTTGATGATTGTTGTGATAAAATTAATAGCACCTAAGATAGATGAAATCCCTGCTAGGTGGAGTGAGAAAACAGCTAGATCTACAGATGCTCCTGCATGGGCTAGGTTGCCTGCTAGAGGAGGGTAAACTGTTCACCCAGTTCCAGCACCAGCTTCAACTGTTGAAGATGCTAGAAGGAGAAGGAATGATGGTGGTAGCAGTCAGAAACTCATATTATTTATTCGAGGAAATGCTATATCAGGAGCCCCAATTATTAGGGGAACCAGTCAGTTACTGAAACCCCCAATTATAATTGGTATAACTATAAAGAAAATTATTACAAAGGCATGGGCTGTCGATAACATTACAGATCTGGTCGTCACCAATAAGAGCTGTGTAAGATAGCTTGGCCTTTTGGTCCAGTTTTTTCATATCACCCTAGATCAATTAGTATGGTAGCGAAGTATTGTAGACTTGCCAGAGGGTTTAGTTGGTGGAAAATGTGTGTGAAATACCCTAGTATATTTGAGAAGTTATGTGTGTGTATTAGAGGTGTGATTGGTATTTTGTTAGTTAGCATATTTAGTTCAATTGAAATTAGGATGCCTGCAATAGTTACTATTAGGGCTGAGATTTTTGATAAGGCGGGTATTGTTACAGGGATTATTGTGGTGGGAGGGATGTTTGTTGTGAGGAGGAAGCCTGTGAAGATACTACCGAGAGCTAGTCATATAATAGGGTTAGTTGTATTTGGGTTGTTTTCGGCTATTGTAGAAAGAGGTAGGAATCGTGGTTCATTTAGGAGAGCAAAGTGAATTACTGGTATGCTGTAGAAGGCTGTAAGCATAGTGGCAATGAGCTTATGCACAAAGCTCAGGTATTTACATGTGATGTATTTATGGCTTCAATGATCGCATCTTTTGAGTAGAACCCCGCTAAAAATGGGGTTCCTATAAGGGCTAGATTATCTAGTATGATTGCGGAGGATGTAATTGGGAGTAACATGAGTAGTCCCCCTATTTTGCGAATATCTTGCTCATCATTGAGGCTATGGATGATGGAGCCAGAGCATAGGAATAGTATTGCTTTAAAGAAGGCATGTGTACAAATGTGTAAGAATGCCAGGTGTGACTGATTTAGACCTAACGCCACTATTATTAGGCCTAGTTGGCTTGATGTGGAAAAAGCTATGAAAGCTATGATTTTTTTTATATCATTTTGGGTGATAGCACAGATAGCAGTAAATAGAGTTGTAATTCCTCCTAGGCATAGTATGATGGTCAAAGCTGTTTGATTGTTTTGTGTAATAGGGCTAAACCGGATTAGGAAGAAGATGCCTGCAACCACTATCGTGCTGGAATGTAGTAATGCTGATACAGGAGTAGGACCTTCTATTGCTGAAGGTAGTCATGGGTGTAGGCCGAACTGGGCTGATTTCCCAGCTGCAGCAAGGATTAACCCAAGAAGAGCTAATGTGTCGATGTTTGTTATGAATATATGTTGAATATCCCAGGAGTTATTATTAATTATTAGGCATGCTATGGCTAGCATGAATCCAATGTCTCCAATTCGGTTGTATAGGACGGCTTGAAGGGCAGCGGTGTTTGCGTCCGTAGGTCCGAATCATCATCCGATGAGCATAAATGATATGATACTGACACCTTCTCATCCAATGAACAGTTGAAATAAGTTGTTTGCGGATACAAGAATGATTATGGTAAATAAGAAAATAATTAAATATTTGAAAAAGCGGTGAATGTTTGGGTTGGCGTGCATATATCAAATTGAGAACTCTAGAATGGGGGGTGGGCATTGTTTTGCTTTTGTTTTTGTTTTCTAGGGATGCAATTAGACTATACTGAGCCTAATGGGAAGAGGGTACAGCAAGACACATTTTAGTTCAAGATGAAGATCTTTCTAATATTGGTACAATTAAGTGACACAGTGGATAGAATGTCAGGCCTGGATTCAGAATTCCTGTGTTCAAATCTGGCCCCAGACTCTTACTATCTGGGCAAGTAACTTAAACTTCTTTGCCTCAATTCTTCATATATAAAATGAGTTGGAAAAGGAAATGGCAAACTACTAATGTATTTTTTGTCAAGAAAATCTCAAATAGGGTCACAAAAAAGTTTGACATAACTGAAACAACTGAACCAACACTCAAAAATAAGATGAGTCACCTGAATGGAGAGTGAGTTATTTATTCCTGTAAGTGTGTAAGCAAAAACTAGATTACAATTCCATCTATATTCTACTAGAGGAGATTGCAGATTCTGATAGAGTTTGGTCTATATGGGCCCTTAAGTTCTTCCCAACTGTAAGATTCTATAAATCTCTGTCCATGAGCACAACCACACTTCATTTCAACTAAATTTCCTATCTTGGTTTGTGCCATAGCTACAATATTTGTATGGATTAGCTTGTTCACCATTCCAGGGACAACATGTCCCTGAGCATCTCAGTTCAATATAAAACTTTCAAGCGTAACTAATATGACAGCAAAATGAATTTCATTTGAATGAACAATCCATTTCTTGGCATTCATGGGTCAAGGTCACACTGGAAGAAACCGCTTTTGTTTATAATTGGTTCTTATCCTTCCATGGAAGGCTACTTGGCCTAGAATATCATATTTTATACCTTTTAGTTCATAGAAATATTTGTATGTTTTGTTTACTTCCTCTTTCCCTGATTTTCTAAAGAGATCAAACCAGCAGTGAGATTACTTTTTAAATCAACAGGGAATTGTCATTATATGTTGTTGTAAATGAAGAGAATGATAAAATGAATGACAAATTCATAGTATTTTTTCTTCTTTTAATTTAAGCCATTTAAAAATCCCATTAAAATAAGCAATAAGTATACTATTCAGAGGAAATTAAGACCTGCAAGTGTCTGTAGAATCAGCTCCACAATTCTGTGGACATCCAGCAAGTATTTGTCATATACTTAAATGAAGATATGTTCAGAGTCCCTTTATTGCTGCAACCTAGTCCCTACCTTCCAATTTAAATGAATTTGCCACAAAATTAAGAATCCCATATTCAGAACCATGATGAGTTCCATAAAATGGTAAGCAGTATTGTGGAATAAAGGAAATAATTCTGGACTTAAAACATCTATCTAATACTTAAATGTTATTTTATTTTTTACTAGGAATACAAGAGCAAAAATGAAATACTTTCTGCTTTCAAGAAGTTTATATTCAAGGAAAATATTATGTAATATATAATTATGTAAAGAATAAAAATAAATTAAAAAATAATTTTCCAGGGGAGGATATTAGTAGCTAAGGGCTTCAGAAATGGCTTTATAAACAAAGAAGTGCTTTAGTAGCTAAGTTCTGAAAGAAAACAAGTGTTAAAGAGAAATGGAATAGAGGACAAATTATACCAGCCATGGGAAATGTCCAAATCAAAGATAGAAGGGCAAATAACTGATAAATATAAAAAGCACTTATACTGGATACTAGGTATACAAAAAACAAAAATGAAATAGTCCCTGTCCCAAAAGGAATCTACATATTATAGGGAGAGAGGTCATATACATATGTAAATAAATAAGTTTACATATAATATCTCAGTGCCTGTACCAGCTCTGCCATAATTAGCTATATGATTGGTCAAATCCCTTCTCCTCCTTTGGGGTCCAGTTTCCTTATCTTCAAGATCAGGGGATTAGATTAAATGTGTGTAGTACTAAAGCAAGAGCAGTGGCTCTGGAGTTGGAAGATCTACATTCAAATCAAATCTAAATTCAAATGTCATTGAATTTTTTTTTGTTTCCTTATCTCTAAAATAGAGGAGTTGTACTAGAAGGCTTCTGTGTTCATTTAAATTTCAGTCCTATATCTGTGATCTAAACCTTTTAAATATTAATAATCCATGATTTGGCCATTTGTCTTTCCTTATGATCTGAGAGAACAGTTCTGTGTAGAAATATAATCAACTCTCAAATCCTCCTACAGATAGTTGGGAGAAAAAATTGTGAATAAAACAAAATAGTGAAAAATTGGTCCCCCAAATAATTTTTATTTGAATGACCTTAGATACTCAGTTCTGCCTCCTAATTTTTATGCCCAATAATCAATATGTACATTTACTGAGTACTCATCATGTACAATAAATACTGTTCCTATGCTTAAAGGACTTTACTTTCTCATTGTTGTTTAGTTATTTCAGTGCTTTTCAACTCAGTGACTCCATTTGAGATTTTCTTGGCAAAGAGACTGATGTGGTTTGCCATTTTCTTTTCTAGCTCATTTTATAGATTGAGGTAAACAGAGGTAATGGACCAACTTGGTGTCACATAGTAAGTGTCTGATACCACATTTTAACTAAGAAAGTGTCATCCTCCTGACTCAAAGGCTTAGCATTCAATCTACTGTGCCACTAGCTGTTTCCTTAGATTCTTTTAAAATCATTATCTTACTTGATCATTTGAAGCATCATGATATAAGTGCTGAGTACTTAATTTGGAGTCAGGAGGCCTGGATTCAAATCCTACCTCACATACTCATTAATAGTATAATCCTGGACAAGTCACTTAAATTCCATTTCACTTACCATGGTTGTAAAATTAGAGAAATGGATTCTTTTCAGCTCTAAGTCTTTATCTATATAATTGAGCTGTACAAAACCTTGTTTTTGAAAGGTGGGCAACTTGTGACACAATTATGGTCCTGAAGATATAAAAAAACTTGGTGTGTTCGTAAGGACCTAATATTCACTGTCTCTGAAACATATATGTCATAATTGTCAATTCCTACTTGTATGTAAGCCCAAATACAGGCCAGAAAACAAAGATAAACAATGTCAATATAATAGAGAGGAATATAAAATGCTATAAATAGAAGCGAGCATCTAGGCCTAAACCCTGCCTCTATTACTCATTAACTTAGTGTCCTTGGATAAGTTGCTTAGACTTATTGGTAGTCAGTTTCCTCACTTAGATAGACAGACAGACAGACAGATAGTGGTCTTTTTAGGAAATGATTAGAAGAGACCAGGGTGCATGCTCAGTTCCATGGGAAGCAGGATTTCCTTGATACTCAACCTGACAAATTTGTTCTATTAAAATAAAATTTCAAAGAACTTTCCATTTCTGAACCACATGAAGCCTATGAAGAGCATTCTACCAGGAGTAGAAATGATATAGACTATTATTACAGTCAAGACTTCAGGTCAATAGATAAGCAAAATAGGAGGGCAGGAGCTATTACTAATAACTCCAAAGAGGGCAGCTTCTCTACTCTTTTGAGATTATCTGTTGCCTACTTACAAAATCAGAACTTTTGAGTCAATATTTCTTAACTAGTCCTTATGCATCAGAGTTGATTGTATTGTGATGTGGAAAAATAAGAAAGCTAGAGATCCAGATAAGACCTCTGATTACCAGAATAGTGCATCTCTGAGAAGGATAATATAACCTAGTTGTATTTTTCCATGGATCTATATTTATGTTCCTCTATATTTTGTGGGTCTATTGTGCTAAAGGTTTAAGAGGTTTTAAAGCATAAGATAAGCTCCAAGTATGCAAAATGATTGATGGTGTAGTATCATCCATACCCCATACAAATTGTTTTTAGTTCTCTTCTATCCTCCCTGAGAGACTTATGACAGGGCTCATAGAAGTCAGACCCAGTCTTTAGAGTTGTCCTGAAAACAAGTGAATTAATTTACTCGAATTTCTATAAGAGTACTTGAATAAGATACAAATGAAGTGTCTTTGGATTGATCAATTTCCTCAAAACCAACTCTATTTCTTCTTTTCTTTCTTTTAGTAACATATCTAATGCAGCCATTAAATTAGTGTTAGCTCCTCTTAATTGTTTACCAGATTGAGATTGGCAGAAATTTTTAAAATCCACACACATGCCTTCTATTGTATTCATCAACTCCTCCTTTGTTATATTAATACTTTTTATAAGATCATTTATCTAGAGCTCAAAGGGATTTTAAGGGCCATAGATAGCCCCAGATATGAGAGCTATTCAACCTTCCCATTATCCAGGTTAGGAAAGTGAGGCCTAATGAGGTCATCTAGGCACATATTCTCATTTTGTCCAAAATGAAATGGAGACATATACAGACTTTTCCAAGGCAATAAAGCTGGTAAGTGAGAAAGGGATACAATCTCCCCTATTACTGTGATTTTCATTGATTGCCATCAATAGATCCCAGGCCAACTCCCATTAATCATTGTTTTGGTCCTGATTGACTGAGATTGAAGGTAAATAGCAATCATTTCTGCTTTGACCAGAAATGATTAGGGTATTCTCCTCCCAGATTTATTTATTTATAATTTTTTTGATGAGGTGAAAGAGGAAATTTTTTTCCTCAGTTAGAAACTGAATTCTGAATGATTGTGGCCTCAATCCAACTAAAAACTTAAAAAAGCTAAAGTCTAAGGAGGTGTAGAGGCAAGCTGCTGAATGGGTTTTGGAGTACAGAACTCACAAGTATTTGGAGTGCAACAAATTCCCAGCAGAAGATATTTTGGAATAACTTCAGAAAGGTCTGTCTCAATTGTGAGGTGGGGAGAAGGAGGAGGTGGTCCAGCGCAGGTACAAGTGGAGCAAAGAGGTCTCCACCTGCTGGGACAATCTCCTGGGAGGCTCTTAGCCAAAATACAGCAGTGTTGACTACTCTGCCCTGGGTCAGGCCTAGTGGATCTGCAAACTAGCTGTGAGACCTCCAATGCAACTACAAAAGGTAAATAGTGAGCCCCTGAACCCTAGCATAATGGGGAACTTGGCCACCCCCACCCAGCACTGAAAAGAATTCAGCCACACTGGCCCCAGGACAGTGTGACTTCCTTGTTCCTTGTAGAGGAAGATTGGAACACTCTACCCTTTCCTTTAAGAGCAGATCTCATCCTTTAAAAATGGGGTGGAGGGGAAGATCTCTGACCATAGATAATATTTATGGAGACAGGAAAGAATAGACCTCAAACCCTGAGGACTCTAACATCAAAATGTTTCCAGATGAAGCCTCAAAGGGTTTAATATATATATATGAGTTGTTCTCCAACTCAAAAGGCTCTCTTGGAAGAATTCAAAAAGGATCTTAAAAGAGAGTTGGAAGAAAAATGGGGAAAGGAAATTAGAGCTTTGGAGGAGAGTTTGGAAAATGAAACAAATTATATGAGGAAAATTTTTAAAATAGATTTAGTGAAATGAAAAAAAGAATATAACTCCTTAAAATAGATTTGGCTAAATGGGAAAACAACTCCTTGAAAAACAGAATTGGTGAAAGAGAAAAAGAACAACTTCTCTCCAAAATAATATTGGTTAAATGACGGGGGGGAAATCCAATGAACAAAACAAGTCATTTAAAAGTTTGATTGGTTAAATGCAAAATTAGATTTAAAAAGCTAACCAAAGAAAATAATTCAGTAAAAATTAGAATTGAACAAATGGTAATGAATGATTCAAGGAGATTTCAAGAATCAAGCAAACAAAACAAAACAAAAATTAAAAAAGAGAAGAAAATATAAAATATCTGGTTGGAAAAACAACTGACCTGGAAAATAGAACCAGGAAAAACAATTTAAGAATTATTGGACTTCCTGAAAACCATGATGAAAAAAGAGCCTAGATAGCATCTTCAATAAATCATCTAGGAAAACTGCCCTGAAGTCCTAGAACCATAGGGTAAAACAGCCATTGAAAGAATCCACCAGTCACCTTCCAAAAGAGATCCCAAAATTAAAACTAAAGAATATTGTAGATAAATTTCAGAATTATCAGATCAAAGAGAACATACTGCAAATAGCCAAGGGAAAAAATTCAAATATTGAGGAACCACAATCAGGACCTAGCAGCTTCTACTTTAAAAGCTCAGAAGGCCTGGAATGATAGTCGGGCAAAGGAACTTAGACTAAAGCCAAGAATCAATGATCCAGCAAAATTAAGTATTATCTTTCAGACCAGAACTGAACATAAAATTTGATTTTCAAATACAGAACTCAAGAGAAACATAAAAAGGTAGAAAGGTAAGAAAAATATTTTTAAAGCTTAAAAAGTTTGCGTCCCTATATGAAAAGATGATATGTTTAATTGTTGAAAACTGTATTTTTTTTTGTTAAGGATATACATTGAAGGTCTAAGTACAATTGGACTTTATTGTGATTATGTAAAAAATAAATAAGGGGTGGAAAAGAGATTGTACTTGAAGAAGAGGAAAGGGAATGTTAAAAAGGAGTAAACTATATCACCTGAAAAGGCAAAAAAATAAGTCCTATTACAATTGAGGGAAAGAAGGAAGGGGGAGGAGCCTTAATCTCATCATATCTGGCTCAAAGAGAGAATATCTGATATATTTGGTTTGATAGAAAAAAGTCTTACTCTATAGGGAAGTAGGAGAGGAAAGGAAAGGAGGTAATAGAAGGGAGAACAGAAGGAGAAGGAGAAAGGGATAAGAAAGGGGGGAAGGGCTGTAGAGGGGTAAGACTGATTGAGGGGAGTGGTTATAAGAAGAAAAACACTGGGGAGGGAGAAGAAAAGAGGGAAAGAAAAGAGAAAAGTATACTTGCATTAAATAAAATAATGGGAAATACAGAGTTGGTATCTTTAATTGTGAGTGTGAATGGCATGAATTCTCCCATAAAATGGAGGTGGAAAGGAGACTGGATTAAAAGCCAGAGACCTTCAATATGTTGTTTATAAGAAATACATTTAAAGCAGAGAGAAAAATACAGAATAAAATAAAAGGCTGGAGTAGAATCTATTATGCTTCAACTAAAGTTAAAAAAAAAAAAAAGTAGGAGTAGCAATCTTGACCTCAGATCAAGCAAAATCAAAAATCTATCTGATGAAAAGAGATAAGGAAGGAAGCTACATTTTGCTAAAGGGCACCATATATAATGAGGTAATATCAATATCAAATATATATGCATCAAGTCGTATAGCATCCACATTCATAGATGAGAAGTTAAGAGACCTGCAAGAAGAATTAGACAGCAAAAATGTGTTAGTGGGAGATCTGAACCTTGTTGTATCAGAATTAGATAAAGCAAACCACAAAATAAATAAGAAAGAAATTAAAGGGGTAAACAGAATTTTAGAAAAGTTAGTTATGAACTTCTGGGGGTTGAACCAAGAAGGCACAATAAAGTCAGAAAGCTACTCAAGCTCTCCCAGTTTCCCTTGAAAACTACAAGAAACCGAAGAGCTAAACAGAGCCTGAAAGAATGAAACCACTCTTAATTTCAACGTAGATTGAAACAACTTAAGAAAAGTCAGTTTTGCTGGGGTGAAAAGGGTGTTCAGCCCAGTTCAGGAAGACTTTAGGAAAGCCAGTGAGAGGGTCTTAATCACAGCAAATCAGCAAATAAGACAGTCCTGGCACAGGAGAGAAGCAGATCAGTAAGATAGCTTCCAAGTCCCAGTGCAGAAGGCAAACTCTGGAAAACCAGGCTGTTTGTGAAAAGAACAAGCAAAGCTACTCCCTACAAATACAAGGGGCCCCTATGCTCACAGTTAAGGCTCAGAGTTGCCCAGGAATCTTGGGACAGCACCCCTTTACCTCAGGAGTAGAGTTCAAATATAAAAGTAAAAAAATCAGGAAATATAAATAGAAAAGGAAATAAAATGAGCAACATATAGAAAATAACCTTGACCACAGAAAACTACTATGGTAACAGGACAAAACAAACACAAACTCAGACAAGGACAAAATGAAAATCTCAAAAGAGTGATATAAGTTGGTCTCAAACCCAAAGAGATTTCTTGAAAGTGCTCATAATACACTTTAGATGACACATAAGAGATGTAGAAGAAAAAATGAGAGGAATGCATGAGAGAGCCAACAGTTTGGAAAAGGAAGGAAAAATATTTTCTGAAGAAAGCAACTCCTGAAAAAATAGAATTAGCCAAATGGAAAAAGAGATGCAAAAGCTAACTGAAGAAGAAAAGCACATGTTAAAAACAAGAACAGGGTAAATGGAAGCTAATGATTCTGAGAGAGAGCAAGAATCACTCAAAAACCTCACAATCAAATGCAGAAAGACAGAAATAATAAATGCTTCCTTTTCAGACCACAAAGTAATAAACACTATATTCAATAAAGGGCTAGGGAAAGATAGACTAAAAACCAATTGGAAATTCCATAATCTAATTCTAAAAAATGAGTGGGTCAAACAACAAATCAGAGAAACAATTCATAATTTCATCCAAGAGAATGACAATAATGAGACAACATATCAAAACCTGTGTGACGCAGCTAAAGTGGTTCTTAGAAGAAATTTTATATCTCTACATAGCTACATGAATAAAACAGAGAAAGAAGAGATCGCTGAATTGGGAATGCAACTAAAAAAACTAAAAAATGACCAAATTTAAAACCCCCAATGAAATACCAAATTAGAAATTCTGAAACCCAAAGGAGAAATTAATAAAACTGAAGCTAAGAAAACCATTGAAATATTTTATTGAAATAAAAGTAACTTGGTGTTATGAAAAAAAAATAGATAAACCCTTGATTAATTTGATTAGAACAAAAAAGAAAAATCAAATCACCAGTCTCAGGAATGAAAAGTTTGAACCATGGACAGTGAAGTTAAAGCAATAATTAGGAGTTACTTTGCCAGAGTTTCTCATCGCATCCAGTGTCATCTCCAGTCATTTTGATCTCTCTTTGGCCACTGGATCCAGATGGTTCTGAGAAGGAAAGTGAACCAAATGACTTTGTACAACCCTCCCTCACTAAAATCCAATTCACTTCCATGTCATGGTATCATCTCTCTTATATCATGGTCCTCTTTGAGAATGAAGGACAAAGAACAAGATGCTGTCTTCAATGAATTTATATCCTAGTTGGAGAGATTATGGCATAGTCTTATGAAGAGATAACCAAAAGCATAAGAAATTAAGTATAAATTCCAATGGAGTGATCCAAATAATTCAATTGTCTTTCTACTCAATTTTTTTGTGTTAGAGTATGTGAGATAATAAAACAGCACAGAAAATGCAACAAATCATAAAAAAATTCATGAAGGCCAGATATCAGCTTATTAATTACTGAATATTGACTCTAGAAAACAACAATCGCACTGGTCACAAGCAAGTTCTTTATAACTATGACATAAATGTATTTACAACTCCAACTTCTCATGTTTGATGAACAGCTTTTTCACTCAAACAGCTAAGTCTTATTTGACAAATGGGATAATGACTAGAGGGCTCTTCAGTTCCAGAAAAAAAAAAAAACACAAGGAGAGTCTTCAGGATTGTCATTAAAGATCAAGATGATCAAAACATGTTTCAATGATACTTTGATTATGCTTTACTAAGAGAATACAGATGTCAAGCAATGGACATATTTTTAAGAAAATGAAGATGCTACTCTGGGAGTAAATAAATTAAAAAAAAATAACAATAAAATCAAAGCAATCTAAAGTAGCCTTCAGGAATTTCCCCATGAAAACTGAGTGATTGACTTATTTAAGGAGGCTTAAAACAATAGAATATGTCATAAGATCACAGATAATTCTTAATGGAAAGAGAATGGATGGTAGCATAAGAAACCTAGTGGTCTATCTCCTTGGTCTAATAGTCCTGGTCCTTGTCTCACTTCACTCTGTAGTTAAGGAGAAGCCAGAAGAGAAAATGGTTTTCTTTTTACATATAGCTTTGCAAACATGAAAGGAAATGATTAATTAAAAATCATACATATTCTGATCCAAAATCTCTTAAACATATTTAATAGGAATCATGTCATTCCCTACTCATGAACATCTTCCTTAAGTACTGTCAAGGGGGTGATACTTATCATAACTCTAGCCCCAGGTTTTATCCATATAACTCTATATAACAGTCTACTGCTGTGAGTTAGAATATGTGTACAGTTTGGCTCACTTTTTTAAAAGTAAGAACAATGGAATTGCTTTAATAAATCACCAAAAAGTTATAGGAAATCTTGTAAAAATGATTGTTGGTCAAAAGATATTCACTGTCCTCTAGTGTGCAGGTCTCTTAAGTCTGCTGTGTGAATTCAGCATTTCCTTGTACACTATTTTATATTCTTATAATTATTTCTTTATTATATGATCCATATATTCCACTCCTAACCAGATGTTTTTTCCATTTAGAGAGCCAATTATCTTCCATTTTCTAACTTCTATTACTCAAAGGATATAGTTCTGCCAAAAAACAAAGTCTATGCATTTTGTTTCCAGGGCACCAACACTACATTCCCCACACTGAAGGGACTTGATAAAATCCTTCATTTACGGTACATATAAAATAAAAATTGAAGATTCCAGAGTTAACCTATGCATATCTTTGTATTGCTCATTAGTACCTTGACAAGTTAGGAATAATAATATAGTTCCTTTTATAGAGGAGACTGTAAAATGTCCAACTTGACTCCTTTTCGCAGCAGTTTGTAAACTTTTCCACTATACATAGTTAGGAACTAGATCTCACCCATCAATATAAATCTAAAACTGCACTTGGAAAGAAAACTTGGTATTATTAAGATTTCACTGATTCTTTGGATCTTAGACTGAAGGCATATTCAAGACCATATGGTTATTCAAAATTCTAGCCCACTCATGAGACATCAGATAAGTAATCTATTGCATTTTTCCAATGAAGACACAACCCATTCCATTTCCAAACAGCTCTAATTATTGAGCCTTATATTGAATCAAATTCTTTATATAACTTTGACAAATTAATCCTGAAGTCTAGTCTCTATATATGAACAGATAAATGTAATTCCTGTTTCACATGATGGCATAAAATAATCACAACAAATATTTGTTGATTGAATAGTTCAAGATTTTGTTCATCCATGTCTGTAAATATCTTTTGGGGAATTATCAGTATGGGAATGCATGGAAGTTAAAGAGGGCACCCAGAGAGAGAATAGAGAGACTTTTAAAAATAGAATTCTCAGGCCAGAGACTTAAAATTCATCAGCAATTGGTGGACAAGGTATAGATGATGACCATCACAAAATGATACTAAAAAGGTGTGTGCTAGGGAGCCTAGAAACAAGAGAACAGAATAACAAGAGTCTGCATTAATCTTGAGACCCTTCATTGTCTACCTTGCACACAATGCCCCATTTGCATAGGCAACAAGTCTGCGCAAAGACAAGTCTTGTGTAAACTTGACCCTCGTGGTCTTTGGCTGGTTGGCTCTCAGTCAGCATACCCTTGGAAATGGATGTTGAAGCATTGGGTGTGAGTTCTGCCTCACTGGCTAAAGGTCTGGGGTACACACCCTATAGACATGCCAGGACAGGTATTGAGCATGCACCAAATTGAGATTGCCTCCACCGTCTCAGGAGTTGGGCTCCTGGATACATAAGCTAAACACATACTTTCTGCTAGGGCATGTTGGTAAGGGCAGATGAGAAGGGTATAAGAACAGGACAGCAGAGGGAGATAGAGGAAGCAAAGAAGCAGGGAAGCAGGAAAGCAGGGAAGCAGATGGGACAAGATGATGTAACCAAGGAATAAAGTTTCTCTAACCGCACAAGTGGTGTCAGAGTGCTCTGTCGTATCTGGAGACGGCCAAAAGTCATAGAGGCAATGATAACTGGGTAAGTGCTCAGACTCCAGCTGATATCAGCAGGTCTGCACTAGCTGGGGACCCCAACAGGTGTGGTCACAGAGGTAGAAAAAGAACAACGAGTGAACAGTGTGGCAAGAAAGCAAAGCAAAAAAGATTCAGGAAGATATGATAATCAAAAGTTTCAAATGCTACAGATATGTCAAGAAAGATAAAAGTGGAAAAGGCAGCTATAAGACTCAGCAATTCAGATATTCTGGCAATAAAAATCATAGAAGGATAAAACCAGGAGGATTCTGAATTGAGCTTTAGATCAGTAGATGTTCTCTCTCCACAGTCTTAATACTGATGTTGGTTAGATTACTCTCTGAGAAAGAAATGGAAATCTGGAATTAACCAATGCAGATGGCTACTTTGATAGTCAAAAGAGAGGGAGGTGGAGTCTGGGCGTCTGGCTTCCTGAGGAAGAAATTTCCTGGGCTTTATTTAATGTGGCAGTGTCCTAAAGAGGATTACAAATGCTCCTGTTCTCCATCTTGGCAGAGTTTAAAAAAAAATCTATTCATTTTGCATCATTTCATCTGATCAGTAGACCCCTCCAGAAAAGAAAAAAAGAAATTAAGAAAGAAAGAAAAGAAAATTATACCCCTGGGTACTTCTACAAAAATGAAATTTGAGAATGGGAGCTGAAATATAAACTACCAGTTCATTTTCTCATTTGCCCACCACTGATAGTTCTGGCAATTGTCATTTGGTCAAAGCCCAAATGTGTACTTTAAAGTAAAAGGCAATTGGAACATTCAACATTGTGTAGAGACAGTAAAATAAGAACCTGGTATATAAAGACTCATATGTCTGATATCTAGACTAATATTAAGACTCATATATGCTGCAAAAGGTCAATTGGTCTCCAGGCTAACAGAATCATCTCATCCAAGTCTTTCTGCAGAGATTGATGATTTGTTCAATAGCTGTCTGCTGCTGACTTTGGCTTATTATTATTATTCCTGAGGGTAGAACATACTTCCAAAGTTTAGCTTCTTATCTCATTCTTAAATGTAAAGTCTTTTGGTAAAGATTTTAGTTGCTTACTTGCCACTAGAGTTGGATGATTTCTATAATCTCATATTCTTAGGAGAACTCAGAAATACCAACACTGAGATAGACAAGAGGCTAGTGAGTAACAGCTGTGGTCCCACTGGAGAGAAAAAAAGTGTGTGTGTGTGGGGGGGGGTCATTTTATGCAGTACAACACACATCTTTAAGTCTTTAATGCTCAAAAGGGATTTCATCATCCCACAGGCCTTCTGGGATGAGTAAAATATGAGAAATGTTACACACACACACAGATACACACATATATACATATATACATATGTATATATATATAGACATATACTATATGTGTATGTCTAAAAATATATATATTTACACATGTGTGTAAAAAATATACACATATATATTTCAACATAAAGCTAAAAAGGAGAAACAGAACACTGGAGGTTAAAAGTTAGAAGAAAGCATATATTTATACATAGAGATACTATAATTATATACATGTATGTTTCTATATGTGTGTATATGTTATTTTCCCTCATTTTAATACATATTTCTCAAATATCTATACTCCTTTCTCATATTCCCATATATAGTGTGTGTGGTTGTGTGTGTGTATAAAACATGAAGGAAAAAAAGTGGTATAATAATAGAAAAGAACTTAAAAAAACCTTAAAGATATTAGGACTAGGAGAAAACATGGATTAATCTGTATCTGATCTGGGTAGAAACTAGGAAAAAAGATTCATCTAGTTTTTTTTTTGTTTGTGTGTTTTAAATAATTGAAATAATTTTTGTATTCTAGTACTCTGAACTTCTTCAGACATTATTCAGAAGTGGAAGCATCATTCAAGAATTATCAATGACAATGAATATAACCAAGAACCAAAAATTTCAGGTGGAGGATTGCAAAGAATTTCACTAAAGGAAAGCACACATATGTGTCATCTGTGAATAGAGAGGATATCAAGGGCTATAAGAAGCTTTTTTTACTGTCCTAACTCCCTGAAGAGATAATAGATTTTGCTAGATGATTTTATTCTACTAAAGTTCTACTGAAGCTCACTAATTCTGACAGGGAGTGTAAATAAGCCTAGTCAGATGTGGTTTAGGTGAACTTTGAGATTGTCTCCAATTCTGATATTCTGTGATTGTTTGATATATAGTTTTTTTTATTAAGTACAAGAACTGATAGCACTATGTATGATCAAAGTAAATATTGTGATTATTCCTTTCCAAATCTTAAAAGGCATTGGAAATGCTAGTTATTATTATTTATTGAAAAAATTCATTTATTTCAGGAAAGAAATTATACGCCTATCTTTTCTTTTTTCTTTTTTTAATCTTTGTAGAATTACAGAGTATTTTGAGGAAGTTATAGGAAAAATCACATGCCAAGAGCAAAAGACTGATACTTGGTAGTTAAGGGGGAAAGAAAACTGACCAAAAAAATTAGCACAAAATATATTTGCCCAGTCTGTCAAGTAGCCAAGAGGAATAAGAATATTAGAATAGTAATTAGAGGAATTCAGATCAACTGGGAAGAGAGCAGGTTAAGTTGCTTTGTAAGTAATTTCACTTTGACCAACCCATAAAAGTAGAACTTACCAAGCGTGTTTAAGGGGAAACTTAAGTCCTACCCTAATAATTTGGTTCTTGAAGGCCATGAAGCAAAAAAGGTTGACAGGTCCTGCCAAACTGGAAAGGTTTCAAACATACAGAAAGGCTATGCATCTTTCATCTGAGACTTCATCTAGCTAAGTTGGAAAGCACTCAGAAGGCTGAATAGCAAATAATGAGGATTTTATTTGGTTGGTTTTTCCACAGTAACCAAGAAGACCATTTAAGGAAAAGAGTAGGTATGATCTATCTTCATTAAAATAATGTTCAAACCAAAAGATATAATGAAAGGATGAGAAGTTATTATTTCTGTAAATATAAGTAGTGTGGAAACAACCATATTATCTATGTGTATATTTGGATTAGCAGTGAAATAGATTTAAACATAGTAAGCCCTCAGTGAATAATGGAGGACACATCTATCTGGGGTAATGATGGTACATAGTTGTGGAAAGTATGAGTCTATTTCTCATAGGTCCCACTAAGTATTTCATGTATTATGGCTATAATAGGCACACATTATCAGTATGAAGATGAGAGCAAAGTTGGATTATGGGGTAGAACTCATGAAAAGGAACAACATATTTGTAATAGAAAAATAATTTAAATTCAGTATAGGGTACATATTTTCCTAAGAATAATACTTAGATGTCTTCGTATACCTTAAGGATTACAATTGAGAAAAAAACTAAGATATTGTAGTTTTATATTATCAGAGACAGAATAAATTCAGCTATGGTAGATATAATCCCCAAACCATCTTTGTGGCGTTCCTAGATTTCCCCAATTAGAAAGTGATATTTCAACTCTTAGAGTTAAAACCTCTAAGAGGTTTCTCTGATTCCATGCTAACTATCCATTAGAAATAGTGAGAAGCTTATTGGGGTATGCAATTCCTTTCAATAAATAATCTTTTTTTCTGTTTCTCTCTCAGTACATTTTTTCCAAGTGACTACCTTAAAGTTGAATGGATTTTTTTCCTGTTATGCATGTCAAATGTGAGCTAAATGAAAGAAAAACATAAAATCTCAAGTGAGTAAACTGTCAAGCATGACTTAATTCTTATTCTCCAACTAAATTGGTAGAATTTGCTTTCCTAAAGTCCAGGATTGCAGTTCTGGAATCATGTTGTATTAAGATAAAAAAAAAAATATGACACAATGAGAGACAGAAGCTGAAGAAAAACGAGAGGCCAAAAGTTCTGTAGTGATGGACAAGTTCTTAAAATCTCAACACCTCAGCATCCTCATATGTAAAAAGGTTCAATAATACTTTTACTACCTACCTCACAAGATTATGTTAAGTGCTTTCAATAACTATAGAAAAGAGAATTATCACCAACATTTTAGATTCTTACACTGGATGGTTTCTAGGAAGATGCCAATTTTTTTTTCAGCCCAAGGATGGTATAACATGAATAAACTTTTTGGACAGAAGAGAAAAAAAGTAACCATCACTTGGCTTCACTAATCTGCTTCTTTCTAGTCTTCTTTATTTCTGACTTGGACAAATTCCTCCAAATAAAAGGAATAGATTTTGTCTCTTTAAAATTTGCCCAAAGTGACGATTCATAAAAAGGTATCAAGATGAAATTCAGCAAACATGCAGAAGCTATTATGAGAAAAATTGTAATGCATTAAATCTGCTTAGGACTGCAGGGTGCTTAACTGATAGTCACATTTGTTTTGGGACGTTTGCCTGGAAACATTAGAAGATCTTTTAATAAATGTACTAAATAAGATGCATAATTTAGCTGTTTCTCAGTGGAACACTGGCTGACTGCCAGATTAGGGCTCTCATTACCTTTTTTTCTCTGTTTCCTAATTTCTTTCTATCTTTCTCAGGTTTAACTTAGCACCACAGTTACCTGCTGGCTAGTACAAATGATTTCATTAAAAATAGTCAGTGTTGTGCCTGATGGTTTCATTCCTTCCCAATAGCTCAATTTATGTGTCTTCTTCTTCAACATATAGGGGAAAAGTTTCTCAAGGATTTGATTTTCCTTATACTCCTAAAGCAGTGTGGAAAAAGGGAGATATTATTCTTGGTTTATTAGAAAAGAAGAAATACTCATGGTCTTCTTTAGGCTACTTAATTTAGAGTTTCACATTTCCCTAAAGCAACAATGGATTGGCTTTCTTGTCCCTATTTTGTTAAGTAATTACAAGTTAGCTTTGGTAGACAGGCTCTAAAAGGGCCTTATTTCAAATTCTAGATTCATACTAATAGTTCTTTTGTGTTTAAAATGATAACTCCATTATTCAATGGGGAAAGAGATCCTCCTTTTTTTTTTTTTTTTAAATACAAACCTGTTATTTCACCACTATAAGGAATGCACAATGAGAACACTCCTATAAGAAACTACTCTCTAACATATAGTCTTAAATAGTAGCCCAGAGTGTAAGATCTGGATATAGCTTGAGTTTTGATATCTCCTGTATCACACTAGCTTTCTTTTAAGAGACAGAATGAACCATTTTGAAAAATAAGCAAAGATTCCTACCAAATTCCTTTTATGACACAGATATGGTATGTAAACCAGGAAAAGCCAAAACAAGAGAAAGAAAATTATAGAACAATTTCCCTAAGGAACATTGATGCAAAAATCTTAAGTAAAATATTAACCAAAAGATTACACAATTTATTACTTGGATAATATACTATGACCAAATGGAATTTCTACCACAAATGCAGGGCTGGTTCAATATAAGCAAAACTATTAGTATAATTTACCATATCAATAGCAAAACTAACAGAAATCATATAATTATCTCAATAGAAGCAGAAAAAGCATTTGACAAAATACAACACCCATTCCTAATTTAAAAAAATACTATAGAGCATAAGAATAAATGGAATTTTCCTTAAAATAATGAGTGTCTATCTAAAACCATCAGCAAGCATGTAATGAGATAAACTAGAAGCATATCCAATAAAAACAGGGTGAAATAGGATGCACATTATCATCACTATTATTCAATATTGTGCTAGGAATGTTAACTAACAATAAAAGAAGACAAATAAATAGAAGGAATTAGAGTAGGCAATGTGGAAACAAAACTATCAGTCTTTTCAAATGAGATATTTAAAGAACCCTAGACAATCAACTAAAAAACTACTTGAAATAATTAACAAATTTAACAAAATTAACAAATTTCAGAAAATAAAAAACACATAAATATCAGCATTTCTATATATTTTCAAAAAAGCCCAGTAGCAAGAGATATAAAGAGAAATCCCATTTAAAACAACTATAGACAATATAAAATATTTGGGAGTCTATCTCCTAAGACAAATGAGATGCATGAACACAATTAAAAATACTTTTCACTCAAATAAAGTCAGGTCTAAATAACTGGAAAATACTAATTGCTTATGGGTAGACTGAGATGATATAATAAAAATGATAATTCTACCTATTTTAATCTCTGTATTCAGTGCCATACCAAACAATCTGACAAAAAAAAATGCTTTATAGAGCTAGAAAAAATAACAAAATTCATCTCTAAGAGCAAAAGGTCAAGACTATCAAGGAAATTAGTGAAAAATGCAAATAAAGGTACTCTAGCCTTACCAGATATAAAAATGTATTATAAAGTGGAGTTCATAAAAATCATTTGGCATTGCCTAAGATATAGAGCTGGGTCAGTGGAAAAGACTCAGTACACAAGACACAATAGTCAATGAATATAGTGATCAAACTTACTATGTGATGAAAAATGCTAGGAAAACTGGAAATAATATGGCACAAACTAGGCATAAACCAACATCTCACACTATATACCAAGATAAAATTGAAATGAGTCCATGATTTAAACATAAAGGGTGATACAATGAGAAAATTGGGAGAGTCAGGAATAGTTTACCAGTTTGTATCTGGAGAAGGGAGGAATTTTTGACCAAAGAAGAACTAGAGAATATTATGAGATGCAAAATGTATAATTTTGACTACATTAAATAAAAAAAAATAGGTTTTGCACAAACAAAATCAATGTAGTCAAAATTAGTAGGAAATCAGAAAGCTGGGAAATAATTTTTACAGCCAATGTTGCTGATAAATACCTCATTTCTAAAATATATAGAGGGATGAGTCAAGTTTATAAGAATAAAAGTCATTCTCCAATGGTCAAAGCATGTGAACAAACAGTTTTCAGATAAAGAAATTAAAGCTATCAATAACATATGAAAAAGTGCTCTACATCACTCTTGATTAGAGAAATTCAAATTAAGACAATGCTGAGATACCACTTCACATTTCTTAGATTGACTAAGATGACAGGAAAAAAATAACAAATATTAGAGGAGATATGGGAAAACTGGGACACTGTGGATGGGACATTGTTGGTGGAGTTTTAAAATGATCCAACCATTCTGGAGAATGGGGAATGGCTGAATAAGTTATGTTATATTAAAGTAATGGAATATTATTGTTCTATAAGAAATGATGAACAGATGGTCTCAGAAAAGTCTGGAAAGATTTTCATGATCTGATGCTGTATGAAGTAAGCAGAACCAAGAGAACATTGTACAAAGTAAGAGCAAGATTACATAATGATCAACTATGATAGACTTAGCTATTCTCAGCAATGCAGTGATCCAATACATTTCTAATAGACTTGGGATGGAAAATGTTTTGCACAGACAGAGGGAAATCTATGGACACTGAATGTTTATGAAAGCATACTATTTTCACTTTTTTTTCTTGTTATTTGCTTTTTCCTTCTTTTGGATTTTTTTTTGTACTGATTTTTCTTTCACATGGAAAATATGGAAATATGGTTTAAATTATTTTACATATATATTCTATATAAGATGGATTGATGTCTTGGAGAGAGGAGAAAAGAGAGAGAGAAAAAATGGAAATCAAAATCACACAAGAATGAATATTGAAAACATTTAATTGGGAAAAAAAATAAATACCATTGAGAAGAAATAAAAAACAACAATCTAAAAAGAGAGACAATATAGTACATTGGACTTGAGATTCTGGAGAAGTGAATTTATTTGTATGATTGAATCTTGCTTCTGACACTTATTAAACATCTTTCCATTAGCAAGTCATTCAATTTTTCTGAATTTTCATTTCTTTACATCAGTTATAATAATAATGCATGTTAACTTATCTTGCAAAAGTATGATTAGGAAAGATCTCTGTAACCATTATTGAACTGTAGAAATATAGGCTATTTATGGAAGGAAAGTACCGTGCAAATTCAGGATATGATTTTATTTGAATTTACCCTTTGAACTAGGTAGTCGACACTTCCTCAACATGGAGAGCATAGAAGCTTTGGTAGCATTCATCACCAAGAAATGATCCACACAGAATTCTGTATTACCAGTTATGTTTATTTTAATTTGAATTTATCCTCCTATTAATTATTCTCCACACATTTTGTGTGGCCATTTATAATTTTCAGTTCTTTTTTGTAAATCTGTTCATGATCTTTGGCCACTTATCTCTTAAAAAATGGTTACCATCAGTATTTTAGACCTTTTACCAAAGATCTAAAATGTAGCAGAAAACATGCAAGAAATTAAAATAACAAAGAAACAGCAAAGTATCTAGCAGCATGTACTCTTCTATCTGTTAAATCTGTAGGCAGTATCCTGTGTTTCTCCTACTGGGTGACAAAGAGAAATTGCAGAGCATCAGGAGATATTTTTAAAATCACAAAACTGTTCAATTCTCCACTGTTAAGAAGGGTGAGTTAATTCATCTCTGTGAAATCTCCTAAGGAAAAAGTGTTGCAAACATACTCAAATAGTTGCTGTGTTTCAATTTCTAAGATTTGTGTTTTGTACAACTCCATGTACCTGAGTTTACATAAGTTGTCAAATTGTGTACTACAATATAAAAATTGCTACTCTAGGTGAGACCTATTGTTTATTCAGTTCAACACTGCCTTTAGCAGAGGAACCAAGATAAAATTTGTGGGAGAGTCTGGTGGAAATTTCAAAACATTAGATATATTCCTCATAAATCCTATTTTCTTTAAATGATATTTTATTATTCTCTTATTCATGAAAATGTGTAATTAAAAAACTTATGTATTTTCATTCTATAATTCTTATTAAAATAATACATCCTAAATATTTTTTTATATTTTTATATATTATACTTTTTTCTTTCCTGCTGCTTCTAGAATTTTATATCTGGAATACAGTATTAAATATTTAGTGTCATACCAATAAAGAATATGACTGGACAAGATTAGAAGGGAAGCAATAAACTGGGAAAACATTTTACATATAAATATTCTGATAAAGGCCTCATTTCTAAAATATATAGAGAATTGACTCAAATTTATAATAGTTCAAATCATTCTCCAATTGATAAATGATCAAAGGATATGAACAGACAATTTTCAGATGAAGAAATTGAAACTATTTGTAGCCACATAAAAAAGTGCTCCAAATCACTACTGATCAAAGAAATTCAAATTAAGACAACTCTGAGATATCACTACACACCTGTCAGACTGGCTAAGATGACAGGAAAAGATAATGCTGAATGTTGGAGGGGATGTGAGAAAACTGGGACACTGATACATTGTAGGTAGAACTGTGAACAGATCCAACCATTCTGGAGAGCAGTTTGGAACTATGCCCAAAGGGCTATCTAACTGTGCATATCCTTTGATCCAGCAGTGTTTCTATTGGGCTTATATCCCAAAGAGATCTTAAAGGAGGTAAAGGGACCCACATGTGCAAAAATGTTTGTGGCAGCCCTCTTTGTAGTGGCAAGAAACTGGAAACTAAGTGGATGTTGATCAGTTGGAGAATGACTGAGGAAATTATGGTATATGAATGTTATGGAATATTATTGTTCTGTAAGAAAAGACCAGCAGGAGGATTTCAGAAAGGCCTGGAGAGACTTACATGAACTGATGCTAAGTGAAATGAACAGAAACAGGAGATCATTATACACCTCAACAATAATATTACATGATGATCACTTCTGATGTACATGGCTCTCTTCAACATTGAGACTATTCAAACCAGTTTCATTTGTCCAGTGATGAACAAAGCCATCTACACCCAAAAAGAGAATCATGAGAACAAAGTGTGGAACACAGTGTAGCATTCTCATTCTCTCTGTTGTTATTTGTTTGCATTTTGTGTTTTTTTTTTCAATTTTTCTTTTTCTTCCTTCTTGATCTGATTTTTCTTGTGCAAACAGATAGCTGTATAAATATGTATGCACATTTTGTATCTAACTTATATTTCAACATATTTAACATGTATTGGACTGCCTGTAAGATGGAAATGGGGGAAAGAAGGGGAAATTTTGCAACAAAAAGTTATGCAAGGGTCAATGTTAGGAAAAGATGTGGATTCAAATCATGCTTCTATCATTTGTTCTATATGAATGTAACAATTCACTCAACTTCACCAGTCCTCTATTTCCTCATCTGAAAAATGAAGTGGTTGAACTAGATGGCTTCTAAGGTACCTTACAACTAAAATTCTAGGATTAGAGAATATTTAAAAGATTAAGTCTCAAAGGAATCTGAGTATGTGGATTCTGTTTATACTACTCAAAAGGTTTCTATAATATGATAGAAACTGACATTTTAGAATAAAATCAATCATCATATTCATTGGTTTGTTGATATCTTTCTCAGCCTTTCATTTCATTTCTCATCTGCAAAACTGGGAATTAATAGAACCTATCTCACAGGATTCTTGTGAGAATCAAATGAGTTAAGATTTAAAGTGTTTTGCTAATGTTAAAATTCCACACAAATTCTTTTATTATTATTATTATTAATTTGCCCTTTAGATTAGACTTGAATAAAAATAAATGAATATCATCCAATACTATGCATGCTCAAGCCATGATAGGATGCTGTCTTAGAATACATGTCAAAGGACTTCATTAAAGGTTAGATAATGTTACAGATAGAGTTAATTTAAAATGGCCTGTCTTTTTTTTTTTTTTTTTTTTTTCTGGATCAGCCCAACCTGATTGAGATAAGATTGAAACAGGAGGGGGAAATCAAGTTTGACTGAATTTGAAAACACATATTTTCACTGTCCCAAAACTGCTAAATATCACCTCCCTTAAATGTCCTGTCTTTTCTTAACATCAATATCTTTGTGGCAATGTTACTAGACTTCGAATAATAGAACAGCACAATATCAAAAGACTAAACATTGCAGTTGACCTCAAGGATAATGGAAAGATGTGTGCCCGGAATAAATAGGCTATAATTTACTAACTATAATAACATGTTCGTTATAATGATATAAAACTACATTAAGGATATTATGATTGAAAGAGGATATTGAATGGCTGTTTAAGATTGCAGTATCATAGCTTTCAATCTGAATAGGACCTTAAAGATCCAATCTTCTCATTTGGTAGATGAGAAAAATAAGGTCTAAACAAGTTAAGTGACTCCCCCAATTTGAAAAACCTAAAAAATTCAGCTAATTAATTCTCTCAATCAAAACAATTCATTGATTATTTTGCCAGAATGAATACTGATGCTTCCAAATGAATATATATTGTGCAATTATGTGATATATTCATTTGGATATGTATATACACAAGACACACAATGCATATGTCTATTGTGCCATGTGCACATGTGCATACACTGTGTGTATGTTTATATTATGCAATTTGTATTGTATGCATTTTATTTATATGTGTATATGCATGTATCTACATGCACATATATGTATAATTACATACATATACATGTGCACTTCTAAGATGAGAATTTTTTTAATAAAAATTAGAAAACTTTTGAATGAGATATAACAAATTTAATGCAAGAACCAAACTAGTATCTGTATATTCAAAGAATGACTTCCAGTGAATTGCATAGATTATCTATGAGGATTTATGAGAAGTCATGTCTTCAAGAGCTTGTAGGATGAGAGACTGAAGGAATTGAAGCTATGTGTTCAAGTGAAGACAATTAGCCATATGGATGAGATCCTGTAATACAATATAATAGGCAGTTGTCCCAAGTGCTTCAGGGATTAAACCCACTTTAATGATGCCTAAGATGATCTACTTCATATCAAATTTCATACTATAGCAAATCATGTTATGCATATCACTACACACTTTTAATTTCTGTAATAGCTCTGATTCTATTTTGAAGTTTTACTTAAGTAAATGACCTTTAACAATAAATTTAGCTATCAATTAGCAAACCTTAGAGCAAGATTTCTTAAACATTTTCTATTTGTGACTCCTTTTATGCAAGAAACTTTTACATGACTTCAAGGATGTAATTACATAAAATAGGTATACAAATCAAACATTAACTGATAATAAATCATCATTTCATGACTCCCCCCCAAATTCAGTTATGTGCCCCAATCTTGGGACCCATAATTTAAGGACTTTTGACTAAAAAAATGTTTCAAGGGGCACTTGGTATAGTGAATAAAATTGGCCTTGGAGTTTGGAAAACCTGAGTAAAAATTGTTATTGCTGACACATACTGGCTATGTGACCCTAGGCAAATCATTTAACTTTTCCATTTCCTAAATAGTTCTCTAAGCCTATAAGTTCCAGAGGCGATAGTGACCTATATTGGCAGAGGGACTTTTCTCAACAGGGACTTATGTGTACTAATGAAATCAAAAGTCCAGTTCCTATGCCCATAATATAGATGTCCCAATAACCCAGCTATATACAGAACAATAGGATATGGTTAGAACATCTTTTGTTCCAGGTCCAAAGGTCTGACTTTGAATCCTAATTTTATTTACTTTGTGAAGTTGGATGAGTGACTTAAAATTTCTGCAACTCAGGTTCCTCATTGACAAAATAAGGAGGTTCAAATTAGACTGACTGCATCCTTCTCAAAGTGTGGTGTGTGGAACTCTAGAGTCTCTGAAGACTCTTTCAGAAGGTTTCCAAGGTCAAAATTATTTTTATAGTAATGCTAGAATATTTTAATTTCTAACATGGCAAATATTGATGGAGACAATTAACATAAACAAAAGTTTTTGGTTTTTAATATTTTTAATAGTGTAAAGGGTCTTCAGAGCAAAAAGCTTGTTAAACATTAAACTAAATATCCATTATCTCATGAAATTTTCAATCAGCAAAAAATAAAAAAAGATCCCATTTGTCAAAAATGATAGATACTGGGAGTGGGGGATGCTATTCATACTAGGTTACATTTATTCTCATAAGAAGCTTTAAGTTTTCTTCCTACTACTGAACCTGGTTGAACTAATATATTAAATACTATAGCCATCACTTGTAACTACTTATAGAAAATCCAGTTAGGGATGACTAAAGTCAATGAACTTAACATTTTTCCCTGTTCTTAACCAGCCAATTTGGGTTGTGTTTCCAAACAGAAAAGACATCATAAAAGTTGAGGGGATTGTCTCTACCTTTGATTGTCTCTTGAGTATAGACTGATTTAAGTCTTCCTGGGGAGAAGTCAAGGTGCCCTATTTTCAGAGAGGTTCTAGAAATGTCAGCCTGTTCTCTCCTTGTTTCTAAAAGTGATTAGTGTCTCCTTCAAGTCTCCCCAGTCTGCAGCCTGTGTTTTCCCTTATGTCTTTATGTAAGCTGTCTTGACAACATGGAAATCCATGGCATTCTTGTCTTCTTTGCCATGAGTTTTTAACCTAAGTGATTTCTCAGTACTCTGTGTAGATAGATTTTGAGTTAAAAAGGATTTTCAAAGTCAACTAACTGCAAAATTGGCTATTTCAGAGGAAAAATTTTTTACTCTTCTTTCTCCTGGACTTAAGTGGTATAATGGCTTCTATCGGAGTTTTTATCTACCACATGAGAATTATTTCAATATGTAGAGAGTAGGTACTTGAGAAGTATACTTGAAACAAGATATTAACTCAGTAGAATTGATGAGATGATGGTTCTCTAGTTCACATATATACTTAGTACTTAGTATGGTGAAGTAATGGTTCTCTAGTTCATAAATATTCAGTATGCTGTAATGATGTAATTAAAATAGGGTATATAAGGGCTGAGAAGAACTGGAAATGAGACATTCCATCTTTGACCAGCCTCCTGGTGGCTGTTCTGCCTTTATCACTTCTCCACCTAAAGACCAAGGCCTGTCCTAAGGATCTCCAGAAAGCTAGCCTGAACATTACATCAATGAATGGTCTATATTTAGCCTAGAGAAGAGAAGGATTGGAGTATAAGAGCTGGTTTATGGAAGTGAAATATAGTACAGTCTCTGAAGCTATTCTCTCAATTCTCACTGTCTCTGGCAAATTGAATTCTCAGAGCTTCGCTACTACATCTTCCCTCAGAGGCATAGAGATAACTTTGAGGGAGCTTGTAGTATCTTTACAATATTATAGTTTAGAAATACTTAATGATATGCTTTACTCTCAACCCCATAATAATCAATGGGTAAACAATAAGTTATTAATATAAAATATATTTTTTAGAAAGTGATATTTAGTGGGAAACAACCTTTTGTTACACCACATCTCTCCACCTCCCAAAAAGTATGACATATTTTATTTGAAAAAGATGTTGTCTAAAAAAATGACCTAAACTCAGAGAGTGCATAAGGTAAAGGGATAAATTCACAGTTATTGGTTTCCAGAAGTGCTTTTTCTGACTCCACAATTCCATAATTTTGACTCCTCTCTGTCCTATTTTTTGTACCATTTACTTCAAACAGAAGCCCTTTACTGAAACTTCTCATTTACCTACTCTATCAAAAAAAAAAAAAAAAAAAAATAGATATTTTCTGTTGTCTTTATCTACCCTGGTCTGTCTCAATTCATTTTTGTGTTCAGAACACCTTCTAAGAAGTACTCATTAAGTTTTTCTTAGGCATAGTTTACTTCAATGGTTTTCAAAGTGTGGTTCAGAGGTCCAAACAAATTTCATAATAATATTAAGATTTTGTTTTCCTATTACGATATTCCTACCTTTACCAATTGTGTGAGGCTAGATTTTCTTCCTATAATTAAACTAAAATAATTCATCAGAACCGAATGAATGCAAAGGTAGATACAAGAATCCAGCAGTCTTCAATTAATGAGATTTGCAAAAATATCACTGCTACTTATCTCAATATTTAATTTTGTTTTGGATAATGTTTTTCATTAAAACATTTACTTACACCAATATACAATGTGTTTATCAACATTATTTTAAATAAATTAATCAACAAATGTTTTTCAATTGTTTCTTCTAATTGATGATTCAGTAAATGTCAATGATATAATAAAAACATAAACAAAAGCTCTTCAAAGACCAAAAATAATTTTAAGAATGTAAAGGGATTTTAAGTGTGTAGTAGCCAAATTCTTTTTATGATATAAATATTGCCCTGATGCCTAAACCAGGAAGAGCAAAAATAGAGAAAGAAAATTATAGACCAATTTCCCTAATGAATATTGATGGAAAATTTTTAAAATAAAATACTAGCAAGGCAATTATAGCTATATTATATGTATATAAGTTTTTGACAAAATATAATACTAATTCCTAATTAAAAAACATCAAAAGCACAAAAATAAAAGGTTTCCTTAAAATGATATATAGTATCTATCTAAAACCATCAGCAAGCATTATCTGTAATGGGGAGAAGCCTTTCCCTCCCTTTTGAAAATAATAGTCATTGGACTGTCTTCATCTCTTAGTCCTGTGATAGTGCTAACATCTTCCATGATCTTTCAGGTGTCATTGAGAGTAGCTCAGGAATCATATCTATTATTCCAAAATCTAAGATTATATTTCAACTGATCCAGAATACAGTAGCTGAGCATTGTTTTGTTATCCTCTTAATTGTCTTGGGTATCAATTTTCTGCTGGATTTGTTGATTGATCATTTCTGTTTTGCCTTGTCAAAGAAAAGAGAAACAAAATAGATTAAACAGTTCTGACTCTACTCTGGCCTATCTTTCATACAATCTACCTTAATTAGAAGCCCTTCACTGAAACTGTCCATTCAACTAATATAGATTAAACAAGATGGTTTCTGTTATCTCTATGTACCTTTGTCAGTCTCAACTGACTTTGGTATTTAGAACTCCTGGCACAAATATTTCAAATTTCTTGTACATCATTATGTGGTCTGGTGGATAGAGCAGTATAGCTATAATCATGAAGACCTTAGTTCAACTTCAGCCTTAGATGCTTGTTAGCTCTGGCACCAAAGTTCCATTAACTGAAAAACGAGGGTATTATTACCGTCCTTACATTGCTATTGTGAGATTCAAATGAGATAATATTTGTAAAGTACTCAGCATAGTCCCTAACACATGGGCACTTCTTTCCCTCTAGTTACCTGTTCTTGAATCATGTGTGTGTGTGTGTGTGTGTGTGTGCATCTGTGTGTTGAATGTCTTTTACCCTGTGCATCTAGTCTTTTCAAAGAAGCGTTTTTCCACTATTAGAACTATTCTCACCTCCATTTTTTTCTTTCCTTTAGAGCATCATTCTTGAGAGTTTTCCATCTCTGTAGGTTAATTTTCACTATAGAATTTTGGTCCCTGAAATCCTACATATTTTTAATCTTTGAAATGTGATTTCCAAAAATCTACTATGAATCTCAAAAAATACATGGATTTCTTTTCTTCTATCACAAATTCTAGGGGGAAAGTGATCATTTTCCCAGTAGGCTTTTATCATTTCCATTCTGGAAACCAATTCTTATTTTTAGTGAGAACTTGATTCAGGACAAAATTTCTTCATATTGGTTCCTCCTCTGAAAGATGAAACCATCACTAAGTCACATCAAGAAGCTATTAACTATTCTGGTTTACCAAGGTCCTCTCACTCTACGGATTAACATTTTCTGTCAATCTTTGGTATCTTTGGATTGAGAGGTCTAGAAACTGCCATACTGATATTTATTCAGAGACCCTGAAGGTCAGTTCCTGCTTGGCTGCGATCAGGGCCAGGGCTGCATTGACATGAATTGTTCTGTACTACACCCTGGACTCCCATCCTGTTGCCACAGATCTTTCCTGCTGACCTTCTTAGGTGTCTTCAGCTGGAAAATCTTCTACCTAATCTTTTTGTGGGTTTTGATGCTCTAAAATTTGTTTAGGTTCATTATTTATAAAAATTTGAAAGATTTTGGGAGAGAGATGGGTAAGTCCCTGCCTTCACTCTGTTATCTTGACTCTATCTATAGTGGATAATTCTAAGTGAATGGTTGAACGGATAATGATACATCAGTGTAATGGAACACTATTATGTCTTGAAATTGATGAATATGATAGATTCAAATAAATCTTGGAAGATTTGCACTAATTGATATAGAATAAAATAAGGAAAACCAAACAATACATGGATTTCTTTTCTTCTATCAGATAATTTATATTACTCCACCTCTTTCTTTCCTATTAATCCTTTTACACCTCTTAGTCCCTTTCCCTTCCCTGGTTACCTTCTTATGTTACTAAGTCCTGTATTTGAAAATCTTTTTTATTCAATTCTTGCCTTCTCATCATAATTCTTTTCATAATTAATATTGCTAATTGTATTTCAAAAGTGATTTGTTTCTTACCAGTTCCCAATTTACCTCTCTTCTATAACACCTCTCCTTTTTATATCATCTTCCATTTCTTTCCTTCAGCATAAGATATTGTTTAATAGCCATATTGAGTGTGTGTATTATTCCATCTTTGAGCAGATCCTGATGAAAGTAAGGTTTACCCACTTCCTCTCTATTCTTCCTCTTCCCCTTGTACTGTAAAGATTTTTCTTGCTTCTTTTATGGCAGATAATTTACACCATTCTACCTTTCCCTTTTCCTTTCTCTCAGCATATTCCATCTTCACAAACTTCTTCTAAATGCCATAATAATTAGAAAATTCTTATGAATTACAAATGTCATCTTCCCATGTGGGAATATAAACAGATAAACTTTATTAGGTCCCTTATGTTTTCCCTTTCCTCATTACCTCCTTATGCTTCTCCTGAGTCCTATGTTTCATCACAAATGCTTGAAAATCCTTTATTTCTTTGAATATTAACCTTTTCCTCTGGAGGATTATACTCAGTTTTGCTAAGGAGGTGGTTCTTGGTTATAACTCTGTCTTCTTTGCCTCCAGACGAAATCTCAAACCCTCTGATTCTTTAAAATAGAAGTTTCTAAATCGTGAGTTATCCTGATTGTGGCTCCACTATACTTGAATTCTTTCTTTCTGGATGCTTTCAATTTATATTTTACCCTCTGCTTCTAGAATATTAGGACACTTTTCCATGTTAATTTATTGAAAGATTATGTCTAGGCTCTTTAATGATTTGCTTTTCAGGCAGACCACAATGTTTAAATTATTTCTCCTGGATCTATTTTTCTGATCAGTTGTTTTTCCAAAGGGATATTTCACATTTTCTTTTTTTTTCATTCTTTTGCTTTTGCTTTATTGTTTCTTGATTGTTCATAAAATCATTAGATTCTATTTGCTCAATTTTAATTTTGAAGGGATCATTTTCTTCAGTGAACTTTTGTACCTATTTCCCATTTGGTTAATTTTACTTTTTAAGGCATTCTTTATATGTCTTTTGTACCATTCTCAATTTTTCTAACTTTTTCTTCATCTTTTTTATGTGATTTTCAAAATCCTTTTTGAGTTCTCCCATAACTTGAGACAAAATTTTATTTTTCTTGGAGGCTTTGGATGTAGGAACTTTGTTATTTTCTTCTGAATGTATGTTTTGATTTTCCTTGTCACCTTAATAACTTCCTATGGTCACAACATTTTTATGTTGTTTGCTCATTATCACAACCTATTATTCAGCTTTTAATTCATTGTTATGGTAAGGCTCACTTTTTAGGGTACATTAAGCCAAGCTTCAGGGATTTTGTGCAGTTGTTTTCAGAGACGCTATTTCTCACATACTATTTCCCATAGTTCTTTTCACTGGGTGTAGATGATTCTTTTCATTATTGAACAAATGGAACTGATTTGGTTCATCTCATTGTTGAAGAGAGCCACATCCATCAAAATTGATCATCATATTGTATTGTTGAAGAGTATAATGATCTCCTGGTTCTGCTCATCTCACTCAACATCAGTTCATGTAAGTCTCTCCAGGCCTTTCAGAAATCATCCTGCTGGTCATTTTTTAAAGACCAGTAATATTACATAACATTCATATACCACAACTTATTCAGCCATTATCCAATTGATGGGCATCCATTCAATTTCCAATTTCTAGCCACTACAACAAGGGCTACCATAAACATGTTTACACATACAGGTCTCTTCCCCATTTTTTAAATGTCTTTGGGATATAGGCCCCATAGTAACAATGCTGGATCAAAGGGTATATACAGTTTGATAACTTTTTGAGCATAATTTCAAATTGCTCTCCAGAATGGTTGGATGCATTCACAATTCCACCAACAATTTATCAGTGTACCCATTTTCCCACATCCCCTCCAACATTCAGCATTATCTTTTCCTGTCATAGTAGCCAATCTGAGAGGTGTGTAGTGGTATCTCAGAGTTGTCTTGCATTTCTCTGATTAATAATGACTTGGAGCATCTTTTCATATGGCTAGAAATAGTTTCCATTTCTTCATCTGAAAATTGTCTGTTCATATCCTTTGACCATATATCAATTGGAGAATGGTTTGATTTCTTATAAATTAAAGTCAATTCTCTATATATTTTAGAAATCAGTCCTTTATCAGAACCTTTGACTGTAAAAATGTCTTCCCAGTTTATTGCTTCCCTTCTAATGTTTTGTTTGTACAAAAACCTTTTAATTTGATATAATCAAAATTTTCTATTTTGTGATCTGTAATGATCTCTAGTTCTTCTTTGGTCACAAATTCCTTCTTCCTCCACAGGCCTAACAGGTAAACTAGCCTATGTGCTTCTAATTTATTTCTACTCTCATTCTTCATGCCTAGATCATGAATCCATTTTGACCTTATCTTAGTGTACAGTGTTAAGTGTGGGCTAATAGCTAGTTTCTGCCATACAAATTTCCAATTTTTTCAGCAGTTTTTGTCAGTGAATTCTTATCCCAAAAGCTGGGATCTTTGGATTTGACAAACATTAGATTATTAGAGTTATTGACTATTTTGTCCTGTGAACCTAACTGATCAACTAGTCTATTTCTTAGTCAATACCAAATGGTTAGGTGACCTTTACTTTATAATAGAGTTGTAGATCGAGTACAGCTAGGCTACCTTCATTTGATTTTTTTTTTCTTTAGTTCCCTTGAAAGTCTTGACCTTTTGTTCTTCCAGATGAATTTTGTTATTTTTACATTACAATAGTTTTTTAGGAGTCTGATTGGTATAGCACTAAATAAATAGATTAGTTTAGGTACTATTGTCATCATTATTATATTTGCTCGACCTATCCATTAGCCCTTAATATTTTTCCATTTGGTTAGATCTGAATTTATTTGTGTGGAAAATGTTTTGTAGTTTTGCTTATATAGTTCCTGACTTTCCCTTGGCAGATAGATTCCCAAATATTTTATACTACCGGCAGTTACTTTAAATGGAATTTCTCTTTGTATCTCTAGCTGTTGGAATTTTTTAGTGAAGTCTAAGAATGCTGATGATTTATGTGCCTTTATTTTGTATCCTGCAACTTTACTAAAATTGTGAATTATTTCTAATAGCTTTTTAGTAGAATTTCTGGGGTTCTGTAAGTATACCATCATATCATCTGCAAAGAGTGATAATTTGGTTTCCTCCTTACCTACTCTTAATTCCTTTAATCTCTTTCTCAACTCTTATTGCTGAAGCTAGCATTTCTAATACAATATTGAATAGTAATGGTGATAGTGGGCAACCTTGTTTCACTTCTGATCTTACTGGGAATGGTTCCAGTTTATCCCCATTACACATGATACTTATTGATGGTTTTAAATAGATGTTACTGACTATTTTAAGGAAAAGTCCATTTATTCCTATATTCTCAAGTGTTTTTATTAGGAATGGATGTTGGATTTTATCAAATTCTTTTTCTGCACCTATTGAGATGATCATATGGTTTTTGGTAATTTGATAATTGGTATAGTAAATTATGCTAATAGCTTTCCTAATATTGAATAAGCCCTGCATTCCTGGTATAAAACATACTTGGTCATGGTGTATTATCCTGGGGATGATTTTCTGTAATCTTTTTGCTAAAATTTTATTTAAGATTTTACGTCAATATTCATTAGGGAGATTGGTCTATAACTCTTTCTTTGTTTTCAACCTACCTGGTTTAGGTATCAGTACCATGTCTATGTCATAAAAGGAATTTGGTAGGAGTCATTCATTCCCTATTTTTTCAAATAGATTATATAACATTGGAGTTAATCCTTCTTTAAATGTTTGGTAAAATTCACAGGTAAATCCATCTGGTCCTGTGGATCTTTTCTTAGGGAGTTGATTAAAAGTTGTTCTATTTCTTTTTCTAAAATGGGACTATTTAAGCAATTATTCCTCCTCTGTTAATCTGGACAGCTATATTTTTGAAGGTATTCATCCATTTCACTTAGGTTATCAAATTTATTGGCATAAAGTTGGACAAAGTAACTCATTATTATTCTAATTTCCTCTTCATTGTTGCAAGCCCAATTCATTAATCTTCTCTTTATTTTATTCAAGTAAGCCTCAGAAAATTTAATTTCCCCTTATTACTGTTTTGGCTGCATGCCACAAATTTTGGTATGTTGTCTCATTGTTGTCATTCTCTTGGGTGAAATTATTGATTGGGTCTATGATTTGCTGTTTCATCCATTCATTCTTTTGGATGAGACAATTTAGTTTCAATTACTTTTTTGGTCTATTTATCCCTAGCTTTTTTTTAAATGTAGTTTTTATTGCATCATGATCTGAAAAGAATGCATTTATTATTTCTGCCTTTCTGCATTTAATTTTGAGGTCTTTATGTCCTAATATGTGGTCAATTTTTATATATGTTCCATGAACTGCTAAGAAGAAAGTGTACTTCTTTCTGTCTCCATTCAATTTTCTCCAAAGATCTATCATTCCTAACTTTTTAATATTCTATTTACGTATTTAACTATTTTCTTATTTGTTTTGTAGCTTGACTTATCTAATTCTGAGACTGCAAGATTGAGAACTCCCACTATTATAATTTTTCTGTCTATTTCTTCTTGTAACTCTCTTAACTTCTCCTTTAGAAATTTAGATGCTATACCACTTGGTGCATGTATGTTTAGTATTGATATTGCTTCATTGTCTATGCTACCCTTTAGCAAGATAATAGTTTCCTTCCTTATCTCTTTTAATTAGATCAATTTTTGTTTTGCTTGATCTGAGATAAGAATGGCTACCCCTGCTTTTTTTTTTTTTACTTCACCTGAAGCATAATAGATTCTGCTCCAGCCTTTTACCTTTACTCTATATGCGTCACTTTGTTTTAAATGTGTTTCTTGTAAACAACATATTGTAGGATTCTGGCTTTTGATCCAGTATTTCTGCCTTTGCTTTATAGGAGAGTTCAACCCATTCACATTTTTGGTTAAAACTACTAATTCTGTATTTCGTGCCATCTTATTATCCCCACATTATATTTTTCTTTTACCTTACCCCTTTAACCCTCTCCCCAGTATTAAACTTATGAGCACCACTTGCCTCACGCAGCTCTCCCTCTTTAGGATCCCTCCCATGCCCTTTGAGTCCCTCCTCCTTTCTTTTACCTTTTCCTTATTTTTTTTTTATTATTCCCTTCTATGTAGCCTACTTTTTTTCCTTTTCCCTCTTTCTCTCCCACATTTTAATGAGGTGAGAAGTTTCTCTGTAAACCAAATATGTCTAATATTTTCTCTTTGAGCCAAATCTGAGGAGAGTAAGATTCACACAATGTTCCTCCCCCTCCCTTAATTCCCACAGATATGATAGTTTTCCTTTGCCTCTTCATGAGATGGGATTTTCCTCTTTTTACCTCCACTTTTCATTTTTTCTGATACAATCCCATTTCCACTTCCAATTCCTTATTTTCAAAATATTGCAATAGTAAAATCAAATTATATACACATTCTTCATGTATTCCCGTAACACAAATACAGTTCTCAAGAGTTCTTTTTATATTTTTATGCTTCTCTTGAGTCCTATATTTGGAGGTCAAATTTTTTGTTTAGTTCTGGTTTTTTGTTGTATTCCTAATATTCACAGATTCTACCAGTCAAGCACTATTTCAGAAGCTGAATTTGGTAATCAGTAGGTAGTGAGGGTCAAAGGGAGCTCAGAATGAAGCATATGTTCTCTCTGCCATCTTGGCTCTGTCCTCTTACTTATATGTTTTCTAAAGACTCCTACCAGGTTCTTCTGACTACCCCCTACAACTGCTTGTAGAAGTAGATTCCTGGATTATCTAGATAGAGAAAGACCCTACTTTTGAGTGGATGGTATAATTCTCCAGGGACCTCAAGGTTTATCTAGAACAGATCCAGAAAGGCTCAACATCCAAATGGAACAGCTGTTCCAAGACTCCGATGAGGGCTGAGTATACTGTCCTCCTTTTTTTTTTTTTCTTCTTCTTCACTTATGTTATGTGCCCAACCACCAAGGCCCAGATTCAAGCATTTGCTTATTTTCTCCTCCTACATTCTTCTCCCACCCCATCCTCACCACTACCACTTTTTCTGAGTGCAAGCAAACAATAATAAGCAATGGTAATTGACATATACATCATCAATAGTTCCTCCCAAGGAATTAACCCTCTGGGCAACATCTCATGCTGGACCAACTGGCATCTTGGCTTATACCTGTCTCTCCTTTATTGGTTTTAATGGTAGGGGTTCTTTTATACTCCTTCATTTTGGCCAAAAAGGCCAATGTTAACATGTTAACATATTAGGAGTCAACCTGTTTTCTAGAGCTAATACCCAACAAGCTGGCTATGCCCTGAGCTTGGCCTAACAACAATCATTTGCACTCAGCCTCTGCATGATGTTGACCACAGCATAATCCCAACATTGTTTCTGGTCCTGTTATGAATCAAACTTTTCATTTTTCCCTCTAGAGGCAGGGTTCCAGTGCATGCATCCTTGTTTGCAAGCGTTTTCCTTCACTTTGAAAGTAAAATTCTATTTGATTTCTAATTCTTCTTTCTTTAGCTTGTTTGGTTTGACTCTGTTCACCCACAAATTAGAGGCCAATTCTAGTTCATTTTACATTAGCAAGTCATAACATCACCTTTCTGATATCATGGCCCTCTTTCAGAATGAAGGACAAACAACAATCATTGAGTAGTAATAACTGCTCCACTAGGAACACAACTGGCTAGTTAGATCCTTCTTTCTTTCCTTCTACCTTCCTTCTCTCCCTCCTCTCAATCTGTCTATATAGGAAATCTTACTCCTATGTGCAGGTGCTCTGCCCAAAGGAATATTACTGAAACCTGATGAGATATCTTGGGATTTATCACCTAGGTTTCTTTTCTAAGGACTATGCTTTAAATCCAAATCACTCTGACTCTTCTTGCTTGGCCCATCAAACTGAAACCTAGGAAAGAGCTCCCATTGCATCTGGAGTCATCTCTGGCTATTCTGATCCATATTTTGTACTGGACCCAGATGGCTCCAGAGAAGAATGTGAGTGAGTGGTGATGCCCTTCCTAACAAATTCAATTCATTTGCAAATCATGACATCACCTTCCTGATGTCATGGTTCTCTTTGAGAAAGGACAAGTAATGAATATCTTTCAATTCAGCAAATTATTTCATTACTCTTGCTTTTCTGTATCTAGCATATTCTAAACTAGCACAGCCTTAAAAAAAGGCCACTTTTTGTTTTGGCATTTCTAAACCATTTGCAGATTCACAGAGTGTTATTTACTTAGGCCAACTGTTATTTCACCAAGCTTCATGTGCTTATGGCACTAGAATAACAGTACCATATTTCTAATGAGTAAAGTAGTTGCCAATTACACCATAAAAAAGATCCACATTATTTTCCTATCCCAAATATGTTTCTTCTGTCCAGTATTTTGGGGGGAGTAGAAAGGGGTTAAGATTTTGTTTTTGCTCCAATATTAAATTTCTTCCTCTCTGAGCCATATTTAATTAACCAAAATAAAGCCAAGGGAAAAGATGAAGATTCTATAGCTCAGCAGTTTAGCAATTGGAATTTTGCCTGACCTGGCAACAATGAAAACTGGCTTAAGTTGTAAAAAAGATGTTTGAGAGTGTATGTGGCTATGAACTTCATACATCCATATGGCTTAGTTGTTTAGATAAAACTGAAGTAATCATGCTTACCAAATAACTTTTGAAACTCAGTGGAGCTAAATATGCATATTATTTAGGGTCAGATGCTAAAGTTCAATGTTACTCTAGTGCTAGATCTGCAAACCTTCAAAAGAGCTGAATAAGAGATATTACAGAATGGGCAGAATCAAGTGTACATGGATAAACAAACAAACAAACAAAAAAACTAAACAAATGATTTAATAAAGCTATATGACCTTGTACTGATTAGCTGAATGGACTTAACTGTTCCAGTATACTTAATAGTAGGCACTCAAATATTCACTGAATAATTCACTAAACAAAAAACAATTAAGTCCTTTTTAGTAACAAGGGCATATTGGGGATAGCTTAAAAACAACCCCCCCAAAAAAGGAAACAATAAATGACCCATTTTGAAAAAATATAACAGAAAAAGTAGAAATAAATTCAGTTCTGCAACATATACCCAGTGTTACCATTTGTTAGGAATGAATTTTAATTCATTTTCTACTAACAGCCTAATAATCATTAGCCAACATGTAATATGCATTAAATAATTGAGGATTTCTTTTAAAGAGGCTTTCATTTTAATTCCCTTGAAAATATTTTTTCAAAAAAATGAAAATTCATACTTCAATTTCCAAAATTTAAAAGATATATTCTAAGTCAAGGAATAAAACCTTGTTTCTAGTGACCAATTATATAAAAAAACTCAGTTGTATAGAATAAACATAAGAATCTGAAAATAAGTTAAACCTTTGAACATCTAAAATTATTCTTATAAAGTTTATTTGATCAACTCAGGCATTTTCTTATATGAAATAAAAAGTGGCCTTTTAAAATCTGCATTGGCTTAGCATATGCTAGATACAGAAAAGCAAGAGTAATGAGACTATTGCTTAAGTTAAAAGACATGTACCCTAAATAGGCATGAATGTTGCTGTTGCTCATTGTTTGTCCTTCATTCTCAAAGAAGACCAGGCCTGACATCAGGAAGGTGATATGATTTGTAAAGGAATTGAATTTATGAGAAAGTCTCTTGCTTTAGGGTTTTTCTTTTAATTGTTTTTATACCAAAGTTTCTATGTATAATTTAATTAAAATAAAAATGCCTATGTCTCTGTGTTTCTCTTGATTCCTTTCTATCTTAAAATTTCTACTAATATCTTGTCCTTTTATTATGAATTCTTAGAAGACCTCTAACTTAATAAAGTATCATTTTCCTTCTATACAATTAAACTCAATATTGCTAAGGAAATTATTCTTGTTTGTATCTAATACAAACAAACTGCCAGCAAATACCACACTTTTTAAAAAAATAATAGTAGCTTCTAAATCTCAACTGATCCTCAAATGATCCTGTCTCGATTGATTGGTTCCTTGATACTTGATTTGGGGGTGGGGGTGGGGACAGCTTGAAGTATTTTTTTTATTACAATATAATTCTGGATTCTACCAATTATATTCCTGGATGTTTTCACTTTGATATTTCAAGGAACAATAAATGGTTTCTTGCTATTTTACTTTCCCCTCTAGTTCTGTTAGAAGCAGACATTTAGAGATAGAAATAGAGATACATCCATATACATATACATATATATACATATATGCATTTATATATATGGATAAACTTTTAAAAATCATATATATATATATATGATTTTTAAAAGTTTATCCATGATCTCTTCTGTTCATGACTTTCAGCTAATACTTAATCTTAATGATTTTAAAATTCACTTTTTAATTTTTAAGAATTTTTAAACTCTATACTCTGTGTTCCCAGTCATTTGTTTTTGATACATGAAATTTTTTTTAAATCTTTTGATTCAGTTTTAATTATTTTTGTCTCATGGAGTCTTGCAACTTGTCTTTTAGCTCTTTCAGCTTCTGCCTCTAGCTCAACTCTGACTCCTGGCTTCTCAATCCCCTCAACTGACTGACTCATGGCTTTCAATTTCTTCAACTGACTCCTCCACTGACTCTGCTTCTTTTATGCTCTTTTAGAGGTGTAAATTCAAAGGTCAACTCCTCCTCCAAGAGTGGGATTATGGGAGGTGCAACTTGTGAAACTCCAGGACTTGTGAACCCTAATGTGTGAGCTCTAACATGTAAACTCTCTTAAAGGTGTGAGCTCTAATGTGTGAACCAATTATATAAGCATTGTTTCTATCAACTCTAAAGACTTAACACCTTGTAAGGATTCTAACAATTAATGATAATAGTTTTTGTTCAGAAAGTATTACGATCTTTAAAAGTAACTTGAGATCCATAGACATCAATGGTTATCGGAGGTGACTCCTGGTTGTTTAAGTTTTTCTCAGGAGAAAGAACTATAAGTTTCATAAGTACAAGGATAGTTTTATTTTTTCTTTTGTACTCTTAGTACCTTGCACATAAAAAGTGTTAATAAATGTTTGCTATTTGAATTGTCAACTTGTAAACTAGGTAAACTTGAGGGCCTTTAGGGTTTAAATGTGTTTCAGTATATATAAACTCAATCCCACATCAAGTCACAGGATTTAGAGTCATAATAGATTTGAGAGGATAGGGATAGCTTTAACAAATGAGTCAACTTAGTTTCAAAGAAGCTAGGTAACTTAATCCAGACCAGGCAAATAGTTAATAACTAAGAATTCAAATCTAAATCCTCTTATCTAAAGTTTAGCTTCCTTTCAATCATCCAGTTTTCTGAAAACTGACAAAGAGGAGCCCAACTAATACTAAATTGAAGGTAACTACAATCTATAGAATTGACTTTTCTAAATACCAGTCTAGATCCTAGAGTCTGAGGTGGGACATGATAATATGAATAATAATTATGCTAATAATATAAAAACAATAAGGTATTAGTATGATATAAAAATTGTTCATATGTTTATAACAACTTAAAATGTATAAAGTATTCTTCTCACAGCAATTTTGTGATGAAAGCCAAGGTATCAAACAGATAGCCCACAACATTCCAGAGTAGCACTCAAACCAAATTAATATGGAATTGGAAAATTTTCAATAAAATAAATAAAAATAAAATGGAATGTAGATAATATGAATATGTGATTTTCTAAATCAATCTGTATCCCATAGAGATCCATATACTGGTTTTGTATAACCAATTTCTTTTTTAAGTTTGATACCACTGAGGTACGCAATGATATTTGTCTATTATTCTCATTTAATAGATGGTAAAATTGAGACTGAGAGGCTAAGTGACTTGCTTGGTATTACATAACAACAAGTGACAGTCAGGACTAGATTGGAGATATATTCTTATTCCTAGTCTGGTTGCTTTTTGTATGTCCATTCTCAGAGAGATACCTGAATACCAAAGATAACTTTCTCCTCATTTGTCATTCATAGTCCCTGTTCTCTCTTATAAGAAAGAGAAAGTAAATTAATTTAATTCTGTTATAAATCAATCACACCTTAATTTATCTGATAAAATTGCCAGAAAGAAGTCCTGTCAATGTAATGGCATTTCACATAACTATAACAATTATAATTCTTATTATTATATCATCATAAAGTACTTTAGGTTTTCAGAGTTCTTTATAAATACTCTTTGTTACTCACAGCAACCTTAAAATATTGGTTCTATTTTTATCCCCATTTTATAGATGCCGAAACTGAGACAGGCAGTAGTTAATATGACTTTCCAAAGGTCACAAAGCTAGTAAGAATCTAAGGCTCAGTTTGAATGGTACTCTTCCTGATTTCCAGTCTTGAACTCTCTATCCCATCTAGCCCATTCTAATCCTTTCAAGCCATTTATTAATCTACTCAATTCCTGGGGACTTTTGTTGTTTCAATTGGCTTATCAAGGTTGTATTAAGGTTAATGAGTGAAATGTTTGAAAATACTCCTAGATTCCAATCTCTTTGAAGCTACACTGAATTTTTATGATTGTTTATTTTTATTTTGCTGTCCACACAGCATTGCTAAGTGCCTCGTAGAATCCTAATTGCAAATGAAATACAATGCTCAGCACCATCAAAGCCCATATATTTATCTACCATTAAGGCAACTATAAGTTGCCCTCCTTTGGCTTACAGCTCAGCAGCTATTTGCCAGTTTTAGATTGGATTTTAAAAAGCCTGAACTAGATTTCATCCTGGCAGCCAAACCTTACTGTTTTATATTTTGTCTGTATGCCCACAGCTCTGCTACTGTTTCACTAAAACCTCCTGGCAATAGCAACCTTTCCACTTGCCACACACCAACTCCCTCAGCTCCCATGAATGATGATTCAAAGCTCTACTGGAAAGAGCAACCAAGAGGCAAAATTGCTTCTATGTTAATTCCAGTCCTCCATTTCAAAATGTTTAGTTGTTAGCACTGTGCAAGGACAGAATTTTCCAGTTGTGTTACCAGAAAATATAGCAGCCAGTTTCTGCTAAGTTTTGTAAAATAAACTGCTAATCCTATTATTTTCTTTAAAATTCACATTTAGGAATGCATTACTAAGAAAATATGTACATTCCCTTTGCCATGCTTTTACAGGGATTATAAGATTATAGACTTCTAGTTGAACTGGGGACAGATAAGGTGCCATGATCAATAGTTAAAGTAATATTTTAATAATGGTCCCTAAATTTTGTGATCCTTCATATCTTCTGTCCCCTTTATTGCCACATTGCCATCTTTGTAGTCAAAGCAATAGCAGATAGCATGGGTCTAGAGATCATTTCATAGTTTAATTTAATTAATGGCTTGCCATAACAGTGGCAGAGAGAGAGAGTTTTGTTTCTTTTCTTTTCTTTTTCTTTTTTTTTTTTTTTTTTTTTTTTTTTGTTGTTGTTGTTGACAGAGGATTTTATATTTAGAACTGGAAGGGATTTTAGAAGTCATTAAGGCTAGCCCTCTCATTCTCCAGATGAGGAATCTGAGAAACAAAAGAGATGAGTGACTTATTCAGTTAACATAACTACTGTCAGATTCAAGTTTGTTCTACCCACTCTGCTAGATTGCCTCCCTAAGTATTGTCATTATAGAATAAGACTACATTTTAGTTTAAATGGGTAGTCCTGTATAACTCCTATGTTTGCCCACTTGTATCCCAGATCTTGGGATATAGCAAGTCAAACAAAAAATATAACCAAAAATTAACTGTAGGATAGGTCATTCAAAAGTAATAAATAAAACATCCAACTAAAATATAAGGAGTGGGATTTTTCAATCTTAGTTATTTTGCTTCCACAAGTATCTCTGAGGAAGGGTAAATACCCTAGGGAATGTTATAAGGTTGAAGTAAAGGAGAGAAAGTTGCCTCTTGAACAAGAAAGGATTGGGAAAGTGGAGATGTAACTAACAGCATGAGTTCAAAAAGCCAAAGGAAGAAATGTTGTAATCACATTTTGCTTGACTATGTTACTTGCTTTATAAGAGAGAATAATAAGATAGGAAGGATCCTGAACAATCATATTTCTGAAGAAGAGGTAGGGCTAACTAAATCCTATAAAAAAGGCTTGACCTGGCCTCTGTTGGTGAGTTTCCATTTTATGGAACCATTCTCACAAGAATGTAAAATAAAATATTTCTAGCATTCATCAGTGAGTCAGTGCAGTTCTTGGTAAAAATATTTTGTCTATTAAAAAATAAAATAAAATTTGGGGAAAGCTAAGCAAAAATTCAAAAAAAAAATCATCCTATCTTAGATAATCAGGATCAATAGTAGATTAGCATATTAGGAAGTCAATATTCTCTCCCATTAAAAAAATAATAAATCCCCATTACCAGTTGCTGAGACCCAGAATGACAATTTGTTTGAATACTCTAAATATTTTTGTGAATAATGTAAGTCTGCTTGCCTTGACTTTCTAAGAATATGTAAAATAAAACACTTTGCTCACTTGTGCCCAATATTATAAATGCAGATTTTCTTTTTCTGAAATCATAGTGAATGAATCCATCCCTAGCAGAAAGGTGATAAACCTTCCCATTTTTGATTGGATTAGTCCTTAAAAAGTAGACAGAGTATATCGCTAGAACTATATTTGAAAACTTTCCAGCATGTTAGACCTTTGCAGAGCTGTCATATTATTAACTTAGAAATAAACTAATTATTCCAGATTCTGACTTATTTCTAAAGGATAATTCCTTAAGTGTTTTTTTTTTTACATTTTTTAAAGTGTGAATGAGAAGAATAATTCATTATTATTAGAGCTAAAATATCATGATCCAATGAGAGATTAGTTTTCCTGAATGTCAGTGTATATGCACATGGAAATGTATAATTGTTGGTTTGTTCAAATATGGTAATTAGTGAAAAAGACATTTACTGTATTAAGAGGGTAAGTAAGAGAATTCTTCAAGGAAAAAATAATGCATTTTTAAGATAAGCATATCAATATAGCTATTTTCAGTAGTTATAGATGGCGAAAATAGAATTACTTCAATAAATAAAAGTGATTGATAATGGACATTTTATAGAAGTCATTTTGTTGAGTTAAAGAAATAATTCTTAGAAAAAAAGTCTGAATTTCTTTGAGGATAGCTATCCATTCAAAAGATTCTACAGAAAGTGGTCTGACTTCCTGAAAGACTTAAGTGGTTGAATTCTATGACAGAGAATGGAGAATCTTCAAATAACATGTTCCATCTCTATACTTAATTGAGGGTTTCAACCACTTTCTTAACTTTACTCAATTGTTACTTAAAGAAAGAGAAGATGAATCAATTTTGATAAAAAAACTAAAAAAAGAATCAGAATCACTACATTCTCTGTCCTATGTTGTAGATAATGATGCTGTTCAATTTTTGAGCTCAAAACTTTCCAGAGAACACATACATTTCCAGGTTCTACCCAAAGAAAATCTCCTAAGGATTGTTCACTATGAATTCCTGCACAATAATATACATTCTGAAAAGTACATGTCTATGAACTACTAAAAATGATTGCTTGCTTTATGAGAGAAATCCTAAACTTGATCATTTTTTTAGTTTGTTTGTTTTTAATTAGGTTTACCAAGTATCCCTCTGTTTATTCTCAAATAACTACTCTTTTTTCTTAATAAGTTGAAATATTTAATTAAATAATTAAGATAATTATATAACCATTCTAATGTCCAAGTAAGATGCTTTAATTTTTTGTAGTTTCAATAAACCTTTATTAAGCAACTGCTGTGTACAAAGAAACATAAAATTTATGTAAGATACAGTGTAAAATTGAAGGGGGGGGAAACCAATTATAGCTTAAAATCCACAATAGGAAAAGAAATAAAAGTTTTAAGTAGAACATAAGCAGAGTAGTAGAAAACTAAAACAACAAGATATCTGAAATAAACTAATTAATGACCAATAATAGCCCTAACCTTAGCCTCTAGGGCTCATTATTTTCTGTTCTGGCCAAAAACTAAGAATCTTCCTTTCTCAGATTTAATATTTTCGTGATAGTAAATAGAATCATCTCTTGTCTCAACTCTTACCCAGCCCTAACTCTTTGAACTGGCATGGCTTCAGATAGACTGAGACCTGGAAAAGGTCTTAATTTAGAAAAATCAATGTCACCCACTGCATCCTGAGTAATATCTTGACCTTTGTCTTGCTACTAGGTTTCTATGACTCTGAAGAATAGAGGTAGATAACTTTATACAGCTCTACCCAATTCATAAGCAAATCAAGATATCACCCTTGTGATGTCACTGATCCTTTTTAGAAAGGTAGGGTAAACAACAACTGAAAAAAAAAATAAAAATCTTCATAACTTATGCTTAAACAAGTTGCTTCTGTATTTTGTTTTTATATTATCTATATTTCCCAGGGAAGCAAAACTAATGAATGCATCAGTAAAGTTTGACATGAAATATTATTTACACTCATTCCAAAGTATTAAAACTTAAACAGTGATCATAGAATTGAGTAGGGGATTGACAAGGCAAAAATTTATCTTAAAGAAAATCACTTTTTCAGCTGAGTGGAAGAAACATTGGAATTAGAAAAAAACTTAAAATAGGGATTCCAATTAGAAGAACACATCACTAATATAAATGAGAGGTGATAAGGGCCTGATAGTAGCTATACAGAACAGAAACAGGTTCAGACATGGGAAATGATAGAGAAATAGAAAGGGAGAGTGAAGAGTTGAAATAAAATCAAAGTTATGAACTTAGAAGAATGGGAAAAAATGATGACTGATAATAATAAGGAAGTTTGGAGGAAGGATGAGTTTTGTAGAAGCTAAAAGGATTTGATATACTCAAGAAGTCATGGTAAAAGACATGTTTTGTCAAAATCTATACTTGGGGTTTCTTGTTTCTTCTTTGGGTAAACATAACAGGTGAAAAATTGTATTCCACAACAGGCTTTTTCTTGTTTCTTTCCAGTTCCTGAAATTAGACCACTTGACTTAAATCAACATTTAGCCTTTGTCTCAAATTCAATATCTGTATCCATTTCCATATAATGATCTGGTCTGCATTCTCAATTTCTATTCTCTGCACTTTTCAATGGCTTTGTGACTCAGTTCTTCATCTCCTGCTTTCTAGTTTACATTATTTGTTTCATAGTCTAGTGATAACTTTCTTTCTCTTTACTGGTAAATTCCTTTCCTTTATGCTCAACTATGCATCCAGCTGTTAATTCTTGGACAATACATACCAATGAATATGATACTAGTTAGATATGATGATTTAGAACAGGGCTGTGTTTTCCAGTATCAAAATTGCTTATTAGGTTAAAAAAAATGTCAACTAAGTTACTTGGCATTAGAATACTGTAATTGAATGGACTTTTCCCTTTTCATCAAAGTGAGATGGCATCAAAAAGACAGACATAAGCAACTCATAGTACTTGTGACTTATCAGAAGGAGCAGAAAGGTCTTCACTTGTTTCTTGGCAGGTAAAAAGCTTTTATCACTCATTTTTGCAGATTGCCTATTTTATAATTGCAATAGCACACTTCAGAGTGTTCTGCAGTTCTGATTAATGTACTTCTCAGGTAAGTTGGAAACATGAGATGTATGCTCCTAAAAGAGAGATTAATTAGAGCTACTGCTAGGACTGTTGTGGCTGACTGATTACCCTGAATGATACATATAGATTTAATCACATTAACTGATAGATGTTTGGGACTCACAAGTGACAGAGGCTCACCAAATCATTATTCAATAAGCTACTTTTTGACTGGCTTGGAGAACAGACAGTATAAAGCAGATGACTTTTCCTTAAATTGGTGATATTTCCATTCATCCTGTTTCAATACTCTGAATTCTATTTTTTCACTGATTATTTTCTAATAGGCAAAAACCTTATGTGAAATAAGAAGTATTAAAATAATATCTCCTACTTTTAAAAATGCAACATCTATTCAGGATATTTATTGACTGGATAAATAGTTATCCTATTTGAGAGTTTGATCTCACATTTTAAAATTTACTTTGTTCATATCATTGGGTCAATAATGTCAGAGCAATAACTTTTTTCCTGAAATGAGAGTCATTTAAACATGTTGGGGAGGAAAAGGAGGGTTTATCCAAATAAAAATATGTAAGAAAAAATATTGTCATGACAAGTTCTGGGAATTAGAAGTCATCATTCTATCCCATAAAGGATAAGAAAGATAAAATGTAGAAAAAAGCAGATTATAAACATATGTATACAAGTATATGATACACACATAAGCACATACATACATTTGTTTATGTGTATATGTCAATAGATATCTTAAAGAAAAAAATCAGTAATGAGCTATTTTCTTGGAGATTATCTAGAATAGAGAAAGTGACCAACTCAGGAATGAGAAGACTAATACAGGTACAAATAGATGTAGTGACTTGTAAGGATTGATTTGCTAGGAATTCCATTCATTAGCTAAAAAAATCCTATGTCAGAACAAATATTGCCATGGTAAGTTGTGCCATCACACATGGCAAAAGAATAGTTCTAGAACCAATTAACTTTATTTCAGTCTATACAATGTCACAATCAACAATACTGAGAAAATTCAGTCAATCTTATCACATTTAAAACCTGGACAGTATAACAACGTCATTCCAGGAAACTGAATTATTTTAGGAAGATTCTGAAGATCACCTGGCAGAATAACATACAGACACTGAGGTCCTTTCTCAAACTAAACTGTTAACATTCCCACTCTACTGCAGAGAGTATAACTCCAATGGGCTGACCATTTGTTTGAATAGCAAAAAATTATTTTCTGGAGAACTCACCCAGGGCAAGTGCTCACAAGGTGGCCAGAACAAACAATACAAGAATACATCCAAGGTGTTTCTTAAGAACTTTAGAATTTATTTGACATAGGAGACACTGGCACAGAACTGTCCAGCATAGTGTACCCTCATCAAAGAAGAGGATGTTTTTTATGAGCAAAACAGAATACAACTGGCCCAAAGGAAATGTGAAATGTGCAAAATTACAGAAGTTACCCCAAATGCTCATATAGATTATTTGGATCTGATCTGTGGCAAAGTGCCAAGCTTGTATTGTTTTGATCAGCCACAGTTGGCTGATCAGTGGCCACAGTAACACTGTAACTCAACTCTAGCATAATGATGTCATTTTGGTTGTCTTCAAAACACAAGTGTATAGATATATCCATAGCATCTCAAGAAAGATCAGTTTAATTTAATGAACATTTTAAGACTCACAAAAAAGGCAATTACAGTCTATGATTAATAGACATTTTGGGGGTGAGCCTGGGTGAGTGTTAAAATATGTAAAAGGATAATAAAAAAGAGCAAATGAAACATAATTTGAAGAGAGGAAAAAAACACCTATAATTAGGAGAATGGGACTCAAGAAATGTTTCAAAAACTTGGTGGCATCAAAACTGAGTTTTGAAAACAGAAAAAGGATTCCAAAGACAGAAATAAGAAATGAATGAATTATGGTCATAGTGAATAGTTTCATATTATTACAAATGCATATAGTAAAGAGATGCAATGTCAAATTAAGGAAACAAAAAATATCTATTTGGCTTAAATATAGGATGAATAAAGAGCAAAGGTTGACAGGTAGATTGGAAACAGGTTGTTAAGTATCTTTGAAGACAAGTTGAAACAATTTATACTAGTGACATTAGGAGAAAACTGAAATTTGCTTTTTGTTTGTTTGTTTTTAGTAACAGAGTGGCAGTCAGTAAGAACCCAACAATGTTATTAGATAGCTACGTGAGTTTCAGAAAAATATTTCACTTCTCTGACCTAATTTTCCTCCTTGAAAAAATGAAGGTGTTAGATGAAGGTATCTTCTGGACCTAATTTTTAAGATACTAAGATAATCTATAAGTTTATAGGAGGTTTCCTCTACTTTTAATGAATACTGAAAATTTTAGATTACCATTCTACATCTAGTGAATGGGAAAAGGATGAGTAATACGAAATATGAGTGGTTGAAAGGTATACAAATCAAAAAGGCCATTAAAAGAAAAAGTGGAGAGGAAACTGGGGGTAGTTTTTGTAGGATGTTTCTCAAAATTTATATCTTGTCTTTCATTGAGACACTATTTCCTTACATTTTAAGCAGTTACCTTATTCTATTTGCAAATATTAGTAAGCTATTTAATTAGTTGACAAGAAGTTTCACTAAAAGAAATGAAGAACAGTGCAAATCTGAACCACATTGTGAAGTCCTTCAATGTATTTGATCAAACATCTTCACCTATGTCCTGTGGAAACTTTTTAAAAAAATTTGTTATTTCCTTTATGGAATTCCCTTCTAGGTGAGATCCTTATGCCTTTTCATATTGACTCAAACCTAGCAATTTCCCAAACAATATTCATTTTGAAATACTCAACTCTCATAGCGATCTCAAGACGTTTACATTATCACATTTTCATTTCTGTTTGTCATTTACCTTGAATCTTGATTTATCTTTTCTTTCCTTCTATGTCAGAGAAACAGAAGTCCAGATTGACTGGGTTCTTTATCTCAACCATTCTACCTTCAATTCTACTCTTGCTTTATCATCATTCTGTGTGTGTGTGTGTGTGTGTATGTGTGTGTGTGTGTGTGTATGCGCACACACGAGCCAACTATCTGTTTCTGTTTTTCTATCTCTATTTCTAAGTCTCTCTGTCTCACCCTAAACCTTGTCTATTAACTTTAATTACACTATTGACAATCATAATGTCACTCTCCATTTACACCAAAACTTTTTTAAAGTACAGCATATTTTATTGTGTAGAAATCATGATCACCCATTCTTAATCCCTTGAAATCTGGATTCTCTTCCTAATATGTAACTGAAATTGTTCTAGCCAATTCATTATTGATTGAACTCTGGAATTGAAAATACTTTTTTAATCTTTATCTTCTTTAGTTCCTCTGTAGTTTTTGATACTCTCTCCTCAATTCAATTTAAAAAAAAATATTGGCATTATGGGTGGAATTGTGAAATAATCCAACCATTCTGGAGAGCAATTTGGAGCTATGCCCAAAGGGCTATCAGACTGGACATACCTTTTCATCCAGCAGTGTCTCTCCTGGGTCTATATCCCAAAGAAATCATAAAAGAGGAAGAAGGACCCACATGTACAAAGATATTTTTGGCAATCCTTTTTATGGTGACAAGGAACTAGAAACTGAGAGAGTGTCCATAAGTCAGGGAATGGCTGAATAAGTTATGAAACATGAATATAATGGAAAATTATTATTCTATAAGAAATGATGAGCTGGCTGATTTTAGAAAAGTCTAGAAAGATTTACAAGAACTGACACTGAATATAATGAGCAGAAGCAAGAGAACATTACACCTAGTAACAAAATTATATGATGATGAAATCTGATGGACTTGGCTCTTTTCAACCATGAGGTGATTCAATGCAATTGCAATAGACTTGTGATGGAAAGTGCCATCCAAAGAGAGAACTATGGAGATTTAATGCCAATCAAAGCATAGCATTTTCACCTTTTGTTCTTGTTGTTTTCTTTTTTCTTTTCTTGTATTTTTTTTTTCCATTTTGAATTGATTTGTTTTGTGCAGCATGACAAATATGGAAATATGTTTAGAAGAATTACACATGTTTAACCTATATTGGATTTCCTGTTGTCTTGGGAAGGAAGGAAGGGGGAGAAGAGAGAGACAAAATTAGAACAAAAAGTTTTGCAAAGATGAATCTTGAAAATTATCTTTGCATGTATTTGAAAAAAAAATACTTAAAAAAAAAATCCCACGCACCTATTTTGAAACTAAACACTGCTAGCTAGATACTCTGCAAGATACTGCTGCAAATTATTCCAAGTGTTAAGAAAACAAACATACATGCATGCATTCTTGTACAAAGTGAAATCCTCATCTTGAGGGAATTTACATTCTATTGGGGAAAGATGCAGAAACAAGAAAATGAATAAATGAAATGAATGACAAAATAAAAACAATTTTAGGAGCTGGGAGAATTCTAAACTTAAAAGAATATGGAAATTCCTTCTGTAAGAAGTTGCATTTGAACTGAGCCTTAATGGAAAGCACAAATGAAGATGAGAAAGAGCATTCCAGGCAGAGAAAGCAAACTGTACACAGGCACACAAGTAGGAGATTAAGTGCCTTGCTCAGAAAAAGAAGGTAAACTATTGTTAGCTTTTGTTAAGCTGGAAGGAATTAGTTTTATGGGATTTATTTATGGGAAAAGGGAAGGATAAATGGATTGGACAAACCTCTGATTTAAATTGGATTGCTAAAGATAGTTTTATAACTTCCCTCACAGAGTCTCATTGCCTGGGAGACTAAAAAGGAAATGCACTAAATTCCCTGGTGGCTTTGGGGGAGCATTAACTTAAATCTTCAGTCCTAGGACTTTTGTAGAACTAAATTTGGAAGGAAGAAAGGAAGAAATGAAAATGAAAAAAAAGGAAAAAAACATAAAAGAAGAAAAAATTTTAAGAACTGAACTCTAGCACCCCATTTTTTGTTGTCTGCTATATTTTTAACTAAAAATTCTAATAGAATTTCAAATCAAAAATCAATCCCACAAAACAAGTTTTTCCTTTTATATTAACAACATCATCATTTTCCAATTCACCAGGCCCTCAAGTCAAAAAAAAAATCATCTTTTACTAGTCTCTTATGTCTCCTCACCCTTTCATTAAATCAATAATCAAGTCTTACAGAGTTTTCCTATAAAACATCTCTTTCATCTGTTTATTTTCTTCTATTCCTACTCTTACCACTCTAGTTCAGGCACTTATTAATATCAAACCCAGAAGTATAATAAAGTAACTAGATCCAAGTAGAAACTTAGGTTTGCTGAAAAATAAAAAAAAAAAGAACATAGGAGTGGCAAAAAGTGTCCAGATGCTAAGTTTCTTTAGTCTTTCTAACAGATACAAACCAAGGTAATTTATTATTCACATTAGAAAACTAGTAATAATTTGATCAAGGTAGATCAAAACTATTTTAGTACTCCATTTTTAAATGCAAAAAATCCTACTATTAACCTCTATTCTAGAAGTGCACATAATAAAGTAACTCAGACTAGAGAGATCTAGGAAACAGTAATTAGCTACAAGAATTTATAGTAAGAATAGCAAAGAATTTAAGATCTCAATTTCATTGATCATGAAGGGTAAAAGAAATGTTCCAGTGATTTTCAGATATTGTTCCATGTTTCTTTCAGAGTTAAATAATAATTACTTGTGTTTAAAAAAATAGGTCTATGTTTTCCCTACCTTAGAGAAGGTAGAAGAATGCCTCTACTCCCTGATACATAAGAGAATGGAATATTCCTTGACAGAGGAGAAATGACTGAAAATGAATAGGTATAATGATTGAACCTGTAATCTCATTAATGTAGGGAACTTGCAAGTAATGAAATTCTCTAGCAATACAAGGCAGTCACTTTCCCCAGACAAAATCTTAGGGAGTTGACTAATGTATTGGGAGGTTACATGATATGCCCAAAAGCACATGGCCAAAAAGTGTTAAGACCTGAAATTTGAAACCAAGACTTTCTGATTCCTTTACCAGCTTTCTAAACATTACTCAATGTCTTCTTTTCAAGAGGAGAAGAAAGAATACAAATTAAAAGAATAGAGAGAATCTAAATCTATTTAGGGAGTTTGAAAGTTGGAAGGGCAGGACAGAAACAGGACTACTGAAATATTATAATTATATAAAACTTTTTTGTTTCCCCCTTCTCCCACACAGAAAAGGTGGATTTGGATTCTCTGAGAAAGAAATATCTTCCTTTGCTTCAGAAAATGATAATAAATATCCACAGGATTTATAGAAAAGATGACAACATATTGGTCACAAGAAGAGAACAGGAGAAATGCTGGTTAGTCTCACTGCCAAGACTGTACAGAAGTCTGACATTTACAATAAGGAATCCTGTTGCCTTTCTGGCCATGTATCTTGGACATGACAAAGAGCCTCCTGAGACTTGTCAATTCTAACAACTTACATCCACTGCTGGAGATTCACATGGAAACAAATTATATTGCTAGAAGGAACCTAGAATTATGAGGTCCTAGGCAAGAAACTGAAGACCTCAGGGGCATACATGTGCTGTTTTCATCACAGTTGTTGATTGAAGACAAGGGCTTCATGACATGAAGGAAAGCTTATGATACAGAGTGATCTGCTGTCTACTTAAATACTATTTAGAGCAGAATAAGATTTCTGTCTCCTAACCAGAGATGCAATATAATAATAATAATAATAATAAGGGTGGAAAGAATATATTTTCTAAACTAGACTTACCAAGCTTATCATCAAAGTATTAACCAGAAAATGGTCAAGAGTGGAACACAATGCCAACTTTCAAAAATAAGCTAGATTCCATAGAAAGTAGTAGGCATCACTAAAAATCATCAAAGAACCCAATAATCTACATTCAATCAATATACAATTATTAAGCTATTACTATATCCCAAGCTGTAATAATAATAAATAATTTAAATGCAATACAAATAACAACAGATAAGACAGACACCTCCCTCAAAGAGCTCATATTTTAGAGGAGACAACACATAAAAGGGTGCTAGAAAGCAGAGGGATAAAAGGTACTACATTGGGCTTATACTGGCTGGCTGGTGAGAAGATGGACAGCAAGTAGTATAAAGTCTTTGGTCAAAGAAAAATAAAGCCATATCTCAGGTATTCAAACCTTGGGATTCAGGGGGAAAGTCCCATGGTTCCTAGGAGGGAGGGAAGGGAGAGAGGGAAGACGAGAGAGATGATGGACCAAAGGCATAAAAAGGATAACAAAATATACTGAAAAGATAGTTGGAAAGAACAAAAATTTTGATACAATGACAAAAATGGGTAAAAAAAAAAAAGAAATAGCTCTTGCTGCCAAGAGGAAAATGGATACATATAAGCAAATAAAAAAATTCACAGAAAATACAAGAGAGTATACTACTACCAAGATGGAAGAGTACTTTTTTCCCAAAAACCTCTGCACATAAAAGAAAACATACTGAAAATACAAAATAAACATGAATTCACAAGACAGAAAAACTATACAAGATAAAACTGTCTTGAAATAATATTGAAGAGAACTGGAATGTAAGAATTGCCCACTTCTCCCCATCAGTAGTCCATGCTACAAGCTAAATATAGCTGATATAAGTAATCTCAGGGGCAAATGTTTCAGTGCCACTACTTATCAGTTTTCTTGTCTAATTCTCCTCCTTGAAGTAAGTTAGCCTGATTTTAAATTTGCATTACTTCTATACTCTCTAAAAAGCAAGAAACATTAGTTTTGTTTTTGTTTTTGTTTTTTGCTTGAAAATAGCTTTCTTTTTCACAGATGCTCAAAGGAAAGAGAGTGAATATGATGGAGTTGAGGGGTGAGAAAATGCAGCTAGTTAGGATTATAGCAGTTGAAGAGAAAAAATGTAAGGGTTACCATATCCTGTAGTGTTCTCTTCTTTTCTAAAATATAATGGTTCTCTGGGAGCAGATTTCTTGTGGGGCTTCTGGAGGCAGTCTTTGTTTCAGTTCAGATCAATAATCACTCCAAATGCAGCCAGCTGTTAAAGTACAGTCCTTTATTGTCTCTTCCAAAATAGCCCAGTTAGTTTTCTTAGAGGCCTATCTCCCTTGGTTCCAAGAGCTCTTGCAGCTTGTCCTTTGTCTCTTCCAGCTTCAGACTCTAGCTACCTCTGAATCTCCAGTTCTGAATCTCCCAACTGAATTCTGTCTCTGTCAGTCTCCTGAATTGACTTCTGACTGAGGCTCTAAGAGTTTCTTATATATGATCTCTTAAAGGTATGAACCCAAAGGTTGACTCCTCCTCTGAGAGAGTGGGATTGTGGAAAGTGTAACTTGTGAATCTCCCAAACTTATGAACTCTAATGTGTGAGCTAATGTGTGAACTCTCAAAGGTGTAAACATAAGTTCATAAGCATTGTTTCTAGCAATTCCAGTGAATTAACATTTTATAAGAATTCTAACAATATCCCAAGCAAAAAAAAAAAATTTAAACTGAATAGGGTCAATTTGTGGGATTTTTTTCTGTTCAGGGAACTAGTAAAGGCTCTCACATCCCCAATGTAAGAATCCTGAAGGAGCTTAGCTCTAGGGTTCTGTATAATAATAGAATCAGAATGTGTTAAAAAAAAAAAAAAAAGAAATCAGAAACAAAATTCTAATAATACAAGAAAGAGGCTGAAAGATTTTTTTTAAACTCCAGGGGAAAAAAAGCTGAATATTCATTGAGCTTCTAAAGAGATAAACCAATGGTAAGAATCATAAAGGCAGAAGAAAAATAGATAATTTTTAAAATAGCCTTTTATTTACAAGTTATATGTATGGGTAATTTTACAGCATTGACAATTGCCAAGCCTTTTGTTCCAATTTTTCCTCTTCTTCCCCCCACCCTCTCCCCCAGATGGCAGGATGACCAGTAGATGTTTAATATATTAAAGTATAAATTAGATACACAATAAATAAACATGATCAAACTGTTATTTTGCTATACAAAAAGAATCAGACTCTGAAATATTGTACAAGTAGCCTGTGAAGGAAATCCAAAATGCTGGCAGGCAAAAATATAGAGATTGGGAATTCAATGTAATTGTTCTTAGTCATCTCCCAAAGTTCTTTTGTTGGGTGTACTTGGTTCAGTTCATTATTGCTCCATTGGAATTGGTTTGGTTCATCTCATTGCTGAGTATGGCCAGGTCCATCAGAATTGGTCATCATATAGTATTGTTGTTGAAGTATATAATGATCTCCTGGCCCTGCTCGTTTCACTCAGCATCAGTTCATGTAAGTCTCTCTAGGCCTTTCTGAAATCATCCTATTGATCATTTCTTACCGAATAATAATATTCCATAATATTCATATACCACAATTTATTCAGCCATTCTCCAATTGATGGGCATCTACTCAGTTTCCAGTTTCTGGCCACTACAAAGAGGGCTGCCATGAACATTCATGCACATACAGGTCCCTTTCCCTTCTTTATGATCTCTTTGGGATATAAGCCCAGTAGTAACACTGCTGGATCAAAGGGTATGCACAATTTGATAACTTTTTGAGAATAGTTCCAAATTGCTCTCCAGAATGGTTGGATGTATTCACAATAAAATAGACAATTTTTAAAGGTCATAATACTTTGAACAAATATTATAAAGTTAAGAAAATCAATCAATTAGCATTTATTAAGCTCTATATATCAGTCATTGTGCTAAGAACTAGGGATATAGATAAAGGCAAAGACAGTCATTGTTCTTAAGAAGTTCATAGTCTAATAGGGAAGAAAATATGCAAACATGTGGACCAAAAAAATATATGCAGGATAAACTTGAGATAGTAAACTGAAAGTAAGCACTAACATTACAGGGAAATTGGAAAAGACATCTTACAGAAGGGAAGACTTTAGCAAAAATATGAAGAAAGTCAGGAAAGCTAGGGTGAAGAGAATATAAACAAAAACCCCAATTTTAAAAATTGTAATCTCCCTAAAGATAATGGAACAACAGCACAAAATTCAAAAGTAAAATAGAACTTTTTAAAGAAACTCTTTAATATTTTATAAATTAGATTGAAAATCAGAACTCCAAAGCAGAATTGATGAAAAAAAAAAAGGGGGATAAAAAAATCAAGGCACCAAGAATGTCTCAAAAGATGGAGATAGTGTCAGAGAATGATACATTTGGAACTCAAAAACATAGAAGGCAAAGAGAATTTATCAGAAGAGAAATAAAAGAAAATCATTTTGAAAGAACATATGAATTGCATAGCCAAGGAAATTGACTCTGAGGACAGATTAAAAAGAGATTATATATATATATATATATATATATATATATATATGTGATATCATAAAACAGGAATATCATAATGCTGGAAATTACTTAAGAAAATTGTCTAAAATTTCTGAAACATGCAGCAATGCATCAATTAAGGGAATTATTTTTTTTTCTCTGACCACTGTCATAAAAAAATCCACCTTAATACTCAAGTGATGTAGGTGTTAAATTTCACATCTTTAACACCAAATAATGAAGAGTTGAAAAGTTTCAATTAGAAAAAATTAATTTGCATAATTCAGGATTAGTAGTGTGGAATATGACATTCCAAAAATCACACATATGTGTGCATACACACATTCAAACATGCAAATGGTCAGTTTATTTCAACAAAAGAGAATAAGTTGCAAAACAGCAAATTTTGTAAACTGAGCCAAATAATGGATAAAAAAAAAAAGCTGGTCTTTCAATGAAAGAGACTCATTTGAGGGATTACTAAAAACAAACAAAAATGTAAATCAACTTACTATTGATTTGCAAACACTCTAATAAAACTAACACAAGAAAAATCAATTGCCAAGAAACGATTAAGAAATGAAAGTAATTCTTTCATGCTTATATAGGCTAATGATTAAAAAATGAAATTTGACTGATGACTAAAAGAAAGTGTAAAATGAAATAATGAAGAATCAAGAAGTCTTGATGACTTAATAGAATCTTAAAAAATCAAAGTATGGATAATAATCTGGGGTCTGAATTAAATATTCTCCTCTATGTGTTTTTACATATTTTTTTTGAAATATGGCAGAGAGTAAACAGGTCTTTGTTAGGAATTCTTTCTAGCTTCTTTTAGATCAACACCAGATCAAACCTCTCCATCCAGCACAGGAAGAAAGTCAGCAGCACCAGCCCTAAGGCAGCATAAAGCTGTTGTTGGCTGTAGAGGAAACTTGGAAGAATCTCCTCCTTTCTCTAAGAGCAGACCTCAAATTTTTAAAATACACAAAAAAAGCAAAAAGAACTCTGACCATAGATAGCTTTTATGGAGACAGAGAATCACAGACCTCAAACTATAAGGACACTAAAAGGAAATTGTCTCTAGATGAAGCCCTAAAAGGCAATATGAGTTGGTCTCCATCTCATAAGGCTCTCTTGGAAGGATTCAAAAAGGATCTTAAAAGAGAATTAGAAGAAAAATGAGGAAAGAAAATGAGAACTTGGCAGGAGAGGGTGGAAAAGGAAACACAAAAATTATCTGAAAAAAAAACTCCTTTAAAATAGGTTTAGATAAATGTAAAAAGCATATAACTCCTTACAAAATAGATTTAATGAAAAAGAAAAAGCATATAACTTCTTAAATAATAGATTTAATGAAATGAAAACAAGAAATCAACTTGTTAAAAAACAGAATGTGTGAAATGTAAAAAAAAAAATCAAATAAACAAAACAACTCATTTAAAAGTTCAATTGGCCAAATGTAGAAGGAGATGAAAAAATCTAATTGAAAAAAACTCATTGAAAATTAGAATTGAATAAATGGAAGTAAATGACTCAATGAGACATCAAGAATCGGTCAAACAAAACAAAAAATGAAAAAATAGAATAGAAGAAAATGTAAAATTCCTCATTGGAAAAACAATTGACCTGGAAAAATAGATCTAGGAGAGACAATATAAGAATTATTGGACTTCCTGAAAATTATGATGAAAGAAGAGATTAGACAATATCTTTCATGAAATTATCATGGAAAACTGCCCTGGTGCCCTAGAACTACAAGATAAAATAGCCATTGAAAGAATTCACCAATAGCCTCCTGAAAGACACTAAAATGAAAACACCAAGGGATATTTTAGTTAAATTTCAGAATTATCAGATTAAGGAAAAAAATATTGCAAGCAGCCAGAAAGAAACAATTCACATATTGAGGACTGACAATTAGAATTACCCTAAGACCTAGCAACTTCTACTTTAATGGATTGAAGGGCTTGGAATATGATATTCCAAAGGGCAAAGAAATTTGGATTGCAGCCAAGAATGAACTATCCAACAAAATTAAAGATTATTTTTCAGAGGAAAAGATGGACATTCAATAAAACAGGTGAATTTCACTTATTTCTGATGTAAAAACCAGAGTTGAACAGAAAACTTGATTTTCAAACACAGATTTCAAAAGAAGCATAAAAAGGTAAAGAGGAAAGAAAAGAAAAAAACACTTTCTTTTAAAAGTTAAAAAGCTTATATCCCTATATGGAAAGATGACATATTTAACTATGAGTATACTTAGAGAGTTTACTTAGGTTTAATTTGATTTTACTGTGATGATATAAAAAAGAAACTAGAGGTGGAAAGGGAATTGTAGTAGAAGTAGAGGAAAGGGGAGGTAAAATAGAGTAAACTACATCTCATGAAAAGGCAAAAAAAAAATATATTACAATTGAGGTAAAGAAGGGAGGAGAATTAGCATTGCATGCTTAATGTGAACTTAATTTCATCAGATTTGACTCAAAGAGAGAATATGATACATATTTAGGGAATATGCCTCACCTTGTAGAGAATTAGGAAAGGAAAGGGGAAAGGAAAGAGGTAGTCTAATAGAAGGAAGAACAGAAATAGAGTAAAGAATAAGAAAAGTGTAGGAGCTGTAAAAGGGGAGGAACGTTTAAGGGAGGTGGTGGTCAGAACCAAAACACTGGGGAGGAGGGAAAGGAGGAAAAGAAAGAAAAAAGTATAATTTTGGGAAAATAAGATAGCTAGAAATACAGTTAGTAATTTTAATTGTCAATGTGAAAGGGATCAATTCTTCCATAAAACCAAAGTGTATAGCAGATTGGATTAAAAGCCAGAATCCTACAAAATAGTGTTTAAAAGAAATATATTTGAAGCAGAATGATACATATTGAGTAAAGGTAAAAGGCTGAAGCAGAATTTATTATGTTGCAGCTAAAGAAAAAAAAAAAAAGCAAAGGTTGTGATCCTGCTCTCAGAATTAGTAAAATCAAAAAAATATATAATTTAAAAGAGATAAGGAAGGACAAAGGGTACCATAGAAGCAATATCAATACTAAACATATATGCACCAAGTTCTACAACATACAAATTCTTAGAGGAAAAATTAAGAGGGCTGCAAGAAAAATTAGAAAGCAAAACTATACCAGTGAGGGAATCTCAACCTTGCTCTATCAGAACTTGATAAATCAAACCACAAAATAAATAAGAAAAAAGTCAAAGAGGTAAATAAAATTTTAGAAAAGTTAGGTATAATAGATTTTTAGAGAAAATTGAATGGAGGCAGAAAGGAATATATTTTTCTCTTGGTGGTACATGGCACCTACACAAAAATTGACCATGTATTAAGGCATAAAAATCTCAAAATCAAATGCAGAAAGGTAAAAATAGTAAATATATGTTTTTCAAATCATGATGCAACAATAATTACATACAATAAAGGACCAGGGAAAATAGAAGAAAGTTCATTGGAAACTAAATAATTTTATCCTAAAGAATGGGTGGGTAAAACAATAAATCATAGAAAGAATTGATCATTTCATCCAAGAAAATGACAATAATGAGGCAATATATCAAAATTTATGGGATGCAGACAAAGCAGTCCTTAGGGGAAGTTTTATATATCTTTAGGCTTACTTGAATAAAATAGAGAAAGAGAAGATCTATGAATTGGGAATGCAACTAAAAAAAAAAAAAAGCTAGAAGTAGAACAAATTAAAAACCCCTAATTAAACACCAAATTTCGAATTGTGAAAATAAAAGGGTAGATCAATAAAATTGAAAGTAAGAAAACTATTAAAATAATAAACAAAACAAAGATGCTTTTAAGAAAAAACAAAATAGAAATATTTACTGAATTTCATTATTGTTTGCTTGCTTTTTACTTTCTTTCTCATTTTTTTCCCCTTTCAGATCTGATTTTTCTTGTGCAGCTGTAATGTTCGGGCTAGCTTTCTGGAGGATCTCAGGACCAACCTTGATCTTAGTGGAGGAGTACAGGAGGCTGGAGAGCCACCAGGAGGATGGTCAAAAATGGAATGTCCCATTTCCAGTCTTTCTCAGCCCTTATGTACCTTAGTGCAATTACATCATTACAGCAAACTGAATATATGTGAACTAGAGAATCATTACATCACCATATTAAGTACTAAGTATATATATCTAAAGAACCATCATCTCATCAATTCCACTGAGTTAATACCTTGTTGTAAGTATCCTTGTTTCAAGAATACTTCTCCAGAGTTCTGGCCCTTTACATACAGCATTATAAATGTGGAAATATACTTAGATAAATTGCACATCTTTAATATATATTGGATTACTTTCTATCTAGGTGAGGGGGTGTGGGGAAGGGAACAAAAATAAATTTGGAACACAATGTTTTTCAAGGGTGAGGTGAATAATGAAAATTATCTATGCATATATTTTGAAAATAAAAAGCCTTCATTAAAAAAAAATTTTTTTCTAGGTGCAGTAAAAGCAGAATGTCACTAATATAAAAATGGACAATGGACAAAAGAGAGACCCAGTGATGTACCTGAACTTGATCTAAAAGACTAATTTCCTTAAAACTTTTACATATTTTATGATCGTAAGGTAAAAGAAATGGAGGTGAGAAATTGACATAAGAAATTAGAAGATAGATCTAATTTTAGCAAGAGAAATTAAAGAATCATATTTTTAAATTATTTCCCATGGAAGATAGGAGAAAGGAATATGCATATTTCTGGGGAGATAGGGAATCTTATAAAGATCAACACAGATCTTACATAAGAGTAATGGGCATAATAAACTACATTCTCCAACTAAAGACTACTTTCCAGGATTAGGAAATATCTTTCTCTCATGAGTTAGTGTGCCTAGGTTACCAAAAGCATCCAACATCCAGAGTAATGGGGATGGGAAGAGAGAAAGGAAACCAATGAACAGAAACAGAGATAAGTATTCATGAACTCAGGAATGGTAGGATAGCATGGTAAGAGCAGGAGACAGGATGGTTATTTTTTTCATGCAGAGATTCCATTGTTAGATATATACTCCAAGGAAGTCAAATACAAAAACACAGATTCACTATATACCATAAAGTTTTATTGAATCAATTTTGTGGTACCTAAAATATGGGAGGAAAAAAAAGTGTTACTTTCCATTAGCAAATAATTAAAAATGGTAGTATACAGAAGTAATAGGAAACTCTTTTAAGAAATAACATTAATTATCTTTAAAATTTCTATGAACTAATACAGGATAAAGTGATCAGAGTCAGGAAAATAATATTGCAAAAATATAAACAAAAAGAAGGGGGGAAATGAAACTGTGCTAAGTAATTAAAATCATCAAATGAGGCCTTAGGAACTATATTAGAAAAGATCTCTGGGACAAAAGATGTTTGTGTTCTATAGTATATGCTCTCAAATGAGATAAAGATTAAGATGTTAGCTAGTTATCAACCATCTTCTTCTTTACCAACCATCTTAAAACACAGCAGAATTTTTATTATCTTTAATTTTTTTAAGTTGCTCATTTTGATCCCACTAACATCTTACATGTCTCCTCTCCTCAGATAAAATACTTTGAAGTGACATTGAAAATCAGCAGCTCTACTTCTTAATCTCTTCTAAATCATTTTCAATCTCCCTTCCAACCTCATCATTTTATCGAACCTACTCTTTTCAAAATTATCAGTAATCTTGTAATTGACAAATATGATTTTTTTTCAATCTTCATTCATATTGTCCTCTCTTCAGACATTGATAATGTCTCAGGTGCCTCTCTTTTTTATGATATAGTCTTGGTTTTCCTCCTTTTGGTGAGCATGTATTTATGAAGATGCCAAATATAATACCAAAGCACAAGTGCAAGAGAAGAAATTATAAATTTTCTTAAGTCATCCTGTACCTATGCCTAAAAGGCTCCATGGATGTCACTGATCTTTGTAATTCATAATCCCTTTTCCTTTTGTACCAACATTACTTTTAGGATCAGAAGTGTACTGAAAAAGCACTTTCCCCTCTGAGATATGAAGGTATAAGGTTTAGGGTAAGCAATTCAGATTGAACCAGTATGATAACAAATATTCCCTGGTTTTCCTTTTTCCTCAGAGATAACCCTACATGTTCAGCTTAACAACAGCAACATTGGAGCTCAAAGGCATTTTGCATTTTGGTAATGTTATTGAGGGTGATTTCTTTGAACTGAAGACTATGAAAGGAAAGGGATGAAGTAAACTTAAAACAATTTCCCAAAATTTTTTTCAATATCTTGAGAAAAAATTATTTATCAAGATTATGCTGTGATATGTATTTATTAGATATAAGTTAAAAGTAAGAAAGATCTCTGTTTCTGTCTCTATCTCTCTGTTCATCTGTCTCTCTGTCTCTTTCTCTGTATGTGTGTCACTCTCATACTCTCTCTGTCTCTGTCTGTGTGTGTGTGGCACTCTCATACTCTGTCACTGACTCATTGTCTCTGTCTCTTATTTTCATACTCTGTTTCTGTCTTTCTGTGTCTCTGTCTCTCTTTCTGTGTGTGTCACTCTCATACTTTGTCTCTCTATCTGTTTCTATCTCTGTTTTATCTCTGTCTCTGTGTCTGTCTCTCTATCACTCACTCTTATAATTTGTCTTTATCTTTGTCTCTTTTTTCTCTGTCTCTGTGTTTCTCTGTGTATCTCTGTGTTTCTCTGTCGCTCTTTCTGACTGTTGCATACTCTGTCTCTGTTTCTCTTTTTCTCTCTCTGTTACTCTCATCCTTTGTCTCTGTCTGTCTCTGTCTCTATATCTCTCTCTCTCTGTCACTCTCATATTTTCTCTCTATCTCTTTCTGTCTCTTTTTTCTGTGTTTGTGTAATTCTCACACTCTGTCTCTGTTTCTCTGTGTCTGTGTCTGTCTGTCTATTTGTCTATCTGTCTCTATTTCTGTCTCTGTGACTCTGAACTCCTATTTCTCTGTCTCTGTCTCTCTCTGTCTCTGTCTCTCAGTCTATTTGTCTCTATGTGCATCACTCTCATACTCTCTTTGTCTCTGTCTCTGTCTTTCTGTCTCTCTCTCTCTTTTTGTGTCACTCTCATACTCTCTGACTCTCTGTGTTTCTATCTCTGGCTCTCTCTCTCTCTCTCTCTCTCTCTCTCTGTCATTCTCATATTCTGTCTCTCAGTCTTTGTCTATCTGTCTCTCTCACTCTCACACTCGGTCTCTTTGTTTCTTTGTCTCTGTCTTTCTGTCTTTGTGACTTTCATGTTCTCTCTCTCTCTCTCTCTCTCTCTCTCTCTCTCTTTCTTTCTCTCTCTCTTTTTCTTTGTTTCTCAGTCTATGTCTCTCATTTTCTTATAAGTAGTTTGCCATAAACTTCACTTTATATATTGAAATACACTATGTATATTGATCAATATTATAGAATATTTTAGCTGGAAAGAATGTTAGATATCAGCCAATTCAACCATTCTAATTTAAACATTAAGAACTGAGACTGAAGGAGTTTAAGGATTTATCCAATATCCCAGAACTTTCTAGATAAAAGTCCATAGCTATATGCCTTTTTTTTTCTTGTTTTCTCTTTTCTTACTGAGAAATACACAATTAAACACAGTCCCAGTATGTGATTGTTTCAGGGATGGCAAGAGTTTCCTGGAAAGATTCAAGGAGTAGGAGAGGAGGAGAAGCAGAGTAATTATATTCTCCTTTGTTACTTGATATCAAAGAGGATGAAGAGTAATTGATCATAGGATCAAAGATTCAAAGATAAAATGGACCTCAGAAGCCATTGAGTTCAAATCACTTATTTTATGACTAAGGAAACTGAGGCCCTAAAAGATTAGTTGACTTGTCCAAAGTTACATAGGTTTAAAAAAAAAAAAAGGAAGAGCTAGGCTTGAATTGAGTTTATCTAATCCTAAATTCAGTGTTCTTTCCACCATCCCACATTATTTGTCTTCCCTTCCACATATGTGACTGACTTCCACAATTAGTCTAAGTCTGTTGTTCTTCATTCCAAAGCACTCATCTTTATTCCAACATCAATAATAATAATAACAAAAATAATGGTAGATTGCATTTCTATAAAAGTTTGAAATTGGTAAAGTACTTCATAAATATTATCTCATTTTATTCTCACAAAAACCCTGGAAGGTAAGTGCTAGTTCTATCTTTATTTTTATAGTTGAGGAAACTGAGTCTGGCAGAAGTTAATTTGCACATCTAGGAAGGATCTAGGACAGAATTTGAACTCTAGTATTACTGACTCCAAGAGAAATGCAATATCCGTTATACCACCTTATAGCTTGCCTTTTGTTTTGCTTTCAGAAAAAAAAAAGATGAATATTAACATAATACTTTGTATTAAAAAAAAAATAAGCACCTATAGGCGACTTATCTTTCCCCACAAGATTTAAATTGAAATAGAAAAATGAAAAAGGGAGAATACAAGTAAAAACAGTGTTATTTTATTTTGCTAGAAGTAAACAGCTTTTTATGAATGTGTAAATAAAGCTAAACTCTGAGCAACTGAATACCAAATAAGACCCCAGAGAATAGTTATTGAATTATATAATTGCCCTCACCCCATCTAAAGCAGATAGATAGTGGACCACTATAATGAAATTTGCAGATTTTATCACTAAAATGTGACATTTTGCATATATATATATATTACATACAGGTCAATTTAGTGGGAGGCTTTTGATGTCTGATGTCAGTCACCCTTGGGGAATGTAGCCAATGATCTAGAACCCAACCACAATTCAATCTGTGATCATATCCTTTCCCCCCAAATAAATAGCTCTTATAGCGTGGAAAGGATTAAAATAGAAAGTTAAATCCAACAAAACCATTCAGGTCCTAAAAAGTGAAAAAAAAAAACAAAAACAAATTTAAATTTGTCTTTTATCATGATCATATTAAGAATGCAACACAAATGTCACTAGAACATATTACTACCTTAGAAATCCCCTTTGAGCTGCTTTGTTACTTCCTAGTGAGAGTGGAAAGAGGTTAAGTGAGACAAAATACTTTGCATGTTTGATCCAAAGTGGATCTGACAATGACACACCAAGGAGAAGACTGCATTGGTTGCCAAAATCTATCTGCCACCACTCAGAGACAGTTATTTCCTCCAAGCATAATGCTACTGGTCATGGCAGGAAAGCATCCAGATGAAATTAATTTGGGGTAACATAGAAGGTGCCCTAGCAACTGGGCATAAAATATGTACATGCCCACAAAACCTTAGATATTTGAAATTATCTCAGAGTTTGTATGAAGTGTAAATAGTTCTAATCTTTCAAACTTCTGCCCAAACCAGACCATGTCTTATCTTTCAAGATCTGCAATGCTTTGGCACTAATTTATGTCTCTGATTCAGACCCTACCTCCCAACTGCCAGACATTCATGGGATAGACAGTCTTTGTGCTAGAATAGCTCAAGAACTGAAGATATTTTCTTTCTTTCTAAATAAATAGATCTTTCATTGCAGAAAGAATCAAGGTAGAAAATTAATGCAAACTAATAATCTATAGGATCTAAAAATGAAACACTATTGTTAAATTTGCCCAAACTAGACCATATCTTGTTTTTCACATGCTGGATTATTCTGGAACCAATTATGTGTTTGGTCCAGATCGTGCTTCCCACCTCTGACTGACTTTTCAAGCAATCTTATCTCTGGGAACTGACTTCTGGCTCCATATGACTGGCAAATTTCAGTCTTTCCCTGCTCCAAGAATCAAGAAGCATCAGCTGGCATTGAGACACCTTTAACTACTATCACATATTCATTGGGATAGTGACATCAGAAAAATTCAGTGGGAAAGCAATCATGATGCTATGTTTGACTTTATTTTTTTCTTGGCCACTGGTGTTTGCCACCTGAGCCCAGTGAAAAGATGGAAAACTGACTATAAAGAAAAATCACAAAAATGTTGGCCTGAAATTTTAGCCTAAATGTAATGACTTTAGAAAGATGAAATTTAATTAACTGCAAAACATTTATTAAGGATCATCGTATAGTTCACTGTGATAGACAATTAGGATACAAAGGTCAAAAAAAAAAAATCATTGACCTCAATAAGTTTATTTTCTGTTAGTTGTTATGCACACAGATAGTTAAATTGCAGGAGAGTGTATGTATATATACACAACATAAAGTATAAATAAGTGAAAGGAATTAAGTAGTTTCTAAAACATTATTTCTAAAGAATGTATTTCTAAATCATTTTTATCCTGAAGGTTATAGTCCTAGCCAATTTTTGTCTTTGCTTCCAATAGCTAATGGGCATAACAGACAAACTACTGGGATTACCTGGCAATCTCTGACAACCATAGTGGGCCTTGGGGAAGGGACAACTGACATTTCTATAGGAAAGACAGCAAGACCAGGGTGAGGCATTCATTACCCTACTTGCAGAAAGATTAAATGACAGTAACCTTGATCAGACTCAGAACAAGACTCAGAGGACACAGGTGTGCTTTTCTCTGTGTGAAGACACAAAGCACCTACTCCTCTGTTCTCTGAGTAGACTAATACATGCAGAGATGATTGAAATGTAGCCAAGTGGTGGTTCAGCATAAAAATAAAGTTTTTTATTGAAACCACTCAATTCAACAATTTCAACTCAACACACATTTTTAATGCTGATTTGCTTTTGTTTCTCAGCTATAAAATAGGGATAATAAAAGCACCTATCTCCCATGATTGTTGTGAGGATCAAATGAGATAATAATTATAAAGTGCTTAACACAATGTATGGCACATAGTAGGTGCTATATAAATGTTAACTGTGGGTTCTCTCTTTTCTACCTCCTACCTTCTCTATCCATTGAGAAATAAGAAAAACAAAATCCATTACAAATATGCATAGTTGGGATGCAGCCAAAGCGGTAATAAGAGGGAATTTTATATCCTTAGAGGCTTACTTGAATAAAACAGAGAAAGAAAAGATTAATGAATTGGGCTTGCAACTAAAAAAACTAAAAAAAGACCAAATTAAAAACCCCCAATCAAATACTAAATTGGAAATTCTAAAATTAAAAGGAGAAATTAAAATATTGAAAGTAAAAAACTATTGAACTAATTAATAAAACTAAGAGTTGGTTCTATGAAAAAGCCAATAAAATAGATAAGCCTTTGGTAAATCTGATTAGAAAAAGGAGGGAGGAAAATGAAATTAGTAGTCTTAAAAATGAAAAGGGAGAACTTTCCACCAAGGAAGAGGAAATTAGAGAAATAATAAGGAATTATTTTGCTCAACTTTATGCCAATAAATTTGATAACCTAAGTGAAATGGATGACTACCTCCAAAAATACAGACTTCCCAGACTAACAGAGGAAGAAGTAAATTGCTTGAATAGTCCCATTTCAGAAAAAGAAATAGAACAGGCAATTAAACAACTCCCTAAGAAAAAATCCCCAGGACCAGATGGATTTACATGTGAATTTTACCAAACATTTAAAGAACAATTGGCCCCAATGCTATATAAATTATTTGATAAAATAGGGAATGAAGGAGTCCTACCAAATTCCTTCTATGACACAGACATGGTACTGATACCTAAACCAGGTAGGCTGAAAACAGAGAAAGAAAATTATAGACCAATCTCCCTAATGAATATTGATGCTAAAATCTTAAATAAGATATTAGCAAAAAGACTACAGAAAATCATCTCCAAGATAATACACTATGATCAAGTAGGATTTATACCAGGAATGCAGGGCTGGTTCAATATTAGAAAACTATCAATATAATTGGCCATGTTAATAACCAAATTAACAAAACCATATGATCATCTCAATAGATGCAGAAAAGCATTTGATAAAATCCAACATCCATTCCTATTAAAAACACTTGAGAGTATAGGAATAAATGGACTTTTCCTTAAAATAATCAGCAGCATCTATTTAAAACCATCAGTAAGCATCATATGTAATGGAGACAAACTGCAACCATTCCCAATAAGATCTGAGTGAAACAAGGTTGCCCACTATCACCGTTACTATTTAATATTGTATTAGAAACGCTAGCTATAGCAATAAGAGCTGAGAAAGAGATTAAAGGAATAAGAATAGGCAATGAGGAAGCCAAATTATCACTCTTTGCCGATGACATGATGGTATACTTAGAGAACCCCAGAGATTCTAGCTAAAAGTTATTAGAAATAATCCACAACTTTAGCAAAGTTGCTGGTTATAAAATAAACCCACATAAGTCATCAGCATTCTTATATATCACTAACAAAATCCAACAGTCAGAGTTACAAAGAGAAATTCCATTTAAAGTAACTACTGATAATATAAAATATTTAGGAATCTATCTGCCAAGGGAAATTCAGAAACTTTATGAGCAAAATTACAGACCACTTTTCACACAAATTAAGTCTGATCTAACCAATTGAAAATATTAAATGCTCTTGGATAGGGCGAGCAAATATAATAAAGATGACAATATTACCTAAACTAATCTATTTATTTAGGCTATACCAATCAGACTCCCAAAAACTATTTTAATGACCTAGAAAAATAACAACAAAGTTCATATGGAAAACAAAAGGTCAAGAATTTCAAGGGAATTAATGAAAAAAAAATCAAATGATGGTGGCTTGGCTGTACCAGATCTAAAATTATATTATAGAGCAGCAGTTACCAAAACTATTTGGTATTGGCTAAGGAATAGATTAGTTGATCAGTGGAATAGATTAGGTTCAAGGGATAAAACAGTCAACAAATATAGCAACCTAGTCTTTGACAAACCCAAAGATCCCAGCTTTTGGGATAAGAACTTACTGTTTGATAAAAATTGCTGGGAAAATTGGAAACTAATATGGCAGAAACTAGGCATTGATCCATACTTAACACCGTACACCAAGATAAGGTCAAAATGGGTTCATGACCTAGGCATAAAGAATGAAATTATTAATAAATTAGAGGAACATAGGATAGTTTACCTCTCAGACCTGTGGAAGGGGAAGGTCTTTATGACTTTATTACTGATCACAAAATAGAAAATTTCGATTATACCAAACTGAAAAGTTTTGTACAAACAAAACTAATGCAGACAAGATTAGAAGGGAAGCAATAAACTGGGAAAATATTTTTACAGTCAAAGGTTCTGATAAAGGCCTCATTTCCAAAATATATAGAGAATTAACTCTAATTTATAAAAAATCAAGCCATTCTCCAATTGAAATATGGTCAAAGGATATGAACAGACAATTCTCAGATGAAGAAATTGAAACTATTTCTAGTCATATGAAAAGATGCTCCAAGTCATTATTAATCAGAGAAATGCAAATTAAGACAACTCTAAGATACCACTACACACCTGTCAGATTGGCTAAGATGACGGGAAAAAATAATGATGATTGTTGGAGGGGATGTGGGAAAATTGGGACATAGATTCATTGTTGGTGGAGTTGTGAACGAATCCAACCATTTTGGAGAGTAGTTTGGATCTATGCTCAAAAAGTTATCAAACTGTGCATACCCTTTGATCCAGCAGTGTTACTACTGGGATTATATCCCAAAGAGATTATAAAGAAGGGAAAGGGACCTGTATGTGCACGAATGTTTGTGGCAGCCCTTTGTAGTGGCTAGAAACTGAAACTGAATGGATGTCCATCAGTTGGAGAATGGCTGAATAAATTGTGGTATATGAAAATTATGGAATATTACTGTTCTGTAAGAAATGACCAACAGGATGATTTCAGAAAGGCCTGGAGAGACTTACACGAACTGATGCTGAGTGAAATGAGCAGGACCAGGAGATCATTATATACCTCTACAACAATACTAGATGATGACCAGTTCTGATGGATCAGGCCATCCTCAGCAACGAGATCAACCAAATCATTTCTAATGGAGCAGTAATGAACTGAACTAGCTATACTCAGAAAAAGAACTCTGGGAGATGACTAAAAACCATTACATTGAATTCCCAGTCCCTATATTTATGCACACCTGCATCTTTGATTTCCTTCACAAGCTAATTGTACAATAATTCAGAGTCTGATTCTTTTTGTACAGCAAAATAATGTTTTGGTCATGTATACTTATTGTGTATCTAAGTTATATTTTAATATATTTTAACATCTACTGGTCATCCTGACATTTAGGAGGGTGGGGGTAAGAGGTGAAAAATTGGAACAAGAGGTTTGGCAATTGTTAATGCTGTAAAGTTACCCATGTATATATCCTGTAAATAAAAGGCTATTAAATTAAAAAAAAAAAAAAAACAAATATGCATAGTCAAGTAAAGCAAATTCAGAGAGACAGAAAAAGAAGAAGAAAGGAAGTAAAGAAGGAGAGAAGGAAGAAGAAATGAAGGAAGGAAAGGAGGGAGGGAGAGAAGAAGGAAGGGAAGGAGGAAGGAAGGGAGGGAGGGAGGGAAGAAGGAAAGGAAGTAGGGAGGGAAGGAAGAAGCAAGAGAGGAAGGGAGGGAGGAAAGAAAGGAGGAAGGGAGAGAGGAAGGGAGGGAGGGAAGAAAGAAAGGAGGGATGGAGGGAAGAAGAAAAACTTTAATATTCATTCTGATGTCCTTACCTCTCTCTCAAGATGTTGGCAACATGTTTCACCATCAATTCTCCGAAAACTTGATTTGTACCAACATGTAGAGTTCCTAAGTCTTTCAAAGATGGTTGTCTTTACAATATTTTAGTTATTGTATAAAGTGTTCTCCTGGTTCTATTTACTTCACTTTGGATCATTCAATACTTCTCAGTCTTCCCAGTTAACATATATTTATTAAGCTTCTCCTATATAAAAAACACTTATGTGACTTGAGGGAAAAAATGGAGTACCTTCTTTAGTGCCAGGACAACTTGTATTAAAATCTTACTTCTGACTACTGTCTCTGGGACATTATTACTTTTGAGACATCCCAGATAAGTCTTAAGATATACATGTCAAAAAAGTTAGCGATCTGTATTGGTGAAATGCTTGTAATTAGGAATTTCCCACAATAATAATAATAATAATAAATAGTTAATATTTATGTAGTCCCTACTATGTACCAGACACTGGATTTAGTCCTTAACAATTAGCATTTCATTTGGTTCTCATAACAGCTTGATTATAGTGTGGTTTTGTGTGTGAATATGTGTCTGGAATCTCTCCAATCTCAATTTTATCTTTCAATTAAGGCATAAAATTCATAGTTCACAGCCTGCCTGCAGCAGCACTATGTGATCTAAACAAGATCAAATGCACTTGGGGAATGAATTTTAAAAATATAAATGCAAATTATAAATATACAATATACAATATCATTCAATATAGATAACAAGAAAACTTGTGATTTTCTAAATCAATATACAGCTCTAGGAATACATTTATATTTGAATTTAATACCACTGTGCTTTCATACCTCTCATTGTTCCCACAGTTACACCAATAAATACCAAAATTCCATTGACCTTCTTTCTCATGTTATGTAACCGTATTCACCCAATCTACCTCTCAAAGAAATGTTAGTACTTCTCTACAAGGCCAGTCCTATTCAATATTAATTTTCCTCCTCACCTGCTCAATGCCAGGTATCCTACCTTATGCAGGGGTAGAAATGGAATCTTTAATTTTATCATTATTAACAACAACAAAAAAAACCTCTTTCAAGTAAAGAAACTTTCTATGAATGAAGTCAGCACCTTAGCTACAACTTTTATTCTTATTTTTCTAAAGCAAAAATTTTATTCAATTGATTTATATAGGATTGCTATGTCAGTATATGTAACAAGCAGATCTTTGATTCAGACCTGCCTGAAACAAGTGGCTAGTGACTCAGTGGCTTGAACTCTGGGCCTGAAGTCAAACAGACTTCAAACCTGGCCACTGATACTCTCCAGCTGTGTGACCCTTGCCAAGTCATTTAATTTCTGTTTGCCCTAAACCACTGGAGATTGAAATTGCAAAAGACCTCAGGATTTTTTGTTTGTTTGTTTTGTTTTGCTTGGTTTTTTTGAGAAAAAAAGTCCCATGTAGACCATTGATAGTTCTCCAAAGGTCAAAAGGAGTCAGGTATGACTGAACAACAAATCTAAATCTAAGGCTAGTTCTCACTGATACACTTCACTGTTTCTCTATGTGAACTTGTATACTATTTGTTACAAAATAGACTGGATGCTGCCCATGGAGTACAAGTTGCATAAAATATTGCTACAAAGTATAGAATGGCAGGATTATGGGTCCAGAGCAGGAAAGAACCTAAGAAGTCATTATTTTATAGATAAGGAACATGAGAACTTAAAAGCTAAAGTGTATTAACTAATAATTCACCCAGATAGTAAGTGCCAAAGAGAAGATTCAAATTCTCATATTCTGTTACCAAATTCAGTACCCTTTCTAGCAAACCCTAATGACATTTTCTGGACTTTTGTGGGCTGGATAATAAATGTTTTAATGTTTAAAAGAGCTGCTTAGGAACTAGAAATTGAATGTATGACCATCAACTGTGGAATAAGTTATGGGATAGGAATGTAATGGAATATTATTGTTCTACAAGAAATGAAGAGCAGACTGATTTCAGAAAAGTCTAGAAAGACTCACATGAACTGATGCTGAGTAAAGTCAGTAGAACCAAGAGAACACTGTACATGGTAACAGCAAGATTATATGATAATCAAGTGTGATGGATTTTAGGATTCTTACAAGGTACTAAGACAATGGAATTGATAGAGACAATAATTATCTAATTTAGCATGGTTCAGTAAGATTGATCTGATGCTACAAGGAGATGTTATGGGCCAGAACATGAAACAAGGTTGTAAGTGGAACTGAGGAGACTGGTTAAATCTAGTTTAGCATTGATTTAATCCTACACAAATAATGGTTTCCTTAGTAATATAATGATTGATGTATACTCAGTGTGGGGCATATAAGGAGGTGCTGTCAGGGCCAGAAAGGAAAAGCCCACTAGAAGCTCTCGGAGCCTCAGTCAGGATTCAGTCAAGGAAATTCACAAGCCAGAGAAGCCAGCTTAAGCTCTCAGAACCAAGACTACAGAAGGCCTCCAGAGAGCCCCAAGTGAAGGAGACAAGGCTTTGAAGGAAACAATAAAGGATTTAGACTTTAACTCCTGGCTGCATTTGGGGTGATTACACTGAACTGAAACAAGGGCTGCTCCCAGAAGCCCCCCAAGAAACCTGCCGCCAGAGAACATTATATTTTAGAGAAGAATATTACAGATGGATTTGGCTCTTTTCAACAATGAGATGATTTAAAGCAATTCTAATAGACTTGTGATGGAAAGAGTCATTCACATCCAGAAAAAGAACTAAGGAGACTCAAATGTGGATTATAGCAGAGTATTTTCACCATTTTTTGTAGTTGTTTGTTTGCTTGTTTTTTCTCTTTCTCTTTCTTATGTTTTCTCCCCTTTTGATCTGATTTTTCTTGTGCATCATGAAAAAATTAGAAATATATTTAGAAGAATTGCACATGTTTAACCTATATTGAATTGCTTGTTTCTTGAGGAAGGGAAAGGGAAGAGGAAAGGGAGAAAAACTTAGAACACAAGTTTTTGCAAAGATGAATGTTAAAAACTGTCTTTGTATGTATTTGGAAAAATAAAATACTATTTTAAAAAAATAAAAGAATTGTTCATGTGTTTAAACATACTTAGGTAGTATAGTGTATAGAATACTATGTCTGGAATCAAGAAGACTGGAATTAAAATTATGCCTCAGATACTATCTTAGCTCTATGATTCTGGAAAAGTTATTTACCCTTAATTTTCTCAATAAAATGAGGCAAATGACAGCAACAATTGTCTAAGAATGTTTTGAGGATCAAATGAGACATTTCTGAGGTGCTAGGCTTATTTTTTTTTCCTTACTTATATTACTTAATCACCTACCCCAGAGAAATAGCATTCCAAGTTACTTGAAAAGTACTTATCAGGGAGGATTCCATGAAGACAGTGGAAAAGGTCTCTAAATTTCAAGGTCTCCAGATTTCTCCCACAAACAAAACAAAGTTAATCCTCACGGCAAACATAGACTGGCGAAACACAAAGAAGAATTGGAGTAGAACAGGGGTCCTCCTGGTACAACCCAAGAAAAGCTGAAGAAAGCTATCAAGCTGGGATTAATCAGTGTGAAGTGCAAATAAATCCAGGCTCACTCCACAGAATCACCAAGTGGGAATTCCTGGGGCTAGCTGGGTTTGGCTAGAGCCTCATAAGGCCACAGAAACATTCACCTTTCAGACAGTATGCAGAGTCTGAGGTCTGAATTCAGGAAGACTAAGAGAATCTTGGCTGATAAGCCTGGCCATAAGAAACCACCAGACCCAGTGAGTGCAGAAGCAGTGGGACAAGGATGCTGCTGGCTGCAGGCATTTATAAGAAGGGGAAGTTCATGTTTGGGATTCTAGGTCAGAGGAGAGAGCTGAAGTGAAATTAGCACCCCACATTAGCAGTGCTTACATTAATACTTCTCATAATAAAAAATGAGCCAGCAAAGAAGAAAGACTCCAAACATAGAAACTTACTATGGGAACAGGAAAGACAAGGGTTCATCTTTAAAGGAGAACATTGAAATAATTTTTTAAAAAAAAATCTTCTTCTACTTCAAAGAGCATTGTTAAATGGTTCCATTCCCAGAAAGAATTTATAGGAAAGCTCAAAAAAGAATTTAAAATTCAAAGAGGCATTGAGGAAAAACTAGAAACAAACAAACAAACTATATATATATATATATATATATATATATATATATATATATATATATTATCTAAGAAAAATAAGATTATGGGGGGGAATTAACCAACTAGAAAATGAGTCTCAAAGATGAAAACTACTCTTTGAAAATTAGAATTGAGCAAGGGGAAGCCTGTGGAGCTATAAGAAATCAAGAAATAACCAAACAGAATATAAAGAATGAATAAACAAAAACAAAATGTGAAACATATATGAAAAACAACAGATGTGTAGACATATCAAGAAGAAAAAAATATAAGAATAATTGGACTACCTGAAAGCTATGACTAAAAAAAAAAACTTTTTTGTAAGAAAAATAATGCAAGAAATAATCCAAGAAAATCATTCTAAAGTGATAGAACAGAAGGGGAAAGTAGAAATAGAAAAAATTCACAGATCATCACCTCAAAGAGATCCTTTCTGGAAAAATTCATAGGAATATTATTGCCAAATTTTGAATGACCTATATCAAAAAGAAAATTCTGCAAGAAATAAAGAAAAAAGCAATTCAAATATGCTGTAGTTACAATTATAATTGTACAGGACTTACCAGCAGCCACAATAAAAGACTTCAGGTCCTAGAATCATATCTACTGGCAATCAAAAGAACTAGGCCTGCAGCCAAAAACATTAAAATTATCTATAACATTGAATGAAAAAATGGATTTGCAGATTTTCAGGACTTTCTTTTTTAAAAAAATTTTATTAAAGCTTTTTATTTACGAAACATATACATAGGTACTTTTTCAACATTGACCCTTGCAAAATCTTCTTTTCCAAATTTTCCCCTCCTTCCCTTCTCCTCATCCCATAGGTGGCAGGTAGTCCAATACATGTTAAAAGTGTTAGTTAATATATATGTTAAATCCAATCTATGTGTACATATTTATACAGTTATTTTTCTGCACAAGAAAAATTGGATCAAGAACGAAAAAAAAAAAAAAACCTGGGGGGGGGGGGAATGCAAGCAAACAACAGAAAGAGTGAAAATGCTATGTTATGGTCAATCAGTTCCCAGTCCTCTCTCTGGGTGTAGATGGCTTTCTTCATCACTGAACAAGTGGAAATAGTTTGAATCATCTCATTGTTGAAGAGAGCCATGTCCATCAGAATTGATCATCATCTAGTCTTGGTGTTCCAGGGCTTTCATTCAATCAAACCTGAGTTCAGTAGAAAATCTAACATATTCTAGCCAATGTCAAAGATCAATTTCAAGGAACTTAACATGGACAAATTGCTTATGTTTTTTTTTTTTTAACATGGAAATGCATACCATATGTTTAAAATTGACACCAACAACTAAGTAGTTCAAAAGAAAGACTGGGACAGGGTTGAACATGATTTGACTTAAAGCAAAACTGCCTAGAAAAAGGTTAAAATAGTAATAAGACATTAGAGGGAGAAGGAGGACTTGTAGTCGTGAAAATTTACTCACATCCAGAATGGGTTAAAATGGAAGCAGTGCATATATACCATAAATGGCACAGCACCCTCCAAAATCTATAAAGACATAAGAGGAGAGGGATAGGTGGAAGGGAAAGCAAAAGGTGGAAGAAGATAAAGGAGAGTTCCATGGATGGGGGGAGGTTAAATAATAGCAAGGGAAGCTAAGGAGCAAAATTAAAAGAGAAGAGTTAGCAGGGATAGGAAAAAAGAGATGTCAAATGTGAATATTCAGTTAAGAAAGAAATCTACATTATATGTCAGCCAAATTAGTATTGTTTTAGATTCAGGTTTATAAATGGTTAAAAAAAAACAAAATGGTTAAAAAGGGTGTGCATGTGTATATATATAATATATGTATATATATATATATATATATATATATATATATATATATATGGAAATCATGGAGGTGTATATATGTGTGTGTGTGTGTGTGTGTGTGTAGATCATGGAGTGTAAAATATATATATATATATATATATATATATATATATATATATGTACATAACATAAATCTCTGCTTAACTATAACCTTCTTGGGGGAGGCAGGAGGGATAAAAGGGAGAAAAAGGAATAAAGCTTTTAAAAGAGTGCAGCAGAGAACTAAAAAATTATCTACAAGGAAGCAAAGAAAAGATGGAATCTCATTAATACAATTTCTTCTACTATTATATATACCCTTTCTTTAACTGGTAATTTGTTGTTGTAGATTTTGAATTCTCCCTTATGTTCTGCTGGTCACTTGACAAAGTACTGTTCTGTTTTCCTTTTCTATTTTTCTTTTTCTATTCTTTTTTAATAAAATAAAATTTTAAAAAGAAGAAAAGTACTTGTCACAAAAACTGCTACATTTTCTGCTGGTCATTTTTGAGAAATCATGGAGTATTGGGCTGCTGGAGAAACAGAAACAAGCAATTTCCTAAATATGAAAATGGGGAAAGAAGGTGAATCTTTCACATTCAATGAGATGTTCACTCTTTTGTGGTAAAATTCCCAAATTGCTTTTTAAAGGGATAGTTTGTATGTATTTATGAAGTAAGTGCTTGCCAAAAACTAATCTGAGTTCATTAATATCTGAAGGGGGGCAGGGATAAACATTTAAATTATACTCAATATATGCCAGACACTATGCCAGGCACTTTTTACACATATTATCTCATTTGATTCTAACAGAAATCTTTAGAGGGAGGGGCTATTCCTATTCCCATTTTACAGTTTGGGAAACTGAGGGAAAACAAATTTAAGTGACTTTCCCAGGGTGACACAACTAGTAAGTATGTGACACCTCATTTAAACTTAATAATGTGATATATTCTAACTTCCTCAGATTTTTTGAACAGGGGTCTAATTATGCAATCAAAAAGCATTTATTAAGTACCTACCTTTTGGCAGGCACTTTGCTGAGCAAAAGACTAAAGCAAATAGATATAGATATAGATATAGATATAGATATAGATATAGATATAGATATAGATATAGATATATATGTTGACTATTTCACATTTGACACATTGTCTTTGGCAGTAGGAAAAAATATTGGTTCTATAGTTCTGACTTCCAATCCCACTTCTAACATTTATTACATGCAAAATCATGAACAAATCATTTCTTTGGATCTCAATTCTTCATCCGCAAATGGTGGTCTTTGAGGTCCATTATAGTTTTAAATCTGTACTCCTATAATCTTTCTGGAAAGGTCTCTGACTAGAAGCCTTTCACTTCCCTGTTGAACCTGAATTGTTTAACAAAAGTTGAGAGATACAAGGAAGGAAATTCTGGGCAGGGTCCAATTTCTAGTTCTATCTCTGTTTTTAATCTCTCAGTCTTCCTATCTGCATCTTTATCTATCTATCTCTAATCTATCTCTATCTCACAAGCTGGAATCACAGCTGTCATTAAAGTGTACAGAAAAACTCAGGGAAAAATAATGAAGTTTAATACAATAAAATCACTCGAAGGAAAGAGAAAACCGGATATCCATAATAAATGATGCCACATTATGGCCTGCATTCATCATCATTAGGTAAGGTCTGCTACACTTAAAGGGAAGAAATGGAACTTTCACTTTTCAAAATGCTGTACCCAGTGAAGCCAGGGAACACACAGAAAATAACAATTTTATCATCAGCATGAGTTAATATATTTTGAATGTTTGTAATGTTCACAGCACTAAACTAGGTATTCTGGAAACAAAGATGAATAATCTTTTAAGGAAGTCACATCTGAGTGGGCAAACGATCCAGTTAGAGTCAAAATCAGATCCATATCTGTGTGCAGCCTGTATTCATCAGTGCAGACTGGGACCAAATTAAAATGACATAATGGTCCTCTCTTTCCTGCGTTTCCATGTGAGTTAAGTCCAATTGCTGAAATCAAGTAGCTGAAAAAATCAATGTTTGTTGTTGATTTTTTGTTTTCAAGCACCTGCTACCCAAAGATTATCTGGAGAGCATTTCCATCACAGGACATCATGAATAAATGGGAGTCCTGTTCTGTTTAGTCTGCTTGTTTAAATACTTACTTGACCTCTAGCTATGTTGTAATGTGTGTAAAACAGGTATTAAAATTGAATAGCAGACACCAAGCTACTGTCTTGCCTTGACTACATCTCCTTTGCTAAGCACTGAGGGAAGGAGAAGGCTGTGGTTCATCAATAACATGTCTTTTTTTTTTAATTTAATAGGCTTTTATTTACAGGTTATATGTATGGGTAATTTTACAGCATTGACAATTGGCAAACCTCTTGTTCCAATTTTCCCCTCTTTCCCCTACCCCCACCCCCAGATGGCAAGATGACCAGTAGATGTTAAATACATTAAAATTTAAATTAAATAATATACATGACCAAACCGTTATTTTGCTGTACAAAAAGAATCAGACTCTGAAATATTGTACAATTAGCCTGTGAAGGAAATCAAAAATGCAGGTGGGCAAAAATATGGGGATTGGGAATTCAATGTAATGGTTCTTAGTCATCTCCCAGAGTTCTTTTGCTGGGTATAGCTGGTTCAGTTCATTACTGCTCCATTGGAAATTATTTGGTTGATCACGTTGCTGAGGATGGCCAAGTCCATCAGAATTGGTCATCATATAGTACTGTTGTTGAAGTATATAATGATCTCTTGGCCCTGCTTGAATAACATAAGTCTTAAGGAGGAATGTTTGCTATGCATTAAGAATAAAAATCAGATCACTCTTCTGCTCAAAGATCTTAGCTGCTATGATAAAGCACTTCACATAATTTTTAAAATATCACAACCCACCTAAAACCTAAATGGAGATATCTAATTAAATCATTCATTCACTGGCTTGGCAGCAACTTATTTCAGCACTCCAATAATGTTTTATTTAATCTGTGTGGGAGTTCCTTACAGGGATATAGATGAAAAATCCTTCCCCACCCATGAACCACCTTTTTCCTCAGTAAATTGTATTGTTATAGGTGAAAAAAAATGCCACTTGGCATCTAAAATTTGGTGAGTTGTTTTGTTTTCTACAATTGACAAGACTCATATTTAGATGACAAGGATACCATCCATTGCTGGATGGCTATAATTATTTTTATAACATTTCCCAAATTGCACAATAAAACTGCCTTTTTTTGCCTTTTAAAATTTTCCCTTTCCTTAATTTTAAATTTTGAATTTAAATAGCAAAAAAAGCATTTCTAGACACATAACAAAACTCTAAAATCAGGTTCCCTATGAAATTATGAATCTTCTTTTCACCCTACTTACTTTTTTTGAAGGATCTACTTAATTTTATTGTTTTCAAGGTGTTCAGAATTTCTGTGCTTCCTTTTGGATTTGCTTCTGTTCTCTTTTGTGCATTAAAAATGCTACAATAACCTCTTTTAAGAGGCATCACTATCAGTAACTCTCTCCATTAAAATCTCCATTCTTAATAAACTAAGAGAAAAAAAAGGAAAAACATTCTTATAACTAATAAGTATGATTAATCAAAATGAATCCATGCAGTGGCCATATCCAAAAATATATGTTTCTACACCTCATATCCATAATCTTTCTGTTAGGAGGTAGATAACATATTTCATTATGTGTCCTTTGGAGTGATGCTTATTTATTAGTTTGATGAACATCTTTAAACTATTCAGAGATTTCTTTTTTCTACATAGCTTTTGTCTTTGTATAAATTATTCTTTTATCCTCTTTGAAAACACAAATGTTGCAAATTTCCTCTTTAAAGAAAAGTTGTATTGATTCCTTTTGTTTTTACATCTTAATCTTTTTTTGGGGGGGGATATACAAGCCATTCTATTGAATTAAACTTTATATTAAAATGATAATTTGCAAATTATTTGCAAATATTAGCACATTGTTATTTGGTCTTTTCAGTCCTATCTGACTTTTCCTGATCCCATTTGGAGTTTTCTTGGCTAACATACTCAAGTGATATGCCATTTCCTTCTCAAACTCATTTTATAGAAAAGAAATTGAATCAAACTGGGTTAAGCAACTTTTCCAGGATCACTCAATTCATAAATATCTAAGTCTGGATTTGTACTCCAGAATTTCTAACTCCAGATTAGTGATCTATCCATTGTGTCATTTAATGTCCACGTTATCACATTTGATCTTGACAAAACTCTGGGTTATAAGTGATATTTTTACTTTCATTTTACAGATGAGGAAATTGAGATAGACAGAGATGAAGTGATTTGCCTAGAGTCCCAGAGCTAGTAAATGTCTGAGGCTGGATATGAAATCAAGTCTTCTATCTACTACAATCTAGACTACTATCTTTTTCTGGATGCAGTTGGAATTTTCTGTCCAAAGTCTATTGGGATTGCTTTGGATCATTAAACCACTGGGAAGAACCAAGTCTTTCACAATTGATCATTGCACATTCTTGCTATTATTGTGTACAATATATTCCTTGTTCTGCCTGTTTTGCTCAGCATCAGCATTCATGTAAATCTTTTCAGGCCTTTCTATAATCAGTTTGTTCATTGTTTTTATAGAACAATAATATTCCATTACTTTCATATACAACTTATTCATCCATTCCCCAACTGATAGGCATCCATTCATTTTCCAATCCTTTGCTACTACAAAAAGAGCAGCTATAAACATTTTTGCACATGTGAGTCCTTTTCCTTCCTTTATGATTTCCTTGGGATACTAACCCAATTATGGCACTGCTTGAGTCAAAAAGTATGCACAGTTTTATAGCCCTTTAGGCATCATTGCAGATTGCTCTCCAGAATGGTTCGGCCATTTCACAACTCCACCAACAATACTAGTGTCCCAGTTTTCCCACATCCCTTCCAACATTTAACATTATCCAATTCTGTCTTCTTAAATAATATGATAGGTGGAAAATGTTGCCTCAGAGTTCTCCTAATTTGCATTTCTTTAATCAATATGATTTAGAATATTTTTTCACATGACTAGAAATGGCTTTAATTTCTTCATCTGAAAATTAACTATCCATATCCTTTGACTATTTATCAACTGAGGGAAATGACTCACATTTATATAAATTTGAATCACTTCTCTTTATATTTTAGAAATGAGGTTTTGATCAAAAACATTAGATATAAAATTGTTTCCCAGCTTTTTACTTCCCTTCTCATTCTGGCTATACTGGTTTTGTTTGTACAAAAACCTTTTAATTTAATGTAATCAAAATTATCCATTTTGCATTTTCTAATGTTCACTAGTTCTTCTTTGTCCACAAATTCTTCCTGTCTCCAAATATTTGACAGTCAGACTTTCCCTGTCTTTCCTAATTTGCTTATAGTATCACACTTTATATTTAAATCAAAAACCCATTTCAATTTTATCTTGTTATTAGGTGCTAGATTTTAGTCAATGCTTAATTTCTACCATACCATTTTCTAAGTTTTTCCTGAGATGCATTTTAATAAAAAATATTGAAGTGTATTTGGATTAGATTCAGGAGAAATTTACTTTTAAATGCTACCTCAAGCAAAATATATGAGATCTGAAACCCAGAATACATTACTTCATATCTCTGATCCTTTGTCTTCTCATCTGTAAGATTACAATAATATTTCTAATATCTATATCATGAGGTTGATGTGTGGAATATATAATATATAAATACACATATGTATATATACATATAAATGTACACATACATGTACATAGATAGACATATATATATAAAAAAGCATTTGTACATAGTACATTCCTATATATATGTAAGAAAATTTAAAAATCTTCATATAACAGTGCAAACTAAAACTTCATCACAGATCTACAAGAAGCTCTCTCAATACATGTTTATTATGGGAGTTTTAGATCCCGGGCTCCAACCCCTATGTAAATGCTGAAGAACACCTACTCCTTTTTATCTCACTAGGAACCATGCCTTCATTCTGTAACTGTTCTTTTTTATAGATACATATAAATATTTAGATAGATATATAGATATAGATTTTTCTCCATATATATGTGTATATAAATATATATACATACATATATATATATATATATATATATGTATGGAGAGAGAAAGAGAGAGAGAGAGAGAGAGAGAGAGAGAGAGAGAGATTCTTTTGTTGTTTTATGTGGTTTTTTTATTTCTTCTCAGTCTCTCAAGGTTTAGGAAGAAACCTTCATTTTCATCTTATTATTAATTATAAATATCAACTGTTGTTTAAAAGATCTGTTTTTTCTACATGGATATTCTAAATATTAATACAGATCCCATATGCTAGTAGCAGATCTAGGTAATGGGCAGCATCAGAAGAGAAATGAAAAACTAGTTTTCATGAAGGTGAAGGTTCAAATATGTATAGTTTAATGTTAAGTTACTTCTAAGCAGTTATCTATTGAGGTTTCTTTAATAAACAGTAGTGCATTTCATTTTCCAATACTTGAATATGGTAATAATGCAGAATAATTAGCTATGGAGTAGCATTCCTGGTACATATATCTATGAAAATCTGTTGTGATATGGGAGCCACCTGCCAGTGGCTGCTGGATTTCTAACTCAGATCTGTAGAATGGATCTCTTCATGTGAGAGGATGATGATGATACAACAAGACTGAGAGGCAGTTGCTATTCTCTGACTTCTTGACTGAGAGGCAGTTGTGTTGTCTGACCTCTCTCATCTTCCCTTGGCTCCAATTTATTTCATTCCCAATCTACAAGGAACATCTGCAAAGGCTGCTTTGCAACTCCTTCAAGTTTATGATTCACAGCAGTAGAGGCTCTCAGAGAATTGACCTGTCCTTTCACCTAGGCATGGTCCATAACATTTCTCTGTTTTTTTTGTTTTATGAAAATGCAATTATTTCCCCCCACAGCAGAGTCAGTAAATTTATGCATTGGCTGTTATCTAGTCCACATGCTAAAGTATCTGAGTCCACATGTTAGAGAGTGCAAACAGCACTATAGCAGGTGTTGAATCTTGTTAGATATCCTGGAGGCAAACTTTCAAATGGAGAACAGGACTATAGTCAGAACAAGCATTTTTTATAAGTTTCTCATCAGTCTCCTGGCTCGGATCTTTGAGGTGTTGGTCCATTTAATTACCCCAACTAAAAAAGTCTTACCAGATCTCTTTTCCCTTTCCTTCCCTGCAGATTAGCAAAGGAACTCTGGGAGGATTCTACTCATGAACAGCTCTTGGGTGCTGCTGCTTCTTTGTTTCTCTGTTTCTTATGCCCCATGTTCAGGTGCCATATTTGGTGATATGGGAGCCACCTGCCAGTGGCTACTGGAAGTCTAACTGAGACCCGTAGAATGGATCTTTTCATGTGAGAGGATGATGATGATGATGATACAAGGAGACTGAGAGGCAGTTGCTATTCTCTGACTTTTCTCTTCTTCCCTCTTGTCTCCAATTTATTTCATTCCCAATCCACAAGGAACATGTGTGTCAGCAAAGGCTGCTTTGCAACTCCTTCAAGTGTTATGATTCACACCTGTGGAGGCTTTCTGAGAATTGGCCTGCCCCTTTAGCCAGGTATGGTCCTTAACAAAAATCTATTCCCATATTTTAAAATAACTGCTCATGACCCATACGACTTTGGAATTGTCTCTACTATTTCATTTATTTCTTCAGATTATTGTTGAGAATTCTTATTGAGTAACTTCTACTGATACATATCTTCAATTCTCTACAGTGTTTATTTTTAGAAAGATCCCTGTAGCATTCACTAATAGGTAAAGTGATTTTCCTGGAATCACATATCTAGTAAGTGATAGTATGATTTGAACCCAGAACTTTTTGATTCTCAAGCCAATTCTCCATAATTTATAAGATATTGGCTCCCCATTGTTGCTAATTACCACCATGTTATTTCAATAACCCCTTTAAATGTTTCACATTATCCTAGATTCATCCCTGTGATGCAGGAAAACGTACTGATCACTTCTCCATGCTTTGGTTTTAGTGTTCAATAGTTCTGGTTGGAAACGTTTTCTCATCTTTTTGTTGCTGTTTGCTTTTTCTTTTGTTGTTTTTTTTTTTTCATCTTTTATATATTTTTTCTTTTGCAGCATTACAAACATAGAAATATGTTTAAAAGAATTGCATGGGGGGCGGAGCCAAGATGGCAGAGAAGACACACGCGACTTTCTAAGCTCTTCTCTTACCCTCTTTATCAATATTATATCAAGCCTCAAAAATAGTCTTGACTGCTACAATTCGTAAAGATAAGAAGTAGAACAACTCACCAGCCAAAGAAAATCTGCAGTCTCGCCAAAAAAAGGTTGGTTCCAGGGCCAGGGGGCAGATCGGGGCAGACGGGGAGAGAAATTAGGTTCCGAGGAGAGTCTCAAACCGAGGGTGAAGGAACAGATCTCAGCACAAGCGCGCAGCCCCAACCCGCAGTAAGGGGCTTTTCCTTGGGGCAGCTGTGATCCTGCATGGCAGGAGGACGCAGCCCGGGTTAGCCTCCAAGCTGTGCGGTGGGGAGCTCGGCTTGGGGCCATAGAGCTTTTCCAGGGCCGATTTGCATTGGGCAGAGACACTGGGGCAGAGTTCCAGGCGGTCTGCGGTCTGCGGTCTGTGGTCTGTGGTCTGCAATCAGCTGCTAATACTCACAGTCCCACAAGAGGCTCCGGCCTGGGGCAGTGACACTTTCACCCCTTAGTCTCTAGCCGAGGGCAATCGCTAACCCACTCAGCCCTACTAAGCAGTTTGATAGCTCGGCCAGTGCTGAATCCACTTCCTGTTGGGGGAAGGGAAAACTCTCACTCAGAGCACTCCCATACCTCAGAGCCGGAAATCGGTTTACATCTTTCCCTGCTCTGCAGAGGAAGCTGGTAACCCCCTTGCCTAGGAGACATACCCTAAAGGCTTTAAAACATGAATAAAAAGATGAAAAGAACAATCGACAGCTTCTATGCAGAAAAAGAGCAGGTCAGCAAACCTGAAGAGACCTCAAACAGCAAAAATGCATCAGACTGTCCTCCTTTACATGATGCTCTCATAGAAGAGACCATTAAAAGTCTCAAAAGAGAGTTAGAAGATAAATGGGGAAAGGAAAGAGAAGCCTTACAAGAGAGCAACAACTTCCTGAAATACGAATTGGAAAAAGTAAAAAAATCTCAGGAAAGTAAGAATTGTGAATTGGAAAAAATAAAGAATTCACTAGAAAGTAGGATTTGTGAATTGGAAAAGACAAAGAACTCGCAAGAAAGTAGGATCTGTGAATTGGAAAAAGAAAATAATTCACTAAAAAAAAAATTAGTGAAATGGAAAAAAATTCCACAGACCAAAACAATACATTTAAAAACTCAATTGGACATATACAGAAAGAAGTAAAAAAAGCTAATGAAGAAAATAATTCTTTAAAAATTAGAACTGAACAAATAGAAACTAATGATTCATTGAGACAGCAAGAATCAGTCAAGCAAAAACAAAAAAATGACAAACTGGAAAAAACCATGAATTATCTACTTGCAAAAACGACAGACTTGGAAAATAGATCTAGGAGAGATAATCTGAGGATTATTGGACTTTCTGAAAACTATGATGAAAAAAAGAGCCTAGATACTATTTTACAAGAAATCATCAAAGAGAACTGCCCAGATGTAATAGAATCAGAAGGTAAAATAGGCATTGAAAGAATTCATCGAACACCTTCTGAAAGAAACCCTAAAATAAAAACCCCAAGGAATATTGTGGCCAAATTTCAGAACTATCAGATTAAGGAAAAAATTTTACAAGCAGCAAAAAACCATTTAAATACCGAGGTGCCACAATAAGGATCACCCAAGATCTGGCTGCCTCTACATTAAAGGAAAGAAGGGCCTGGAATATGATATTCCGAAAGGCACAAGAACTTGGGATGCAGCCAAGAATAAACTACCCAGCTAAGCTGAGCATTTTCTTCCAGGGAAGAAGATGGACATTTAATGAAACAAATGAATTCCATTTGTTTCTGAAGAAAAAACCAGAACTAAACAAAAAATTTGATCTCCAAGCATAGAACTCAAGAGATGCAGAAAAGGTAAAAATAACTCTTGAGAATTGTATTTCTGTTGTGGATATACAAAAAGAATACATGTATAATTTGATTGTACTGATATAACATAAAAAAGGGAAGTAGATATGGAAAAGGGATGATGGCAGAATAAGGTGGGAAGGAGGGATAAAAAGAGGGAAACCACATCCCACAAAGAGGCTAAGGAAACTTATCATATCTGAGGGAATTTAGAGAGGGGGAGGAACATTGTGTGAATCTTACTCTCATCAGAGTTGGCTCAAAGAAAAAATAATTGACATTTGTTTTAGAGAAAATTCTCTCTCGCCTCATTAAAAACGGGGGAGAGGAAAAGGGAAAAGAAAAAGAGTAATAAGGGAAGGAAGGGGGAAAGACTCAAAGGGGGGGAGGGAGGGATTATAAAGAGGATAAGTATCGTGATACAAGAGGGGTACATAAGTTTAAAAGGGGGAAAGAGGGTTGGGGGAGGCAAGAATAAGTAAAGCACAATCTGGGGTTATTAGGATGGCAGGAAATACAGATTTAGTAATTCTAACCGTAAATGTGAATGGGATGAACTCCCCCATAAAGAGGAGGCAGATAGCAGACTGGATCAAAAGTCAGAACCCTACAATATGTTGTTTACAAGAAACACATTTAAAGCAGGGGGATACATATAGAGTAAAGGTAAAAGGCTGGAGCAAAATCTATTATGCTTCAGGTGAAGTCAAAAAAGCAGGGGTAGCCATCCTTATCTCAGATCAAGCAAAAGTAAAAATTGATCTAATTAAAAGAGATAAGGAAGGAAACTACATCCTGCTAAAGGGTAGCATAAACAACGAAGCAATATCAATATTAAACATATATGCACCAAGTGGTATGGCACTCAACTTCCTAAAGGAGAAGTTAAGAGAGTTGCAAGAAGAAATAGACAACAAAACTGTAATAGTAGGAGATCTCAACCTTGCACTCTCAGAATTAGACAAATCAAACCACAAAACAAATAAGAAAGAAATTAAAGAAGTAAATAGAATATTAGAAAAATTAGGTATGTTGGATCTTTGGAGAAAATTGAATGGAGATAGAAGGGAATATACTTTCTTCTCAGCAGTTCATGGAACCTATTCAAAAATTGACCATATATTAGGACATAAAGACCTCAAAATTAAATGCAAGAAAGCAGAAATAGTAAATGCTTTCTTTTCAGATCATGATGCAATAAAAACTACATTCAACAAAAAGTTAGGGGGAAATAGACCAAAAAGTAATTGGAAACTAAACAATCTCATCTTAAAGAATGATTGGGTGAAGCAGCAAATTATAGATACAATTAATAATTTCACTCAAGATAATGACAATGATGAGACATCATACCAAAATTTGTGGGATGCAGCCAAAGCGGTAATAAGAGGGAATTTTATATCCTTAGAGGCTTACTTGAATAAAACAGAGAAAGAAAAGATTAATGAATTGGGCTTGCAACTAAAAAAACTAAAAAAAGACCAAATTAAAAACCCCCAATCAAATACTAAATTGGAAATTCTAAAATTAAAAGGAGAAATTAAAAATATTGAAAGTAAAAAAACTATTGAACTAATTAATAAAACTAAGAGTTGGTTCTATGAAAAAGCCAATAAAATAGATAAGCCTTTGGTAAATCTGATTAGAAAAAGGAGGGAGGAAAATGAAATTAGTAGTCTTAAAAATGAAAAGGGAGAACTTTCCACCAATGAAGAGGAAATTAGAGAAATAATAAGGAGTTATTTTGCTCAACTTTATGCCAATAAATTTGATAACCTAAGTGAAATGGATGACTACCTCCAAAAATATAGACTTCCCAGACTAACAGAGGAGGAAGTAAATTGCTTGAATAGTCCCATTTCAGAAAAAGAAATAGAACAGGCAATTAAACAACTCCCTAAGAAAAAATCCCCAGGACCAGATGGATTTACATGTGAATTTTACCAAACATTTAAAGAACAATTGGCCCCAATGCTATATAAATTATTTGATAAAATAGGGAATGAAGGAGTCCTACCAAATTCCTTCTATGACACAGACATGGTACTGATACCTAAACCAGGTAGGCTGAAAACAGAGAAAGAAAATTATAGACCAATCTCCCTAATGAATATTGATGCTAAAATCTTAAATAAGATATTAGCAAAAAGACTACAGAAAATCATCTCCAAGATAATACACTATGATCAAGTAGGATTTATACCAGGAATGCAGGGCTGGTTCAATATTAGGAAAACTATCAATATAATTGGCCATGTTAATAACCAAATTAACAAAAACCATATGATCATCTCAATAGATGCAGAAAAAGCATTTGATAAAATCCAACATCCATTCCTATTAAAAACACTTGAGAGTATAGGAATAAATGGACTTTTCCTTAAAATAATCAGCAGCATCTATTTAAAACCATCAGTAAGCATCATATGTAATGGAGACAAACTGCAACCATTCCCAATAAGATCTGGAGTGAAACAAGGTTGCCCACTATCACCGTTACTATTTAATATTGTATTAGAAACGCTAGCTATAGCAATAAGAGCTGAGAAAGAGATTAAAGGAATAAGAATAGGCAATGAGGAAGCCAAATTATCACTCTTTGCCGATGACATGATGGTATACTTAGAGAACCCCAGAGATTCTGCTAAAAAGTTATTAGAAATAATCCACAACTTTAGCAAAGTTGCTGGTTATAAAATAAACCCACATAAGTCATCAGCATTCTTATATATCACTAACAAAATCCAACAGTCAGAGTTACAAAGAGAAATTCCATTTAAAGTAACTACTGATAATATAAAATATTTAGGAATCTATCTGCCAAGGGAAAATCAGAAACTTTATGAGCAAAATTACAGACCACTTTTCACACAAATTAAGTCTGATCTAACCAATTGGAAAAATATTAAATGCTCTTGGATAGGGCGAGCAAATATAATAAAGATGACAATATTACCTAAACTAATCTATTTATTTAGCGCTATACCAATCAGACTCCCAAAAAACTATTTTAATGACCTAGAAAAAATAACAACAAAGTTCATATGGAAAAACAAAAGGTCAAGAATTTCAAGGGAATTAATGAAAAAAAAATCAAATGATGGTGGCTTAGCTGTACCAGATCTAAAATTATATTATAGAGCAGCAGTTACCAAAACTATTTGGTATTGGCTAAGGAATAGATTAGTTGATCAGTGGAATAGATTAGGTTCAAGGGATAAAACAGTCAACAAATATAGCAACCTAGTCTTTGACAAACCCAAAGATCCCAGCTTTTGGGATAAGAACTTACTGTTTGATAAAAATTGCTGGGAAAATTGGAAACTAATATGGCAGAAACTAGGCATTGATCCATACTTAACGCCGTACACCAAGATAAGGTCAAAATGGGTTCATGACCTAGGCATAAAGAATGAAATTATTAATAAATTAGAGGAACATAGGATAGTTTACCTCTCAGACCTGTGGAAGGGGAAGGTCTTTATGACCAAAGCAGAACTAGAGATCATTACTGATCACAAAATAGAAAATTTCGATTATACCAAACTGAAAAGTTTTTGTACAATCAAAGAAAAAATAATTGACATTTGTTTTAGAGAAAATTCTCTCTCGCCTCATTAAAAACAGGGGAGAGGAAAAGGGAAAAGAAAAAGAGTAATAAGGGAAGGAAGGGGAAAGACTCAAAGGGGGGGAGGGAGGGATTATAAAGAGGATAAGCATCGTGATACAAAAGGGGTACATAAGTTTAAAAGGGGGAAAGAGGGTTGGGGGAGGCAAGAATAAGTAAAGCACAATCTGGGGTTATTAGGATGGCAGGAAATACAGATTTAGTAATTCTAACCGTAAATGTGAATGGGATGAACTCCCCATAAAGAGGAGGCAGATAGCAGACTGGATCAAAAGTCAGAACCCTACAATATGTTGTTTACAAGAAACACATTTAAAGCAGGGGTTACATATAGAGTAAAGGTAAAAGGCTGGAGCAAAATCTATTATGCTTCAGGTGAAGTCAAAAAAGCAGGGGTAGCCATCCTTATCTCAGATCAAGCAAAAGTAAAAATTGATCTAATTAAAAGAGATAAGAAAGGAAACTACATCCTGCTAAAGGGTAGCATAAACAACGAAGAAATATCAATATTAAACATATATGCACCAAGTGGTATGGCACTCAACTTCCTAAAGGAGAAGTTAATAGAGTTGCAAGAAAAAATAGACAACAAAAGTGTAATAGTAGGAGATCTCAACCTTGCACTCTCAGAATTAGACAAATCAAACCACAAAACAAATAAGAAAGAAATTAAAGAAGTAAATAGAATATTAGAAAAATTAGGTATGTTGGATCTTTGGAGAAAATTGAATGGAGATAGAAGTGAATATACTTTCTTCTCAGCAGTTCATGGAACCTATTCAAAAATTGACCATATATTAGGATATAAAGACCTCAAAATTAAATGCAAGAAAGCAGAAATAGTAAATGCTTTCTTTTCAGATCATGATGCAATAAAACTAATTCAACAAAAGTTAGGGGGAAATAGACCAAAAAGTAATTGGAAACTAAACAATCTCATCTTAAAGAATGATTGGGTGAAGCAGCACATTATAGATACAATTAATAATTTCACTCAAGATAATGACAATGATGAGACATCATACCAAAATTTGTGGGATGCAGCCAAAGCAGTAATAAGAGGGAATTTTATATCCTTAGAGGCTTACTTGAATAAAACAGAGAAAGAAAAGATTAATGAATTGGGCTTTCACCTAAAAAAACTAAATAAAGACCAAATTAAACCCCCCAATCAAATGCTAAATTGGAAATTCTAAAATTAAAAGGAGAAATTAAAAATATTGAAAGTAAAAAAACTATTGAACTAATTAATAAACTAAGAGTTGGTTCTATGAAAAAGCCAATAAAATAGATAAGCCTTTGGTAAATCTGATTAGAAAAAGGAGGGAGGAAAATGAAATTAGTAGTCTTAAAAATGAAAAGGGAGAACTTTCCAACAATGAAGAGGAAATTAGAGAAATAATAAGGAGTTATTTTGCTCAACTTTATGCCAATAAATTTGATAACCTAAGTGAAATGGATGACTACCTCCAAAAATATAGACTTCCCAGACTAACAGAGGAGGAAGTAAATTGCTTGAATAGTCCCATTTCAGAAAAAGAAATAGAACAGGCAATTAAACAACTCCCTAAGAAAAAATCCCCAGGACCAGATGGATTTACATGTGAATTTTACCAAACATTTAAAGAACAATTGGCCCCAATGCTATATAAATTATTTGATAAAATAGGGAATGAAGGAGTCCTACCAAATTCCTTCTATGACACAGACATGGTACTGATACCTAAACCAGGTAGGCTGAAAACAGAGAAAGAAAATTATAGACCAATCTCCCTAATGAATATTGATGCTAAAATCTTAAATAAGATATTAGCAAAAAGACTACAGAAAATCATCTCCAAGATAATACACTATGATCAAGTAGGATTTATACCAGGAATGCAGGGCTGGTTCAATATTAGGAAAACTATCAATATAATTGGCCATGTTAATAACCAAATTAACAAAAACCATATGATCATCTCAATAGATGCAGAAAAAGCATTTGATAAAATCCAACATCCATTCCTATTAAAAACACTTGAGAGTATAGGAATAAATGGACTTTTCCTTAAAATAATCAGCAGCATCTATTTAAAACCATCAGTAAGCATCATATGTAATGGAGACAAACTGCAACCATTCCCAATAAGATCTGGAGTGAAACAAGGTTGCCCACTATCACCGTTACTATTTAATATTGTATTAGAAACGCTAGCTATAGCAATAAGAGCTGAGAAAGAGATTAAAGGAATAAGAATAGGCAATGAGGAAACCAAATTATCACTCTTTGCTGATGACATGATGGTATACTTAGAGAACCCCAGAGATTCTGCTAAAAAGTTATTAGAAATAATCCACAACTTTAGCAAAGTTGCTGGTTATAAAATAAACCCACATAAGTCATCAGCATTCTTATATATCACTAACAAAATCCAACAGTCAGAGTTACAAAGAGAAATTCCATTTAAAGTAACTACTGATAATATAAAATATTTAGGAATCTATCTGCCAAGGGAAAATCAGAAACTTTATGAGCAAAATTACAGACCACTTTTCACACAAATTAAGTCTGATCTAACCAATTGGAAAAATATTAAATGCTCTTGGATAGGCAAGCAAATATAATAAAGATGACAATATTACCTAAACTAATCTATTTATTTAGCGCTATACCAATCAGACTCCCAAAAAACTATTTTAATGACCTAGAAAAAATAACAACAAAGTTCATATGGAAAAACAAAAGGTCAAGAATTTCAAGGGAATTAATGAAAAAAAAATCAAATGAAGGTGGCTTAGCTGTACCAGATCTAAAATTATATTATAGAGCAGCAGTTACCAAAACTATTTGGTATTGGCTAAGGAATAGATTAGTTGATCAGTGGAATAGATTAGGTTCAAGGGATAAAACAGTCAACAAATATAGCAACCTAGTCTTTGACAAACCCAAAGATCCCAGCTTTTGGGATAAGAACTTACTGTTTGATAAAAATTGCTGGGAAAATTGGAAACTAATATGGCAGAAACTAGGCATTGATCCATACTTAACGCCGTACACCAAGATAAGGTCAAAATGGGTTCATGACCTAGGCATAAAGAATGAAATTATTAATAAATTAGAGGAACATAGGATAGTTTACCTCTCAGACCTGTGGAAGGGGAAGGTCTTTATGACCAAAGAAGAACTAGAGATCATTACTGATCACAAAATAGAAAATTTCGATTATACCAAACTGAAAAGTTTTTGTACAAACAAAACTAATGCAGACAAGATTAGAAGGGAAGCAATAAACTGGGAAAATATTTTTACAGTCAAAGGTTCTGATAAAGGCCTCATTTCCAAAATATATAGAGAATTAACTCTAATTTATAAAAAATCAAGCCATTCTCCAATTGAAAAATGGTCAAAGGATATGAACAGACAATTCTCAGATGAAGAAATTGAAACTATTTCTAGTCATATGAAAAGATGCTCCAAGTCATTATTAATCAGAGAAATGCAAATTAAGACAACTCTAAGATACCACTACACACCTGTCAGATTGGCTAAGATGACAGGAAAAAATAATGATGATTGTTGGAGGGGATGCGGGAAAACTGGGACATTGATGCATTGTTGGTGGAGTTGTGAACGAATCCAACCATTTTGGAGAGTAGTTTGGAACTATGCTCAAAAAGTTATCAAACTGTGCATACCCTTTGATCCAGCAGTGTTACTACTGGGATTATATCCCAAAGAGATTATAAAGAAGGGAAAGGGACCTGTATGTGCACGAATGTTTGTGGCAGCCCTTTTTGTAGTGGCTAAAAACTGGAAACTGAATGGATGTCCATCAGTTGGAGAATGGCTGAATAAATTGTGGTATATGAAAATTATGGAATATTACTGTTCTGTAAGAAATGACCAACAGGATAATTTCAGAAAGGCCTGGAGAGACTTACATGAACTGATGCTGAGTGAAATGAGCAGGACCAGGAGATCATTATATACTTCAACAACAATACTATATGATGACCAGTTCTGATGGATCAGGCCATCCTCAGCAACGAGATCAACCAAATCATTTCTAATGGAGCAGTAATGAACTGAACTAGCTATGCCCAGAAAAAGAACTCTGGGAGATGACTAAAAACCATTACATTGAATTCCCAATCCCTATATTTATGCCCACCTGCATTTTTGATTTCCTTCACAAGCTAATTGTACAATATTTCAGAGTCTGATTCTTTTTCTACAGCAAAATAACGTTTTGGTCAGGTATACTTATTGTGTATCTAATTTATATTTTAATATATTTAACATCTACTGGTCATCCTGCCATCTAGTTGAGGGGGTGGGGGTAAGAGGTGAAAAATTGGAACAAGAGGTTTGGCAATTGTTAATGCTGTAAAGTTACCCATGTATATATCCTGTAAATAAAAGGCTATTAAATAAAAAAAAAAACAAAAAAGAAGGCTGTGGGTATTTAAAGCCACAATGAAAAAAAAAAGAATTGCATGGGGGGCAGAGCCAAGATAGCAGAGAAGGCACATGCGACTTTCTAAGCTCCTCCCATTCCCTCACTACCAATTTTAAATTCGGCCTCAAAAATAGCATTTGACTGGTAAAACCCATGAAGATTAGAAGCACAACAACTCACCAGTCAAAGATAATCTAGAAGATCGCCAGGAAAGGTTTGTTCTGAGGGGGTAGGAACTCACCAGTGCAGGTAGGGAGAGACTAGCTAGCTTCCGGGAGCAGAACAGGGGTGGGGGTGACCTCTGCAGCTAGAGATGACTCTCTCATAGGCTAACTGCTCTGCCTTAATTATAAAGCAGAAAACCAGCAGAGAAATTAAAACCAAAGACAGAGGGTACTCTCTAAAAAATGCCAGAACCTAACTAGATCTGGCTATAAAAACCAAAACCGGAAGTGACTCAGGCAGACCCGTAACACAGTCCTGCAGCCACATTCATTGTAGAATATGCTTTTACAGGGGCAGGTACAAATCTGTCCAGAAGGGGGGCACAGTTCGGGGCGGCCTCTAATCTGCACAGTGGGGGGCTTGGGCTGGGGCAATAGAACTTTTGCAGCCAACTGTGCTTCCTGGGGCAGAGACACTTCTGGTCCCTGCAGGGCCATTCACTGCTCAGCCGCAGGGCAGGCTTTGACTTGGGGTAGTAAAACCTTCATTGCTCAGCATCTAGCCCCAGAGCAGTCATTAACCAGAATACTGGAGTTCTTTATAGGTCACTTTCCCAGCTCTGCCCTGCAGGCCTGAGTTACTTCCAGGTGGGGAACTCTTTCCCAGAGCACTCCAGCATCTCACTGCTTTTTGTAGCTGGTTGGCAGGACAGCTTCTCGCCCATACACCTTTCACTGCTCTACAGAGGAAGCTGGTAACCTCCTGGCCCTGAAGGCAGACCCTACAGGCTTTAACAAAATGAGTAAAAAAATCACAAGGACAATTGATACCTTCTACACAGAAAGAGAGCAGCTTTTCAACCCCAGGAGACTAATAGTAGACAGTCTCCAGACAATTGTTGGTCCCCAACACAAAAGACTCTCCTAGAAGAGACTATTAAAAACCTTAAAAGAGAACTAGAAGAAAAATGGGGGAAGGAAAGAGAAGCTATGCAAGAGAGCAACAACTTCCTGAAATATGAATTGGAAAAGTTAAAAACCTCCCAAGAAGTGCAATGAAACAGAATTTATGAATTGGAAAAGCATAAGAATTCCCAAGAAATTGGATTTGTGAAATGAAAAAAGAAAATAACTCACTAAAAAACAAAAAAAATTAGTGAAATGGAAAAAAATTCTATAGAGCAAAACAACTCATTTAAAAACTCAATTGGACATATACAAAAAGAAGTAAAAAAAAAGCTAATGAAGAAAGTAACTCGCTAAAAATCAGAACTGAACAAATAGAAATAACTGATTCATTGACACATCAAGAATCAGTCAAGCAAAAACAAAAAATTAGAGATTAAAAAAAGTCAAATATTTACTTGGAAAAACAACAGACCTAGAAAATAGATCTAGGAGAGATAACCTGAGGATAATTGGATTACCCAAAAATTATGATGAAAAAAAGAGCCTAAATACTATTTTGAAGGAAATCATCAAAGAGAACTGCCTGGAAATAATAGAACCAGAAGGTAAAATAGGCATTGAAAGAATCCATCGAACACCTTCTGAAAAAGACCTTAAATTAAAAACTCCAAGGAATATTGTGGCCAAATTTCAGAACTATCAGACTAAAGCAAAAATATTACAAGCAGCCAGGAAAAAACAATTCAAATACCGAGGTGCCACAATAAGGGTCACTCAAGATCTGGCTGCCTCAACATGAAAGGTTGAAATTCACGCTGGAATCTGATATTCCAAAAGGCAAAAGAACTTGGAATGCAGCCAAGAATAAACTACCCAGCTAAGCTGAGCATTTTTTTTCCATGAAAGAAGATGGACATTTAATGAAACAGAGGGATTCCATTTCTTTCTAAAGAAAAAGTCAGAGTTAAACAAAAAATTTCATCTCCAACCAAAGGACTCAAGAGAAGGATAAAAAGGTAAAAGGAACTCTTGAGAACCGTATTTCTGTTGTGGATATACAAAAAAAAAAAAAAAAAAAAAGAAAGAAAGAAAAAAGAAACAAACATGTATAATTTGATTTTAGATATAACAAAAAAAGGGAAGTAGTAGAAATGGAAAAGGAATAGTGTCAAAAAAAGGGAAAAGGGGAGATAAAAAGAGAGAAACTACATCTCACGTGTAGGCAACATGCCAAGATGAGGCAAAGGAAACCTATCATATCTGAGGGAACATACAGAGGGGGAGGAACATTGTGTAAATCTTACTCTCATCAGAGTTTGCTCAAAGAGAAAATAATTGACATACTTATTTTACAGAAAATCTTCTCTCACATCATTAAAAAATGGGAGAGGAAAAGGGGAAAGGAAAAAAAGTAATAAGGGAAGGATACAAGAAAGGAGAAGGGATTCAAAGGGAGGGGGAGGGATCCTAAAGAGGGTGAGCTGCATGACACAAGTGAGGCCCATAAGTTTAAAAATAGGGAAGGGGGGAAGGGGAGAAGAAAAATAAAAGCACAATCTGGGGATATTATGATGGCAGGAAATACAGAATTAGTCATTTTAACCATAAATGTGAATGTGATGAACTCTCTCATAAAGCAGAGGCAGATAGCAGACTGGATCAAAAGTCAGAACCCTACAATATGTTGTTTGCAAGAAATACATTTAAAACAGGGAGATATATACAGAGTAAAGGTAAAAGGCTGGAGCAGAATCTATTATGCTTCAGGTGAAGTAAAAAAAAAGCAGGGGTAGTTATCCTTATCTCAGATCAAGCAAAAGCAAAAACTGATCTAATTAAAAGAGATAAAGAAGGAAACTATATCTTGCTAAAGTGTAGCATAGACAATGAAGGAATATCAATATTAAACATATATGCACCAAATAGTGTAGCATCTAAATTCTTAAAAGAGAAATTAAGAGAGCTGCAAGAAGAAATAGACAGCAAAGCTATGATAGTGGGAGAGCTCAACCTTGCACTCTCAGAATTAGATAAATCAAACCACAAAATAAATAAGAAAGAAATCAAAGAGGTAAATAGAATACTAGAAAAGTTAAATATGATAGATCTCTGGAGAAAACTAAATGGAGACAGAAAGGAGTATACTTTATTCTCAGCAGTTCATGCAACCTATACAAAAATTGACCATATATTAGGACATAAAAACCTCCAACTCAAATGCAATAAGGCAGAAATAGTAAATGCATCCTTTTCAGACCACGATGCAAGGAAAATTACACTCAATAAAAAGCCAGGAGAAAATAGACCAAAAAATAATTGGAAACTAAATAATCTCATACTAAAGAATGATTGGGTGAAACAGCAAATCATAGACTTAATTAATAACTTCACCCAAGAAGATGACAATAATGAGACGACATACCAAAATGTGTGGGATGCAGCCAAAGTGGTAATAAGGGGAAATTTCATATCTCTAGAGGCCTACTTGCATAAAATAGAGAAAGAGAGGTCAATGAATTGGGCTTGCAAATAAAAATGCTAGAAAAGGAACAAATTAAAAACCCCCAGTCAAACACTAAACTTGAAATTCTAAAAATAAAAGGAGGGATCAATAAAATTGAAAGTAAAAACAACTATTGAATTAATTAATAAAAATAAGACTTGGTTCTATGAAAAAAACAACAAAATAGACAAACCCTTAGTAAATCTGATTTTAAAAAGGAAAGAGGAAAATCAAATTGTTAGTCTTAAAAATGAAAAGGGAGAATTCACCACTAACAAAGAAGAAATTAGAGCAATAATTAGGAGTTACTTTGCCCAACTTTATGTCAATAAATTCGGCAACTTAAATGAGATGGAAGAATACCTTCAAAAATATAGCTTGCCCAGATTAACAGAGGAAGGAATAAATAGACTAAACAATCCCATTTTAGAAAAAGAAATAGAACAAGCTATTAACCAACTCCCTAAGAAAAAATCCCCAGGACATTTACATGTGAATTCTACCAAACACTTAAGGAACAATTAACTCCAATGTTATATAAACTATTTGAAAAAATAGGGATTGAAGAAGTCCTACCAAATTCCTTTTAAGACACAGACATGGTACTGATACTTATGCCAGGTAAGTGGAAAACAGAGAAAGAAAATTATAGACCAATCTCCCTAATGAATATTGATGCTAAAATCTTAAGTAAAATAATAGCAAAAAGATTACAGAAAATCATCCCCAGGATAATATACTATGACCAAGTAGGATTTGTACCAGGAATGCAGGGCTGGTTCAATATTAGGAAAACTATTAGCATAATTGATTATATAAATAACCAAATTAACAAAAAGTCATATGATCATCTCATAGATGCAGAAAAGGCATTTGATAAAATGCAACATCAATTCCTAATAAAAACACTTGAGAGCATAGGAATAAATGGACTTTTCCTTAAAATAGTCAGGAACATATATTTAAAACCGTCAGTAAGCATCATATGGAATGGGGAAAAACTGGAACCTTTCCCAGTAAGATCAGGAGTGAGACAAGGTTGCCCAATATCACCATTATTATTGAATATTGTATTAGAAACCCTAACTTCAGCAATAAGAATCGAGAAAGAGATTAAAGGAATTAGAGTAGGCAATGAGGAAACCAAATTATAACTCTTTGCAGATGATATATGATGGTATACTTAGAGAACTGCAGAGACTCTACTAAAAAGCTATTGGAAATAATCACAACTTTAGCAAAGTTGCAGGATACAACATAAATCCACATAAATTCTCAGCATTTTTAAACATCACTAACAAAATCCAAAAGCAAGAGATACAAAGAGAAATTCCATTCAAAATAACTGTCAATAGCATAAAATATTTGGGAATCTATCTACCAAAGAAAAGTCAGGAATTATATGAGCAAAATTACAAAAAAACTTTCCAGACAAATAAAGTCAGATTTAAATAATTGGAAAAATATTAAGTGCTCTTGGATAGGCCAAGCAAATATAATAAAGATGACAATACTCCCTAAACTAATCTATTTATTTAGTGCTATACCAATCAGACTTACAAGAAAATATTTTAATGATCTAGAAAAAATAACAACAAAATTCATATGGAAGAATAGAAGGTCAAGAATCTCAAGAGAATTAATGAAAAAAATCAAACTGTACCTGATCTAAAACTATATTATAAAGTAGCAGTCACCAAAACCATTTGGTATTGGCTAAGAAATAGATTAGTTGATCAGTGGAATAGGTTAGGTTCACAAGATAAAATAGTCAACTGTAGCAATCTAGTGTTTGACAAATCCAAAGATCCTAACTTTTGGGATAGAAATTCATTATTTGACAAACCGCTGGGAAAACTGGAAATTAGTATGGCAGTAATTAGGCATGGACCCACACCATGATCAAAATGGGTCCAAGATTTAGGCATAAAGAACGAGATTATAAATAAATTAGAGGAACATAGGATAGTTTACCTCCCAGACTTGTGGAAGAGGAAGAAATTTATGACCAAAGAAGAACTAGAGATCATTATTGATCACAAAATAGAAAATTGTGGTTATATCAAATTAAAAGCCCTTTGTACAAACAAAACTAATGCAAACAAGATTAGAAGGGAAGCAACAAACTGCGAAAACATCTTCACAGTTAAAGGTTCTGATAAAAGCCTCATTTCCAAAATATATAGAGAATTGACTCTAATTTATAAGAAATCAAGCCATTCTTCAATTGATAAATGGTCAAAGGATATGAACAGACAATTTTCAGATGATGAAATTGAAACTATTTCCACTGATATGAAAGAGTATTCCAAATCACTATTGATCAGAGAAATGCAAATTAAGACAACTCTGAGATACCACTACACATCTGTTAGATTGGCTAAGATGACGAAAAAATAATATGAATGTTAGAGGGGATGTGGGAAAACTGGGACACTGGTGCATTATTGGTGGAGTTGGGAATGAATCCAACCATTCTGGAGAACAATCTAGAATTATGCCCAAAAAGATATCAAACTGTGCATACCTTCTGATCCAGCAGTGTTACTACTGGACTTATATCCCAAAGAGATATTAAAGAAGGGAAAGGAATCTGTATGTGCCAAAATGTTTGTGGCAGCCCTGTTTGTAGTAGCCAGAAACTGGAAACTGAGTGGATGCCCATCAATTAGAGAATGGTTGGGTGAATTGTGATATATGAATGTTATGGAATATTATTATTTTGTAAGAAATTACCAGCAGGATGAATATAGAGAGGCTTGGAGAGACTTACATGAACTGATGCTAAGTGAAATGAGCAGAACCATGAGATCATTATATACTTCAACAACGATACTGTATGAGGATGTATTCTGATGAAAGTGGATTTCTTCGACAAAGAGAAGATCTAATTCAGTTTCAATTGATCAATGCTGGACAGAAGCAGCTATACCCAAAGAAAGAACACTGGGAAATGAATGTAAACTGTTTGCATTTTGTTTTTCTTCCTGGGTTATTTTTACCTTCTGAATCAAATTCTTCCTGTGCAACAAGAGAACTCTTCGGTACTGCACACATATATTGTATCTAGGATATACTGTGACATATGTAATATGTATAGGAATGCCTGCCATCTAGGGGAGAGGGTGGAGGGAGGAAGGGGAAAAGTCAGAACAGAAGTGAGTGCAAGGGATAATGTTGTAAAAAAGATTACCCCAGCATGGGTTCTGTCAATAAAAGGCTATAATTATTTAAAAAAAAATTTAAAAACAAAAAAAAAGTTGGAAAAATCACCCATGCATATATATTGTAAATAAAAAGCTGTAGTAAAAATTTTTAAATAAAAGAATTGTATATGCTTAGCCTATGGTAGATTGCTTTCTGTCTTGGGGATGAGAAAGGGGGGGAAGAAACAGGGAAAAACCTGAAATATTAGATATTGCAAAATTTAATGTTTAAAACTATCTTTGCATGTATTTAAAAAAAATAAAATACCATTAAAATAGTTCTGCTTGCAGAGAATCAGTGCCAAAGCCTCAAATAGAATTCTCAAATGCTAAAACCTTGCTTTATGTTTCAAGTTCTTTACAAAAAAATAATTGTTTCAACAAGTTGTTTTTTTTCTCTTTAGTAAAAGGGATGATGGTAAGTAAGGATTGCAATGAAGCATGTATATGATGGCTTATACTCAGTTTCTCCCTCAGGGATCTCTCTTTAAGTCACAAAAAAGTTGTCCATCTGCACTGATGGAAGGAATGTCCTCATCAGGAATTCCCTAAACTCTCAAAATCACAGGTAAAGAAATAATAATCAGGTTTTTTTTTTTTTTTGGGGGGGGAGCACTTTTTTTTTAATTTATTTATTTATTTATTTATTTATTTGGTTTATTTATAGCTTTATTTAGTATATGATGTAACTTTATACATTAAATGAACTCTGTTCCATTACTTACCTCCACCTAGATGATGACAGTAGATGTTAATATATAAAATAAATTAGTACAATAAGTATACATGATAAGTTATTGCTAAAAGATCGTACATTGAAACTATTGTATCAATTACTTACTCGACCTCCTAGAATGCAGGATGACTAGTAATTTAAATATAGATTAGAATAATGTAAATAGATATATAGTATCATCCAGAATACGTTCATTTGTTAAAGATCGCATATAGAATTTACAATTAGCTTGAAGAAATCAAATCAGGTGTGATAAATTCAGAATGAACCAATGTAATGAGTTTAAGTCTATTCTCTTCTCGAGATGCACCATGTTAGCTTAGATCAATACATGCTAAAAAGCAGTCGAATATCAGTTGTCAGTGAGAAATCACATGACAATAAACATCAATAAAATTGAAAAGACTTTCCTTTCTAGATAGACAAAGCTTAGATATGACATCTAGAAGTTCTACTCTATTGAATTCTTCGTGAAAAGATATCTTGTTTCTAAAAACATCAATAAAATTCAAATTCTTGAAAGAAAGGAGATGTGATGAATCATAAGTTCACTCTATTAATTTGAAAAAGAATCTTTTCTTCTTGAAAGATAATCTACTAATTCTTAAGCATGTACTAAAAGTACAAGTATCTTTGACACTATACCAAAGCTTTTAAAAACACTTTATCCCAATTCCCTTTTGTAGATTGCTAATTATATGTGTCATACTGCTCTATTACAACTCATCTGATAATCAAGTTTATTTCTGGACTGAAAAGATAACTCCAGGATATGGAGATATTGACTTACACAGAGGAGAATTTCCACTAGTCCAGCTGTGTTAATGAGGAGAAATGACTTAAAAATAATCATACATATAGGATTCTACGTCTTTCAGATCACTGCATTTGAACATGAATCTATATACAAACTGATTATCACAAAGACAGCATCAGTCAAAAAACTTTATTCTAGAAGATGATTACACAAGAACTGATTACTTGAATCACTGTAGTCAAAGTGATTGCAAAGGAATGCAAAGAAATAAACCATAAAAAATATTGTCAAGAAATATAAGAAATCTTCTTCCTCCACACTGCATGATTTCTTATGTTTGTTAAAGTAGTAGAAGGAGTTTAAAATTGACATTCATATAGCACTTTAAGGACTGTATAATTTGGAGTTGGAGATGTCATGGATCCTGATCCTTCATGACTGATTAAATCATAACTGATTAAATTTAAATCTTAGAATAAATAAACACCACAAATCAAGGCTGACTTTTGTGTTTTGTTGATTGTTTAAACTTAAGAAAGTGATGGAAAAAATAACAGGGATTAAATTTAAAAGTATATTATCAATAGTTATTCTTAGAGAGAATTTGCCATCATATCTATGCTTTGTGAAGAGAGAAAAATACTTTGTGTGTGTGTGTGTGTGTGTGTGTGTGTGTGTGTGTGTTTTTGGTAATAGTCTTCTAGTACAAACATTAACTTGCATTTTGTGCATATATAACTATTCCTTGGCACCAAAAGAAACATTTGTAGCTCAACTTCTACAAATCACATGACACATGCCTTTTCTCCATATTTTATGTTATTTTTCTTATCAGATCCTCATAATAAGTTATTAAGGAATTATTATAGGCATTACCTGTTTTACATAAGAAAAAATGGAGGCTTCAACAACTTCTATGATAATCCATGTAGCTAGGAAATGTCTAAAATAAGATTTGAACTCAAGTATTGCTGTCTCAAAGTTTAACTGTCTACCAACTGTCTATCACAAAGCCAAATGATACACTAAAGAACAAAGAGGCAAATAACTTTTTTATTTGTTTATTTATTTATTTATTTTAGCTCACATTGCTTTATCAATCATGTTGAGAGAGAAAGACCAGAGCAAAAGGGAAAAACCATGAGAGAGATTTAAAAAAAAAAAAAAAAAAAGTGAACACAGCATGTGTTGATTTACATTCTGTCTCCTTAGGTCTTTTGCTGGATGCAGATTGTGCATATTGAGATTGCTTTGAATCACTGAACCATTGAGAAGAATCAACACTTTTATAGTTGATCACATCACAGCACATTCTTGCTATAATTATGCACAAAGTATTCCTGGTTCTGCTCATGTAATTGGAAATCAGAATCAGCATCAGTTCATGTAAATCTTTGCAGGCCTTTTTATAATTAGCTTGTTCATCATTTTTATAGAACAATAATATTCCATTACCTTCATATACAATTTACTCATCCACTCCCCAGCTGAAGAGCATCCACTCATTTTCCAATTCTTTGCTACCATAAAAAGAACAGCTATAAACATTTTTGCATATGTGGATCCTTTTCCTTTCTTTATGATTTCCTTGGGATACAAACCCAGTAATGGCACTGCTGAGTCAAAAGGTATGCACAGTTTGATAGCTTTTGAGGCACAGTTCCAGATTGTTCTCCAGAATGGTAGAATAATTTCACAACTCCACCAACTCCATTAGCATCCCAGTTTTCCCCCCCATCCTCTCCAAAATTTGTCACTGCTTTTTCCTGTCATATTAGTCAATATGAAAGGAGTGAGGTGGTACCTCAGAGTTGTTTTAATTTGCATTTCTCTAATCAATAGTGATTTAGCATATTTTTCCATAAGGCTAATGTGAAGTCCAGGCTAACTCTCTGGAGGCCTCAAGAACAGCCATGGTCTTTAGGGGGAGAAGTGAAGGAGATGGACAAAATTGCCAGTTTTGCCAAGGATCCTTCCTTGATTATAGAGTCCAGAATCTCCATGAATCTTCACACTTTTCTCCACCTCATCCTGAGGCCAAGTGAAGTTCTCTCACTTCTCTCACTGCACCCCCTAATCTTTACCTACAATCCTCTTAACATCAAGCATTGAGCAAGCATCAACTGTGAGAAGAGAAATTCCAAACATATGCTAATAGAGTTATTGTCCAATAGGTGATTATCTTTAATGCTTGGTTGTCTGATTCAAGCACACCTTTTAAGAGTTTCAGCCCTTTACATCTCCCACTTTCTTTTGTTTTAGTACAGAGATGGTCATGCCATCCCTGACTTCTCAGAGAGGTGAGAATCCCAAAGAGGAGGTGATCACACCCTCCCTGATTTCTCAGGAAAGGAGGTGAAAGCACTAAAAAGGAGATGATCATATCCTCCCTGATTTCTCAGGAAGAAAGATTAAAAACACCAAAGGGAAATGGGGAGTGAAGCCAGATATTGTTAGCAGGTGTCTGGGCTGAAGGGTCTTGCTAGAAACAGGTATGCATCCATCAGTGTGGGAGATATTACACAAGCACATAGCAATAAAGCATAGGCTATTAGTGATGACTCTCCTCACAGCCAGTGCAGGTTCAATGTGGTGTAACAAACATGAATTGTACATGCAAGTAGGGATATAATCATCAATATTAATAAACATGGTGTTGTAAAATATTTCTTGAAGTCCTAGAAGGAGGGTATGTAAATAACAATCACACATATGCCTTCTTCAGCAGCCAGGAGACACTCGAAAACCAATCTATTGTCCATTGTTTCACATGTCAGGGAATCCAATGATCCTTCAAAGTTTTTGAAGTCCTGCAACAGTCTTTTTATGTGTTAGGGAATGCAATGATTCCTGTGGATTTTGAAGTCCTGCAACAGTTTTATCATGTCTCAGAGAATCCAATGATTCCTGAGGGTTTTCAAGTCCTATAACAATATTTTCATGTCTCAAGGATTCCAATGATTCCTGAGGGTTTTGAAGTCCAACAATTTTTGATGTCCATAAGTCAATTGCCAAAACTGCCATGCTCTTTCAGTGGTGGGCACAATCAGCGATGGAACCATATTTCTTGGTCTTCTCGATATTTCTTGGGTCTTCTCCTTCATTTCAAGGGTCTGCTCTGTCTCTCTCTGATGGACAAGGCAAATATGGCCCATTGGCACCCATCTGTTTCCTTCTCCATTTGTAGAAATACAAGAAAACCCTCTCCTCCAAGCAGTTTACCTTTCTGGTTCCTTCCATTCACCACTTTCTGGATCTCTCCACATCACCTGGCAATTATCTAAAGATAGTGGAGCTGCTTGCACTGGACATTGCCCTTCCAGTGGGTTATAAAACTTATCTGCCAGAGCCAGTGCACCTTTGTCAAAAATCAAGAAGTTAATAGTATAAAGAGCTAAATTTAGAAATTCTCTAGGGTTACCTGTGGCTCCACCTTTCTTTTGAGGAGCATCTTAATGTCTATGTTACTCCTCTCTACTATTGCCTGTCTTTGAGAATTAAAGGGTATGCCAGTAATGTGTAAAATCTTATACTGTGCACAAAATTGTGCAAAATGTTTAGAAGTATATGCAGGTCCATTATCTGTTTTTATTGCTTATGGAACATTCATAATTGCAAATGCTTATATAAGGAATTCAGTGACCACTCAGGCTGTCTCTTTTGCTACTGGTATTGCAAAAGTGAATCCTGAAAAGGTGTCTACCACAACATGGATAAAAGACAGATGACCAAAAGATTTATAATGGGTCACATCCATTTGACAAATTTCAATGGGTCTCAAATTATGAGGGTTCTTCCTTGGAGGGAGCATAGGAATGTGGAAAGGAAGGCAAGCTATACAGGCTTTTACTATGCTCCTAGCTTCCTTTCTTGTTATTTCAAATTGTAAACATAAAGCTCAAGTAGCCTGATGATATTTAGAATGAGATTCTTGGGCTTCCTAAAATAAAGGAGTATTGGCCAACATATTTAGAAGGCTATCTGCCTTTAAATAACCATCAAAAATAGGACCTGGAAGTCCACTATGAGAGTGAACATGCAAGATATAAATCTTACCTGGATGCTTTCTCACTTGCTCTTGAAGTTCCTTAAAGAGCTGATATATATTTGAAGCTACAAATTTTATTTTGGCTGTGGCAGTTCTTTGTACCACACCTACTGAATAGGCTGAATCAGATAATATATTTATATTGCCTGGATAATAAGCAAAAGCTGAAATGATTACATACAATTCATTCTGCTGAGTGGACTGAAAAGGAGTTCTGACTACTCTATAGTTAAGTCATGAGAGTATACAGCACAAATATTATGTTTGGATGCATCTGTAAAGATAGATGGTCCTTTAAGAGGAATGTTAGAAACCTTTTCTTCAAGAATCCATTGTCAATTATGTAATAGCCAGGTTATCTTTAATGGAGACCTGTGTGTAAAATTTGGATCTGTGGCCAATAAAATTTGCCACTCTGGGATAGTTTCACAGCACATTAATTTGTGCATTAGTATAAAAGGTGTATATCTTGTCAGGTCTTATCCCAGATAATTGTACTGCTCGCTTAATGGCCTTTAATAAAATTGTAGCCACAAGCACTGAGTAAGGAGTAAGGCTTTGTTCTGATTTTGCTGGGAGGTTTACATACTCTATCACACTGGTTCCTTGATGAAGGACTGCTGTGATTGCCTCTTTTGTAGCCAAAACTGATATTTCCAAGGGTTTTTGAATAATTCTTTCAACCACATTGGATGAAACCAGTTCATCTTCTCTCAAAGCCTCTTGAGCTGCTTTTGTAAGCTGGTGTGGTGAGTTAAAAGCACTGTCTCCCCTTAAATGTCATATAATGGTTGCAATGAATATGTAGTCAAGCCTAACATTGGATGCAACCATTTGATATCTCCTATCAATTTCTGAAAGTCATTTAAGGTGTTTAGCTTCTCTGTTCTTAAGGAAAGTTTTTGTACTGTTAGCACCTTAGGGTATATTTCATATCCTAAATATTGAGAAGGTGCATGTCTTTGAATTTTTTTCTGGAGCTATGTGCAATTTATAGTTCCTTAGTGTTTCTGTTTTTTTGTAGACATGCTTCTAACATTTGTTCCTCAGGTGCACATCCCAATATACCATCCATGTAATGTAATAACATTACTTTTGAAAATGCTTTTCTTACTGGAGTAAAAGCAGCAGCAACATACATTTGATACATAGTAAGGCTGTTTTTCATTCCCTGTGGCAAAACTATCCGTTCATATCTTTTATAAGGCTCAGCTAAGTTAACACTGGCCACTGAAATGGCAAATCTTTTCATATTCTCCTTATCTAGAGAGATAGAATAGAAACAATCCTTAATGTTTATAACCTAAAAAGGCTATTCTCTAGGCAAGTGAATAGGAGATGGAAGTCCAGGCTAAAGACTTCCCATAGTTTCCATCTGTTCATTTACTTTTCTTAAATCAATCAACATCCTCCATTTTCCAGATTTCTTTCTTACAACAAATACAGGGGAATTCCAAGGACTTAGAGAAGGTTGTAAGTGTCCTTAGTCAAGTTGCTCCTGTACTATATCTAATAAGGCCTGAATTTTATCACTAGGGAAGGCCACTGTTCTATCCACATTGGTATATCAGTTTTCCATTGTTAGGAACAGGTGAAAGTGTTGGCAGGCCTTCACCAACAGCCCTGCCTAAGAAACCAAAGTACTCATTTGTAATCCTAATTGTTGTAAAATGTCTCTTCCCCACAGATTAATGGGGATTTTTTAAACTATGAAAGTAGGAAAAACTCTTGTTTCACCGTCAAAAGTTCATCTCAAAGGAGTAGCACTAACTTCAACTGCTATTGATCCTCCTACACCAGACATGTAGGTAGAGGATGCCTTAATCTTTGGCCAGTGACTGGCCAATCTGCACCTGTGTCTACCAATCCTTCTAATGTTATGACATTTATATAGATAGTGAGCATAGGTTGGTCAGCTGTCACAGCTGCTGTCCAGTATATTCCTGGATTTTGTTGCTTGGAGTCAGAATCTAGGCAACTATCACCAGATTGCTTAGGAATCTATATCAGTAAACCTGATGCTACTACTTCTGGTTGATAAGTCATGCATTGCCTACCTGTATTAGTGAATGGGATATTATCTACACATTCCCCAGTTTCCCATGTCAGTGTATGAATGAACACTGTTTTGTAAGTACTCTCAGGAGGTGAAATGGTCAAGTCTACTGTGCCTGGAGGCAAGGGATCCATAGGCTGGAGAGGAACAGATTTCACCTCTCCAGTTGTCCCAGCTGCTTACAACTCTATTTTTCCCAGTTGTAATCCCTTTCTCCCATCAGGTTGCTTCCCAGCTGATTGATTGTATAATCCCTTTCTCCCATCAGATTGCTCCTTGGCTGATTGGTCATTTCTGGGTATTAAATTTCTAAAGGCTCTCTGGGTGTAGCAACGGCTGCCATCATGACCTAAGTATTTTTTGCCTTGGTCCCTGAGGCTGGGCAACTTCATCCAGTTTCCCTAAATCAGTCTACATTCTGATGCCCAATGGAAGCCTCTGTTGCATTTTGGACATGGGATATTGGCTCTTGTTCTCCCACCCTGTTTTCTCACTCTGTCTCTATGGCAACATTGAGCTTTCAGAATCCCTGCTTTACCACATTGAAAGCATTGACGAGTCTCTCTGGAAGTCCCTTGCCAAAAGGGACCTTGTCTTCCCATGTGAAGACCGTGTATTTTTAAATCAGCAGGAGTCAGGAATTCAGGTTAGGGGAAAATCGTCAGTCTTTATTTTCAGTGAAGAAGGATCGGAGGTGGAAGAGAATTGGCGATAGCAATGTGTGCAGCTGAGTCAAGAAGCTAACTAGATCACCAGCCACACGACCAGCAGCTAGGAGAAAACAACTCTAAGATACCACTACACACCTGTCAGATTGGCTAAGATGACAGGAAAAAATAATGATGATTGTTGGAGGGGATGTGGGAAAACTGGGACATTGATGCATTGTTGGTGGAGTTGTGAACGAATCCAACCATTTTGGAGAGTAGTTTGGAACTATGCTCAAAAAGTTATCAAACTGTGCATACCCTTTGATCCAGCAATGTTACTATTGGGCTTATATCCCAAAGAGATTATAAAGAAAGGAAAGGGACCTGTATGTGCATGAATGTTTGTGGCAGCCCTTTTTGTAGTGGCTAGAAACTGGAAACTGAATGTATGTCCATCAGTTGGAGAATGGCTGAATAAATTGTGGTATATGAATACTATGGAATATTACTGTTCTGTAAGAAATGACCAACAGGATGATTTCAGAAAGGCCTGGAGAGACTTACACGAACTGATGCTGAGTGAAATGAGCAGAACCAGGAGATCATTATATACTTCTGTTAATTTGAGGAACATGAGAAGAGCTCAGAAAAAGCTATATCCACTCTCTGTCATCTTGACTCTGTTGCCTTGTTGAGCATTTCTTATACAACAATAATATTTCATAACATTCATATACCACAACTTATTCAGCCATTGTTCAATTTTTGAGCATCCACTCAGTTTCCAGTTTCTTGCCACTACAAAAAGGGCTGCCATGAACGTTTTTGTACATATGAGTCCTTTTCCCTCCTTTATGACCTCTTTGGAATACAAGCCCAATAGAAACATTACTGGATCAAATGGTATATACAGTTTAATAGACCTTTGGACATAGTTCCAAATTGCTCTCCAGAATAGTTGAAACACTTCTCATCTCCACCAACAACATATTAGTGTCCCTGTTTTCCCTCATCCCCAACATTCACCATTATCTTTTCCTGTCATCTTAGCCAATCTGAGAGGCATGTAGTGGTTGTTCAGGGTTGTTTTAATTTTCATTTCTCTGATAAATAGTGATTTAGAACACTTTTTCATATGACTAGAAATCATTTCAATTACTTCATCTGAAAATTTTTCATATTCTTTGATCATTTATCAAAGAATGACTTGAATTTTTATAAATTTGAATCTAGTTTTTATGTATTTTATAAATGAGGCCTTTATCAGAATCCTTGGATGAAACTGTTTTCCCAGTTTATTGCTTCTCTTCTAAATCTTATTTGTATTGGTTTTGTTTGTACAAAAACTATTGCATTTAATAGAATCAAAATTATATGTTTTGTATTCAATAATGTATTCCACTTCTTTTTTGATCACAAAGTCCTTCCTTCTCCACAGATTGAGAGGTAAACTGTCATATATTTCTTCTAATTTGCATATAATATCAATCTTTATATCTAAATCATAAACCCATTTTGACCTTACTGTGGTATACATTGTAAGCTGTCAGCCAATGCCCAGTTTCTGATAAAATAGTAACTATTTATCCCAAAAGCTGGGGTCTTTGTGTTTGTCAAACACTAGATTACTATAGTCATTGACTATTTTGTCCTATAAACATAACCTCTTCCACTAATCTACTACTATATTTTTTAACCAGTACCAAATGGTTTTGATGACCCCTGCTTTATAATATAGTATTAAGTCTGGTATAGCTAGGCCATATTCATTTGCATTTTTTTCATTAATTTCCCTGAAATTCTTTACCCTTTGTTCTTCCAGATGAAGTTTGTTATTATTTTGTTTTAGATCTGTAAAATAATTTCTTGGGAGTTTGGTATGTCACTGAATAAGATTAATTTATGTAGTATTGTCATTTTTGTTATATTAGCTTGGCCTACACATGAGCATTTGATATTTTTCCAATTGATTGGATCTAACCTCATTTGTGTGGGAAGTGTTTTGTAATTGCATTTATATAGTCCCTGATTTGTTGTGAATTGTTTCTAGTAATTCTTTAGTTAATTCTCTAGAATTCTCTAAGTATATCATCATACCATCACTTTTTCTTCTCTTATTGCTAAAGCTAAATACCTAATAGAATATTGAATAGTAATGATGTTAGTGGACAAAATTGTTTCACCCCAATCTTATTGGGAATGGTTCTAGTTTATTCCCATTACATTTGATGCTTGCTGATGACTTTAAATACATGCTATTGATCATTTTAAGGAAAATTCAATTTATTTCTATACTGTCTAGTGTTTTTAATAGGAATTGGTCTTAGATTTGGCAAATGCTTTATCTGCACCTATTGATATAATCATATGATTTTCATTAGTTTGGTTATTGACATAGTCAATTATGATAATAGTTTTCCTAATATTGAACCAGCCCTCCATTGCTGATATATAAAGGGTACTTGATCATGCCATATTATCCTGATGATAACTTGCTGTAATCTTGCCAATATTTTGTTTAAGATTTTTGCATCAATATTCATTAGAGAAATTGGTCCATAATTTTCTTTCTCTTTTGATCCTATCTGGTTTAGGTATCAGCACCACATCTTTGTCATAAAAAGAATTTGGTAGTATTCCTTCTTTTTCTATTTTTCTAAATAATTTTCATAATATTGCAATTAATTGTTATTTAAATGTTTGGTAAAATTCACTTATAAATCCATCTGGCCCTGGAGACTTTTTCTTAGGGAATTGATTAATAACTTGTTCAATTTCTTTTTCTAAAATGGGATTATTTAAGTAATTTATAATAATTATAATAATAAATTTAAGTAATTTATTTCCTTGATTATATTTTGGTAAATATTCATCCATTTCACTTAGATTATCAGATTTATTGGCACACAGTTGGCCAACATAGCTCTTAATTACTGCTCTAATTTTCCTTTAATATAAAGTATACTCCTTTCTGTCTCCATTAAATTTTCTCCAAAGTTCTACCATACTTTTTTTAAAAAATTCTATTTATCTCCTTAACTTCTTGGTGAAGAATCACCACCATCAGGAGGTGATCAGTGAATTTTTCTAATAAAAGGATTATTGGACTTCCTGAAAATCATGATGAATTAGATTCCTTGATGAATTTTTCTAGGCTCTGTTTTTCATCATGATTTTCAGGAAGTCCAATAATCCTTTTATTGTTCCATATTATTCTGAGGTTCACTGGGTCACTATTTGCCTTTTGTGTTTGTGTTGGATGTCTCAGCTAATCTGCTGATCCACTGACTTGTAACCAGGACAGAGTTGACTAAGAGGCTCTCAGTAGATTCCCCTGGGTGCTGATGCCACACTACATTGGGTTTCTGCTCTGCTCCTGTTCTAGGTCCTCAATCCCCTGTGCCCAATTGGAACAGAACTTTCTTAAAATCCTTCCAAAATATCTTTTGCTGGAAATTTATTACCCTCCAAATGTTTGTGGATTCTGTCATTCCAAAACCAGTCCAGAGTTTTGATTTGATGTTGATCTGAAGGATGTCAGGAATAGCTCAGATAAAGGCACATCTCCTTTCTGCTATCTTTGCTCCATCCCCCTATGATTACCTTTTTAAAATTTGCTTCTTCTCAAATGTTATTTTGTTTAAATTGGGTTTTTTTTACATTTATTTAGTCACAAACATTTCTCTCCCCATTCCTTTTTGCCTAAGTTCCCCAACTTTATAGATTTTACTTAAAATATTAATTCTTTTTTTAAATTTCTTTAATTATTTACCTATTGATTTCAGTTCCTCTTTTGTCTTTTATCCCTTCCCAGCTAAGTAGTCATGTTAAAATCTTCCCTTCCCTATTCCATACAACTTACTTTTTAAATGCACTTACTTTTACTACATCTTTTCTTTTTCCACAAAGTTTTTGTTTGCTCTCTTCATCATTTCTTATCTCTTCCAATCTATTCTAAAAGTTATGTTCTGCTTCATTGATTATATCTTTGGTAGGAATGAGTACAGTTGTGATATGTAAGCCACCTGCCAGTGGCTGTTGGAGATCAACTCAGACCTATAGAATAGATCTCTTCATGTGAGAGGATAATGATGAAACAAGGAGACTAAGAGGCAGCTGCTTTCTTTGACCTCTCTCCTCTTTCCTCTGCCTCCAATTTATTTCATTCTCAATCCACAAGATACTTTTGCTTTGCAACTCCTTCAAGTGTTATGATTCACAGCTGTGCAGGTTCTTAGAGAATTGACCTTCCCCTTCACCTAGGCATGTTCCTTAACAATTCCCTGTTTTTTTGTTTTATGGAAACATGATTATTTTGTCCCCAACAGTATCATCAGCAAGTTTGTGCATTGATTGTTATCTAAGTCCATATGTTAAGGTATCTGAGTCCGTATGCTAGAGAATAAAAACAGAACTATAACAGGTGTTGTAGCTTGTGAGGTGTCATGGAGGCATACTTTCAAATGGAGAAGAGAACTATAGTCAGAACCAGCATTTTTCATAAGTCTCTCATCAGTCTCTTGACTCGGTTCTTTGATGTATTGGCCCATTTAATTACCCCAACTAAAAAAGTCTTACCAAGTCTCTTTTTCCTTTCCTTCCCCATGGGTTAATGAAGGGACTCTGGGAAGATCTTACTCACAAACAGCTCTCGGCCACTGCTGCTTCTTTGTTTCTTGTGTTTCTTATGTCCCTGTTCAGGCACCATATGTGGTGATATGGGAGCCACCTGTCTAACTCAGACCTATAGAATGGATCTCTCCATGTGAGAGGATGACAATGATACAAGGAAACTGAGAAGCAGTTGCATTCTTTGACCTCTCTCCTCTTCCCTCTGCCTCCAATTTATTTCATTCCCAATCCACAAAAAAAAAAAAAATATCTGCTTAAGTAAAGACTGCTTTGCAACTCCTTCAAGTGTTATGATTCACAGCTGTGGAGGCTCTCAGAGAATTGACCTGCCCCTCCACCTAGGCATGGTCCCTAACAGAGTACATCTCTCATTCCTCTCTGTCCCCTACTTTCTCACTCCCCATTTAGGCAACATGTTACTCTGTACTCTATAAAAAGTTACTTATGGGTGGATCAGAGAGTTTTGTTCATAGTGTTTCAGTATAGCTTTTCTACTATTTATCTTTTCTGTTTACCCCTCATAAAGTTCCCTCCCCACCTCTCTGTCTCTGTATCTATCTTGCTGTTTCTCTCTGTCTCTATCTGCTCTCCCTCCCTCCCCTCCTCTCCTTTCTATATCTCTCCATGTCTCTCTGTCTTTATCGCTGTCTCTGTGTATCTCTCTCTCTCTCTCTGTGTCTCTGTGTATTTCTCTCTCTCTCTCTCTCTCTCTCCCTCCCTCCCTCTCTCTGATATGGAGTTTCAGCTCACATTCTAGTCATGAGTTTTGTTCTACAATATGATACAAATAAGATGAAATTGCTTTTCTATGTTAAAGTACCTTCCTTCTTTGTATTGTTTTACTCATACTATATGCATTTCTTTACAGATATTTAATACTCTGTTTTGTTTTTGCAGCTATTTTTGTTCTAATTATTTGTTCTCTTCATATAAATTATCACCCATAAATTGCTATTATTCCCTGAGAATATTTTTCTCCTTGTAGATTGCCTGCTTTATTATATGTGGCTTACTTGAAATATTTGAATAGTTTTCTCTTTCTATTTTCATTTTCATTTTAAATCCCTGTAGACTGGATTCTTAAGACACTGAATATATATGTATGTATATATGTTTTATTGGTTCTTGTTAGGTTTATTCCATCAGTCTTTTATTATAATGTATCAACTGAAAACGTAAATCCTGTTCTCAGACATGATCTTAACTAGCTTTTTATTTCTCAAATCTGTTAAATTTTTTTGATTCTCTAACATTCACTCAGCACTAATTGATCATATTTTCTTCTCTGGCCTTAAGGTCTTCAGTTTTGGGCCCAGGACTTCATGATCTGTAGCAAAGATTTCTTGGTTCCATCTTGTAGTTTCACTAGAATTCCTCTAAATAATAAAGAGTCTATAGCTGCAGTAAGTTCTGATAAATCTTCTGAACCTTTCTAGGAATTCATATATATATATATATATATATATATATATATATATATATATATATATATATATAACTTTCTATCATTCATGTAATTTTGACACAATTAACTCAGCATTCTGAAACAGGAAGTTACCAGTTCCTTCACATCTTTTCTTTCTCTGACCAGTTCAAAATGACTTTCTTAATGTACACATCATCATTCTTGATACAGAGACAGAGAAAGAGAGGAAAAGCTGCTTCTTCATTAGGATCCCTAGCTTACCCTACACAAGAAAGTACTCAAACATTATATAGTACAAATGTACAGTGCACGTTATTCTTCCCTTATTTTTCTGACAATATCCATCTATCCTCCAAATCCTAACAATGGTTAACACCATTTCCCTCTTCATTTCCTTTTTATTTTTTGTTTTATCTTTGAAGGTTTTCTTAAATACTTTCCCTGAATGCTACATTTTTTCCCCTCCCAATCCGGATTTTTTTTCCTATGCATTTAATATTTTTCTCTAGAAAAAAAAACAAATTGATTTGTACATATATAACTATTTTTTAGCAGTGATAAAAACATAAATAAATACTGTCTTTGTGAAGAAAGCTTTGTTCCCTATAATTTCTAAAAGGTAGATCTTCCAACTTCTTTGATTCCCATTTTTAGTTCTTATTCACAAGCCTTTTGGTCTGTTTGGCATACCTGCTTGATGCATTAAGGTCTCAGTCATTTTGATCTTTTGGGTCAGGCTTTACCAGTTGCAACAGGGTTTGGTTTATTTCCAGATTACCAACTTGGTAGACACTTTAGATCTGTTCCTGAGAAACAGGAGAACTGTAACATGCATGGATATTTTTCATTGACCTGCTAGGTGATTGGAAGCAACCTCCCCCCATGCCCCCACCCCATTGTCTGAATAACCAACTAGCACCGTCATTAAATTTCAGGATACCTAAGTAAAACACAATTTCTCTCTGGCATTGGTGTCTAGCATGAAGGTTTCCTTAACTCAAAACAAATAACACCATATGGTAAAGGGAGACAGCCTAAAAGTCTCCTCCCCCTCTCCTTAGATCAAATGGCTCTGTAGCCTTAGGGTTTTCATTTTTCATTTGCTCTCTTCAATTCTATGTGAAACAAAGGGAGTTCTCCATCTGGAAACTTAAATCATGGAGATTTTAGACCAATTTTTTTTCTTATCATATGAAATACACTAAATGTGTTTTCCAATTTTCTGACTCTTTGGTCATTCAGTTATTGTGCATGAGACAACCTTAATCATATTCCAATTGCCAACCACTTTGAACATTTTGTTTCTTTTATCTTCAATCCAGTGAGAGATTTTTGAATTCATTCCTTTTCTTACTACTACTCTGAGCATAAATGTCTATCATAATTATTAAGATGGAATGAAAGTTTTCACCCTTCGTGAAGATCGTGTATTTTTAAATCGACAGGAGTCAGGAATTCAGGTTAGGGGAAAATCGTCAGTCTTTATTCTCAGTGAAGAAGGATAGGAGGTGAAAGAGAATCGGCGATAGCAATGTGTGCAGCTGAGTCAAAGTAAGCTCGACCAGCCACCAACCAGCAACGGAGTCTCAGACCCAGGCCCAGTCTCTCCCAGCTTCTCTTCTGTCTCTCTCTTGCCTCCACCCACCAAAATCGTCATTTCTATACAACACATCAGGACTTGCAAGGAGGTGGCAGGGACCATTCTTTATCCAATCATGTATATTAATAGAGTATGCCAATTACTATTTAGCCTCACGTACTTGGGACCTCAGTGCATCAACTCAAACCTCAGCCATTACATCTCCCCTTTCTTTTTTTTAGAACCGGTGGTCATGCCATCCTGACTCCTCAGGAGGTCAGAGCCCCTAAGGGGAGGTGATCACAGCCTTCCTAACTTCTCGGGGAGGGGAGGTGCACAGCCTCCTGACTTCTCCAGAAAAGGCGGTGAAAGCACTAAAAGGAGATGATCACGCCCTACCTGATATCTCAGGAAGGGAGATGAAAAGCACCAAAGGGAAATGGGGGTTGCTAGCAGGTTTCTGGCTGAAGGGTCTTATTATGCACAAACCCATCAGCATGGGAGAATATTACACAAGCACAATAGGCCAATAACAGAGGCTATGAGGATGACCCTCCCCTCAGTCAGTGCAGGCTCGATGTGGTTAGCAAACATAATTGTACACGCAAGTGAGGAATACCAAACAATATAAATCAACATGGTGTTGGAAAAAGGATCCGCAGAGTCCTAGAAGGGTATGTAAATAACAGTCACACATACACCTTCTTCAGCAGCTAAGAAATAGTCCAAAAACCAATCTATTGTCCATTGTTTTACATGTCAGGAATCAATGATCCCCCTGAGTTTTTGAAGTCCTGCAAAAGTCTTTTTATGTGTTAGGAATCCAATGATTCCAGCAGATTTTGAAGTGTTGTAACAGTCTTATCATTTCTCAGAGAATCCAATGATTCCTGAGGTTTTCAGAATCTATGGCTCAGAGAATCCAATGATTCCTGAGGGTTTTCGGAGTCCTATGTCTCCAGAGAATCAATGATTCCTGAGGTTTCAATCCGACAATCTTTGATGTCCATTAGTCAAACGCCATACTTGCCATGCTCTTTCAATGGTGAGCACAATCAGCAACAGAACCACCCGATATTTCTTGGGTCTTCTCCTTTGTTTCAAGGTCGCTCCGTCTCTCTGCGATGGACAAGGTGAATGTGGCTCATTGGCACCCATCTGATTCCTTCTCCACCTGTAGAATACAAGCAAACCCTCCCCCAAAGCAGTTAGCCTATCTGGTCCTTTCCATTCACCACTTTCGGGTCTCCCACATCACCTGGCGTTATCTAAAGATAGTGGAGCTGCTCGCACTGGACACTGACCTTCCGTGGGTTATAAAATCTGTCTGCCGGACCAGTGAATCTTTGTCCAAAAATCAAAAGTTAATAGTATAAAGCTAGATTTAGAGTTCTCTAGGGTTACCTGTGGCTCCCCTTTTTTTGTTTTTGTAGGAGCGTCTTAATATCTCTGTTTCTCCTCTCCACTATTGCCTGTCCTGAGGATTAAAAGATTATGCCGTGGTGTGTAAAATCTTATACTGTGCACAAAAGTGTGCAAATGTTTTAAATATAAGCAGGACCATTTCTGTTTTATTGTAGGCACACCCTAATGCTGTTATGAGGAATTCAGTGACCCTCGGCTGTCTCTTTTGCTGCTGGCATTGCAAAAGTGAATCCCAAAGGTGTTCCACAACATGGATGAAAGACGACGACCAAAAGATTTATAATGGGTCAATCATTTGCCAGATTTCATTGGGTCTCAAACAAGGTTCTTCCCTGGAGGCAGTGTAGGAGCGTGGAAAGGAAGGCAAACCTACAGGCTTTTACTATCTCTAGCTTCCTCTCTTTTATTCAAATTGTAAACTAAAAGCTCGAACAGCCTGATGATATTTAGAATAGATACCTGAGCTTCTTGGAACAAGGGTATTGACCAACATAGTTAGAAGGCTATCTGCCTTTGAATTGCCATCAAATATGGGACCTGGAAGTCCACTATGACAATGGACATTAATATATAGATCTTACCTGGATGCTTTCTCACTTGCTCTTAAGTTTCTTAAGAGCTGATATATATTAGAGGCTGCAAATTTATTTGGGCTGAGCAATTCTTTCCCACACCTACTGAATAGGCCGAATCAGATATTATATTTATGTCTCCTGGATAATAAGTAAGGGCTAGAATGATCGCGTCAGTTCATTCTGCTGAGTGGACTGAAAAGGAGTTCTGACTACTCTCTTTATAGTTAGATCATGAGTACACAGCACAATATTATGTTTGGATGCATCCGTGAAGATGGTTGGTCTTAAGAGGAACTTTAAAACTTTTTCTTCAAGAGTCCATGCCAATTATGTAAATAGTCTAGTTATCTTTAATGAAGACCATGTAAAAATTTGGAGCCTGGCTAATAAAATTTGCCACTCTGGGATGGTCTCCACAACACAATTAATTTGTGTATTGGTAAAAAATTATATCTTGTCAGGTCTTGTCCCAAGATAATTGCACTGCTCCTAGTGCCTTTAATAAAATTCTAGACAAGCACTGGGTAGGAGTAAGGCTTTGTTCTGGTTGTGCCGGGAGATTCACCCACTCTATCACACTGTGTCCTTGATGAAGAACTTGCTGTGGTCCTCTTGTGTGGCAAAACAGTATCTCCAAGGGTTTTGGTGACTCTTTCAACCACATTGGATAAACAGTTCAACTTCTCTCAAAGCCTCTTGAGCTTCTTTTGTAAGCTGGCGTGGTGAATTTAAAAGCACTGTCTCCCCTAAAATGTCATATAACAGTTTGTAACTGATGGGTAGTCAAACCTAACACTGGTGGTATCCATTGGATATCTCCTATCAATTTCTGAAAATCATTCAATGTGTTTAGCTTTTCTGTTCTTAAGGAGTTTTTTGAACTTAAGCACCTTAGGTATCTTCATATCTAAATATTGAAAAGACATGTCTTTGAATTTTTCTGGTGCTATATATAATTTGTAATTCCTTAGTGTTTCTATGGTCTTTTGTAGACATGCCTCTAACATTTGTTCCTCAAATTGCACATCCCAAAATTCATCCATGTAATGTAATAGCATAACTTTTAGGAATGCTTTCTTAACGGAACAAAAGCAGCAACATACATTTGCCATAGTAAGGGCTGTTTTTCATTCCCTGTGGCAAAACTGTCCATTCATATATTTTATAAGGCTCAGCTAATTAACACTGGGCAGTGAAAAGGCAAATCTTTTCCTCCCTTCTTATCAGGGATAGAATGGAAACAATCCTTAATATCTTATGACCAAGGAGGCCATTCTCTGACAACTAGTAGGGAGATGGAAGTCAGGCTAAGAGTTCCCATAGTTTCCATGTGTTCATTCCTTTCTTAAATCCTTAACATCCTCCGTTTTCCAGATTTCTTTTTCACAACAAAACGCAGAATTCAAGGACTTAGAGAAGGTTTTAAGTGTCCTTGGTCAAGCTGCTCCTGTACTATATCTAATAAGGCCTGAATTTATCTTTCTTAAGACACTGCTCTATCCACACTGTGTATCAGTTTTCCATTGGATAGGAACAGGTGAAAGTGTTGGCAGGCCTTCAACAGCAGCCCTCTTAAAAACCGAAGTACTCATTTTTAACCCTAATTGCTGTAAAATGTCTCTTCCCCACAGATTGATGATTTTTTCAACTATAAAAGGGGTAAAACTCCTGTTTTGCCTTCAAAGTCATCTCATAGGGGCAGCACTAACTTCAGCTCTTTGATCCTCCTACACCAGACATTAGGTGTCTGCTTTAATCTTTAGTGACTGGGCCAGCTGGCACTTCTAATGACTGTCTGTCTGCCAGTGTCTACCAATCCTTCAATGGAAGGCCATTTATATAGATTGTAAGCAAAGGTCGGTCAGTTTTCAGCTGCTGTCCAAGTAAATTGCTGGATTTTGTGATCTGGAATCAGAATCTGGGTGATATCACAGGCTGCTTAATTAGGATTCTGTAGGTAAACCTGATACTACTATTTCTCCTGGGTGATAATCACATTGTCTGCCTGTATTGGTGAGGGATATTATTACACATTCCCCAGTTTCCCACATCAGTATGTGGATGGACACTGTTTTTGTTGTACTCTCAGGAGGTAAAATGGTCAAGCCTATCTCCAGGCAAGGGATCCATAGGCTGAGAGGAACAGATTTCACCTCTCCAGGGGTATCTCAGTTGTCTCAGCTGCATACAACTCTATTCTCCCTAATTGTAATCCCTTTCTGCCATCATAGGTTCCACCGGCTGATTAATTCTATTGGGGTGTTGCGTCTAGGCACCTCTGGGTGCACCATTGGCTGCCATCATGCCCCAAAGTGTTTTCCCTGGGGCCCTGGGTGGGCCTCTCATCCTTTCCCTGGACTTTCACATTCTGAGGGGCCCAGTGGAACCTCTGTTGCATTTTGGACATGGGATACTGGGTCTTGTTCTCCCACCCTGTTTCTCCTCTGCCTCTATACCAACTGAGCTTTCAGATGCCCTACTTTACCACTGAAAGCATTGCGTGTCTCTCCTAGAAGTCCCTTGGGAAGGACCCTGTCTACCATGTTGGGTTCTTGGGAAATCTGCATCAAAGTCTGGCTATAAAAGGCATTTGTGCCACTGTGGCAAAGTCTAGAACTTCTCTAAAGGGAGCATCTTGGGCAGTCCTAGTATAATCCTTATGCCACCTCATTAGCATTTTCCTTAGCAAGTTGCCTTATTAAAACATCTGTTGTTGGATTTTCCCATTGTTCTTGTATTGAGTCTGCCACGTCCACAAAGTTAGCAAAGGGGCTCATCTGGCCCTTGCATTATTTTATGAAGGCCTCACCTTTGTCATTTTTTATGAATCAAGCCCACGCTTTGATAGCATTAGCAACATTGCTCATTTGCTCTGAATAAATTGCTGTAGTCTAATGGACCATACCTTGGTAGGTCATGGTGATCTCAGCATGAACACATTTGACTATTTTGTTGGGCTTGTATCCTACAGAACTCACCTATATTCAAGAAAACTTAATTTTTGTCAGGTTCTAACATACCTTTGCTATGATTTCCAGTCATCAAGTCAAGATTTCAAAGCCAAATTCTGTAATAGCATCTTAACATAAGTGATGTAGCCCATAAATAGTCAGGCCTTTAAGATCTTTAATATTTCTATTTAAAAGGGCATATCTTCGACTTTTGTTGACCAGAGGCATTAGACTAGGTAAGGAAACATAAGTGGCTGAAGCTCGGATGTCCACACCCTTTCTTTGGCCTTATTAGCCCTCTTGCAGTCTACTCAAGTTGGTTCCTGTCCTGCCCCCCACTGCCCCCTCCCTCCATCCCGGAGGGTGGGTTGGTGGAGAGGGAGTCAATACTTGCTCCTGGGGTGGGGCTGAGCTGCCTCCCTGAAGGGGAAGGTCCACACACCCTTGTTCACTTAGTCTCCATGCCCTGTGGGGATATGGTCATTAATCTCTTCATTGTCTTCCTCCTTAATATCATGGCTAATTTGAGAAAGTAGGGCCAAGGGTTTTCTTTCTTCTAGGGATAGGGTTTCTTAGTGCTTAACTTTGAAATATATTGCATAAATAAAATGCCTTGATGGAAATTGAATGAAGACCACATTCTCTGAAATGCATGGACATGTCTTGTCCAACCTGGGACCAGTTATCTCGAGAGATCTGCTCCTCCTCTACGAACCAAGGGGAGATGCAGTTTAATATACCCACAAATCTTGCTATCTGTTCCCAAGTTATAAGTAACCCTGTATTTCTATCAGCTTAATCATCTTTCTAACCACTCTTGGTGGGGTTGGGGGCGGGGATGGTAAGTCTTTAGCTAGCATTTGTCCCATATTAGCCAAAAAAAAATTAGTGGTTTAGTTTTAAGAAAATAAGTTCCTTATTTGTCTATTAACAATACTCACCCAAGTTCCTGGTCACCGGAGACTTCTTCAGTCCTTGGTTCCCACCGTTGGGCGGCAAATGTGAAGATCGTGTATTTTTAAATCGACAGGAATCAGGAATTCAGGTTAGGAGAAAATCGTCAGTCTTTATTCTCAGTGAAGAAGGATAGGAGGTGGAAGAGAATCGGCGATAGCAATGTGTGCAGCTGAGTCAAGAAGCTAGCTCGACCAGCAGCCATGCAACCAGCAGCTTGGAGTCTCAAACCCAGGCCCAATCTCTCCCAGCTTCTCTTCCTGTCTCTCTCTCTGCCTCCACCCACCAAAATCGTCATTTCCTATACAACACATCAGGACTTGCAAGGAGAGTGGGCAGGGACCATTCTTTATCCAAGCATGTATATCAATAGAGTATAGCCTCATGTACTTGGGACCTCAGTGCATCAACTCAAACCTCAGCCCATTACAACCCTTTTACTTTCAAACTCAGGAAAATATTCATTGAAATACAAGGTAATCCATAAATTTTGACATAGTTTTAAGCTCATTAATTTTAATAACATGCTTTAAACTTTAGCAAGAGTTTGGGACATGCTGGGGACATTCATAAAACATTAATAACTCAATTCAAAGAATGTTTATTTGCAACTTTTGCTTTCTAAAGAGTGAGACATGGTTTTATATATATATATATATATATATATATATATACACACACACACATACATACACACACACACACACACACACACACTCCTAAACCTGGTCACTAGTGAGAAAAATGATCTAAAAAGTAAAACTGTATCAAAAAGTGAATTTATATGACCATAATACCAAAATATAGAGACTACACTCTGGGTATTTACAAACAAAATAAAAACCATCAGGTGAAAAATAATTTTTTAATGAATTAAATATTTGGTGTTGTACATTTGTTTCCTGTTTGATATGAAAAGCCTAATTTGGTTTATTTTTTGTTCTGAATTATCTTTTTTTTTATTACCTTGTGGATCTGGTCCATGTAGTCCTAGGTGGGATGTGTGCCACTCAAACATCAGCCCAAATTGCACTCTTGACTGAAATGAATAAACTGCAGCCAAGGACATAAAAGAGAATGAACTAGTTTTGTAAAGTTATTTCCTTGTATGTCCCCAGGTTAGATTCTAGGCTCTTGAGATATATTAAATGAACCAAAGAGGCAAGAAATGTCAGTTTATGTGAGCTGAGAGATTTGACAGCAATGTATCCATAAAAGAAACTGTTAGTCACGTTTTGCGACAGGTTCTTGGAGAAGAGGGAAGGGGAAGATGCTGTTAAAAGAATTTTCTTTTGCTCCATAGACAATGACAGATGACTGTTAGGGTCTTCAGGTAAAAAAATAAAATAGTAAATATACTTTTTTTTCCCAATAGAATGGCAATGGCTTTCTTTTGAAAGCTAACAGAAGTTAAATAAAATATGGAAAGTAAAAAAAAAAAAAAACTTAATTCTTTAATTGATATTTGTTATCTTTGTTTAATTCAAACCTAATCTCACCTAGCAAATGACTTTTTTAAAAATGTATACATTCCCATAGCAGCTTAATGTACTATGTAGAGCTGATGTATAAGGGAGTTAATTGATAAAAGCAATTTCAATGTATGTTAATATACCAATTCTCTTGTGTGAAATATACATAGCTAATGACCAGCATAGACCAAGCTGAGGTCATCATAAGTACTGCCAAGTGTCAAATTTTTTTTCATAGCTAAGGAAGAGGAAAGATATTAAAGTTTGTGTCAATCTCAATTGGTCTATCTTCTATCTATTTTAGGTCTCATCCTCTTTAGCTTATTTCTTCCTATTTTATTTTGGATGCAGACCTGAATTCTGTATTTACCTATAAGATATAAATACTCTATACCTTAAAAAAAAAAAAAAGAAAGAAAGAAAGACATCTATTATCTACTATATAAGGAAAACTGACTCTAATCCCCAAATGAAATCTGAATCTTAGTTGAATTGTCCTTTATTTATAGCTACAGAATTGTCAAGTATAGGCTATTGGTCTATCTGTTCATTTAAATTCAATTCCAAAAATAAGAATTTGCATTTACAATGAGTCTTAATGTTTATAAATTATATAACTGGTGAAGATTAGATATATATGTATATATACAAACATATATATGTATATATAATAAATATATAAAAATAATATGTCTGTATATGTGTGTGTGCGCATATATACATTTATATTCACACACAAACAATACCTAGAGTGCCTTTCATTGTGTTTCCCCACATGGAGGAGACTAGGAAGCCTATTTCCAAGTGTGTCATGAGGACATGCAAAAAAAAACATGCAAAAGATACGTGTATATCTATATCTATAACTTAACATCTATATTCTATATATATATATAGCAAGAAAAGGATATAACATATCTTGACATATCTATAACTTAATCTGGCATGATAATCAAGTTTTGGTCCTAGTTTCAAATCGCTCCTATTCTCAGAAACCTTGAAAAATCATTGAAAATTACCTAACAATAACATCTGTAGGTTCTTTCATTGGAAGCAGCAAATATATTTTGACTTTCTCCTAAATTATTTTGTATTTCCATTCCCATTCAGTCTTTTTATTTTTATTTTTCCTAATCCACTAATATTAGGTGACACAATAGATAGAACACCAGACCTGGAGTCAAGAAAACCTGAGTTTAAATCTGACCTCAGACATTTACTAGTTTTTGACCATGGTAAAGTCATTTAATCCTGTTTATCTAGGTTTCTTAATCTGTAAAATGAGCTAGAGAAAGAAATGGCAAACCATTTCATTATCTTTGCAAAAAAGTCACAAACTCTGTCACAAAATAAAACAGGCAAACGAAACAATTGGGCAACAGATAATCCAACGACCATTTACTTTGGAAGGGAAAAGACAAGCAGATTATGAACTAAATTTGGCCTTTTCACTATCACTTATTAACATTATTCCTTTCATCCAAATAAGAAGCCATACTTTTTTGTTGTTTTTAAGGACCATGCCTAAGTGAAGGGCCAGGTCAATTCTCCAAGAGCCTCCATAGCTGTGAATCATAACACTTGGAGGAGTTGCAAAACAGCCTTCACCAACACAGATGTTTCTTGTGGATTGGGAATGAAATAAACTGGAGGCAGATGGAAGAGGAGAGAAGTCAGACAATGCAACTGCCTCTCAGTGGAGAGGTCAGAGAACAGCAACTGTCTCTCACTCTCCTTGTATCATCATCCTTTCATATGAAGAGATCATGAAGAGAGAATGGATTTCTACAGGTCTGAGTTAGACCTCCAGCAGCCACTGGCAGGTGTTCCAGTATCACAACATATGGTGCCTGAACAGGGACATAAGAAACACAAGAAACAAAGAAGCAGAAGTGCCCAAAAGCTGTTCATAAGTAGGATCCTCCCAAAGTTCTTTCTCTAACCCTTGGGGAAGGAAAGGGAGAAGAGACCCGGTAAGACTTTTTTAGTCAGGGTAATTAAATGGACCAACACATCAAAGAGCAAAGCCAGGAGACTGATGAGAGACTTATGAAAAATGCCTGTTCTGACTACAGTCTTCTTTTCCATTTGAAAGTTTGCCTCCATGATATCTCACAAGGGACATCTGTATTAGTAAAGGTTGCTTTGGAGTTCCTTCAAATTTATGATTCACAGCTGTGGAGGCTCTTGGAGAATGATGATTTAAAATGTGTATATTCCACATGAATTTCTCCACAACTATTTTTAATTGTTTAATCCTTTTCTAGGTATACATGCACATTAATTTTAACACATATTCTTTATAAATTATGTTAGAAGAGAAAAATCAGAACAAAAGGGAAAAAAGAAAAAAGTGGACATAGCAAATATTGATTTAAATTTAATCTCCATAGTTCTATTTCTGGATGCAGATGTCATTTTGTATCCAAAGTTTATTAGAATTTGCCTTGGATCAATGAACTACTTAGAAGAACCAAATTTTCCATATTTGATCATTACACAATCTTTCTGTGTACAATGTATTTCTGGTTCTGCTTGTTTCATTCAGCATCACTTCATGAAAATCTTTACAGACCTTTCTAAAATCAGCTTGTTCATCCTTTTTATACAACAATAACATTCCATTACTTTCATATATTATAACTTATTCAGCCATTCCACAAGTGATGAGCATCTACTTATTTTTCAATTCTTTGCTACCACCAAAAAAACCTGTTTCAAAAATTTTTGTACTTGTAGTTTCTTTTCCCTCCTTTATGATTTTCATGAGATACAAACACATTTCTGAATGGCATTTCTGAATCAAAGGCAGTATAGTTTGAAATTGCTCACAAGAATGGTTGGATCATTTCACAACTTCACCAACAATACATTAGTGTACCAGTCTTCCCATATCCCATTCAATATTTATCATTATATTGTCCTGTCATATTAGTCAATATTAAAGGTGGAAGGTGGTACCTAAGAGTTGTCTAAGAGTTGTTTTATTTTCATTTCTCTAAACAATAGGGATTTAGAGCATTTTTTCATATGATCATAGATGGCTTTAATTTCATCAGCTGAAAAATTGTCCATTCATATTCTTTGACCATTTATCAATTGGGGAATGACTTGCATTCCTATAAATTTGATTCAGTTCTTTATATATTTTAGAAATGAAGCCTTTATTGGAAACACTGGCTATAAAAATTTCCCCTGATTTGTATTTCTCTTTTCATTGTGTTTCTGCTAGTTTGGTTGGGGCAAAACCTTTTTAATTTAATGTAATCAAAACTGTCCATTTTGCATTCCATTATGTTTTCTAGTTCTTACTTAGTCATAAATTCCTCTCTCCTCCAGATATCTCATAGGTAGGTAAACCTTTGTTCTCCTAATTTTTTTTTATTATCACCCATCATGCCCAAATCATGCACCCATTTTGACCTTATTTTGGGATGGGGTATGAGATATAGATCTATGCTGAGTTTCTGACTTTATTTTCCAGTGTTTCCAGAAATTTTTCTCAAATAGTGACTTCTTATTCCAGGAGTTGGAGTTTGGGGATTTATCAAATGCCATATTATTATAGGCTTTGATTATTGAGTTGTGTGTATCTAATCTATTGCACTGATCTACAAGTCTATTTCTTAGACAGTACCAAATGGTTTTGTTGACTGTTGTTTTATAATAGAGTTTTACATTTGGTACTGCTAAGGCACCATCCTTTGTATTTTTTTTCCCATTAATTCCCTTGATATTCTTAACCTTTTGTTCTTCCAGATGAATTTTATTATTTTTTTTCTAGTTCTACAAAATAATGTTTTCAGTTTGATTGGTATGGCACTGAACAAATACACCAATTTAGGCAGACTTGTTTTTATTATATTACCTTGGACTACCCATGAACAATCTATATTTTTTCAGTTGTTTAGCTATGACTTTATTTATGTGAGAAGTGTTTTTAATTTTGTTTGTATTGTTCTTGGGTTTGTCTTAGCAGCTTAGACCCCCAAATATTTTATTTTATCTCAGTAATTTTAAATGCAATTTCTCTTTATATCTCTTTCTGATAGGCTTTGTCAATTATATATAGAAATGCTGATGATTTGTGTGGGTGTGTTTTATATCCTGTTACTTTGCTAAAGCTGTGAATTGTTTCAAGTAGGTTTTTGGATGATTTTCTAGGATTTTCTAAGTATATCATCATGTCATCTTCAAAAAGTGATAATTTTATTTTCTCTTTACCTATTCTACTTCATTTAATTTGTTTTTCTTTATTGCTAAAGCCAATATTTCTAATACAATGTTGAATAAAAGTAGTAATAATGGGCATTCTTGTTTTATTTCAGATTATTGAAAATGTGTCCTGTTTCTCTTCACTACAAATAATACTTGTTATTGGTTTTATATTGATAATATAATATAGTATAATATTATCTGCCACACTTGTCTCATAATCCTAACGGTGTGCTTGACTTCTTCATACTTATGTTCTATTAGCATCTCAAACTCAATATATTCAAATAAAAACCTTTAACTTCTCCCCTAAATTTACTCTTTCTCCAAATTTCTTTATTTCTCTGAAAGATACCCTTGTCTATTCCATAACCCAATTTTATAATCTCAGAATCAATTTTTACTCCTCTCTTTAACTTCTCCTCTATCCAAACAACTGATTAGATTTATAAAATAAACTTCCACTAGTATCACACCTGTCTCCTCTTAACACTGCATTAACTTCTTTCAGATTCGTTGTTCTGTACTTTTTGATAACCTATTTGGCCTCTCTGCTTTTCCCCTTTCTATAAACTGTCTTCACACACATGTCAAGTTAATAATCCTAAAAACATGACATGTCATTTCTTTGCTCAAGAATTTTTAAAGCTTTCCTTTGGTCTAAGAAAACTGAATAAAAGCATTAAAGAGAGAAATATGAAAGAGAAATCATAGAGGGCTCAATATGGTTAAATTGTTTACCTTAACAGATGAGAACATTATACACATAACTTTGTAAATGTCATCATTATTAAGATAGAAGGAGTCTACATAGAGGGCATAAGTATAAGTTCATTATTTTAGGATGATCTTAAAAAATAGGGAATAAGAGAGATGCACTGGAAGAAGGAAAAGGAAAGAGGTAGAATGGAAAAATTTTGTCATATAAAAAAGGTACACAGAGAAGAGCTTTTATAGTGGAAAAGAAAATAGGAAAATAGGGACTAAGTTTGACCCTCAGTCTCATCAGAATCAGTTCAAAGAGGAAAGAATATATTTGCACAAAAAGTTCAATATAGAAATCTATTTTACCCAATAGGAAAATAAGATGGAAAGAAAAAAATATTAAGGAGAGGATGATAAAAGGGAATACAGATTAAGGGAATCACTGGGAAGAAGCAAAACAGAATGTTGAGATGGGACAGGATAAAAAGACTCACAAAAGATAAACAGAGAAAAATAATGGGGAAGAAATTAAATAGGAAAAATAACTGTGAAAATGCTTCCCAAAATTGAAGCAGATAGCAAAATGAATTAGAAACCAGAATTCAACAAAATGCTGTTTGTAAGAGACACATGACACAGAAAAACACACATCTGGAGTTAAAATAAAGGCTGAAATAAATCTATTATGCTTCAGCTGAAATAAAAAAGGCAGTGGTAGCAATCAGATCGCAGACAAAACAAAGCAAAAATAACCCTAATTAAGAGATAATTAGGAGAAGTATCTTTTGTTAAAAGGTTATGATAAACAATGAATATCAAAAAATTTACAAGTTTCTCCAATAAAGGCTTTGTTTCTTAAATATTTAGGTAATTGAGATATATTTATAAGAATAAAAGCTATTCCCCCACCCCAATTAATAAATGATAAAAATATATGAACAGGTAGTTTTCAGGAACCAAAAACTATCAGAAAACCAAAGCTATTTGGAGTAATGTGAAAAACTCTAATGATAAATTAGAAAAATACAAATTAAAACAACTCATAGCATCTGACACATATCATTATCATAAATTACACATTTTTAAGGGAATAAGGGAAACTACATACTTTGATGAAATGTTGTTTGATCTGTGAAATAGTACAATCATTTTAGAGAAAAGTTTGGACCAATGGTCAAAGAGCTATAAAACTGTGTATATTCTTTGACCCAGTAATATTGCCAGTAGGATTGTATCCCAGAAAAACAAAAGGAAAAGAAAAAAAAAACCTAAATATACAAAAATCTTTATAGAGTTCTTTTTATGGTGACAAATAATTGGAAATTAAGGAGATGATTATCAGCAAGGCACCTACTGACCGTTGCTGCGTACAATGTTCTCTTGATTTTACTCACTTCACTTAGCATCAGCTCATATAAGTCTCTCCAGGCCTTTCTAAAAAGCATCCTGAAAATCATTTCTTATAGAATAATAATATTCTATAGCATTCATATAACATAATACATTTTAGCCATTCTACAATTGATGGGCATCCACTCATCCAATTCCTTGCCACTAGAAAAAGAGCTGCTATAATTATATTTTTTGCATATATGGGTCCTACCCTTTTTTATGATTTCTTTGGGATACATGCCCAATAGAGACACTGCTGGATCAAAGGGTATGCACAGTTTGATAGCCCTTTGGACATAGCTCCATATTGCTCTCCGGAATGGTTGGATCAATGTGCAACTCCAACAATGATGTATTAGTATCCCAGTTTTCCCTCTTCTCCTCCACCATTCATCATTATGTTTTCCTGTCATCTTAGCCGATCAGAGAGGTGTCTCAACCTCAAAGTTGTCTTAATTTGTGAGTTAGAGCATTTTTTCATATTATTATAGTTTTATTTTCTTCATCTGAAAACTGTGTGTTCTTTTCTTTGACCATTTATCAATTGGACAATGCCTTGTATTCTTATAAATTCGAGTCATTTCTTGATATATTTTATAAATGAGGCCTTTATCAGAAATCTTGGATATAAAAAGTTTCCCAGTTTTCTGCTTCCCTTCTAATCAATCTTGTTTACATTGGTTTTGTTTGTACAAAAACTTTTAACTTAATATAATGAAATTATTCATTTGCATTTCATAATGTGCACCAGTTCTTCTTTATCCACAAATTCCTTCTTTCTCCACAGATCTCAGAGGTATACTATCCTTTATTCTTCTAATTTGCTTATAGTATAACTCTTTATGTCAAATTCATGAACCCATTTCAACCTTATCTTGGTATATAGGATCTTAGGTGTGGGTCAATGCCTAGTTTCTCCCACATTAATTTCCAATTTGCCTAGGTATTTTTATCTAGTTCTTATCTCAGAAGCTGTGGAGTCTTTGGGTTTATCAAAATTTGATTACTATAGTCATTGAATATTATGTCTTGTGAGCTTAACCTATTCCACCGATCAACTACTATTTTTTTTTAGCCAGTACCAAATGATTTTAATGACTGCTGCTTTATAATATCATTTTAGGTCTGGCACAGCTAGGCTCAATTTCATTTTCATTTTTTTCATCAATTCCCTTGAAATTCTTGACATTTTGTTCTTTCAGATGAACTTCATTACTATTTTTTTCTAGCCTTGTAGAATAATTTCTTAGATGTTTAATTGGTATGGTGCTGAATAAGTGGAATATGTAAAACTGTCATTTTTATTAGTTTTGCCTACCCATGAACACTTGATATTCTTCCAATTGATTAGATCTAACTTTATTGGTGTGAAAAGTATTTTGTGATTGTGTTCCCATAATTCCTGATTTTGTCTTCTTTACAGGTAGACCCAAATATTTTATATTATCTAGTTATTTTAAATGAAATTTCTCTTTACATCTCTGGCTGCTAGACTTTGTTGGTTACATAAAGAAATGTGATGTTTTATGTGGATTTATTTTGTATATTACAAATTTGCTAAAGTTAATTGTTTCTAAAAGTTTTTTAGTTGATTATCTAGGATTTTTTAAGTATACCATCATATCATCTGCAAAGAGTGACAATTATGTTTCCTTACTACCTATTCTAATATCTTTAATTTTTTTCTTCTCATTGCTAAACATAACATTTCTAATATAATAATTGAATAGAAATGGTCATAGTGGGCAACTTTATTTCATCCCTGATCTTATTGGGAATGGGTCTAATTTATCCCAATTACATATGATGCTTGCATGTGTTTTTAAATAGATGAGACTGATCATTTTAAGGAAAACTCCGTTTATTTTTATGCCTTCTAGTGTTTTTAATAGAAATGTGTATTGGATTTTGTCAAATGCTTTTTTTTTATTTACTGACATAATCATATGATTTCTGTTAATTTGGTTATTGAAAAAATCAATTATGCTAATAGTTTTCCTAATATTGAACCAGCTCTCCATTGCTGATATAAATTTCTATTTGGTTATGCTGTATTATCCTTGGGATAACAAAATCTCTTTGTTAACATTTTATTTAAGAGTTTTGCATCAATATTCAGTCTTTAATTTCCTTTCTCTGTTTTCACCTTGCCTGGGTTAGGTGTCAGCACCATATCTATCTTAATAGGACTCCTTCTTTCTCGATTTTCCCAAATGGTTTGCACAGTACTGAAATTAATTGTTCATTTAATCCATCTGGCCCTTGAGATTTTTTCCTTAGGGAGTTGATTAATAGCTTGTTCAATTTCCTTTTCTAAAATTGTACTATTTAAGTAATTTTTTCCTTTTGTTAATCTGGGCAATCTATATTTTTATAAGTACTCATCCATTTCACTTAGATTATCATATTTATTGGCATATAATTGAGCAAAATAGCTTCTAATTATTGCTCTAATTTCCTCTTAATTGGTGGAAAGTCTACCCTTTTCATTTTTGATGTGAACAATTTGATTTTCTCTTTTCCTTTTTCTAATAAAATTAACTAAAGGTTAATTTATTTTATTGGTGTTTTTCTTAAAAACAACTTTTAGTATTAATTCAATGATTTCTTACTTTCAATTTTATTAATTTTCCCTTTTATTTTCAGAATTTCAAATTTGGTATTTAATTGGGATTTTTAATTTGCTCTTTTTCTAGCTTTTTTAGTTGCATGCCCAATTTTTTGGTCCTCTCTTTTTCTATTTTATGTAAGTAAACAGCTAGAGATATAAAATTTCTTCAAAAAAATTGCTTTGGCTGTATCCCATAGATTTTGGTATGTTGTCTCACTATTGTCATTCTCTTGAATGAAATTATTGATTGTGTCTATGATCTGATGTTTCACTCACTCATTCTTTAGAATTAGATTATTTACTTTCCAATTAATTTTGGTCTATTTTCCCCTGGCCCATTATTACATGTAATTTTTATTACCTTATAATCTGAAAATCTGCCTTTCTGCATTTGATTTTAAAGTTTTTATGCCTTAATGGTCATTTTTGGTGTAGTTTCTTTGTACTGCTGAGGGAAAAAAGTGTATTCCTTTCTTTTCCCATTCAATTTTCCCAAAAGATTTATTATTCCTAACTTTTCTAATATTCTATTTACCTCCTTAGTTTCTTTCTTATTAATCTTATGGTTTTATTTATCCAGCTCTCATAGAGCAAAGTTGACATCTCCCACTCTTATAGTTTTCCTGTCTATTTCTTCTTGTAGCTTTCTTAACTCCTCTTCTAGGAATTTGGATGCTATATCATTTACTACATATATATTTAGTACTGATGTTACTTCATTATCTATGGTACCCTTTAGCAAAATTTAGTTTCCTTCCTTATCTCTTTTAATTAAATCTACTTTTGATTTTTCTTGTTCTGAGATCAGGATTGCTACCCCTGTTTTTTTTTTTTTAACTTAAACTGAAGCATAATAGATTCTAGTGCAGCCCTTTACCTTTATTCTATATGTATTACTCTGCTTTAAATGTGTTTCTTGTAAACAACATATTGTAGGATTCTGGCCATTAATGCAGTCTGATTCCACTTCTGTTTTATGGGAGAATTCATTCCCTGCACATTCCCACTTAAAATTGTTACCTCTGTTTATCCTGCCATATTATTTTTCTGAAGTTATAATTTTCTTTTTCCTTTACCCCTTTTTCTCTTCCCCAATGTTTTGCTTCATCACTTCCTTCAAACAGCCCTCTTATTTTTAACCACGCTTCTCCTCTTTCTTATCCCTTCACCCTTCTGTTAGCCTCCCCCTTTACTTTACCCTTTTCCCTCCTACTTCCCTATAGGGTGAGATAAGTTTCTCTATCAAATCAAATATGCCTGATAGTCTCTCTTTGAGCCAAATCCAATGAGATTAAAGTTCACACAATTCTCATCTCCCTCTCTTCTTTCTCTACAATTGTAAGTGTAATTGTAATTCTTTCCCTCAAAAAAGGCAATCTTTTTTGCCTCTTCATTTTATGTAATTTACACCAGTTTACCTACCCTTTCCTCTTCTTCCAGTACAATCCTTTTTGACCCCTAGTTTCTTTTTTATATCATCTCAATAAAGTCAAATTATACTTATGCCCTCTATGTGTACTACTGACAAAGATACAATTCTCAATAGTTAAAATCCAAAATATATTCTGCTTTAAATTCATTACAATCTGAATATTTGTGGGTTCTGACTCTCCAAAACTAGTTCAGAGGCTTCATCTTCTGTTGATCTGAGGGAAGTCATGTAGAACTCAGAGACAAACCCTGTCTATTTTCTATCATCTTGGCTTGACATTATAGTTCTATAGTTATAGAAAGATTTCAATATACTCTCCTAGATCCCAACTCAATTTTTTAGTCCTTTTGTCTTTTTTCTAACTTTTTTTATTAAACAAGAGAATTTATTTTTGTACTCCATTTCTGAGGTAGATATTTCTGCATTTGTAGTCAAAACTAATTTATTCCCAATAGCCATTCCCAATTCGCTGTTTTGATAATGAATTTTAAATATAATATATTTAATATAAATTATTATAAATATTAGCAAATCCACCACTTATTGAGGTAATATCTTCCTGAAGATATTGCTGGATGAAAAAAAAACTGAATTTTTGTATCAAATTCAATACTGCAAATGAATCCCAGAATCCATTTGTGCATCTAAGAAGATGCATATTTTTGGAACATTTTTATAGACATTACTCATCCTTAATTTCCTATAGCTTCAGTCAGTATTAAGGATACATATAATAAAAAATGCTATTTACAGCAAGAATTATGATCACAACTGATCTAGCCATTCTGGAAAGCAATTTGGAAATATGTCCAAAAACCCATTAAACTTTCATACCCTTTGATCCATCAGGATCACTGGGTCTGTAACCCAAAGAGATCATAAAAGAGAGAAATACTCACATATGCAAAAAAAAAAAATTATAGCAGCTCTTTTGGTAGTGGCAAGCTATGAGAAAATAAGTGAATACCCATCAATTAGGGAATGGCTGAACAAGCTAGGATATGTGAATGGAATGGAATCTGACTGATTTATAAGAAATAATGAGCAGGCTGATAGCAGAAAAGCCTGGAAAGACTTAACTGAACTGATGCTCAGTAAAGTGAGCAGTACCAAAAGAATACAGCAAGAAACAGCAAGATTATGTGATAATGAACTATGAATGAATTAGCTCTTCTCAGCAATGTGGTGATCCAAGACAATTCCACTAGACTTAAGATAGAAAATGTCATCCAGAGAGAGAACTATGGACAATGAATGTGGATGAAAGCATCCTATTTTCACTTCTTTTTGTTTGCTTGCTTTCTTTTTCTTTCTAGTGGCTTCTTCTTTTTGTTCCTTTTTTCCTCCACAAAGTGATTAATATGAAAATATGTTTTAAGTAATTGCACATATATAATCTATATCAGATTGCTTGCTGTCTGGGAGAAGAGGGAGGAAGGAAAAAAATTAGAACTGAAAGTCTTGTAAAAATGAATGTTGGAGGAGGAATCAAGATGGTAAAGTAAGATAGGAACCTTCCCCACGTGGGAAAAGAGCTATATATATATATATATATAAATATTTATAGCAGCTTTTTTCTCAGGACAAAGAATTGGACATTGAGAGGATATCCATCAATTAGAGAATCACTGAATAAATTGGAATATTATTGTTCTAATGGAATATTGTTGATGGAATGTTATTGTTCTAATGGAAATGATAAGCAGGATACTCTCAGAAAAAAACATGCAAAGTCCTCCATGAACTCAACAAAGTGAAATGTACTATATTGTGTATGAAGTAATGCTAGTATTGTGGAATGATCAGTAGTGAATTACTTTGGTATTCTCAGCAATACAATGATACAAGACTTTCCTGAAGGATTTATGATGAAAAATAGTATCCATACTCAGAAAAAGAAATGATCGTGTTTGAATATAGATTGAAGCATACTTTTTTAAACTTCATTTTTTAGGGTTTTTTGAGGGCAGGGAATCTATGTTTGCTTTTGCAACATAATTTTTATGGAAATATTTTGTAAAACTTTACATGTGCCTTCTAATGGGAGAAGAAAAGGGAGGGAGGAAGAAAGAATATGTGGAATTCCAAGTTTTGAAAACAATTTAACCTGTAACTGATAAAAATATATACATGCACATATATGTATTGTGTATGTGTGTGCATGTTTGTGTGTATACACACAAAAAAGCCCTACAAAATATCCAGATATCATATAGGTGATCAATCTATCAGAAAAAAACAAACAGAAAAAATACTTGTATTAATCTAATTACAAAGATCTTTTTAAAGAAACAAAGAATAAGTGAAATGTTAAAAAAAATTCTGTTGAAAACTGACTTTACATGTAATTGGAAAAAATTAAATGCTATTGATTTTTTAAAAATAATTATCACAAATATATATGTAAATGCATGTATATATGTGTGTATAGAAATACACACATATGTGTGTATAAGTGTGCATGTATGTATGTGTATGTATATATATGTGTGTGTGTGTATATATATATATATATATATATATATATATATTTAAACTTCTTTGATCAATACAAAATTTTGGTGATCAGTGTGGAGATTTTTTTCAACTTTCCGACCTCCATATGTCCCTTCACAGGATTAAAACAATCTTAAATATAAAAGTTTAATAAAGATATACAATCACTATTATTTTAAATCAAAGTTACTATTTAATGCTTATGTCTCAAATATTAGCATCCTAATCTTGATTCCAAATATATAATGCTCCTATTCAAATTAGTGTAAAAATCTATACATGGGTATTAGACATTCTACTTCTGTTTAAACTAGTTAAAAGGAGTCTTCCTGATCTTCTAAAACAAACAAACAAACAAACAAATTGGAAGTTTATTTGATCCCATTTCCTTTGGATTCCCCTGATGTCTCAATCAATGTCTTTCATATGATGACAGTAAACAAGAATTTCTAGGCAAGATGTTCCCCAAGGTAAATATATAATGGCTACTCTTTGTGTATTCATTTCTTGTCCAAGTTTTATTCTGGGTTATGACTTTTTGAAAGCTTTATGTGTGAAAAATATAAAAAGTTAAACTGAGTTTTTTTCAGTCAAGAAGTATTTGTCACACAATTAATTATGAGGATAGATAGAGAGATAGATATATAAATAGATGATAGAATATTTATTCAGTACTTATTCTGGGTGAGGAATTGTTAAGTGCTGGTGACACAAATGCAAACACAAAAGTTTTCTCTGCCCTCAAAGAGATTACATTCCAATGAGAAAATGACATTAAAGGAAACAGATGGAAAGAAATATAAAAAAGGAAAAGGATTATAAATAGGTGTATGGTGTGGCAATGGCAGGGAAAAAATTTAAAGACCAGGTAAGATAAGGTAAAAGCACATCTTGTTCACCAAGAGCCCAGGCTACATAATTTGGCAATGACCTGAAGTAAAACTCTAAGTCCATGGGCTTTTTAGATAACAGGAGTGCTTATTTAAATTCAGTGATGCTTTCTACATGGAAGGAAAATAAAGGTAATATGTGCAATGTGATGTTATGCCATGTAATTAACTCCCATTATGTAAGTGTTCAAAATAAAATTGTATTCTATATATAAATGTCCAAACATGCTATTTCATTGTCCCTGCAAGAGCCTTTTAAGCACTTAAATGAGAATGTCATTAAGCATAAAAATAATTCACAGCATGACAACACCTGGGACTTTGGAACAAACTGTGTAGGAGTCCATGATTTGAGCTTATTCTTCAGGAATATAGTTTAAAAGTCCACATTTTTTAAAAATGTGATATTGAAATGCATGGTTTTCTTTCTCTCTCTCTCTCTCTCTCTCTCTCTCTCTCTCTCTCTCTCTCTCTTTATATATATATATATATATATATATAAACTTATTAATATAGTGTTTCCAATATTAACTTGTTTATCTAATAATTTGGTTTGCATAGTGTTTTACATCCATAATGACATCTGATTAAGATATATGCTAACTATACTAAGCAACACCACCATCAATAAGCATTAAGAGTCTAGTCAGTGCTGGACACTATGTCAAACTTTCTGTTGTTGTTCAGTAACTTCAGTCTAACTCTTAATGAAACTGTTTCATATTTTCTTTTTTTTTTTTTTTGTTTCTCATTCCAAATTTTCTTGGAAAAGATAGTGGAATAGTTTGGCATATCCTTCTCAAGGTCCTTTTATAGAAGAGGAAACTGAGGTAAACATTATGTTGAAAGGTAAATATAAGGAAGAAGTATAGAGGATATTGTTCTTTATCCTCTTTTATACAAACTGCCCTGTTATTCTTTTTTTCAATCATTGCTCCACTGACTCTTCTAAGAAAAACAATTTCTTGCTTTCATTGTCACAGTTTTATAATGTGCCTTTATTTTTTATGCTGCAAATATATGTGAAGTAGTAACTTAAAAAGATAACAAACATCAAAAATATCAGTTAAGATGGAGTTACACTAAATATTGAGGATAACTATATGGAACACAAATCAAGGATCCCCGTCCCATGTATAAACAGAAGACCTATATTTTCTCAATTGTACATGAGGCACTGGATATATCTTAAAAGAGGTATAGATAGCTTTAAAGAAGGTTATACAAACAATTAGTAGCAGTAAGAAAAGAGGGAACAACATAGTATCATTATAGGTTGATGGTTCATCCAAGCCTTTTTCTGTTCTGCAAATATCCCAATAAAGGTGTCAAACCCAGCTATGAAAATCAAGCATAGGCATATTAATGCAAATATGAAGTCAAATCAATGTTAAATCTTCAATACATTACACTCTGTCTAGTTCAATTACAACCCTTCTCCTCCAATCCTAAATCCTTTCATTGCTAAGAACATTATGTTTTGGAGACAAACAAGCATCTCGAACCTGGATTTCATTTCCCAAGAACAAAAAGAATAAGAGAAAATTTTATGCAATGTAGAGCAATAGATTCCTTTCTTTCCCAAACATGAAGAGAAGTGGGATATGCATGGGGAAAGTGTATAAGGTAGAGAGGGGTATAATAATTTGAGAAAAAAACTATGTACTGAGGCTGTAAAAAATTACAGAAAATATGAAAATCAGGACAGATAATGAAGGATGAATACAAAAGTAGCACAGATACTCTTCTAAGAATAATTAGGATCTTTTAATGTCAGAACAAACTGAAATAGCTAATGACTAACCAAGAGACCAAAAAAAGAATCAGGCATCTTTTTGGAGGTAGATGGAAGGATGATAATTAATGGTGGAGTAAAGTAGACTTACTCATCTTATTTTATTTTCATTGTCTCTGTCTGTTTTTGGTCTACTGGTTCTTTAGCCATTTCTTCTCATTTTTCCTTTGCTGGTCTACCAAGCTGCCTCTCTATAATAATAAAATATTTTCCATGATTATTACTTATAATAATAGCTTCCAAGATAATTTATTGGAGCACAGGGGAAAAAATGTCACCAATCTCTCTATGGTCATTTTGTTCTTACATAAACAAAGAAATAAAGATTTATTAATATTTAATATATATAGATTGATACTGTCTTCATTCAATTAATAAATTATATAGGTACCTATCATTCACAACATACAAGGTATACTGCATCAAGAAGAGTACTGTATTTAGGAGAATTGGACAATAGTGTCCTCTTTCATTTGTTTTCTTTCAATGTATTATAATATAGTTTGCATAAGTCTATGCAATTTTGTTTCTGAAATTGTCCTACCTAACTTTAACCAAACCAATTCTCACAAAATAAGCAAGCATCTTTAAAAGATTCCTTCAAAGAAACCATTGATTAAAGATATTTTAAATAAGATGAACATGAAGAAATGACAGAGGTGACCCTTCTACTATTATAAACAAATATTTATCCATATTATGAGGTCTAAAAGCTAATAATCCAATTGACAGTCAATCAAATGTTTGAAATTATTAAGAAGATTATTGAATATATAGATTTACATTCACTATCTTTAATGATTAACCTTCTCTTAACAATATATTATTCCTTAAAATCTTAGTTATTTATCACATGAAAACATTATAGCTGGTAAGATTTTTAAAATCTGAGCTTCTGTTGTCAAAATAGTGATTGTGATAACTATCAAATCTCTTATACTGGCATACATTAAAAGATTAGAAACAATTTTCTAATGTTAAAAATATATTTTATAATTTTAGAATTTGCCAAATAAAATATATAACAAAATCTAAATTGTAGTTAAATATTAAAGTGGTAAATTAAGTAAAACATTTTAAGTTAAAATTTAACTTATAAAGTAAATATAAATTTCAAGTGTATATATAATGTTGCTGATATAAATATTTAATAAGATTTCTTTCCAAAAATGATTTTATTTTTAAAAATTTAATGCCAAAAATTTTCTATCATTAATATTAGTTTTTAATCTTTATCTCATTGCTTTAAGATTTCTATTTTTATGTTTGCTAAGTTTGTAATGTGTGCTTTATAAACACAAAATAATTTATAAATAAAAATATTTTGGGAAAGCATGCTCATTTTTTAAGCTGACAGTTGTATGAATACAAAAATGTTTGAAGGTCACTGACCTAGAATGTTGTGAATGTTTCTTAACTTATTTCTGTTTCTAGTGAATCATTTTTCCACTTATCCCTTCACACAATGTGGAAAATGATCTTTTTAAGTCATCTAGTGTTTCCAAGAGTGTTTAGAATTGTTCTTCTGCTGAGTGGTTGCTTATTAACTATGGGATAAATTCTAACTCCTTAAGCTGGCATTTGTGATCTTTCACATACTCTGTTCTGTGGTTTCTTTCAAAACAATAAATGAAGAGAATCATCTGTGCCTAGAAAATAGCCATTCATTATATGTAAACTCTTAAAATCCTTCTGGTCCTTACAATTTCAACTCCTCTATGAAACTTTCCTTGGTTTCCCCTGGGAAAAATGCTATTTACCTATTTCTCATATTTCCATACATTCTTCTTTACCTTTCTGATTTGTGGATTACACATTCTGCTTTGCATTATTTTTATTTATATATCAGTTTTAGCTAATTAAAATGTAAATTTTTCAAAGATGAGGAATTTTTCATTTTATGCTTATATTCCTAATTTCTAAGAAAGTATCTTACATATGGTAGATGTTTAATAATCTGTTTATGCCCAAAATAAATAAGGAGCTCTTTAAGTACATAGTACCAATGTGTTTGTCACAAAGCCCAGACAAACTAGTACTGAAAGAATGATTAAATATAAATGTTGTTATAAAGAATGAGAAAGCTACCACAAAAGGAAAAGAAAATAAACATTTACATAGTGCCTACTATGCACCAGACACTATACTAATCTTTCTTTTTTTACAAATATTATTCCATTTTATTCTCACAACAACCTTCCAAAACAGACACTACCCTTTTTATTGTTAAGAAAACTGAGGCAAATATATGTTAAGTGACTTATCCAATGTCATGCAACAAGTAAATGTCTTAGGCTGAATTTGAGCACAGGGTTCCTGACGTTAGACCTAGAACTCTACTCAGTGCATTTACAGTTGCCTCAGATGGGAGGTTGGGTAGGACAAACATTGTCCTGCTTTTCAAAGAGGAAAAAATGATGGAGCATGCAAATAATAAGTAAGTGAGTTTGATTTTGATCCCTAGGGGGAAATAGAGTCATTAAAACATGTATTTCTTAAATTTTTTTAAAACTTAATAATAGCTTTTTATTTTCTAAATACATATATAGTTTTCAACATTCCCTTTTTCAAAACCTTGTGTTTCAAATTTTTTCCCACCCTTTCTCCATCCCACCCACATCCCTAAACAGCAAGTTATTCAATATGAAGTAAACATGTGCAATTACTCTATACATATTTTCACATTTATCATGCTGCACAAGAAAAATCAGATCAAAAGAGGAAAAAATGAAAGAGGGGAAAAATGCAAGCATGTAACAAAAAAAAGTTGAAAATATTATACTATGATCCACATTCAGCCCCCATTGTCCTCTCTCTGGATGCAGATGGCTCTCTCCATCACAAGTCCATTGCAAAAGCCCTGAATCACCTTGGCTTAAAAAAGCCAAGTCCATTACACTTCATCATCATATACCTTGCTGTTGCTATGTACAGTGTTCTCTTGGTTCTACTCACTTCACTTAGCATCAGTTAGTTCATTTAAGTCTTTCCAGACCTTTCTGAAATCATTCTGTTGATCATTTCTTATAGAATGATATTCCATAATATTCATACACCATAACTTATTATCCAACTAATGGGCATCCACTCAGTTTCCAGTTTCTTGACACTAGAAAAGGGACTTCCATAAACATTTTTGCACATGTGAGCCCTTTTCCATATTTATGATCTCTTTGGAATATAGGCCCAGTAGAGACACTGCTGGATCAAAGCATATGCACAGTTTGTTAGCCTTTTAGGCATAGTTCTACAGTGCTCTGTAGAATGGTTGGATCAGTTCACAACTCCATCAACAATGTTTTAGTGTCCCAGTTTTCCCACATCTCCTCCAACATTCAGCATTATCCTTTCCTTTCATCTTAGCCAATCTGAGAGGTGTGTAGTGGTATCTCAGAGTTGTCTTAATTTGCATCTCTCTGATCAATAGTGACTTAGAACATTTTTTCATATGGCTGGAAATGATTTTAATTTCATCTGAAAAGTGTCTGTTCATATCCTTTGACCACTTATCAATTGGAGAATGGCTTGTATTTGTATTAATTTCAGTCAATTCTCTAATATATTTTAGAAATGAAACCTTTCTCAGAACTCTTGGATGCAAAAAAATATATATATTCCCAGTTTTCTGCTTCCCTTCTAATCTTCTCTGCATTAGTTTTATAAGTTAAAATCCAAGATGTATTTGTGATCTAAAGGTTCACACTTAGTCTGGCACTATTAACATATTACATAGCTCATTATGACACAGAGCATGTCTGTGTGCTGTTTTAAATAATATCTAATTGGGTGGGTAAGAATTATTATTCTTCATTTTCTAATGTGATATTATTAGCATCTAAATGTGTTGGGGTATGGGTATAAAAACCCAATGTTCAACTAATATGGGAGAATCCACTTACAACCCAGAACTGAATGAAAGAAAATGCTATCCTGGCTGTAAAATTTTCCTTTAAATTCTCTTTTAACTAATATTAACTTTCAAATAAAGGAAATGAAACTTTAAGAAACTATTTTTCCCTTTGCCTTTTGATGGAACTAAAGGAAAATAATCATAAAACATGAAAGGTAACAGAAAATTCGAGTCCAGTTGGACAAAGTATAAATATACTCCCATGCTTCATTTCTCTGAACTACAGTCCCTTTAGATTTCAATGGGATCCAATTAGCATCATTTCCTAGACCCTAAAGCAGACCACATCACTTCTAAATCCAGTCTTTACCTCTGTAAGAATTAGCACAAACAACATCCATATTCATTAGTTACCTATTATATAAGCATATATGATAAGACTTTAAAGTAGACTGATTGCAGAAGCAAAATCAGAAAGGGGAAAAAGATGAAAATAATGAGCATGAGGTTCAAAAGGTTCCTTTTAATGTACATCAAGCAGTTTTACGTAACACCAGTAACTACAGGATTTTTCTATTTAGCAATCATGGGTCATGTAGGAACTGGGTTTTCTTGATCTCCTATTGAGATGACAGCATGTGCTCTGCACTAGTCATCTGCCAACATGCAGTGAATGCTAACAGATTTCCTCTTAATGAGCTCACTGGGATAGAGCAATAGTTAAAGAAGAAGGTCAGAAATTCATGTTTGTTTAGCTGCCCCCACCATGTCTCATTTTTTCTGATGTACAAGAAGCAGTTTTCACCCATTTTCTCTTGCTTTGTGCTAAATTAGCCAACCCATCAATGTATCAAAGTAAAAAAGGTAAAAAGCAGTCAAAAACATATAAAATAAATAGATGGACAAAAAAATATATTAGTTACACCCAATAGCACAGGTCCATCACACATCTTTTATGAAGAAATGATGTTATGCTTTAAGAAAATAAAACTCTAGGGGAAAAGAAAATTATAAGAAAAAGAAAAGCTTTATTTCACATACAACAATATTACCAAAGAGTTTTTGATATACAGACACTGAAACCATTAAAATGCATAATTATTCTCTCACACAACATAAAAAGAGGAAAGAAGTTCATGAATGTTGGGTTTTTTTTAATTGGCAAAAAAATTAACAAACTGAAACCTTTTTTTTCAAGCCACAAAGACAAAAAGAAGATTATATTGTTGGAACTTGATAATGTACATCAGATAGGTAAAACAATTGTTATATTAAGACAAGTATTTGATTCTATCTAACAAATTTGTATTCAGAAATGAAAGTAATAACATCTATTCCATATAATAATTTACATTTCAATTCAATTCATCTCAACAAACATTTGTTAAATTTCTTTTGCATACAAAGTATTGTACTAAAGTGCTGAGAATAAAAAGATAAATAACATAGATCATAGTGTCAAGAAGTCTACAATTCAATAGGGAAGAAAATGTGTAAAGAAATAATAAGAAATTAACAGAGAAGAGAGTTTTGGGAAAGTCTCATAAAAACTTGAAAAAGCAATCACATTAAAATTGGGGGTTGAGACAGGGCAAAACAAAATTATCTACAAGAAAGCTTTTTTTGTCATAGCAAATCCCTGGAAACAAATATCCATTAATTAGGGAATAATTAACCAAATTGCCATACATGAATTACTATGCAAAAAGAAATGAAGTATCAAAGAAATATAAAAAGACTTACATGAATTGATGCAAAATAAAGATAGCAGAAATAGGAAAACAAGATTTACAATTATGTTTGTAGTTTTTCCATTATTTTCTAGTCATGTTGGCCTCTATGGATTAATATTTCTTCATATTTTCTTTTTGTCTACATTTCAAATCTCAATTCTTGATTTAAGATTTTGTATCCAGGACCCAATCCTTCTCCTATTTATATTCTTGGATGAAATTGTCAGTTCTTATTTTTAGTCTAATCTACACTTTTGCTTGGCTTCTGGTTTGGAATTCTGGTATCTTTCCATGTCCCCAATTATCCATCTCTGTGGTAAGATTTACTACAAGAAAAGGCTTCCAGTGTCATCCACATTCCTTTAGATACCCATGATTAGGGTCTTGCTTTGGCCTTCTATTCCTCACTTTAAACCTCCCTCTTCAAAGTGACACTGCAAGTTCCTTTTCGCGTAGGGTCATCCAAGTCAGGATACTTCTGAGAATCTGTTCATCTGAGCTCATCCTAGCTTTCATAACAGAATGCTTCTTCCAGTGCTCCAATTTCTGACTCTTTTGTGCAGAATGAAAGTAGATAAAGATGCTAATTGATCACATTATTTATCATTATTCACTTCGGCATCCTCATTCAATTGTGCTGAAGTGTTTGAGGAAGAGTGAATTTTCTTTATGACTCTTCATCTCACTATCTTAATTATGAGTCTCATAAACACTTGGGAGACCCACTTAAAGTAACTTAGTTATATTTACAAAAGTAGGAGACATTTCTGCACAAGTGAAATTTTCTTTTCCAAAATTACTGTATATGTAAAGAAAAAGAACACTGTGTGCTGTAAAACTTTAAGTATAAATTTTTAATATGGAATGTTGAAGAAATCCTAAGATGGTGTCATTGTTAAAGAAGAATTTTGCATTCAAATGATTTTTACATTCTATTTTATTTTATACCAAATAATATATGATTCCTGGTTCTAAGACAAGATTCATCTTCAACAGAACTTTTTTTTTCATTTCTTAGTGCTTAATGATTTAGCTTTTAATAGTTATTCATAAGAACTTCGCCTTGATACTCCATTTTCAAAGAAATAGCCCCTTCTAACTCATCTGCTCAAACATCATAGGTTTTCTGCATGCTTATTAAGCAAATCAATATCCTACTCATTAAAATTTGTGTTCAAAGTCCAAAATTTTTTGATAATTTTTTTTTAAATCTGTAAACACAACTTATTCATCCCCCTCTTCTAATTACCAGAGAGATGTTAGAAAAACTTTGAAGTGATTTCCCATCTATCAGATCTGATTCAGTCTACCAACAAAAAGTGATTTGCTCCCAGTTAAATTAGTCTAACATATTTTGGTTCCACACATCAAAATAAAATATATGCCATTTAAAACATTTGACACCTTAAAGGCAAGAAAAATCCTGTTGTCTTCTAGGTAAAGAGCTTTTATCTTGGATAGGTTTTAGCAACTTTTTTTAGTTGCTGAGATGTTCATTTTTTAGTTGATGAGTAGTTAAATGATCGTCTATATATGGGCCTCTGGAGTTGGCTACATGTGTGTATATCTCCACTGTTCTCAGTTCACACACACACACACACACACACACACTCACACACACACACACACACACACATACACACACACATATACACACACACACACGATAGGAAAGAGAAAGACCTCAAAAAAATCTTCTCAACTATATATAAGCCAATTAACTGAATGCTAAACTCTAAGCTTAGTAATTTACTATTAATGTCTTTTCACTGTGAAGGTTTAGAGTGCAGCACATTTTTTAGGCATCATTGTATAATGGGTTCTTTTTAATTTTATTTTTCATTACAGCATTTTATATACAAAACATATGCATGGGTAATTTTTCAACATTGATCCTTGCAAAACCTTCTGTTCCAACTTTTCCCCTCCTTACCCACATCTCCTTCCCTATATAGCAGGTAGTCCCCTACATGTTAAATATGTTAAAATATATATTAAATAAAATATATGTATACTTATTTATACAGTTACCTTGTTGCACAGGAAAGATCAGATTTAGGAAGAAGGTAAAAATAACTTGAGAAGAAAAAAAAAAAAACAAAAATGCAAGCAAACAGTAACAGAAAGAGTGGAAATGTTATGCTGTATTCCATACTCATTTCCCAGTGTTCTTTCTCTGGGTGTAGCTGGTTCTGTTCATTATAGATCAATTGGAATTGATTTGCATTCTCTCATTGTTGAAGAGAGTCATGTCCATCAGAAGTGATCATCATGTAGTATTGTTGTTGAAGTATATAATGATCTCCTGGTTCTGCTCATTTCACTTAGCATCAGTTCATGTATGTCTCTCCAAACCTCTCTGTATGCATCCTGCTGGTCATTTCTTACAGAACAATAATATTTCATAACATTCACATACCACAATTTATTCAGTCATTCTCCAATTGGTGGGCAACCCTTCAATTTCCAGTTTCTAGCCACTACAAAAAGGGCTGCCTCAAACATTTTTGTACATAAGGGTCCCTTTCCATTCTTTAATATTTCTTTGGGATATTAGCCCAATAGTAACACTGCTGGATCAAAGAGTATGCACAGTTTGATAACTTTTTCAGTATAGTTCCAAATTACTCTCCAGAATGATTGGATTCATTCACAACACCACCAACAATGCACCAGTGTCCCAATTTTCTCACATCCCCTCCAATATCCATCATTATCTTTTCCTGTCATCTTAGTCAATCTGACAGGTGTGTAATGGTATCTCAGAGTTGTCTTAATTTGCATTTCTCTAATCAACAATGATTTGGAACAACTTTTCATATGACTAGAAATAATTTTAATTTCTTCATCCAAAAAATGTCTGTTCATATTCTTTGACCATTTATCAATTGGAAAATGGCTTGATTTCTTATAGAGTCAATTCTCTATATATTTTGAAGATGAAGCCTTTATCAAAACCTTTAGCTGAAAAAGTGTTGTTTTTCCAATTTATTGGTTTCTTTTTAATCCTGTCCATATTAGGTTTATTTGTAAAAAAAAAAAAAAAAAAAAAAAAAAAAAAAAAAAAACTTTTTAACTTAATATAATTGAATTTTTTTTATTTTGTGATCAATAATGACCTCTAATTCTTCTTTGGTCACAATTCCTTCCTCCTCCACAGGTCTGAGAGGTAATCTAGCCTATGTTCTTCTAAATTATTTATAATCTCATTCTTTATGCCTAGATCATGAATCCATTTTGACCTTTTCTTGGTGTACAGTGTTAAGTGTGGGTCAATGCCTATTTTCTACCATACTAATTTCCAATTTTCCCAGCAGTTTTTGTCAAACAGTGAATTCTTATCTGAAAAGCTGGGATCTTTGGGTTTATCAAACACTAGATTATTAAAGTTATTGAATATTTTGTCCTGTGAACCTAACCTATTCCACTGATCAACTAGTCTATTTCTTAGCCAATACTAAATGGTTTTGGTGACCACTGCTTTATGACATAGTTTTAGATCGGGTACAGTTAGGCCACTTTCATTTGATTTTTTTTTTTTTTCATTAGTTCTCTTGAAATTCTTGACTTTTTTTTTCTTCCAGATGAATTTTGTTGTTATTTTTTCTAGGTCATTAAAATAGTTTCCTATGAGTCTGACTAATAAATAGATTAGTTTAGATAATATTGCCATCTTTATTATATTCATTCAACTATCCAGTAGCACTTAATTTTTTTTTTCCAATTGTTTAGATCTGAATTTATTTGTATGGAAAGTGTTTTGTAGTTTTACTCATATAGTTCTTTAATTTCCCTTGGCAGATAAGATTCCCAAATATTTTATACTATCAACAGTTATTTTAAATGGAATTTCTCTTTGTATCTCTTGCTGTTGGATTTTGTTGGTGATGTATAAAAATGCTGATGATTTATGTGGATTTATTCTGTATCCTGAAACTTTGCTAAAGTTGTGAATTATTTCTAATAGCTTTTTAATAGAATCTCTGAGGTTCTCTAAGTATACCATCATATCATCTGCAAAGAGTGATAATTTGGTTTCCTCATTACCTACTCTAATTCCTTTAATCTCTTTCTCAACTCTTATTATTTCTAATACAATATTGAATAGTAATGATAATAGTGGGAAACCTTGTTTCACTCCTGATCTTACTGGGAATGGTTTCAGTTTATCCCCATTCCATATGAACTTCCAAATTCTTAAAGGAGAATTTAAGTAAGTTATAGGAAAAAAAATAAAGACCATAATTTTGCTCTTTGGGGGTCCCCAAAAAAACATAAACAAAAAGAAACTGAGGAGGTAAAGGGAATATTTGAAAAAAATGTAAACAAAAAAATATATAACTATTTTTCTCAGCAGTTTCAGACTGCAATAAAAATTGCATTCAGCAAAGGACAGTGGAAAGAGATTAAAAATTAATTGAAAACTATATCATCTAATCACAAGGAACAAGTAAAAAGAACAAATCACAAAAACAATAATTTTCTTGAAGAGATTGACTATGAGAAAATATACCAACATTTATGGGATGCAGCCAAAACAGTACTGTAGGGGAAAATTTATTTTTCTTACATCAACAAAATGGAAAAGAAACAAATCAATAAATTAGGCATGCAAATGAAAAAAAAAAATTGAAAAAGAACAAATTAAAAATTCCCAACTGCCAAATTGGAAATTCTAAAAATCAAAGGTGAGGTTAATAAGATTAAAAAGGAGATAGAAAGGAAAAGTAGAAACTATAAGGCTAATAAATAAATCTAAAATCTGGCTTTATAAAAACAATATAATAGCTAAGTCATGGGTTAATTTTATTTTTTGCAAAAGAAAAAAGAATGTCAAATACTAGCTGTAGTGTTCTTAGTTCAGTTTTCCTGGGGGTCTCTGGGCAGCCTTCATTTTAGTTCAGTAATCACCACAAGAACAGCCAGGTGTTAAAGTCCAAATCCTTTATTATTGCTTCAAAATCTTGTCTCCTTCCCTGGGCTTTAGCTAGCTTTCTTAGAGGCTTTCTGCAATTTAGATTTCAGCGGAGAAACTAAGGAGGAGAGCCTGCCACTACAGAGTGTGAAATGGGATGAATGAATCTGAGTCCAAGGACTTGTGCTTCAGCTTCCAGTCCACTTGTCTTCCCTAGCTCTGAATCTGAGCTCTCTCAGTCCTCCAGTAGAGCCACCAGGAGCCTGACTGAAGGTGGAAATGAATCTCTCTCCTTGACTTTAAGAGCTTAGCTTATATGCTCTACACTGAGTATAAACTAATCATATCACTAGGAAACCATTATTTGTTGTAAGATTAAATCAATCACACTGAACTTAGAGAACTATTAAGCACCATGCTGAACTATATAACCATTGTCTCATCAATTCCACTTACTTAGTACCTTATAAGAATCCTTGTTTCAAGTTCAGAGTTCTGGCCCATAACAATTAGGTATCAAAAATGAAAGGGTGAAATCACCACCAATGTAGAAGAAATTAAAGCCATCATAAGGAAATATTTTGCTTAGTTATATGCCAGTTAATCTGACAATTTCAGCAAAGTCAATGAATATTTACAAAAATATAAACCATATTCATTAAAATATCAGGAAATAGAAATATTGAACAATCCATCTTTCAAAAAGAAATTGAACAAAAATATATTTTTTCATTAATGAACTTTTAGGAAAACACTAGCAGGATCATATGGGTTCACAAGTGAATTGACTAAACATTTAAAGAATAATTAATTCAGGGGTAGCTAGATGGCACAGTGGATAGAGCACCAGTCTTGAAATCAGGAGGACCTGGGTTCAAAGATGGTCTCAGACACTTAACATGTCATAGCTCTGTGACCCAGGGCAAGTCACTTAACCCCAATTGCCTTAGGAAAAAAAAAGAAAAAAAAAGAAAGAAAAAGAAAGAATAATTAATTCCAATACTATATAAACTATTTGGGGAAATATACAAAGAAGAAAGCCTACCAAACTCTTTTTATGACACAAATATGATGCTGATACCTAAATAGGAAGAGCTAAAACAAAGAGAGTAAGTTATATCCCTCTTTATCTAATGAATATTGATGCAAAATATTTGAACAAAATACTAGGAAAGTGATTACAGCAATATAGACCAAGGATTATTCATTGTAACCAAGCAGAATTTTATCAGGAATTCAGAGTTGATTCAATATTAGGAAAACCATCTACATAGTTAATCATATTAGTAAAAAAACAAAACAAAAAAACAAAAATCACATAATTATGTCCATAGAGGCTAAAATAGATTTTGAAAATATAACACAAATTTTTATTTTAAAAAACACTAGAGTGCGTAGGAATTAATGGAATGTTTCTTTATCTAAAATTATCAAACCTTTGCAATAAGATCAAGGCTTAAGAAGGTTGCCCATTATCAAAACTATTATTCAATTTTACTAGAAATGTTATCTTTAGCAATACAAGAAGAAAAAGAAATTGAAGGTATTAGAATAAGCAATGAGGAGACAATACTGTCATTATTTGCAGTTGATATGATGGTATACTTAAACAATCCTAAAGCATCAATCAAAAAATAATTTGAAATGCTTAACAATTTTAGCAAAGTTACAAGATATGAGATCAAACCACAAACATAATCAACTTTTCTTTGTATGATCAGCATAGTTGAACAGTAAGAGATAGAAGAATAAATGGCATTTAAAATAATTTTAAACAACAACAACAAAAAAAAAAAAACAACTTTGAAATCTACTTAACAAGACAGACTCAGAAACCACATAAAAACAATTATAAAACACTTCACACAAATGAAGTCAGATTAAATAACAAAAATATCATAAGTAGAATAAACTAATATAATAAATATAAATATAACAAAAAAGAACAATAGTATCCAAATTTACTTATTTAGTGCCCGACAATCAAAATTAGCCCCAAAAAAGATCTAATACAATTATACATTTTTCAATAAAATTCATACATAAGAATAAAAAATCAAGAATATCAAGGGAATTAAGGAAGAAAAAATTGAAAGTGGCCAAAAGATACCAGATCTCAAACTATATTATAAAGCAGTAATCGTCACATTATCTGGTACTGGCTAAGAAAAAGAGTGTTGGATCAATTGAATATGCTGGGTACACAAGACACGGTAGTCAATGGCAAATATAACCTAGTGTATGATACACCCAAAGATCCCAGGTTTAGGGATAAGAATTCATTTTTTGATTAAAAATAAAAAACTTCTGGGAAAACTCAACCAAAAAAAAACATACTAGGTATAAAGCAACATCTCATATCATATACAAAGATAAGTTCAAAATGGTTGCGTGATTTAGACATTAAAAATTACACCATGAGCAAATTAGAAAAGAAAGAGTCAACCTGTCAGACTTATGGAAAAGGGAAAAATTCATGATCAAACAATAAAGAACATTATGAAATGCAAAATAAATATTTTTATTATTTTAAATTTAAAAAGATTTTATACAAATAAAAACAATGCAACCAAGATTAAATGAAAAGAAAAAAGGTGGGAAACAATCTTTATACAAGTGTCTCTGATAAAGGCCTCATTTCCCAAATATATAGAGAATTGAGTCAAATTAATACAAATACAAGCCATTTCCCATTTGATAAATGGTCAAAGGATATGAACAGGCAGTTTTCAGATGAAAAACTTCAGTTATATAGAAGCATATAAAGAAATGCTCTAAATCACTTTTAATTAGAGAAATACAAATTAAAATAATTCTGATGTACCATCTCACACCTATTAGATTGGCTAAAATGACAGGGGAAAAATGACAAGTGTTGGAGGGGATGTGCAACTAATGCACTGTTGGTAGAGTTGAAACTCTGTCCAAAAGGCTTTAAAATTGTATATACTCTTTAATCCAGCACTACTACTACTAGGTTTATATGCCAAAAGATGATTAAAAAAAGAAAAGAAAAGAAAAGAAAAGTGCCTATGTTGCAAAAATATTTGTAACAGCTCTTTTCATGATAGCAAAACTTTGGAAATTGAGAGGATGCCCATCAATTTTGAAAAATGTATTTGTTTTTTTTTTTTTTTTAATTTAATAGCCTTTTATTTACAGGATATATGCATGGGTAACTTTACAGCATTAACAATTGCCAAACCTCTTGTTCCAATTTTTCACCTTTTACCCCCCCACCCCCTCCCCCTAGATGGCAGGATGACCAGTAGATGTTAAATATATTAAAATATAAATTAGATACACAATAAGTATACATGACCAAAACGTTATTTTGCTGTACAAAAAGAATCAGACTCTGAAATATTGTACAATTAGCTTGTGAAGGAAATAAAAAATACAGTTGTGCATAAATATAGGGATTGGGAATTCAATGTAACGGTTTTTAGTCATCTCCCAGAGTTCTTTTTCTGGGCATAGCTAGTTCAGTTCATTACTGCTCCATTAGAAATGATTTGGTTGATCTCGTTGCTGAGGATGGCCTGGTCCATCAGAACTGGTCATCATATAGTATTGTTGTTGAAGTATATAATGATCTCCTGGTCCTGCTCATTTCACTCAGCATCAGTTCGTGTAAGTCTCTCCAGGCCTTTCTGAAATCATCCTGTTGGTCATTTCTTACAGAACAGTAATATTCCATAATTTTCATATACCACAATTTATTCAGCCATTCTCCAACTGATGGACATCCATTCAGTTTCCAGTTTCTAGCCACTACAAAAAGGGCTGCCACAAACATTCGTGCACATACAGGTCCCTTTCCCTTCTTTATAATCTCTTTGGGATATAATCCCAGTAGTAACACTGCTGGATCAAAGGGTATGCACAGTTTGATAACTTTTTGAGCATAGTTCCAAACTACTCTCCAAAATGGTTGGATTCGTTCACAACTCCAGCAACAATGCATCAATGTCCCAGTTTTCCGCATCCCCTCCAACAATCATCATTATTTTTTCCTGTCATCTTAGCCAATCTGACAGGTGTGTAGTATCTTAGAGTTGTCTTAATTTGCATTTCTCTGATTAATAATGACTTGGAGCATCTTTTCATATGACTAGAAATAGTTTCAATTTCTTCATCTGAGAATTGTCTGTTCATATCCTTTGACCATTTTTCAATTGGGGAATGGCTTGAATTTTTATAAATTAGAGTTAATTCTCTATATATTTTGGAAATGAGGCCTTTATCAGAACCTTTGACTGTAAAAATATTTTCCCAGTTTATTGCTTCCCTTCTAATCTTGTCTGCATTAGTTTTGTTTGTACAAAAACTTTTCAGGTTGGTATAGTCGAAATTTTCTATTTTGTGATCAGTAATGATCTCTAGTTCTGCTTTGGTCATAAAGACCTTCCTTCCACAGAGTCTGAGAGGTAAACTATCCTGTGTTCCTCTAATTTATTAATAATTTCATTCTTTATGCCTAGGTCATGAACCCATTTTGACCTTATCTTGGTGTACGGCGTTAAATATGGATCAATGCCTAGTTTCTGCCATATTAGTTTCCAATTTTCCCAGCAATTTTATCAAACAGTAAGTTCTTATCCCAAAGCTGGGATCTTTTGGGTTTGTCAAAGACTAGGTTGCTATATTTGTTGACTGTTTTATCCCTTGAACCTAATCTATTCCACTGATCAACTAATCTATTCCTTAGCCAATACCAAATAGTTTTGGTAACTGCTGCTCTATAATATAATTTTAGATCTGGTACAGCTAAGCCACCTTCATTTGATTTTTTTTCATTAATTACCTTGAAATTCTTGACCTTTTGTTTTTCCATATGAACTTTGTTGTTATTTTTTCTAGGTCATTAAAATAGTTTTTTGGGAGTCTGATTGGTATAGCGCTAAATAAATAGATTAGTTTAGGCAATATTGTCATCTTTATTATATTTGCTCACCCTATCCAAGAGCTTTTAATATTTTTCCAATTGGTTAGATCAGACTTAATTTGTGTGAAAAGTGGTCTGTAATTTTGCTCTCATAAAAGTTTCTGATTTTCCTTGCAGATAGATTCCTAAATATTTTATATTATCAGTAGTTACTTTAAATGGAATTTCTCTTTGTAACTCTGACTGTTGGATTTTGTTAGTGATATATAAGAATGCTGATGACTTATGTGGGTTTATTTTATAACCAGCAACTTTGCTAAAGTTGTGGATTATTTCTAACAACTTTTTAGCAGAATCTCTGGGGTTCTCTAAGTATACCATCATGTCATCGGCAAAGAGTGATAATTTGGTTTCCTCATTGCCTATTCTTATTCTTTTAATCTCTTTCTCAGCTCTTATTGCTAAAGCTAGCGTTTCTAATACAATATTAAATAGTAACGGTGATAGTGGGCAACCTTGTTTCACTCCAGATCTTATTGGGAATGGTTGCAGTTTGTCTCCATTACATATGATGCTTACTGATGGTTTTAAATAGATGCTGCTGATTATTTTAAGGAAAAGTCCATTTATTCCTATACTCTCAAGATTTTTTAATAGGAATGGATGTTGGATTTTATCAAATGCTTTTTCTGCATCTATTGAGATGATCATATGGTTTTTGTTAATTTGGTTATTAACATGGCCAATTATATTGATAGTTTTCCTAATATTGAACCAGCCCTGCATTCCTGGTATAAATCCTACTTGATCATAGTGTATTATGCTGGAGATGGTTTTCTGTAGTCTTTTTGCTAATATCTTATTTAAGATTTTAGCATCAATATTCATTAGGGAGATTGGTCTATAATTTTCTTTCTCTGTTTTCAGCCTACCTGGTTTAGGTATCAGTACCATGTCTGTGTCATAGAAGGAATTTGGTAGGTCTCCTTCATTCCACATTTTATCAAATAATTTATATAGCAATGGGGCCAATTGTTCTTTAAATGTTTGGTAAAATTCACATGTAAATCCATCTGCTCCTGGGGATTTTTTCTTAGGGAGTTGTTTAATTGCCTGTTCTATTTCTTTTTCTGAAATGGGACTATTCAAGCAATTTACTTCCTCCTCTGTTAGTCTGGGAAGTCTATATGTTTGGAGGTAGTCATCCATTTCACTTAGGTTATCAAATTTATTGGCATTAAGTTGAGCACAATAACTCCTTATTATTTCTCTAATTTCCTCTTCATTGGTGGAAAGTTCTCCCTTTTCATTTTTAAGACTACTAATTTCATTTTCCTCCCTCCTTTTTCTAATCAGATTTACCAAAGGCTTATCTATTTTATTGGCTTTTTCATAGAACCAACTCTTAGTTTTATTAATTAGTTCAATATTTTTTTTACTTTCAATATTTTTAATTTCTCCTTTTAATTTTAGAATTTCCAATTTAGTATTTGATTGGGGGTTTTTAATTTGGTCTTTTTTTAGTTTTTTTAGTTGCAAGCCCAATTCATTAATCTTTTCTTTCTCTGTTTTATTCAAGTAAGCCTCTAAGGATATAAAATTCCCTACCGCTTTGGCTGCATCCCACAAATTTTGGTATGATGACTCATCATTGTCATTATCTTGAGTGAAATTATTAATTGTATCTATAATTTGCTGCTTCACCCAATCATTCTTTAAGATGAGATTGTTTAGTTTCCAATTACTTTTTGGTCTATTTCCCTAACTTTTTGTTGAATGTAGTTTTTTTGCATCATGATCTGAAAAGAAAGCATTTACTATTTCTGCTTTCTTGCATTTAATTTTGAGGTCTTAATGTCCTAATATATGGTCAATTTTTGAATAGGTTCCATGGACTGCTGAGAAGAAAGTATATTCCTTTCTATCTCCATTCAATTTTCTCCAAAGATCCAACATACCTAATCTTTCTAATATTCTATTTACTTCTTTAATTTCTTTCTTATTTGTTTTGTGGTTTGATTTGTCTAATTCTGAGAGTGCAAGGTTGAGATCTCCCACTATTACAGTTTTGTTGTCTATTTCTTCTTGCAACTCTCTTAACTTCTCCTTTAGGAAGTTGGATGCCATCCCACTTGGTGCATATATGTTTAATATTGATATTGCTTCGTTGTTTATGCTACCCTTTAGCAGGATGTAGTTTCCTTCCTTATCTCTTTTAATTAGATCAATTTTTACTTTTGCTTGATCTGAGATAAGGATGGCTACCTGCTTTTTGATTCACCTGAAGCTATATAGATTTTCCTCCAGCCTTTACCTTTACTCTATATGTATCTCCCTGCTTTAAATGTGTTTCTTGTAAACAACATATTGTAGGGTTCTGACTTTTGATCCAGTCTGCTATCTACCTCCTCTTTATGGGGGAGTTCAACCCATTCACATTTATGGTTAGAATTACTAAATCTGTATTTCCTGCCATCTTAATAACCCCAGATTATGCTTTCCTTATTCTTGCCTCCCTAACCCTCTTTCCCCTTTTAAACTTTATGTACCCTTCTTGTATCACGATGCTTACCCTCTTTATAATCCCTCCTCCCCTTTGAGTCTTTTCCTTCCTTCCCTTATTACTCTTTTTCTTTTCCTTTTCCTCTCCCCGTTTTTAATGAGGAGAGAGAGAATTTTCTTAAAACAAATGTCAATTATTTTTTTTGAGCCAACTCTGATGAGAGTAAGATTCACACAGTGTTCTCCCTCTCTAAATTCCTCAGATATGATAAGTTTCCTTTGCCTCTTTGTGGGATGTGGTTTCCCTCTTTTATCCCTCCTTCCCACCTTATTCTGCCATCATCCCTTTTCCATATCTTCCCTTTTTTATGTTATATCAGTACAATCAAATTATACATGTATTCTTTTGTATATCCACAACAGAAATACATTCTCAAGAGTTATTTTACTTTTCTGCATCTCTTGAGTTCTATGGTTGGAGATCAAATTTTTTGTTTAGTTCTGGTTTTTCTTCAGAAACAAATGGAATTCATTTGTTTCATTAAATGTCCATCTTCTTCCTGGAAGAAATGCTCAAGCTTAGCTGGGTAGTTTATTCTTGGCTACATCCAAGTTCTTGTGCCTTTCGGAATATCATATTCAGGCCCTTCATTCCTTTAATGTAGAAGAGCCAGATCTTGGCTGATCCTTATGTGGCACCTCGGTATTTAAATGGTTTTTTGCTGCTTGTAAAATTTTTTCCTTAATCTGATAGTTCTGAAATTTTGCCAAATATTCCTTGGGGTTTTATTTTAGGGTTTCTTTCAGAAGGTGTTCGATGAATTCTTTCAATGCCTATTTTACCTTCTGATTCTATTATATCTGGGCAGTTCTCTTTGATGATTTCTTGTAAAATAGTATCTAGGCTCTTTTTTTTTCATCATAGTTTTCGGAAAGTCCAATAATCCTCAGATTATCTCTCCTAGATCTATTTTCCAAGTCTGTCGTTTTTGCAAGTAGATAATTCATGGTTTTTTCCAGTTTGTCATTTTTTGTTTTTGCTTGACTGATTCTTGCTGTCTCAATGAATCATTAGTTTCTATTTGTTCAGTTCTAATTTTTAAAGAATTATTTTCTTCATTAGCTTTTTTACTTCTTTCTGTATATGTCCAATTGAGTTTTTAAATGTATTGTTTTGGTCTGTGGAATTTTTTTCCATTTCACTAATTTTTTTTTTAGTGAATTATTTTCTTTTTCCAATTCACAGATCCTACTTTCTTGTGAGTTCTTTGTCTTTTCCAATTCGCAAATCCTACTTTCTAGTGAATTCTTTTTTTTCCATTCACTAATTTTGTTTCCTGCACTTCCTGGGAATTTTAACTTTTTCAATTCGTGTTTCAGGGATAGTTGCTTCTCTTGTAAGTCTTCTCTTCCTTTCCCATTTATCTTCTAACTCTTTTGAGACTTTTAATGGTTCTTCTATGAGAGCATCATGTAAGGAGGACAGTCTGATGCATTTTTGTGTTTGAGGTCTCTTCAGGTTTGTGACCTGCTCTTTCTGCATAGAAGCTGTTGATCGTTCTTTTCATCTTTTTATTCATGTTTTTAAAGCTTTCGGGTATGTTCTCAGGCAAGGGGTTCCAACTTCCTCTGCAGAGCAGGGAGAGATGTAAACTGACTTCTGGCTATGGAGGTGTTCTGAGTGAGAGTTTTCCTTCCCCAACAGGAAGTGGATTCAGCACTGGCTGAGCTATTGAAGTGCCCAGTAGGGGCTGTGTGGGTTAGCGATTGCCCTCGGCTAGAGACTAAGGGGTGAAAGTGTCACTGCCCCAGGCCGGAGCCTCTTGTGGGACTGTGAGTATTAGCAGCTGACCGCAAACCACAGACTGCAGACCGCAGACCTCAGACCACAGACCACAGACCGCAGACCGCAGACTGCAGACCGCCCCGAGCTCTGCCCCAGTGTCTCTGCCTGATGCAAATCGGCCCTGGAAAAGCTCTATGGCCCCAAGCCAAGCTCCCCACTGCGCAGATTGGAGGCTAACCTGGGCTGTGTCCTCCTGCCGTGCAGGATCACAACTGCCCCAAGGAAAAGCCCCGTACTGCGGGTTGGGGCTGCAAGCTTGTGCTGAGATCTGTGCTTTCACTTTCGGTTTGAGGCTCTCCTCAGAACCTAATTTCTCTCCCAGTCTGCGTTGATCTCCCCCCTGGCCCCAGAACCAACCTTTTTTGGTGAGACTGCTGATTTTCTTCGGCCGGTGAGTTGTTCTACTTCTTATCTTTACGAATTGTAGCAGTCAAGACTGTTTTTGAGGCTTGATATAATATTGATAAAGAGGGTAAGAGAAGAGCTTAGAAAGTTGCGTGTGTCTTCTCCGCCATCTTGGCTCCGCCCCCGGAAAGATGTATTTGAAAAGTGTATTTGAATTCTATTGTGTAATGAAAAAGAGTGAACAGACAGATTTCAGGGAAAAAACTGGAAAGACTTGTATGAACTGAAACAAAGTAAAATGAACAGAATGAGGGAACCATTGCACATAATATTAACAACATTATGTGATAAACAACTATGGTTGATTCAGCTCTTCTGAATAGCACAATGATCCAAGACAAGTACAAAAAGTTCAAATTTCTTTCTATAACTAGAATAAAGAAATGATGGAATCTGAATGGAAATAACAATTTTTTTCACTTACTTTATTTTGTGATGTGTTTTTTTTTCCTTCTGTGTAATTTATACTCTTAAACACTTGCCAAAAACTTTGAGAAGTTATAAGAAAAAAAATTGAAAAAAAGTTTTAGAAAGAAATTTATTAGGTGTTTTGGTAAAAGAAAGTAAAAAGAAAGTGGCAGAGGAAGTTCCTCTTATTCAAGCCTTGAAAAGTTTACATTATATAGGATTTAGATAAGAATGTGCAGCTATCAACCATATCTTCATAATTAAGCAATTCTGACGAGGGGGGAAACTTTAAAAGCAAGGTATATTGGCATAGTTCTGAGTAGCTAAAAACATTTAAAATAATTGATATAATTTCAAGATGGAACTTGAATTTGATTTTCATTACTCTAAGGTCAGCTCTTTCATTACTATGCCACACTGCATTTCAAAGTTACAATCATTATATTATTACATCATAATTAGTATACCATCCAACCTGCCTAGATGATACAAGATGTTGGTTTAGTTATCCACAGTCTTTTAAATTACAAACACTTGATCTCCCTTTCCTGGGTCTAGAAAACAATACTAAATAGCTCATCATTGGAGATCTTGCTTGAGAGCCACGATACTGCTGGTTGTAGACAGAGCCCCAGGGGTTCACTCATGGCCACCAGCCCCAAGAGTTGAAACCTCTGGGCCTTGTTTTTCTTTTTCTCACACACAGATGCTTATTGTGAAAATTGTCTTTGGGACATGGTTAAAAAAAACAAACAAACAAACAAACAAACCTAGCAAGTGAAACATGAAATAAAAACCTGAAATCAACAGAAGAAACTTATACCATATCCCATGATTGTGATCACCATTTTCACAGATCCTAAGAGAAAACATAAAATAACTGGATACCTTTAACCATCTTTGGGGACAAACAAAATAAAAAAAATTAAAAATTAAAAATAAAACCTCAGGCAAGCGAGACAAATTACCATTTTGTTAAACTTTTAGGGAATATAATCCCATATAAAAGGTCAGATGTTATTGAATCATTTCATTCAGAAGATCTACAGTATGAAATTCCTACAGCATCATGAACATCAGTGAAATATCTAGAAATAACTCTTCTTATGATTCTGGAAATAGGAAAGAAATCAGAATGGAAAGAAATCACATGGTAGCTATCACAGTTAGTAGAGAGGAAGTGGAATATAGCACAAGCAAAACATTCATAAGATTTTACAAAGACTTGAGGAAAATAAATGAGATAAAAGAAAACACATAGAAAAAGTAACTGGTGGATTGGAAAACAAACAGAACCCTCCTTTTAATAAATCAAATATAGACAATGAATTATCTCAGTTTTACAAAGAAATTTAGACACTTAAGAGTGAAAAAAAAAGATATGGAAAGTAAATAATGGTCAGGAATTTAAAAGCTCCTCAGGAACAATTTAGTTTATATTATCAAAGTCATTACAGTGACAATTTAAATTATGATGCAGAAAAAAAATACTTGGTTTAGTACTATACCTTTATCCTTTAGTGTTGAGCAATATTTTAGTAATAAGACAGTTGATTGGAACATTGAATATGCAATTAATTGACAAGTGGAACTTAACAATTTTTAACAATCCAGTTCCTTTCTTTAGACCCAAATGACAGCAAAAGGAATCCTCTTTAGTTACTCATGGACCCTAACCCTAACCCTTCTGAGTTCAATTATTATTTAAATGTTCAAATATTTAATCTGTCTCCATTTCCACCACCAAATGTTTTCCATATTCAAGATGTTAAATTATGTGAAATGTGCAATGGACATAATATAAACAGTGGCAACACACATTAAGATTTCCAACATTTGATCAGACTAGTAGATATTCTGATTTTGATGGGAGGAACAGTAACATACAACCCTTTAGAAATGGCTGCAATGAACAAGATGAACAAGAAAGGAATGGTTTCTGTGAAACAGAAGAAGAATCTTGGGAAGACCCTTTTCTATTGAAGATGGAAAAAACAGTCCTTTTAACCAGCAATTCCAAGAGGAAAAACTAAGGGGGCTACTTGTTCTCTTAAGATGTCTGCCTGGTTCAGGGAAAACAATACTGTTCCATGTTCGGCTTGGTCAGAATCATGGTAATATCATCTTCAGCACTGATGATTATTTTTGGCATTGAAATGAGTATACCCATTCCTGAAACCAGAGCAGAGCAAAAAAAGCTATTGTGGGAAGATCTCCAGTTATAATAGAAAATACTGATATCCAATTTTGGAAAATGAAATCTTATGTGAAAATCCTAGACAAAGGATACTGAATGGAGTTTCATGACCCTGAAAAACAATGGAAATTTGATATGGAGGAATTAGCAAAGAGGAATAAACATGGGGTATCTCATGAAAAGATTGTGCAGATGTTGAATTATCATGAATATAAAATGTCCATCTCTATTGTAATGAATTTGGTGGAACCTCCATATAGAAGGTCTGAGAGGCTCCAAAGATAGAAGTAGAGAGGTTGTCTAGACTCATGGAATGACTTTGATGTTGCAAAATAAATAGTATTCAGTCTCCTTTCAATTAAAATGAGCTTGTGGCTTACCCTTAAAACATAAGCATTTAGATTTTCTGAAGGTTCAAGTCTAATATGCCTTCTTCTCAGCAGTGTGTGGCACATACATAAAAATTGACCATGTGTTAGGGCATAAAAACCTCACAATCAAATGAAAAAAGGAAGAAATAGTAAATGCTTCCTTTTCAGACCACAATGCAATAAAAATTATTTGCAATAAAGGACCAGGGAAACAGACTAAGAACCAATTGAAAATTAAATAATCTAATTCTAAAGAATGAGTAGGTGAAGCAACAAATCACAATAACAATCTATAATTTCATCCAAGAAAATGACAATAATGAGACAACATACCAAAACCTATGGGATGTAACCAAAGCAGTTCTTAGAGGAAATTTTATCTCTAAATAGCTACATAAATAAAATAGAGAAAGAGGAGATCAATAAATTAGGTATACATACAACAACAACAACAAAAAGCTAGAAAAAGAACAAATTAAAAACCATTAATTAAATACCAAATTAGAAATTCTGAAACTCAAAGGAGAGATTAATATGAAAGTAACTAAGAAAACTACTGAACTAATAAATAAAATTGAGAATGGGTTTTATGAAAAAAATTGAAAATATATATAAAAAGTTGGTTAATTTGATCAGAAAAAAAGGAAAGGAAAAAAATTGCCAACATCAAAAATGAAAGGGGTGAATTTACCATCAATGAAAAAGAAATTAAAGCAATAATTAGGAGCTATTTTGCCCAACTGCATAGCAGCAAGTCTGACAATCTAACTGAAATGGATGAATATTTGCTAGATATAAATTGCCTAGATTAACAGGAGAGGAAATAAATTTCTCAAATAGTCCCATTTTAGAAAAAGAAATTGAACACGCCATTAATGAACACCCTAAGAAAAAAATCTTCAGGGCCAGATGGATTCACAAATGACTTCTACCAAACATTTAAAGAACAATTAATTCCAATATTATGTACACTATTAGGGGAAAATAGGTAATAAAAGGATTACTGTCGAATTCTTTCTATGACACAAATATGGTATTGTTATCTTGATGCAAAAGTTTTAAATAAAATATTAGCAAAGAGATTACAACTTATCAGCAGGAAAATATACTAGGACCAAGTGGGATTTATACCAGGACGTCAGGGCTAGTTCAGTATCAGGAAAACTTTAACATCAACCATATCAATAATAAAGGCTTTTTTTTGCATCTATTGATATATTCATATGACTTCTATTATTGTTGTGGTCTAATATAGTAATAGCTTTCCTAAATATGGAACTAGACTTAGAGAAGGTTGTAAGTGTTTTTGGTCAAGTTGCTCTTGTACTATATCTAACAAGGCCTGAATTCTATAACTTGTTAAGGACCACTGTTCTATCCATTTTTCCATTGTGTATCAGTTTTCCATTGAATGGGAACAGGTGAGAGTGCAGGCAGGCTCCAACAGCAACCCTGTCTAAAAAGTCAAAGTACTCAATTGTAATCCTAACTGTTGCAAGATATCTCTTCCCTATAGATTGATGGGAATTTTTTTTTAATTACAAAAGGAGTAAAAACTTCTCTTTCACCTTCAAATATGCATCTCAAAGGAGTAACACTAACTTTAGCTGCTATTGATCCTCCTATGCTGAACATATATGCTGCCTTAATCTTTGGCCAGTGACTGGGCCAATTGTTACCTCTAATGACTATACAATCTGCACCTGTGTCTACTGACCCTTCCAATGATATTCCATTTACATATATAGTGAGTATAGGATAGTCAGCTATAACAGCTGCAGTCCAGAATATTTCTGGATTCTGTTATTGGGAGTCAAAATCTGGGCAAATATCACCAAATTGCCTGTTAAGAGTCTGTATCAGTAAACCTGATGCTATTACTTCTGGGTGATAAGTCACACATTATCTACTGCTATTAGTGACTGAGATATTAGATACACATTTCCCAGTTTCCCATAGAGTGTATGAATAAACACTGTTTTGTAAGCACTCTCAGGAGGTGAAATGGTCAAATCTACTGTGCCTGCAAGCAAAGGATCCATAGACTGGAGAGAAACAGATTTTACCTCTTCAGGTGATAGCTCACTAGTCCCAGCTGCAAACAACTCTACTCTCCCCAATTGTAATCCCTTTCTCCCATCAGATTGCTTCTCATCTTAGATGAGATCATGTCTGAGTACTGAACTTCTAAAGACTTTCTGGATGTAACACTGGCTGCCATCATGCCCCAAGTGTTTTTTGCTTGGGGTCTTAGAGCTGAGCCCCACTTCTAATTTCCCTGAGTCAGTCTATATTCCAATGCCCAATGGAAGCCTCTGTTGCATTTTGGACACATGGTTTGGGGTCTGTTGCCCCACTCTGTCTTCTATGCCAACATTGACTTTTCAAATGCTCTAGTTTACCACATTGAAAGCAATGACGAGTCTCTCTGAAAGTCCCTTGCCAAAAGGGATTGTGTCTTCCCATGTTCCAATCTTGAGAAATCTGCATCACAGCCTAAGTATAAAAAAAAGTATTTGTGTCCACTGTGGCACAGCATCTTATAATCTCTTCTAAAGAAGCATCCTTGTGTAGTTCAAGTATAATTCTTCTACAAACCTCATTAGCATTTTCTTTAGCAAGTTGTCTTAACATAATTTCTGTTGCTACATTTTCACCAATAAGTTTGTATGACAGCTGTCTGCAGACATTTCACAAACTCCAGGTTGCCTATTTCATTGGGCTTATATTATACAGAGTTCACTAAACTCAGAAAGCCACAACAAGTATTGTTCAGGTTCTAAACATTTCCTTGCTATAGATTTCCAATCATTAGTGGTTAAAATTTCAAAAGCCAACTTCTCTAATATCATCTTAACATAAGAAGTTTTAGACCCATAAAGAATGCAAGCTTTTTTCAGATCTTTGATAATTTCCAAATTAAATGGAGTGTATTTTCTTTTTTTTTTTTGACTTGAAGAATCAAACTCTTCAATTACATTTCTATTTTTAAATCAGATATATCCTGTCCTTCATTTTTAGCTTTAATTAGTGCCCTCTGCAATCATATCATATGGTGTGGACAAAGTTCCTGCATGGGTGGTGCTGACGGTGTCACTGTCCTTCCCCCTCCTCTTCTTCCCTCCACCCATGAAGAGGAAATTGAGTGGGGAGGGTCAGGAGATGGAGAATGTCTTAAGGGCACTTGCTCAGGTGTAACTGAGCTATGAAAGTGAGGAGCACCACACTCTTTAAGTTTATCTGTATGATACTTAAGAACCAACTCTCCATGCCTTTCAGCTGCTTTGTCAATACCATACCCCAACTCCTCTTTCTCCTCACACTTCTTTGTCTGGCTGTTCTCCTTTGAACTTTTCCTTTTTTTTGACTTGTGGGATTCTTTAAAGCCAGTTGTATTATATGGTATATAAGGAATGTTTTCTCAGGAATTGAATCAAGACCCATAGCTTCATAATATTCAATAAGTTGCTCTCCCACTAGTTTCCACATATCTGGCTCTAATTTTTCTTCCTTAGAGAACCAAGGAGACATGCACTCTAATATATTTGAGTACATTAATCTGCTTCCATGTTACCAACAAACCTTGCTTCTTTATTAACCTAATTATGTTTGCTACATGCTTCCCTTGGGGTGGAGGAGACTCTTTTCTTAGTATTTGCCCCATTTCAGCTAAAAAACAAAAGTGACTAGTTTATCCCTTACCAAAGTTTCCTGCTTGTTTATTTTTGTATTCACCCTATTTACAGGTCACAGGGACTTCTCCACTGAGCTTACAGTCACAAGCTGATTAACCCCAATTGCCTCAGGAAAAAAAAAAAGAAGAAAAGAAAATCCCAAGTAGGATCATGAAAAGTTGCATAAGACTGACAAATGACTGAACAACGTTTTAAAGTTTACCATCGCTATCTATTTCCAGTGAAAGAGATGATGAATTCTGCAGATTGAAGAATACTTTTTTTAACTTTCTTTTTTTGTGTGTATGTGTAGGTGAAATTTTGAATTTTCTTTTGCAACATGACAAATATGTTTTGCGTGATGGCAAATACATAACCTATAACAAATTGCTTGCTTTCTTAAGGAAGGATAAAGAGAGAAGGAGAGAATTTAAAACTCAAAATTTAAAAAAGAATGATACATTTTTACTGTAATTGGAAAGTAATGAAAAAATAATTATTTTTAAAAGTAAAGCACTAATTATAATGGACTTTATTCATTTTTGATTCTGACACAGACACAAAATCAAGCAACTGGCACAGTGGCATCAATAAGACAATTCTGCATTCAAATATGGTCTAAGACATTTACTAATTGTGTGATTTTGGGGAAGTCACTTAACCTATGTATAATTCCATAATCTCAAGAATTAAATGGAAATACTAATAGCACTTACCTCCCAGGACTGATATGAAGATTGAATAATAATAATATTTGCAAAGCATCCCAAGTGTTCTCTGCCTTTTGAAATAACTTTATTATTATTTGTACATGTCTTGTATTACCTTATTTTTATACATGCTGCATCCATCTAGTAGTAGGTAGATGATGTAGTAGCTAGATTGCTGGACTTGAGATCAGGAAGAACTGAGCTCAAATTCTACTTTAAATAATTACTAGCTATGTGACCCTGGGCAAGTTATTTAACATTTCTATGCCTCCATTTTTCTCATCTGTATAAGGGGCACATGATTCCCAGTGTTCTGATAAAAATTAAAATGAAATATTTAGAAAGCACTTTGCAAACCTTAATGTACTATATAAAATATCAATTATTATAATCAATGTAGGCAGGAAAAGCTTTGTTTTATAATGTTTTTACCCTAGCACTTTGCATGTTTTAGATACTTTTTAAATGTCTGTTGAACTAAATGACAACTGAAATATGATGAAAGCAAAGAACTCCCTCTTATTTTATTCACATATATAAAAGCAGTTCTTTCAAGGAATAAATACATCCAAAGCATGCCACTGTAGTCATTTCAACATAATTTTATTCTCTCTCTTTCTCTCTCTCTCTGTCAAAAAATAAAAAAATTAGATTCTACAGAAGAAAAAGAAAAAGGAACAAAATTGTATGGCAGATATCTATAGAGATTATCACTGATTTGAGTATCAAGCAGCAATGAAAGGGAGAAATGAGCCAGCTCTGTTGAAAAGAATAAAAACAAATATGGGATTTCACCAGTGTTACCTCCCACTATTAGAGTAGTCAAAATTCATCTTTTTGCAAATAAAACAAACAATATGCCCATTCTTTTTAATTGTAAATACTTTATGGATGATCAATAGGAATAACTAGACAGCTGATTATATGCAAATTATTTTAACATATTCAAAGATACAAGAATTGATCTCTATTGGGTCACAGAAGATTCTCTTGAGAATGCCAATCCAGAAATTAATGGAATCTGGATAATATCCTCTATATACAAACACTCTATTTACCTTCCTCTGTTATTAGTAACAAATGAAAAAGAATACCTTCATTTCTAGTTTCCCCCTTCTAATGAATAACAGAGGTTAAGCATGAATAAGAAAGACAATTAAAATAGACCTGTCATATGTTTGTTATCCCAATGTGTCATCCTGACTTCTTTCTCTGCTGTGATCTGTCACCTAGGATGGAAATTGAAATTTGTCATTGTTGACAGCTGATAACTAACATGGAAATTTTCATTATATATTCCCTCCTGAATGCAGAAAAGAAGAGTGCATATTAGACTAGAAATTGAGGCACCGGGGGGGGAGGGGGAAGGGATGGGGAGATATGGGAATGGAAGGGAGACTTAAACTCTATGTATCCCAAGAGCACAGTCATATTTTGGCAGGGCCAGCTGGCACTTCTAAAATTGAACAAAGTAAAATAGAACATGAACCTGTCTCTTTTTTTATCCCTTTCTATAGCATGCTGTTCTATTGCTGTTTTGATCTAGCTGTCCAAATGGAAGCCTGAAGCCAACCATCCATAAGCCTTTGGTGGAAATATGACAGAAAGTATATTAGTGATACAAAGGATGTTTTCTTTCATTTTTTAGGCTTTCTTTATTCAACATCAAAGTAATCCTGACTGTTTACATTACCCATATGCAGATTTATATTAAATAAAAAACCCATAAAAGAGATAATCAGTTCATTTCAATTCAATTCAATCAATATTTCTTAAATATCATATGCAAAGCATTTCATTAGGTTCCAGATAGAAAAAGAAACTTCCACTAGGAATTTAAATTCCTTTGGTGATGAAATATACAGAAATACAAGTATAAAAATAAATATAAAAGAATGCAAGGAGTAAAAGAGCACTAATAACCAGGTGGATGAAGAATTTTCTTTTTTTAAAAAAGCTTTTTATTTTCAAAATACATGCATAGATACTTTTCAACATTCACCCTTGAAAAATCTTGTGTTCCAAATTTGTTTTTCTCTCCTTGCTCCCACCCCCTCCCCTAGACAGCAAGTAATCCAATATATGTTAAACATGTGCAATTCTTTTGTACATATTTCCATAATTACCATGTTGCACAAGAAAAATCAGAGAAAAAAGGAAAAAAATGAGGAAGAAAAAAATGCAAGTAAATAACAAAATTAAAGTAAAAATCCTATGTTATGAGACACACTCAGTCCCTACAGTCCTCTCTCTGAGAACAGATGGTTCTCTCCATCTCTCTCAATCACCTTGATATTGAAAAGAGCTATATCCACTAGAATTGATCATCTTATAATCTTCTTGTTGTTGTGTACAATATTCTCTTGGTTTTACTCACTGCAATTAGCATCAGTCCATGTAAGTCTCTCCAGGCCTTTCTGAAATTATCCTGATGATCATTTCTTATAGAGAAAATAATATTCCATAATATTCATATATCAGAACTTATTCAGACACTCTCAACTGCTGAGCATCCACAAAGGGAATTTTCAAAGTAGATAATATTTGAGCTGAATCTCCAAGGAAGGTAAGTATTGTGAGACATAAAGATGAAAATGGAATTAAATATGTGGAAGTAGGAGAGATGACATATTGAGTTTGGGAAATATCTAGCAGTATAATACTGAATATAATAAAAGAAGAGTATGAAATAAGACTGGAAAGGTCAGTGGGAACTAGATCATTGAGATATATAAATCCCACCAAGGAGTATGTGTTTTGTCTTAAAGTCAATAAAGAGTAAACAACAGAAAAAAAGATTCTAACCATAGAAAGTTATCATGGTGACAAGAAAAATCAAATACACACTCAGAAGATGAAAACAAAATAAAAGCTCCTACATTGAAGAAAAATAAAAATGGTCTCAAGCTATAGAAGAGTTCAAAAGGGATTTTGAAAAAATCAAATAAAAGTGGCAGAGGTAAAATTGGGAAGAGAAATGAGTGTGATGAAAAAAGGAAATACAAACATCTAATGAGAATACCTTAAAAAGCAAAATTGGCCAACTGGAAAAAGAAGTACAAAAGCTCACTGAGGAAAAGAATTCCTTAAAAATTATAATTGAGAAAATGGAAACTAATGACTTTATGATAAATCAAGGCACAGTAAAACAAAATGAAAAGAATGAAAAATTGTGGGAGGAAGAGTGAAATATCTTGCTGGAAAAACAACTCACCTGGAAAATAGATCCAGGAAAGAGAATTTAAAAATTATTGGTTTAACCTGAAAGCTATGATGAAAAAAAAAAAGGAATCTGGATATCATCTTTCAAGAAATTATCAAGGAAAACCACCCTGACATTCTAGAACTAAAAAGCAAAATAGAAATTGAAAGAATTCACCAATCACCTCCTGAAAGAGATACCAAGATTAAAAACTCCTCAAAATATTATATCCAAATTCCAGAACTCCCAGGTCAAGGAGAAAATATTGCAATTATCCAGAAAGAAAACATTCAAATATAGTGGAGCCATAGTCACAACAAACAAGATTTAGCAGCTTCTACATTAAAGGATAAGAGAGTGTGCTATATTAGATCAGAGAGCAATGGAGTTAGGATTACAACCAAGAATCACCTTCCTGGAAAACCTAAATATAATTCTTCAAAGGAAAAGGTGGATATTCAATGAAATAAAGGATTTTCAATAATTTGTAATGAAAACAGCATAGCTGAATAAAAAATCTGATTTTCAAATACATAAAAAGGTAATAAGAAAAGTGACATTATAATGGACTTAATAAAGTTTATCTGTTTACATATCTACTTGGGAGAATTCTCATTAGAACTTTCTCATTATTATAGTAGTTAGGAGGTCACAAGTATGAGTTGATTATGAAGGAATAATATGTAAAAGAAATAAAATTAAAAGGTAGTAGGGAGATGTACTGGGCAAAAGAGAAAGGGGAAGGTAGAATGGTGTAAATTATCTACCATAAAAGAGGAAAGAAAAAGCTTTTTCAGTGGAGAGGAGGAGAGAGAAAGAAGAGGGAATGAGGTAAGTTTGTTCTCAACAAAATTGGTTCAAAGAGGAAATAATATGCACACTCAACATAGTATAGAAATCTATCTTATCCTGTAGGAAATTAGGAAAGGAAGGGGATAAGAGAAGGGAAGAAGGTGATAGAAGAGAGGGAATATTGGGGGAAGGCTGATCAAAATTAAAATGTTTTTGAGGAAGGACAGGATGAAAGGAAACAAAGAATAGAATAAATGGGGGAAATAGCAATAATAATTATGAAAATAATTTTAAAGGAAGTTTTTCTGATGAAGTTTCTCAAATGTATAGGGAATTGGTTCAAATTTATATTTAAAATAAGAGCATTTCCCAATTGATCAATGATCAACAGATATGATCTATTTCCAAAGGGTCATAAAATAATGCATATTTTTAACCTAACAATGTTACTACTAGTCATGAATGCCAAAAGAGATTTTCAAAAATAACCTATATCTATAGAAATATTTATATCAGCTCTTTTCTCTGAGTAAAGAAATTGGGGAAATGGCTGAATAAGTTGAAGTATGAGATTTTAAAGGAATATTATTGTTTTATATGAAGTGATATTCAGGATGCTAAAAAAACAATAACAACAACAATAACCTGAAAGTCCTCCAAGAACTCAAGTAAAGTGAAATATACTGTGTACATAGGAATAGCAAAATTGTGGGATGATCAGCTGTGAATTACTTTGCTACCCTCAGCAATATAATGATCTAAAAACTACTCAAAAGAACTAATAATGAAAAATGCTATCCAGACCTCAGAGAAAGAAATGATTGTGTTTGAATACAGAATGAAACATACATTTTCTACTTTCTTTTTTTCTTGAGGTTTTGTTTTTTTTTTGTTTGTTTGTTTTTTGAAGGGAGGAGAGGGAGAAATCTATGTTTTGTTTTGTTTTTGTTTTTTACAGCATGGAAATTTACATTATGGAAATGTTTTACATAACTTCACATGGGTCTTCTCATTTGGGGGGGGGGAAGAAGGAAGAGAATCTAGAAATCAAAATTTTAAAAACAAATGTAAAAATGTGTTTTGTTTAAACTGGAGATGTGGGATAAATAAAAATATTTAAAATGCTCCCAAAAGGAGAGAGTAGATATAAAATACTAAGAATGATTTTGTCTAACATTAAAAAACTACTACTGATAATATGGAAATATATTTTGCATGATATTGTATGTATAATAATCAAATTGCTTGCCTTTTGAATGGGTGAAGGGGAAAGGGAAAGAGAATGCATAATTAATTTTAAATAAATATTTTAATGTAATTGGGAAAAATGTTTAATTTTAAGAAATTACCACTTTGAAGAAAGTGAAGAAAGAAATTACCACTTAGCCTAATATCCTGGGACACTAAAACCACTCCCTTTTCTTTAAAAGAGTTTCCTTACAAATTTTGATCCATGCATTCAGTCATTCTGGACCCAGATTTGGGAGGATTTGACCTTTAATTAGATGAGCACTAGACTCCTCGTATTTTTCTGTTCTTCACCTACTTAAACCACAACTGTACTGCTTGTTGATCAAATTATTTAAGGTCTATATTTGACCTCACATCTAGAGTAGCAAGGTATTCAACTGAATGTAGCTCAAGTATGAGTCACAGATTTATTTCCTATACACAAAGACTAATGGATGAGTACTTAAAGCATGTTTTGATTAAAGAACTTAAAACAATTCAATAACAAATTTTAACTAGGAAAAAAAGAACAAAAGAAAGAAAAGAAGAGAGGGAGAGAGGGAGGGAGGAAGGAAGGCAGAATAGAAGGAAGGAAAGAAAGAAGGGAAGGAAGGAAGGAAAGAAGGAAGGAAGGAAGGAAGGAAGGAAGGAAGGAAGGAAGGAAGGAAGGAGGGAAGGAGGGAGGGAGGGAAAGAGGGAGGAAGGAAGGAAGGAAGGAGAGAAGGAAGGAAGGAGGGAAGGGAGGGAGGGAGGGAGGGAAGGAAGGAAGGAAGGAAGGAAGGGAGGAAGGAGGGAAGGAAGGAAGGAAAGAGGGAAGGAAGGGAGGAAGGAGGGAAGGAAGGAAGGAAAGAGGGAAGGAAGGGAGGAAGGAGGGAAGGAAGGAAGGAAGGAGGGAAGGAAGGAAGGAAAGAGGGAAGGAAGGGAGGGAAGGAGGGAGGAAGGAGGAAGGAGGGAAGGGAGGAGGAAGGAAGGAGGGAGGGAGGGAGGGAAGGAAGGAAGGAAGGAAGGAATGAAGGAAGGAAGGAAGGAGGGAAGGAGGGAAGGAGGGAAGGAGGGAGGAAGGAGAGAAGGAGGAAAGGAGGGAGGAAGGGAGGGAGGGAGGGAGGGAAGGAAGGAAGGAAGGAGGGAGGAGGTAGGGAAGGAAGGGGGGAAGGAGAGAAGGAGGGAAGGGAGGGAGGGGGGAAGGAGGGAAGAAAGGGAGGGAGGGAGGGAGGGAAGGAGGAAAGGAAGGGAGGGAGGGAGAGGGAAGGAAGGAAGGGAGGAAGGAAGGAGGGAAGGAAGGAAGGAGGAAGGAAGGAAGGAGGGAAGGAAGGAAGGGAAGGAGGGAGGAGGAAGGAAAGAGGAAGGAGGGAGGGAGGGAAGGGAAGGAGGAAGGAAGGAAAGAAGGAAGGAAGGAAGGAAGGAAGGAAGGAAGGAAGGAAGGAAGGAAGGAGGGAAGGAGGGAGGGAGGGAAAGAGGGAGGAAGGAAGGAAGGAAGGAGAGAAGGAAGGAAGGAGGGAAGGGAGGGAGGGAGGGAGGGAAGGAAGGAAGGAAGGAAGGAAGGGAGGAAGGAGGGAAGGAAGGAAGGAAAGAGGGAAGGAAGGGAGGAAGGAGGGAAGGAAGGAAGGAAAGAGGGAAGGAAGGGAGGAAGGAGGGAAGGAAGGAAGGAAGGAGGGAAGGAAGGAAGGAAAGAGGGAAGGAAGGGAGGGAAGGGAGGGAAGGAAGGAGAGAGAGCAAGAAGGAGGGAGAAAGTTTTGCAAGTGACCAGCTCTAAGGTCAAGGCATCCAGAGCTATGTGCAGTCATCCTTATATATCTTGCCACAGAATCCAGTTGGCTGGGGGATGGGAGAGCAGGGGAGAAGTGAGATACATGATTTTGCATAGTCCTCCCTCACTTAAATCCAATTCACTTGCATGTCATGGCATCATCTCCCTGGTGTCATGAGCCTTTTTGAGAACAAAGGGCAAAAACCCTACAGTACCTATATATCTACAATGATGAAATCACAAAAGTGAATTGATCATAATAATAATATTCCACAATTCTATCATATTTTATGATTTACAAAGTGCTTCCCTCTCAACAATCCCATAGGATTATAGATGCAAAATTGGAAAGAACCTCAGGGATCATTCACTTCATCCTCCTCATTTTATACACAAAGAAGTTGAAGTTCAAACAGGATAAGTGATTTGTTGAAGGTTACATAAGCATCAAAGAATTTGAACTTTAATCCTAGTTCACCATCCCAGGTTGGTGATATAAATATTACTGTCTCCATTTTGCAACTGCTCAATCTTCTAATCCAAATAAGTAAATGACTTAAAGTCACAAAAAAGCTTATTAAAAGAACTAGAATTAATTCTTCTAATTTAGATCCAGTATTTTATGTCCTTCCCTTCCCTTCCACAATATTTCATCTCTCCTACCTCTGTTACTTTAAATAGGTGCCTCTTAAAAATTCTTATTTCTCTTTTCAAGGTTCAATTCAATGTCACCTCCTTCATGAGACTTTTCCTACTTCCTCTAGCTATTAATACCCTGTGTACCTAATATCTCTTTCTCTTTCTCCCTCTCTCTCTGTGTCCATCTCTAACTCTGTCTATCTTTCCTTCTCCTCTCCCTTCCCTCCCCTCCCATCTATCTGTTTGTGTGTGTGTGTAATTATAATATATAGATGTATATGTATATATGTGCATACATATACAAGTATATATTTGTGAATATATGTGTGTATACATGTATTCATGAATGTATGTATATATGTATATATAATATTGATTTATTTGTGAATATGGTTGTATTTTATAAATAGAGTATAAATGCTTTGAATAAAAGAATTAGTACACTTTTACATTTTTATATTCAACACATCATGGTCTCCAGTTTATAGTAGATATTTGATAAACATATGTTGATTAATTGATAGACACAGAGGAGTTGAGGTCAAGAAACCTAAAATATATTGAGTAGTTGCTAAACTCTGAAACCCTGTGAATCTATTTATACAAAGCAGTGGTATATATTGAATTAATTTGGTGAAACAAAGATTCCTAGAGAACCTTAGCCCACATAGCTCCATTGTCAGCTTTAGAAGGCAGAAATAATGGCATGATCCTCTTTAATCTCCTGAGTGAATGTGGACACAGTTTCCCTGCTATAAGCCTGATAGGAAAAGACAGGCTGTTCCCTCAGTACCACTTCATAATAGTTAGAGAGCACCAGTTCCTGCTAAACTTATTTAGCAATTGGCAGAGCTGTGAATCCAAATTATCTCATGCATGTTTCAAACCATTCAAATTGTCATTGTAGGATTTTGCCTATTAGCAAAATAACATCCCCTGAATACTGATGATGCAAAGCAGCATTATTGTTTGATGATGGGTAAGCAAGGACAAGTTGAACAGAGACCAGTGGAATAATACTCCCTTTATGGGAAACCTAGGAGTTGAGATAGTTGCTTCTTTACATAAGAAGCAGCAGCATTCTAGATTTTCCTTTTTCTTGGTAGAAAATAAATAGGCATTGAATATCAAGTATGCTTCAATTTATATGGAAAGAATACTGGATCTAAATAAAAAGATTTAATTATAGTTCTTTTGACAATTAATTTTTTGTGAATGGATTAAATCCTTTACTTGGAGTAGAAGTCTGGAGTAGAAACAGTTGGAATAAAAGATAGGTGGATGGATGAATAAATGAAGGAATATATAAATGATGAATGTATATATATATATATATATATATATATATATATATATACACATACACATGCACACACAAACATATGTGTGTATATACCAAGGATTTAGTAATAAAAATACAAAGAAATAGTTTGATTCTAAGTATGAACTAGGGTCATCAAAACTGGACCAATCCAATTTTCTAACAATGCAATGTGAATCTATCTGAATTTAACAGTGGTATTGAAATGTTATAAGTATTCCCCCATGATGTTGTATATTCTAGTTGCAACTTACCCATTCACAAAATTGCTCTAAAATTTTCATTTAATAGCATGGTTTGGACTTGATTCACTGGCAGCTTCTAATGGTTTCCCAATATACTGTCTCTCCTTTTAATCTTATTTACCTAACAGTCTAACTTTTCCTATGGGAAAAGATTTGTAGGGGGGTTTTCTTTTAATTCTAATCCTACTGCTTAAAGAAAGCATCTGAATCTTATTTCAGTTACTTTAAAGGACTTTGTTAGAAAAGAAAAACTTAACAAAAACCAAAAGTTATCTTAGGATAATTCTCCAAAATGAACTTTTCAACTCTAAGAATCAAAATAAATCACAGAATCTCAACATTAGAAGAAACTACAAAGACCATTCTAGTCTGATCATTTAGCTTTAGAAAATGTTACTGCAATATACTATCAAATGGAAGTCTAATCTTTGCTTGAAGATCACTAGTAAAGAGGAAATAATGACTGATCAAATTTATTCCATTTTGCAATAGCCTGAATTAGTGGAGAACACAATGGTTTCTAGACCTGTCTAACAAAACAAATGCATTTCCTGTTCCAGAAGACAGTCTTCAAAATACATGAAACACTAGAATATTGTATACTTCAGAACACAACTCTTCTTTTTATGTCAAACATCTATTTTTCCATTTGTTCTTCATAAGGCAATGTCTCAGAGCATTCCAACTTCCTGGATTCCTTCTTGTAAGTACTTTCTAGCTCAATGATGTCCTTCTAAAAATGTGGTCCCAGCAGTTGAAATCGATATTTCAGGTATGGTCTGAATAATTGAATTATTACAAACTTAATTTCTGAAAACTATATGGTTTCCAATATAATCTAAAATTGCAACAGCTTAAATAACCATAATATCACAGTTGATGTACATTAAACTATCAGGCTATTAATCCACTAAATCTTTTATTCCCATGAATTTCTAGCTAGTTAACTTTCTCTTGCCACCCAATTGAACTTGTGGAGTTAACATTTTACATTTAAAAAAAGTTACATTTATATTAAATGACATCTTTTTAGATGTGCCTCAATATTTTAGCCATCAAGGAATTTTTTTTTTAACAATAAAGCTACTTTCTCATGCCACCCATCTCTCAGCGAAGAAGGGATAGATTTATGGGTGTAGAGTAAAACTTTTTTTAGACGTGATCAATATGGCAATTTGTTTTGCTTGCTTACATTTTTTTTTTTGTTACATGGAGTTGTTTTTCTTTTTTGTGGTCTTTTTTTTTTTGTTTATTTTTTTTCCAGTGGGGAGGTAGAAGGGAGAAGAAAGTATTTATTTTTATTTTATTTTTAAGATTTATTCACATTGTTTATGAATCATGTTGGGGGAGAAAATACAGAGCAAAAGGGAAAAACCATGAAAGAGAGTTAACAAAGAAATAGAAAAAAGAAGTGAACATAGCATGTGTTGATTTACATTCAGTCTCTATAGTTCTTTTTCTCGATACAGATGGTATTTTCTGTCCAGTCAATTAGGATTGCTTTCAATCACTGACTCACTGAGAAGAAACAAGTCTTTCATAGTTGATCAACACACATTCTTGCTGTTATTGTGTACAATGTTTTCCTTGTTCTGCTTGTTTCACTCAGCATCAATTCATGTAAATCTTTGCAGACTTTCTAAAATTAGCTTGTTCATCATTTTTATAGAATAATAACATTCCATTGTCTTCATGTACTGTAGTACATGAAGTATTATCCAGCCATTCCCCAAATGATGGACATCCATTCATTTTCCAATTCTTTGCTACCACAAAAAGAACTGCTACAAACATTTTTGCACGTGTGTTCTTTTCCCTCTTTTATAATTTCCTTAGGATACAAAGTAATAGCACTGATGGACCAAGGGGTATGCACAATTTTATGGACCTTTGGGCATAGTTCCAGATTGTTTTACAGAATGGTTAGATCATTTCACAACTCCACCAGCAATGGATTAGTGACCCAGCTTTCCCATATCCCCTCAAACACTTATCATTATCTTTTCCTGTCATCTTAGCCAGTAGAGTGGTATGAGGTATTATTTTAAAATTATTTTAATTTGCATTTCTGTAATAAATAGTTATTTAGAGCATTTTTCATGTGACTATAGATGGTTTGATTTCATTATATGAAAACTTTACATATCTTTGATCATTTATGAAGAGGAATGACTTGCAGTCCTAGAAATTTGACACAGTTCTTTATATATTTTAGAAATCAGACCTTTATCAGATGCACTGTAAAAAAAATTTTCCACCTTTGAACTTCAATGTTTATCTTGTTTCTGTTAATTTTGTTTGTGCACAACCTGTAATCAGTTGTCCATTTTGTCTTTCATAATGTTCTCTAGTTCTTCTTTGTCATAAATTCCTCCATTCTCCAAAAATCTCTATGCAAATTATCACTTGCTCTCTTAACTGGTTCATGATATCATCTTTATGTTCAAATCATGTACCCATTTTGATCTTATTTTGCTATGAGATAAGAAACCTAGGTCTATGCCAAGTTTCTGACATTATTTTACTGTTTTCTCAGCAGTTTTTGTCAAATAGTGAATTCTTATACCAGAAGATGTAGTTTGGGAGTTTATCAAATACTAGACTACTACTATAGACCGTGATTATTGTGTCATATGAATGTAATCTACTCCAATGACCCACCACCCTATTTCTTAACCAGTATGAAATGCTTTTGATGACTGATGCTTTATAATATATAATATAATATAAAAATATGTAATTTTTAGGTTTCGCATTAAAAACCACCATCCTTTTTTTTTTCCATTAATGCTCTTGATATTCTTCACCTTTTGTTTTTTTTCCGAACAAATTTTCATATCATTTTTTCTTAGGCCTATAAAATGATTTTTTTTGGCATTTTTATTGATATGGCACTGAACAAGTAAATAAGAATTGTCATATTTATTATATTAGTTTGACCTACCCATGAGCAACTGATATTTTTCCAATTGGTTAGATCTAACTTTATCTGTGTGAACAGTATTTGGTAATTGTGTTTATATAGTTCTTTGGCAGCTAGACCCCCCCAACAAATTTATTTTATATATAGTTATTTTAATAAGAATTTCTCTATCTCTTGCTGCTGCACTTTGTCAGTAGTATATAGAAATGCTGATAATTTGTGTACATTTATTTTATATCCTGCAACTTTGCTAAAGTTAATTGTCTCCAGTAGGTTTTGAATGACTTTCTAGGATTCTCTAAGTATATTATTATATCAAATGCAACAAGTGATAGTTTTTTTTCCTCATTGCCTAGTCTAAATCCTTTAATCTCTTTTTCTTACAAGTAAAACTAACATTTCTAATATAATACTCAATAATGGCAGTGATAATGGGCATCCTTGTTTCACCCCTGATCTTACTGGGATTTCTTCCAGCTTTTTTCCATTACAAATGATGTTTGCTGTTGGGTTTAGATAGATACTGCTTATCATTTTAAGGAAAGCTCCCTTTATCCCTATGCTTTCTGGTGTTTTTAATAGGAATGGATGCTATATTTTGTCATGATTTTTCTGCATCTATTGAAATTATCACATGATTTTTATTGCTTTGGTTATTAATATGGTCAATTATTGTAATAGTTTTCCTAATATTAAACCAGCTCTGCATTCCAAGTTCATCATACTGTATTATCCTGCTAATAAATTGCTGTAATCTCTTTGCATATATTTCATTTATAATTTTTGTGTCAATATTCATTAGAGAGTTTGGTGTGCAATATTCTTTCTCTGTTTTGGCTTTTCCTGGTATAGGTATGAATATTATATTTGTGTCATAGAAAGAATTTGACAGGACTCCTTCTTTTCCTATTTTTTCAGATAGTTTATGTAGTTTTTGAAATAACTGTTCTTTAAATATGTGTTAGAATTCACTTGTAAATCCATCTGGCCTTGGAGACTTTTTCTTACAGAGTACATTTATGTCATGTTCAATTCCTTTTTCTCAAATGGGACTATTTAAGTAATTTATTTTGTCTTCTTTTAATCTGGGCAATTTATACTTTAGTAAATATTCATCCATTTCAGGTAGATTGTCAGAATGGCTGCCATACCATTGGGCAAAAATAGCTCCTAATTATTGCTTTAATTTCTTTGTCATTGGTGGTAAGTTCATCCTTTTCATTTTTGATATGGGTAATTTTTTTCTTTCCTTTTTCTAATGAAATTATCCAAAGGTTTATCTATTTTGTTAATTTTTTTGTAAACCAACTCTTAGTTTATTTATTAGTTCAATAGTTTTCTTAACTTCAATTTTGTACTTTGGCTTTTAGAATTTCTAATTTGGTATTTAATTGGAGGTTTTTAATTTGTTCTTTTTCTAGCCTTTTTTTTTTGTTTCATGCATACTTAATTCATTGATCTCCGCTTTCTCTATTTTATTTATGCAGCTATTTACAGCTATAAATTTTCCCCTAAAACATGCTTTGGCTGTATCCCATAGGTTTTGGTATGTTGTCTCATTATTGTTATTCTCTTAGGTAAAATTATGGTTGGTTTCTGTGATTTGCTTCTTGACTCACTCATTCTTTAGAATTAGATTATTTAATTTCCAGTTGGTTTTTAGTCTATCTTTCCCTGCCCCTTTATTGAATATAATTTTATTGCATTGTAGTCTGAAAAGAAAGCATTTGCAATTTCTGCCTTTCTGCATTTGATTGTGAGGTTTTAATACCCTAATACATGGTCAATTTTTGTGTACATGCCATGTACTGCCAAAAAAAGATATATGCCTTTCTGCCCAAATTCAGTTGTCTCCAGTGGTCTATTATATTTAGGTTTTCTAGGATTCTATTATCTTCCCTGTTTTTTTTTTCTTTATTTTGTGGTTAGATTTGTCTGATTCTGAGAGGGTCTCCCATTTAGACTTAAAATCTTCTCTAGTAATTTGGTTATTCTACCACTTGATACAGACACATTTAGTATCATTACTACTTCATTGTTTATGGTACTCTTTGTCAAGATGTACTTTCCTTCCTTATCTCTTTTAATAAGATCTATTTTTATTTTTGCATCTTCTGAGATCTGAATTGCTACTATCCTTGCTTTTTTTACTTTAACTAAAGCATAATAAATTCTGTTCCAGCCTTTTACCTTTACGCAATATGTGTCTCTCTGAATCAAATGTGTTTCTTGTAAACAACATATTTGTAGGATTCTGTTTTTTTAATCAAGTCTTGCTATTTGCTTCCTTTTTATGAGAGAGTTCATCCCATTCACATTTGAAGTTATGATTACCAGCTCTATATTTCCTTCCATCCTATTTTCTCCCTGGATATATTTTTATTCTCTCTCTTCACCCTGTCCTTAGTAGTGTTTTGTTTTGTTTTGTTTTTTTATTCATCCCACACACTACCTTATCTCTTATCACCACTCCCCTTCTCTTAGAAGTGTTTTTTTTTTTTTAACAAACCCTATCCACTACCTTATCTGCTATCACCCCTTCCTCCTTTATCTTACCTTTTCTCCTAGTATTTCTGCTTTACCTTCTATCCTGTCCCTCCTTCTTATTTTTCCTCCTGCTTCTTCATAGAGTTAGATAAATTTCTATACCTAATCGAATGATTAAGTCATTCCCTCTTTGAGCTAAAATTGATGATGATATCAAGCTTCAAACAATGCTCATCCCCCTCCCCTTCCTTTGATTGTGATTCCTTTTGCTCTTCTTCATGTGATTTAATTTTCCATTAAACTTCCCCTTCCTCTTTATTCAGTAGAGATCTTCCCCAACAATGTCTTTTTCTTTGTTATCATCACATCAGAAACCATTGATGACCACACCGTAGATCCATGTTATCGCCCTCCCTCCCCCCTTTCTGCTCCAGTAACAGATACAGCTCTCAAGAGTTACAGATATCATTTTCCCATCTAGGGAAAGAGTTTAACTTTTAAATAATATATATTTTCCCCCAGTTTACCTTTCTATGTTTCTCTTGAGTCCTGTGTTTAAAGATTAAATTTTCTTTTTAGTTCTCTTTTTTTTTTTAATAGAAATGATTGAAAGTCTACTATTTCATTAAAGCTCCATTGCCTTCCCTGAAAGATGATGCTGATTCTAGTTGAATAGCTATTTCTTGGTTGTAATCATAGGTTCTTTGTCTTCTGGAATATGGTATTCCAGGCCCTCCAAACCTTTATGGTATAAACTGCCAGACTGTGTAACCCTAACTGACACTCCTTGATATTTGAATTGTTTGTGTCTGGCAACTTGCAGTATTTTTTCCTTGAGATTGTAGTTCTGGAGTTTAACAACAATGTTCCTTGGAGTTTTCCTTGTAGGAATCTTTCCAAAGGTGATTGATGGATTTTTTCAATGAGTATTTCCTCCTCTGTTTCTTGAATATTGGGGCACTTTTCCTTAATGACCTCTTAAAGAATGCTATCCAGGCTCTTTTTTTTGGTCATGGCTTTCAGGTAGGCCAATAATATTTGAATTTTTTTCTTCTGGATCAATTTTCCAGGTTTATTTTGCCAATGATGCATTTCACTTTTTCTTCCATTTTTTCACTCTTTTTAGCTTGTTTGAGTTATTCTTGCTGTCTCAGAGTCATTATCTTCCAATTGCCCCATTCCAGTATTTAAAACTGGATTTTGTTCAATTAGCTTTTTATCTCTTTTCCCATTTGGTTATTTTACTGCTCAAGTTCCTGGCTTTACTCTAGCATCCAGGACTCAATCCTGGAAGTCCTTTGGCTCTACCCCTGAAGTCCTTGGCTCCAACCAAGAAGTCCTGGATGTTTTTATCGAAAAGACAAAAATACTCAAGATCATTTGGAATTCTGATTCTGTAAAGTAGTTTAGCTTATCTTTCCTGACTTTAATCTTCTTCAAATTTAATGTGCTCATCACCTGTATATTTTTCAAAGTCTTTGATAATTATGTTAAATATATTTATTCTACATTCTATATTTTTACACATAGAACCAAGTATAAATCTACAGATTATTCCATTGATGACTTCTTAAATTCAATTTTGTTCATTTCAACAAATATTTATTAAACATCTATAGTATACTAGGTTAGTGTTAGATACTTCAGAAATAAGAATAAAAAATACCTTAATACTTGCCTTCAAATAATTTACAATCTAATAAATCTGATATTAACAAATACAGATATAAGTCTGATGTAAGGTACAGAGCAATAAAGACAAAGAAAGGAACAAAGAAAAGTAGTCTAGGAAAATGAATAAAGGTGATAATTCTTTCAATGAGAGTGCTCAAAGAAGAAGTGGTATCTGAGCTGGATCTCACAAAATGTCTTAGGTAAAGGATGTCACAGAAAGAAAAAAATTTCATTCTTCCTTGATCTTATCTGCCTCCCTTGTCTCTATGTCTTTTTGAATGTCTTTTCTCATACAGAGGATAATTGAAATATTTTCAAGGCACAGCTTAGGTACTTTGCCCTACTCAACTTCCCCTCAGTCAACTTGGACTCATATCTAAAAGTGAGTACTCTTTCTTGAACCTCTCATACCTCTTCAACCTTTTCTATGAACTAATCATATTCTCAATTGTATTATATTTATTTATTTACAATTATCTTCCTTACTATTAGATTGTAATCTTCTTGAGGGAAGAAACTTTGTCATTTTGTATATGTATTTAGCTACTGCCTCCCACTATGCTCAAATATAGTATGTAATTAGTGAACATTGTTGAGTTGAATAATAATATACTAAATGTTTCAGAATAAAAGAATGAACCATCTTTCAATAAAACAAAGTATGCACAATACATTAAAATTTAATTCACATTATTATCATTTTCTCCATCAGTTAAGTAAATCTAAATAATTAAAACTTAAAAATCAAGTCCTGATGTATAGTGTTTGCCACTTTCTGAGATATAAATTCTCACACAGAAATTTTACAATAGGCTCTCTGGAAGATCTGGTAAGAACTAATGCCAACAAAATCCTAAATCATATAATGTGTTCAAACTCTATTACAGAGAAGGTATGTGACACAGTGAAATGAAATCTGCTCTTAGAGGCAATCTCTAAAATCTCTGTTCTGTCCAGTCATGCCTTTTAAAAATACTAGCTTATAACCCTGAACAAGTCACTTAACCTCTTAGTATCCTTAGTTACTCTCTTAGACTATAAATTACAAAAAATTACTAATCTACATCAGTGAAGGATAATAAAACACTGGGGGTTCCCTTACAGAGATAAAACCACAGATCCAGTTTTCAGTTCTCCAAAACAAAATAAAGCAACAACAAAACCTTCCAGATCTAACACCCTAGGTTTTAATTGTTCTGAATTAAAATGTGCGTTCTATTCTAGAATGACTTCCAGATTTCTCCTTATGCATGGATATATTCTAATAGGTATGACAAATGTCTTCATTTCTAGCAAAGATATGAAGAGTAAGTAAAAGAAAAATTACAATTAGAATTCTTGATCTATTGGAAGGTAAACATAACTTATAGAGAAATTATTTTATAGACTAAATGACTTTTTAAGAACCATCATTTACTTGGAAATTAAATATCTATGCCTTAAAAACTTTTATGTTAAATCCAATTGTGATTTACTATAATAGCATCAATAGAAATGTGATTATCTCTCATATCTGAACACTTTCAGAAACCTCTCCCAAGCTAAAGTGCAGGTATGTATGGGGTTAAGTACCTTAACTATCCAGGGAATGAGTAATAATGGATATTTAGGACAAAAATTATTAACTATATGGATTTATGTTATTGTCCAGACATTACAAGTCAATGACTAATGATATTACCATATTAAGTGAACTATCAGTCAAGAAATTGATCAATTCAATACCTGCCATCATGGGTATAAATATCAGCCACAAATATCATTGTATTGCAGGATAAGTAAGAAAAGAGGGACTTCTCTCCATTGCATATCTGTTTACTTTGAAATAATAGTCCAAAAAATCAGAGAATTTTCTTGCTAGAGAGATATGAGAAACTATTTAATTCAGTCATTTAACAATGATGAAACAGCCTCAAAAAGGTTGGATGACTTGCCCAAGGTCACATAGTTAATCCCAGAGTATGAAAAATTCTAATGAGACTATAATATAACCTTAGTGAATCTGTCATCTCATAAAATCTTCACCTGGTTGATAGATAGACACAGAGATACTGAAATTCAGAGATAGATAAGCAGGCAGATAGGGAGATATGTACTGATATATGAGTTCTATGGATTTCCATAGTAACATAGACTGGTGGGTCATAGAATTATACATTTAGAGCAGAATGATCCTTTATTTTAAAGATGAGGAAACTGACGTCAAAACACAAATTGAATTGTATAAATTCACTTACAGAATACCTCGCAGAGTTGAGATTTGAATTCAGATCCAGGGTCTTCAAATTCTCCTCCAAGTTTCTATTATGTAGAATATCCAGAGCTTAATGAATGCCTCTCTCTCCAACAGAAAATTTGAGCCAAAGATATTTGAAACTAATTAATTTGAACCTAAGATACTTTACATCAGTGGTGAGACTTTGTTTTTCAGGCAAGGCTGAATGGAAAGGGGATAGAGAGAGTTAATAAATTCACCTGTTTTATTTACCTATCTTTGAGAAAGAAGGAAGGGAGAAAAGGCAAACCTTCCTATTAATAGGTTTTTATTAAGTATTTACAGTGTGCTAGATGCTAGAAATACCAAAACAAGAAATGAAACAATCTTTACTTTCAATAAATGCACATTCTGATAGCAGAAGTCAGATACCAAATGAAGATTTGTCCATTTTTAGGGTTACCTTTCAACTCTGAAATCACTTCAAGCCTAGCCTTAGGACAAAAAACTCCTTCTTGCTAGTATTGCTTGTTGGTTTGCTTTTATTTTGGATTTGAGGGTTTTATTTTGATTTTTATTGGAGGGAAGAGACAGTAACCAGAGTCAACTAATGAATTTATTTTTCCCAAAAGAAGAAAGTAAGAAGGAATATCTCCATTTTTATCCTCAGTCTTCATTCCTTTCTCTACATTTATTTAATAATTCTGTCATGGAATGACAAAGAAAAGTCTCTGTGTGATAAACATACGGAGAAATAAAATGCTTTAAAAATGCCTTTAGTTATCTCTTTCTCCAAACTGTAGCACAACTCCAAATTCTATAGATGTGATTTTATAAGCATATGCTACAAATTATTAACCTGGGCCAGAAATATAAATTAAGAGTAAGTTCAAGGTCAGTATTTAGCCCTAAAGGGCATTCAATCTTTCTTTAAATAGACTGAATATATAAACATCTCTGTGCACACATATGTTGTTAAATACTGAGAAATACCAAGAGACCTCTCCATCATAATGATAAATTTCTTTAGGCTGGAAGGTGTTTTTTTTCTTTTTATCATTTAAAATGATATTTTAATGGGCAGATGAAATTATAGACCTGAGGGGAACAATGCCCTACTATTGACCTTTACCATACTTTTTTTTAAAGTGATATGTGTATGTATACGGTATGAATAAAGAAAAGGGTATTATTTAAGATCTAGGAATCAATCAGTTCTTCAATTTCTTAAAACAAAAATTGTCCCCAATTAGAGTAGGGCCTAAAGTTTATTTATGTTCAGCTCACATTCAGAATTATAATTAAACATACATTACTCTTTTTAACTTATAATTCTCCAGGATGGAACAAAGAAGATCTGACATTCTTTTATATAACATGCATTCTAAATGAAGATAAGACATAATACAAAATAAATTTATGAAGTCTTCAAAGTCTTTATTGGATCTCTCCAATTATCCCTTTTACTTTCCCTGTTCTTTTCCTTCAAAACAGCTTTCAGGACCAATAAACTTCTAATTTTCTAACTCTCACCATCCCACTTAAAAAAACAAACAAAAATTACCTAAATCATATACTTTACAAGTTGGTTGATTTGCTCCTCTCCCGCTTCCACTGTTCCTCTCCCTCCTGTCTCATAAAGAAAACCTATCTTTGGTATAGAAATAAGTGCCCTTTAAATGTTCAAGAGAATTTGGTGTCTGTTTCCACAAAAGTCTGACTTGATTTTTTTTCTTTAAAACTCCTCAAGAAGGCAGGGATATGAAACAAAGTAACTGAGACCAAAGAGTTCTGTGAATTCACTATATTTTGTGGGTATTCATGATATTTTTAGCACATAAATACTCCAAATTTTCCTGGGGAATGGTAATGTTGTTCTTAATAAGAACTAACTATTCCTACTGTCTTTTATATATGACCATATTAAGGGGCAGAGCTCTTCCAGAAGTGTCTAATGTACTTTGTCCATCTGTTTCTAGTAGCTTCTTAATATCTAAAAGTAGCAATAAGAGCTTATAATGTGCTAAGCATCAAGTTATCATTGTCATTCAGTTATTTTTTAACTGTCTAATTCTCTGTGACCTTACTTGGGATTTTCTTGGCAAAGACACTAGAATTATTTGTCATTTCCTTCTACAGCTCATTTTATAGATGAGGAACTAAGGCAAACAGGGTTAAATGACTTACCCAGGGTCACACAGCTAGTAAGTGTTTGAGACCAATTTGAACTCATGAAGATGATTTTTCCTGATGCAAAGCCTATGGTTTGATCCCACTGCACCCACATAGTTGCCCAGCATAGTGGTTTTTTTCGCATTTTTTTATGTTAGCTTTTTATTTACAAGATATATTCAGGTGTAATATTTCAGCTTTGACAATTGCAAAACCCTTTGTTCCAATTTTTCCCTTCCTACCTCCCACCCCCTCCCCTAGATGACAAGTTGACCAATATAGTTAAACATGTTAAAGCATAAGGTAAATACAATATATGTATACATGTCCATACAATTATTTTGCTGTATAAAAAGAATCGGACTTTGAAATAGTGTACAATTAACCTGTGAGGGAAATCAAAAATGCAGATAGACAAATACAGAGGGATTGGCAATTCTATGTAGGGGTTCATAGTCATCTCCCAGAGTTCTTTCACTGGATATAGCTGGTTATATTCATTACTGCTCTATTGGAACTGATTTGGTTCATCTCATTTCCAAAGAAGGCCACATCCTTCAGAATTGATCATCATATGCTATTGTTTTTGAAGTATACAAGGATCTCCTGGTCCTGTTCATTTCACTCAGCATCAGTTCATGTAAGTCTCTCCAGGCCTTTCTGAAATCATCCCGCTAATCATTTCTTACAAAACAATAATATTCCATAACATTCATAAACCACAATTTATTCAGCCATTCTCCAATTGATGGGTATCCACTCTGTTTCCAGTTTCTGGCCACTACAAAGAGGGCTGCCACAAACATTCTTGAACATACAAGTCCCTTTCCCTTCTTTAAGATCTCTTTGGGATATAAGCCCAGTAGTAACACTGCTGGATCAAAGGGTATGCACAGTTTGATAACTTTTTGAGTACAGTTCCAAATTGCTGACCCAAATGGCTGGATGTATTCACAATTCCACCAAAAATGAATCAGTGTCCCATTTTCCCACATCCCTTCCAACATCCGCATTATCTTTCCCTGTCATTCTAGCCAATCTGACAGGTATGTAGTGGTATCCCAGAGTTGTCTTAATTTGAATTTCTCTGATTTAATAATGATTTGAAGCATCTTTTCATATGGCTAGAAATAGTTTCAATTTCTTTGTCTGAGAATTGTCTATTTATATTCTTTGACCATTGACCAACTGGAGAATGGCTTGATTTCTTATAAGTTAGAGTCAATTCTCTATATATTTTGGAAATGAGGCCTTGATCAGAACCTTTGATTGTAAAAATGTTTTCCCAGTTTATTGCTTCTCTTCTAATCTTGTCTGAATTAGTTTTGTTTGTACAAAAACTTTTCAATGTGATATAATCAAAATTTTCTATTTTGTGATCTTCTAGTTCTTCTTTGGTCATAAATTTCTTCCTTTTCCACAGGTCTGAGAGGTAAACTATCCTATGTTCTTGAAATTTATTTATAATCTCATTCTTTATGCCTAGGTCATGAACCCATTTTGACCTTATCTTGGTGGACGGTGTTAAGTATGGGTCAATGACTAGTTTCTGCCATACTAATCTCCAATTTTCCCAGCAGTTTTTGTCAAACAGTAAGTTCTTATCCCAAAAGCTGGGGTCTTTGGGTTTGTCAAACACTAGATTATTAAAGTTATTGAATGTTTTGTCCTTTGAACCTAATCTATTCCATGATCAACTAGTCTATTTCTTAGCCAATACCAAATGGTTTTGGTAACCACTGCTTATAATAGAATTTTAGATCTGGTACAGCTAGGCTACCTTCATTTGATTTTTTTTTCATTAATTCCCTTGAATTTCTTGACCTTTATAGGTTGAGATCGCCCACTATTATCGTTTTGCTGTCTATTTCTTGCAACTCTCTTAAATTCTCCTTTAGGATGTTACATGCTATACCACTTGGTGCATATATGTTTAGTATTGATATTGCTTCATTACCTATGCTACACTTTAGCAAGATATAGTTTCCTTCCTTATCTCTTTTAATTAAATCAATTTTTGCTTTTGCTTGATCTGAGATAAGAATGGTTGCCCCTGCTTTTTTGACTTCACCTGAAGCATAATAAATTCTGCTCCAGCCTTTTACCTTTACTCTGTATGTATCTCCCTGCTTTAAATGTGTTTCCTGTGAACAACATATTGTAGGGTTCTGACTTTTGATCCAGTCTGCTATCTGCTTTCACTTTATGGGAGAGTTCATCCCATTCACATTTACAGTTAAAATTACTAATTCTGTATTACCTGCCATCTTATTATCCCCAGATTATGCTTTTCTTTTTCTCACCCCCCCCCCATCCCCTTATCTTCTTTCCCAGTATTAAACTTATGGGCACCACTTGCATCATGCAGCTCTCCCTCTTTAGGTTCCCTCCCTCCACCCTTTGAATCCCTTCCCCTTTCTTGTTCTCTTCCCTTATTACTCTTTTGCTTTTCCCTTTTCCTCTCCCACTTTTTAATGAGATAAGTTTCTCTATAAAACAAATATGTCAATTATTTTCTCTTTGAGGCAACTCTGATGAGAGTAAGATTCACACAATGTTCCTCCCCCTCTCTAAATTCCCTCAGATATGATAGGTTTCCTTTGCCTCTTTGTGGGATATAGTTTTCCTCTTTTTATCTCCTCTTTTCCCTTTTTCTGACACTATCCCCTTTCCATTTCTACTTCCCTTTTTTATATTATAGCAGTAAAATCAAATTATACATGTAGTCTTTTTGTATATCCACAACAGAAACACAGTTCTCAACAGTTCCTTTTACCTTTTTCTGTTTCTCTTGAATCCTATGGTTGGAGATCAAATTTTTTTGTTTAGATCTAGTTTTTTCCTTAGAAACAAATAGAATTCATCTGTTTCATTAAATGTCCATCTTCTTCCATGGAAGAAAATGCTCAGATTATCTGGGTGGTTTATTCTTGGCTGCATTCCAAGTTCTTTTGCTTGTTGGAATATCAGCTTCCAGGCCCTTCAATACTTTAATGTGGAAGCAGCCAGATCTTGAATGATCCTTATTGTGACACCTCGGTATTTGAATTGTTTTTTTCTGGCTGCTTATAATATTTTTTCCTTAATCTGATAGTTCTGAAATTTAGCCACAATATTCCTTGGAGTTTTTATTTTATTGTCTTTTTCAAAAGGTATTTGATGAATTCTTTCAATGCCTATTTTACCTTCTGATTTATTATATCTGGGCAGTTCTTTTTGATGATTTCCTGTAAAATAGTATTTAGGTTCTTTTTTTCATCATAAGTTTCAGGAAGTCCAATGATCCTCAGATTATCTCTCCTAGATCTATTTTCTAAGTCTGTTGTTTTTCCAAGTAGATATTTAACATTTTTTCTATTTTTTCCATTTTTTTTTTTTTTGGTTTTGCTTGACAGATTCTTGATGTCTAAATGAATCATTCATTTCTATTGGTTCAGTTCTGATTTTTAATGAGTTATGATCTCATTAGCTTTTTTTTTTAGTTCTTTTTGTGTATGTCCAATTGAGTTTTTAAATGAGTTGTTTTGCTCTATGGAACTTTTTTTCCATTTCACTATTTTTTTTTTTACTGAGTTATTTTCTTTTTCCAGTTCACAAATCCTACTTTCCTGGAAGTTCTTTACCTTTTCCAATTCACAAATTCTCTTTCCCTGTACTTCCTGGGAGTTCTTTACCTTTTCCAATTCACATTTCAGGAAGTTGTACTTTCTTGCATAGTTTCTCTTTCCTTTTCCCATTTTTCTTCTAGCTCTCTTTTAAGATTTTTTCTAGTTTCTTCTAGGAGAGCCTTGTGTGATGGAGACCAGGTTACATCCCCCTTTGCGGTTTTGTCTGAAGATTGTCTGCTATTAGTCTCCTTGATGTTGAAAACCTGCTCTCTTTCTGTATAGAAGCTATTGATTGTCCTTTTGATTTTTTTACTCATTTTGTTAAAGTCTTTAGGGTCTACCTTCAGGACAAGGAGGTTACTGGCTTCCTCTGCAGAGCAGAGATAGGTATATAGACAGTAGCTATCCTACCAGTGAGCTGCAAAGAATGGCTGAGCTGCAGAAATGCTCTACAAAAAGCTCCACATCAGAAGTGACTGAGGCTTGGTAGCCCAATCCTGTTGTGCAGATTAGTGACTGCCCTGGGGTTAGAGACTGAGCAGCAAAAGTGTCACTACTTCAGCCAAAAGCCTGCTGTGGGTATTAACAGTTGTCCTCCCTGAACAATACTAGAAATATCTCTGCCCAGGGGAGCACAGTTGCACTGTGGAAGTTCTATTGCCCCAGTCCAAGTCCCACACTGTGCAGATTAGAGGCTGCCTCTGGTTGTTCCCTCCCCTGACATGCAGATTTGTGACTGCCCCAAGAGAAAGCCCTGTGATTCAGAATGCGGCTGCACAGCTGTGCTGTGGCCTGTGCTGGTTCACTCACTTCTGGTTTGGGGTGGGTATAGCCAGATCCTGTTAGGTTCTGGTGTTTTTTAGAGTACCCTCTACCTTTGGCTTTAATTTCTCTGCTGGTCTACTGCTTTGCACCCAAAGCAGAGCAGTCAATCTATGGCAGATTGCTCTCTGTAAATTTTCCAACCACAGAGACTACCCCCATCCCCAGTCTGCTCCAGGCTCTAGCCTCTGGTTCTATCCCTGCTTGCATTGGTCTGCTCCTGCCGCTCAGGACAAACCTTTTCTGGTGATCTTCTAGGTTATCTTCAGCTGGTAAGTTGTTACTTCCTATCTTCATTAAGTTTACCAGTCAAGCGCTATTTTTGAGGCTGAATTTAATAATTAGTAGTGAGGGTATGAGAGAGACTCAGAAAGTCACGTGTGTCTCTGCCATCTTGGTTCCCCCAGCATTGTGTTAAGGAATTATTTTATTTGATTCCTACAACAACTCTAGAAAGTAAGTACTATTATTAGCTTCATTTTACACAGATAATAATATCTGAGACCATATTTATATTCAGATCTTCCTAATTTCAGAGCCAGTACTCTATTTACTTGCCAACTAAGGATTACCAAAGGTTTAAAAAATCATACCCTTAGTAGGGGACATAAAAGGAAATGAAAGAGCAAATGAAATGGGGATATATTTTTATTTCAGCTTCATTGTGAATTGATGATAGTATAAAGGGGAAAGTGAGAAGGGTGATAAACCTTCCTTGCCCTCAAAGGAAGAAAAACATCAAAGGAATTCATGAGACAGTTTACCTTGGATTGTGGATTATCTGATGACTTGTTAAAAGGAACAAGCAAATAATGGTAATAATAAATTAATAGTCAAATAATTGCCTGAGTGGCACTTTTATGGATCAGCTAGGATAGTGTTCTAAGACTGACTTACAATAAACCTGAGCATATGTTGACTAGATCCAGGACACATTAGTTATTCCCCAAAACTTTAGAGAAACTGAAAATGGCAGTTTCAGAAGCAATGAACAGTGGCAGAAGATATCATCAGATAGCTGTGGAGGCAAAGCACCATGGTAGGTGACAGGAGGGAGTGCTGCATCCAAGAAATAGAGCTGATAGCAGCAGCCAGACACAGCTGGATGTCATATATCTCAAGAAATCTTGTATGATTTTTAACATAGGCACTTTGATATGGAAGTACCTTTAAGAATGTATTTTCTTCTACTTATAAAAAATATTTGAATATTTTTTGGTTGCTTTTTTGTTTGGGATTTGTTTGTTTTTAGTAGGAGATAGGTTGAAAGTCTGATTCTGGTACTTGCATCAAACACAAGTAAGTCACTTTAGCCCTCTGAGACAAAATTTCTATATTGGAAAATGAAATGCTAGGCTTAGATTACATAATCTCTACCATCTATTTCTAATTTCAAATCCCAAGATTGTATTTCGCTAGTTATGAGAAGAAATGTTCTCAGTTACAAAATGTGAAAATAAGGGAAAGAAAATGCCATAATAAAAGCCATGTTTTTTCTTAAGTCATGTAAACAATGATAATGAAGCATAGGGGAATGGGGAGAGAACTACTAACAGTATTACATCAGAAAGGAAAATGATTAGAGAAAGTTCTAAGTTGCAAAAATGTTTTTGTTGAATTCAGATGTTTCTTATATTCTTTCTTGTTCTTTTTTTCTGAAACAACTATTGGATAAAATAAATAAACACAATTACAAAGAATCTGCAATTATTTTCATGTGGAAAATACTTTCCACTAATGTAGATTATAGTCCAGCTATGATTTAAATAAAGGTTCTTATTAATTTTGCTGTGGTGGAATTCTTTGACAATCTGGAAAAAAATATAAACCTTTCAGAATAACATTTTTAATGCATAAAATAATAAAGGAAACCAACTATCCTGAAATATAGTTATCAAAATATTGTGAAAAATAAGGTTATGACCACAGGTTAAGAACTCTTCACTTTGAAGGTAAATGCTTATTTCTTGAGGCAGGTGGCATGACACAATAGATAAGAGTTCTTGTCCAGAAGTCAGCAAGACCTGGAGTTCAATTCTGTCTCAGATAGTTAGTAGCTGAATGACCCTGGCAAATCATTTTACCTCTGGTTGTCTCAATTTCCTCACCTGTAAAATAGTAATAATTATAATTAATTAGTAATTAATTAATAAAATTACTAACCTATTTTTTTGCGGAAAATCTGTGTATGTATGAGTGTGTATTAATTTTTCCAAACATATGGGCTTTTCTACTACATCTTATTCACATAGATCTTCAAAATAAATTATTGATATATTTATTTTATATCACTTTCTTTTTCAAATGTAATTCCCCTTCCCTGTCCAGAAAGCCATTTCCTAAAATAAACAACAACCCCCCCAAAAAAAAAACTCAGTAAAATTAACAAAAAGCATAGATTTTATTTTCAAAGAAGGAAAAAAAATGTGTCCTACTTGTAATGAACTGAAAAATATCCTATAAAGTTATATGCATTGATATACCCAAATCAGAACATATATAATAAATAACAACTTTCAGCTGGACTTATGTTATTTTCTCAGATTGATTTTAACTGAAACAAAATTCAGTCCCTAAAAAAATGAATCAGTCACTCCCACACTCACTTCATTTGACATAAGCTGGAGCATTTGAGAATTTTTTGGATCGGTGAGATTTTAGAGAAGACAAGATAAGTGAATTGCCTAACATGTTCCTTCCTGTCTCTGAGGGAGAAATTTTCATTAACTCATATTATCTTGGTCTAAGATCTATAAATTTTTAGATGTATAAGGGACCTAATCAATTAATTCAATCAATCAATTATCATTTATTATGCAGCACCTATTTTTCATTCACTGAGCTTAACTCTTGGAATACAAAGAAAGATAAAAAAACCAATCCCTTCTTTTAAGAATCTCATAGTCTAATGGGTTATACAACATGTAAACAATTATGTATTTTAAAAGATATACACATGATATTTTGTAGATAAATTAACAAAGGAAAGACACTAGACTTAATGTGAGTTGGGGAAAGTTTCCTGTAACAGGTGAGATTTTTATTGTAACTCCCAGGTATGCAGAGTTAATTATAATAATATTATATAAACATTAATTATATGTATACTGAACATAATTTTAAATTAAATCAAATTCATATTTTCTATTTTCAAATTAGAAATATTCCTGAAAATCCATGCTATATATGAATTACTTAAACATATATTTTCCCACATTGTTTTTATCTGTTCCCACTTTGTGGACTAAACTTGCACATACTGATCTATCTCTGTCTCTCTGCTTACTCTTTTTCTCCTATCTGAAATTTGTCTTCTACTGTTCACTACTTATGAGGTAAACAATGATAACTGTTCTTGATCTTTAATCTTTTCCAGCTCCTTTTACTTCCTCTATGAAGCCTACCTTAATCAACTCAAGCTACAATGTTTTCTCTTTCGTCTTCTTCTTATTTGCATTATCTACCTCAACCCCATTGTACATATTATACATTGAATTGCATCACCAATTCTAAGTACTGTCAATATCATGTAAACTTTTTGAAGGTAAGACCCATTTTCATTTTTGTCTCTTTATGCCAAGCTTTTAGCATACATTTTCATATAGTAAGTAAATAGTAAAGGTTTATTGAATTCAATTTATTTTCATTATCTTTTCATTTCATATTTGAAGCAACTACAGAAGAGTAGGAAAATCTTTGTTTCTGATACATACTACCTATTTATTGCTATGAAAAGTCACACAACTTCTCAGTACTCTAAGAAATTCTCCTAAGTTACAAATCTCCCACTTTCTTTTGATTTAGAACATAGGTGGCCATGACCTCCCTGACTTCTCAAGGAGGTGAGAACCCCACAAAAAGAAGATGATCACATCTTCCCTAACTGCTCAAAAAAGGAGTGACAACACCATAAAAAGGAGGTGATCATGCCCTCCCTGACATCTCAGGAAGAGAGATGAAAACACCAAAGGAAAGGGAAAGTCAAATCAGATTAGTGGGTTTCTGAAGGGGCTTACTCTTAAAACAGGTATACATAAATCCATCAATATGGGAGGTATTACTACATAATTATATAAATTACATAAGCACATAGTAATATAACAATCTAGTAGTGATGTAACAAATAACATGAATCAATATGAGGAAATTATACATGTCCTAGAAATCGTCCAAAACCAATCTATTGTCCATTAGTTCATGTACCAGGAATCCAATAATTCCTGCAAGTTTTGAAGTCCTGCAATAGTCTCATCAACAATTTTTCATCTCAAGGAATTCAATGATTCCTGCTGGTTTTCAAGTCCTGCAACAGTCTCATTATCAGTCATGCTCTTTCGGTGTCATTTGTTTTTTAGGTCTTCTCCTTTGTTTCTAGATTTTTCTCTTTTTTCTGTCTCTCTCTGATGGACAAGGCGAATACAGTTCTTGGCACCCATCTGATTCCTTCTCCATCTATAGAAATACAAGCAAACCCTTTCTCCCAAGCAGATAACCTATCTATTTACCACTTTCTAAATCTTTCCTCATCATCTGGCAATTACATTGAAGCTGCAATGAAGAAGCTTGCCCTTCTGTTGGGTTAAAAAAAATCCTGTATCCTCTCCAATTGTAATTCCTTTCTGCTATTTGATTGCTTTTCTGCTGATTGATCATGTAATCCCTCTTTGACATCTGATTGCTTTTTTGTTGATTGATCACATCAGAGTCCTGAATTTCTAAAGACTCTCTGGGTGTAAACTCAGCTGCCATCATGCCTTTTGATTGCTATGTTGGGGCTGGGCCCTGCCTCTCATTTCCCTGGGTCAATCTACATTCTAAGGTCCAGTGGAAGTCCTTATGGCATTTTAGACATAGGGTTTTGGGTTTTATTCTCTCATCCTGTCCTCTGACTCTATCTCTATATTTACCCTGAGCTCTCAGATGTCCTGTTTTCCACACTGAAAACATCTACAAGTTTCTCTAGAAGTCCCTTGCTAAGAGGGACCCTGTCTTTCCATGTTCATCATAGTCTGAGTATAATAAGCATTTGTGCCCACAGTGGCACAGCATCTTATGATCTCCTCTAAAGGAGCATCTTTGTGTACTCCCCATATAATTCTTTTGCAAATCTCATTAGCATTTTCCTTAGCCAGCTGTCTGATCATTATTCCTGTAGCTGCATTTTCTCCAATAGTTCTTGTGACAGCTATTTGCAAATGTCCCACAAAATCCGCAAAGGGTTCATTAGGACCTTGCTCTATTTCTGTGAAGGCTTCCCCCCAATCTTTCCCTGGGAGAGTACCCCAAGCTTTTATAGCAACAGTAGCAATTTGTTTATATGCTCCTATGGGGTAATTAATCAGTGCTGAATTCTCTGCATAATGACCTTCACCTACTAGTTGGTCAAAAGGGATGTGCATGTTAACTCCAATTTGCTTATTGTATTGGGCTTGAATCCTACATAATTCATGATACTCCAAAAGCCACAACAAGTTTTGTCCAGATTCTAAACATGTCCTTGCTATGGATTTCCAATCACCGGGTGTTAGGATTTCATAAGCCAAATTATCTTGTAACATTTTAACATAAGACAATGTAGCCCCAAAAAGAGTGCAACCCTTTTTCAAATCCTTAATTTTTCCCAGATCAAAAGGAGTGTAACTTCTCCTTTTTTACTTGAAAAGTCAAGCTCTTCAATCACAGGGTATGCATTTATTTTTAAATCAGATATATCCTGTCCTTCATTTTTTGCCTTAACTAGTGCTTTTGTAATCTTGTCATAGACTGCTTTATAGATGGTGCTGCTTGCATTACTGCCTCTCCACCTCCTCCTTCTTCCTCCACCCATGAAGGGTTAATTGAGAGAAGTAGGGCAAGGGATGGGGAATGCTCCTGCTGGGAAGTGCCATACTCAAAATTGTACTTAACTCCATTCTTATCTGATTCTTCATCCTTTTCACCTAGTTTATTTGGCTCTTCCCCCTCCTGCTCTTCCTTCTTTTTCCTTATTCTATAATGTATATAATTTCCTAAAGCCAGTTGTATTGAATTATATGTATTAAGTGTCTCTTTGGAAATTGAATCAGGTCTATTTTCATTGTAGAATTGACATAGTTGCTCTCCTACTAATTTCCACTCCTCTAAATCCAATTCTTTTTCCATAGAGAACCAAGGAGATGTGTACTGTACAGTTTTTAAAAGTTCAGTGATTTGCTCCCAAATTATAATCAAACCTCGGCTTTTCATAAGTCTGACAATGCTCTCTACACATTTTACTTGAAGAAGAAAAGAAGGCTGTTTTCTAAACATCTGTCCCATTTTAGCTAAATACTATTTTAGCCCTTTAACAAAGTTTCCTTGTTGTACTCACCCTAATTTCTGGGTCGAGGAGACTTTTCCACTGAAATCAGGATTGGAGGCTTTTCCACTGAAATCAAGATCATGTTTGCTCCATGTTGGGTGCCAAAATGTAATGTTCTTCTCTAAAATATAATGTTCTCTGGGAGCAAATTTCTTGGGGGGGGGCTTCTGGAGGCTCCCTTCATTTCAGTTCAGTATTCACAAGTGCAGGTAGGGATTAAAGTCCAAATCCTTTATTGTCTTCTTCAAAATCTTATCTCCTTCACTTGGGGCTCAGCTAGTTTTCTGGAGGTCTTCCAGGTCTTGGTTTCAGTATTCTCCACAATACAGCCTGCCACCACTTCTCTGTCTTTCTTTGTTCTGCCTGACTGCCTTTTCTGGCTTATGAATCTCCTGTACTGAATCCTGGTTTCTGAATTTCCTGGAGTGAATCCTGGTTGAGGCGCCTAGCTTATATATTCTCTTTTAAAAGTGTGAATCTTGTAGAACTCTAGTAAGTACTAAGTACATAATCATTGTCTCTATCAATTCCAGTGACTTAGCACCTTGTTTCAAGTTCTGGCCCATAACATCTCCTTGTAGGATTGGATCAATCATACTGAACCAGGCTAAATTAGATAATTATTGTCTCTATCAATTCCACTGTTTTAGTACCTTGTAAGAATCCTAACAGCAGAATAAATGTTCAATTGTATTGTTAAAAAGGAATCTCCAATTTAGAAAGTTCCCTACAGAAGAAAAATGTTATAATCTCTCAATCTACAGCTTCAAGTCTCCTGTTCCTCAACTAGACAATACGATCTTTTAGATATTGGATGTCTTATCCTTCTCTCTCCCACATCTACTTCAATTATTTCTAAGGATCATTAATAAATAATCTCTGTTAATTCCTCAATTGATCAATGGCCAAAGGATAAGTGAAGAAATCAAAATTATAGATAGTTATATTTTCAATATTCCAAATCATTATCAATGAGAGAAATGCACATTTCTTTAAAAAAAAAATCTTTGAGATATCATCTTGTAACTGACAGATTAGAATTGGAGAATTGGGAATTCCCAATTGGGAAAATGGCCAAATCATGCTATATTATTGCAATGGAAAGATTGTGATGATAGAAAGACTTGGATTTATGAAAAAAGATGCTATTTGCCTCCAGAGAAAGAATTCATAAATAGAAGCATACATAATATTTATTTATATGTATGTGTCTATATAGTAAATAAATAAATGAATGAAGAAATAGATAAATAAATAAATAAAATTAAAAAATTAAAAAATAGATAAAAAAATGAAATGACTACAAGCATCTTGTATTATTTGGATGAATTAATGTGCTTTTTCCATGTAGTAACTAATATTCAATCCAAGTAATAACTAAAATTATAAAAGCAGAGTTTCCTTAATTGCAGAAAGCATGGTTAAGAAGTTTAACCATGGTCACATAGCTAGTAAGGTGTCAGAGTCAAGATTTGAACACAGGGTTTCCCAACTCAAAGTTCAGCATTCTGTGCACTATATCCCAGTGCCTCTTTAGTTCCGTAGTATTAAAAATGTCTATTCAAGTGGTGACAATAACTCCCTTTTATTGGGCATTTTATTTTTCCCTCACAAACAAATGACATGCAAAACTAAGGAGCTAACTTTTTTAATCAGCCCTTTAAAATCTCTATAAAATTTACATTTTGTTCAGCCCCACACTATGCCTAACAGTGTGCTATATATAACATCAATGTTTTACAAAGTTTATGTCACAAAGTAAGATCTGTGTGCAAAATACAATTTAGCATCTCATTTTATGACTTGCCATTTAATGTAGTAATTAAAGACAATAAGCAGTTGTACCCAGGAGCATTGCTAATCTGTTGAACAGTGGAAATCAAGTGATTGTACTACTCATAAATATGGCTGTATCCTCAGGAATAATTCATACACTTTTTGCTGAAAACAACACAATTGTAGGTAAATGAATGAGAGTTTTGTATATTGAGTCCTAGCACTGTCTTTTCCTATTCTAGTCTAACATCTATTGAACTTAGCACTCACATTTATTTTAAGAGAGCCATTTCTTATCAAATTTTACCTCTCCACTCTTATTCAGCCTCATTCACCTGATGGAATCATCTGCTTCCCTTCCTTCCTACTCTTTACCTGAAAGTTTTCAAAGTGGTTCAGTACAACTTCCCTGAGGTGCCTATCATTCCCAGGGTAGCTATTTCTTCGCAGCTGAAATCTCCTAATGTCCTTAAGATAATATCCTTCACCACTAGAACTGGAAAAAGAATAGCAATAATCACTGTTTCACAGCATGGAACCTATAAATACTTTATTTCTATTCTCTTGTAAGTGCCTTGTAATTTCCCCCAAAAAATAACATAGTCTATCTTATAGCAGGATCTAATATTATTTATATATGAATATAATGATAACCTAAACTATATAGAATATTATATACATGTCCTATTTCTATGGAATTCTATCAACTGTGCCTTCATCTGGTTTAATTTTCTTCCCTCACAAAAGATCTTTCCAATCGTTGCAGTATTGTATGCATAGCAATTCAGCTGTTAGCACAGGCAATGCTTGCAGATTAGAAATCTAACCTTAAAACTTGAAATGTGCATCACATTATTAGAACTGCAGAGTTGCTTATTAAGATGCTGTCTAGGAGCAGAGTGGAATAGAATAGGAGGAAAAAAACAGTCATTTTGATTTTCTGGAGTTAATTTAGACAGTCTCAATGTTCAACATCACACAACTGGACCTTTTGGTCACTTTCTCTTTTTTTATCATAGAAATAAAGTTGAAGATTAAAGGGGTATCCAAATTGTAGTTAACATTTACAAAACTACCATAAAAGAGCCAGCTGGATTTTGCTGTTTGTTTGTTTGATTGGTTGGTTGATTGATTTGGGGAGGGGGGGAGGTTATTTGTTTTGTTGTTGTTGTTGTTGTTGTTTGCTTTTATTGGTAGATAACAACAAAGAAATCAATAAACATTTGTTAAATATCTATAGTTCCACAGATATTGTATTAGCCCCTGGAGATAAAAAAAAGCAAAAATGAAGTCATTATTATGATTTCATGGATTTCATTTTATAATAGAAGATGACATGAATATAGACACTTACAAAATATATATTAAAGAAATAAATAGTAATTTCTGAGAAAGCAAATATTAGCATCATAGGAAAATCAAAAAAGGTCCCCAGGAAAAAGGAGAATGATATTTGAATTAGCTTTGAAAACAAAATAGAATTCTAAGTAGTAGAGTCAAGGAGAGAATACCTTCCAGACACAAGAGATACCTCACGCAATAGAACAGTTATGAAAAATGAAATATTGTATTATAGAATAGTAAGTAGGCTAATTTGATTGGACTATAATGTTGAGGAAAAAATTAAAACAATTTTATACACATATATACATATATGTGTGTCTCTATATATATATTCATAGATATACACACATCTACATGTATGTATATACACATACATATACATATTTGCTTGGGGTAGAGATACTTGGCAAATGTTTGCTACCACTTTAGAATTTATCCAAAATCAGGTTCAAATGGAATAACAATTTGCTTATTGTGATAAAGTTCTTCAGATGCTCTTATTTGAAGATAGCATCTTGATTGCACTAACAAGATGAGAAAATATCAACAGTTATAGGACTAAAACATGCATCCTGAGTAAATAGATTAAAGACCATATTTATGGGGTTTGCTTTGGCAAGGTGAAGTGCTCCTTCTTCCTCAAATTTTGAGTCAAATGAGGAAAGAATGAATAATGGCAGAGATGTTTTGAAGCATAGAGAAGTGAAGACTAAAGAGCTATAATGGATAGCATAGATTTTCTCAGTACAGTAATAGGCAATATCATTTTGTCAAGGGAAGATAATATAACATCAGCTTAAATAATCCATAGGTCAGGTGTGCTGACACAAGGAAAAGGGATAATGGTATTGTTCATAACATGAAAAGGTGTCTCCCAAAGAACTTCAGGATTCTATGAATGTCAGAAGATAGAAATAATACGATATGTGATCAATTTAGCAAAGAGTAGCAAGTTGGGTAACAATCATAGTGCTTACCTACAATACAACCACAGCCATATCCCCTAATACTTTCTATTCTCTCTCCTTTGCAAGCCCCCAACTATACTTGTTCAGTCATACCATTCCCTAAAGACAGTCATGACCTAATCACTGCCTGAGTACTCACAGCAAATATTAGACTTTTATCCAAGAATACTCAACATGTGACATTTAGACCATGTCATGAGTATGGCAAGCCTCCTGGGAGCACTCTCTACGATCAGGACCAGTGACAATTGACTAATACTCTCCACATACACCACAACTTTTTGGGGGGAGGGAAACAGGATGAGTAGCCATGGATGGAATATAATATGCTACTCAGATCTCATTACATTTTAATTCTCCAAATCTCACATTAAAACCTCAAGCTCATAATGATTCCCACCATCTTTCATCTCAAATAGTCAATCAGTTCCCAATTAGTTCTTCTCTATATTTCATGTATCTGTTCTCTTTTCTATATTCATATAGACACCGCCCTAGTTCAAACTTTTATCAGACCTGGACCACAGTCATAGGCTCTAAACTGGTCTTCCTGACTCCATATAGCTGCCAAAGTGATTATACTACTAACTAGATCGATCATTCAATTACTCAATAAGCACCAATACCTCCCTATTGATTCTAGAGTCAAATATAATTTCTTCTTCATCACATCCTTTTAGATTTTATGTTTGTGTCAATTTTATACTATCATAATTATTAGCACACATAGTACACAGGTGTACTCCTACTTAGGTACTCTGTAACACTAAGTAGGCTTAGCAAACTATGCCACTGATTTTCACTTTCCACCTTCCCTAATTACATTTGTAAGATTATATGCAAGTCTCTTTTTTGACGACTTTTGTTAGATATTTTATCTGTTGTCAAGAATCAATCAATTTTATATTTTGTATTTCTTTCATGTGTCTAATCATCCCTATCCTCAATATTTCTATCATAAAATAACTCTCATTATCAAGTTTTCTTTCTCCTACCTATCCTTTGTGACACCTCCAGATTAATCTCCCTTAAGCAAAATATTTCTTAAACTTCTTTAATCTTGCTTAAACCCTCTATTTAAAATAGCTTCAGTGTCTGGCTACCACTTAACAAATAAAGTGCAAGATCATTTACCTGACAATCAAAGTCCTTGATATTCTGAACTACATTTCTAGTCTCTCATATAATATTCTTGAATATATTATCTAAACTCTAGGAAAATTAAAATATTTTCTGTATCTAAGCATCCTCTGAGCTTTCCTTTTTCTATCTCTCAGCAAATGCTATTCCCTAGGCCAGTCATGTTCTCTTTTTTCCTCATTGTATGTTAAACATCGGCCCATCCATTAAAACCAACTCAAATGTCATGTTTTCAGCAAATCTTTCCCTGATCTCTCAGTTTGAAATTATCTTTTCCCCATTAGACAAAATACTGTCTATTTCTGTAATGTATTAACCCCTATCTCCTTTCCAGATTATAATTCCCATGAGCCACATGAAAGAGGAAATGGAAAACTACTTTTTTTTTCTTTCTAAACTTTGCACTTTTTTTTAAATTATAACTTTTTATTGACATAACATATGCATGGGTAATTTTTACAACTAAACTTTGCACTTTTTTTAAAATTATAACTTTTTATTGACATAACATATGCATGGGTAATTTTTACAACATTGTCCCTTGCACTCACTTCTCTTCCAACTTTTCCCTTCCCTCCCTCCACCCCCTCCGCTAGATGGCAGGCAGTCTTATACATGCTAAACATGTTAAAGTATATCCTAGATACAATATATGTTTGCAGATCCATACAGTTCTCTTGTTGCACAAGAAAAAATGGATTCAGAAGGCAAAAATAACCTGGGAAGAAAAACAAAAATGCATGTAGTCCACATTCATTTCCCAGTGTCCCTTCTCTGGGTGTGGATGATTCTGTCCATTATTGATCAATTGGAACTGAATTAGATCTTCTCTTTGTCAAAGATATCCATTTCCATCAGAATACATCCTCATACAGTATTGTTGTTAAAGTGTATAATGATCTCCTAGTTCTGCTCATTTCACTCAGCATCAGTTCATGTAAGTCTCTCCAATCCTCTCCGTATTCATCCTGCTGGTCATTTCTGACAGAACAATCATATTCCATAACATTCATATACCACAATTTACCCAACCATTCTCCAATTGATGGGCATCCATTCATTTTCCAATTTCTAGATACTACAAAAAGGGCTGCCACAAACATTTTGGCACATACAGGTCCCTTTTCCTTTTTTTAATCTCTTTGGATATTATATATAAGCCCAGTAGTAACACTGCTGGATCAAAGGTTATGCACAGTTTGATAACTTTTTGAGCACAATTCTAAATAAATTGTTCTAATGGAAAATTACTTTAAGAATTTACTATTTTTCCAAGTAATGTGCTAAATACTGAGGACATATTTTAAAAATGAGAAAAGCACTGTCCCCAAAGAATTTATGTGCTAATATAGTGACACAGCTCATGTTTTTCCCTTGAACAATGGTCAAAAAAGAATAACATTGGGTAAGTCACAACAGTTATGAAGAAACATATTTATATATCCTTTCTATAAGCAGCATAATGATTTGGCTTACAATTCACAATTTGAAGAAAGATAATATATATAGTTGTAATATGTGATATGCATTATTGCAGTTGTAAAAGAAGATGGTCAGGGGGTAGAACCCTGGAAAGAGTGGGCTACATAACACTGTTCTCCCAGACTCCTTAGTAAGAATATCACCAATCAAGATAGCTAAACCACATGGAATGAATTCTGAAACTGAGTGGATAAAGTCCTCCAAGGCATGGTCTCTAGAGGTTAAGTGATGTGAAAGATGCAGTAATTCAGTAAGAATAAGAATTTCCAAAGGCTTGTCAAAGTCCCTAGGAACCTTTTTCTGCTTTCTATTCCATTATCTAATCATAAGCCAGTGATCAGAAACATTGAGAAATGGGTATTTCCAGTTGGAAAATCCAGTGAGATTGTAAAGTTGAAAGTTCAGAAGTTCTAGATGCTAACTGTCTAATGGGAGGCAGCAAGCTTTTTGAAGGAAAATATGGCTGCGTCAAGTCTGAGTGCTGACCTGGAGTTATATAGAATGTGAGTTGTTGAGATAGTATAAGACTGGATCTGATCAACCATTATTAAAAGTTGCCTTTATCTTTAATAGAGAATAATAAGCTTGATAGATTATTGTTTTCTATTTTCCTTTATTTGTTTATATGTATTTTTGAGTAATGTTTTGAGTATTTTCTGTAGTGAAGGAAATAAATATCTCATATTCATTCTGTACATTAAGTATCTTTTATAGAAAGCATATTGTTTATCTCTTTTTGAGAGAACTTAAACGTGATTTAGAAAATTTTATTTTTGGACTTCTGGCCAAGATGGCAGAGAGGAGGCACACAGCTGTGTAAACTCTGTTTTCTCTCAGAATTCATTTCATGACAAGCCTGTGAAGTAATGCTTGGCTGAAAAAAAAAAAAAAAAAACACAAATAGTTACCAAGAGAAGACATCCTTGAAATTCGCCAGGAAAGGTCTGTTTTTGCTCGAGGGCGGGGACTGTTAGACCAGGCACGGGCTGAGGGCAGACAGTGGCAGCAAGAGCACAGCAGAAAGCACACAGCCAAGCAGACTGGAGAGGGGTGGGGTTTGATCTCAGCTGTCTCTGCAGGGAGAGCTTTGCTACAAGATTGGATACTTTGCTCTGGCAGCAAGCCAGCAGAGAAACAGAGAAGCTAAAAACACAGGAGGTGAAGAATACAACCCCTAATAGCTGGAGTCTTTTGGGACCTGGCCACCCCTCCCCCACAGTGTCTCAACATGCTCTCAGAGTCTCAGAGCACAGTCACAGCACAGCCATTGCTGAACTGTTAGGGCCTCTCTGCTGCCCCCCTCTCCCCCCAATCTGTAGAGGAAGCTTGGTAACACTGCCCAGTCCAAAAAAGAAAGCAGATTCCTTTTGTTTTTGTTTTTGTTTTTTTTCATTTTTTTCTTTGCTAGTTTGTTTGATTCTTCTCTGACAAAATGAGCAAAAAAATGAAATGAACCTTAACCACTGACAGCTTCTACATGGATAGAGAGCAGACTCTAGACCCCGAGGAGACTAAAAACAGACTGTCTCCAGGTGAATCCCCAAAGGAGGAGATCATCTGTTCCTCAGGACAGATGAATCTCATAGAAAAAATTAAAAAGGCTCTTACAAGAGAGCTAGAAGAAAAGTGCGAAAAGGAGAGGGAGGCATGGCAAGAGAGTCTGGAGAAGTCATCCCAAAAGACAGAGTGGATAAAGAAATCAAATCATGGAAAAATAGAATTAGTGAACTGGAAGCAGAAAATAGCTCTCTAAAAAATAAAATTGGCGAAATGGAAAAAAATTCCATAGAACAAAACAACTCACTTGAAAACTCAATTGGACAATTAGAAAAAGATATAAAAAGAGTGAAAAAATACTTCATTGAAAATCAGAATCGAACAAATGGAATTGAATGACTTGAGGAGACTAGAATCAGTCAAGCAAAACCAAAAAATGAAACAATGGAAAAAAATGTGAAATACCTTCTTGGGAAAACAGCAGACCTGGAAAATAGATCTAGGAGAGTGGGAAAGGAAGGGAATAATTATGTATGTAGAGTCTTCTATATGCAACACTATGCTAAACACTATAAATATTATCTCATTTGATTTTTATAAAAACTCTTGGAATTTTTATGCTATTATTTGCTATTATTTTGTCCTTTTTACAGATCTTCCTGACTCGAGGTACAGCATTTTATTCATTGTCCCACCAACCTATCCTTGGGACCATTTTCTGAAACTCACTTGAGAGTCCACTGCCTTGCACAATGAATGTTTGTTGAATTGAAATTAATTTAAATTAAAACAGCTGCTATTAATGAAATGATAAGATAAATATTTTAATGAATATTTTTATTTAATACTGAGTGTTTAACATGTAAGTAGAAATTAAAATCTGAGGGTACTTTGTAAATCAATTGATATAAAATAGTGTCAAATCAATCTATGCTACATCCTTCAAATTCTTTTATTTTTCCTTTTAATTGCTCATATGTTCCTCTTTACTATATTATTAATGTAGCTATTGCTTCTTTTAAAGGTACAGGACCCAAGTCAAGGAATCATTCTTACCCAAGTTTCTCATGCAATCTTCCATGGAATCCCATATTCAACAGTTTCCTCCCCCCCTTAAAAAATAAAAGAAAATATAGATTCTTTATTCTCGGATTCTCATCATTGTCAGGAATTTATTCTTCATTACAGTCTAGAATATTTTTGATATAAAGGAAAATATTTAATTTGTATAAAATTGATCACTTCTTTTACAGGTATATATCTATGTGATCCTCCCCTCCCCTCCCCCCGCCACACACTTTTAATATGCTTTCACTCTAATCCATCTTAGAAAAAATCTGTCACTTCATCCATTTGCTTGTAAAAGAAAGTCATTCAAAATATTTATTCAAAAAATTGAATATTCAAAATATTCAAAATAAAATAGTCTAATCATTCTAGAAAATTTGAAATTATGTAAAAAAAAGTTACTAACCATTGATATACTTTAATCCAGCAGCATTACCCCTAGACCTAGAATTAAAGGAAAACCTTATATACTTTTTGTCCTGAAACACAATAATTTCTTGGAAAAAGTGTGTGCCCCAATGAGTAGAAAATGGGCATACATGAATACAATGGGATATTAGTGTACTGTACAAATGACAGAGAATAATTCAGAGAAACATATAAAGATGACTATAATAACTTATAGAAAAATATCACTAATGTGATGATTTCTGAACCCAAAATATTGCCATAAAAATCGTGGTTCCAGAAAATGAATAATGCAAGACTATCTTCTTGTCTACCAAGAATGTAGGTATATCAAGAAGTCCCTGTAATATAAAAAGAAAATGCATAAAACATAATTTCAGAATAAAATAAAATAACACAAACTAACCAAAAATAAGTTTATTGAATTAATTTTCTCTACTGTCTCATTTGAGCTTCATTAGAAAGCTTTGGTTATTTTGTGTAACTCATTTATAAAAAGGGAAGAAAATGGATACATCAATTTAATTTGTATACAATGTACTTCCACTTATATAGTAGAGATAGAAGAGAAAATGGTTAAGCTAAGAAAGAATAGTTAAGCTGAAGATCATTAGAATTCAGTCTGTTATTGACTTGAATGGGGCCAAAACTTATGGAGAGTAGCAAATTTTTGAAAGTCAAAAAAGCTTAAGATCAAAAAAAAAAAAAAAAAAGGATGGAACTAGAAGAAAAGAGAAATATTATGAAATGAATTGTTCACTGATAGGGTTTAGGGAGATGAGCTTTGTTCTTAACTCTACCCTACCAATGGGAATCTCTTTCTATTTTGTGTACTATATAATTTGATGGAAACACTGAGCCCAATTTTATTCCTACAAGATCTTAAAATTCTAAAGCCTCTGTTAGCCTTGTTCCTAATAGTTTTGCATAAAATAATTTTTCAAAAAAATTAGTAGTATAGATATTGATTCCAATTACAGAGATAAGGCAATGCTACTGAAGTACCAATAGGAAGTGGTCTTGATGGTGTCTTTATGAATGTAGTGCTAACAATGTCTCTATTAGGCTTTGAATGTTCTCATTATTGAAGATTGTCTTTTAAAAAATGAATGATTACTTAAAAAGACATCTTTTCTACATTTATGATGACAAATTTTTAAAAAGAGGAACTTGGGAATGAAAATATATGACAACAACTATTTGAACATCTGAAAAAATATTATGAATTACTGACCCACATTCTATAAAAAAGTATTCAAGATTCATATTCTCTAATATAGAGATAACATTTTCCTGGCTCATTTGAGATTTGTGAGATTTAATTACTCTTTTGTAAATATGTACGACTTCTTTGATGAAAGACACTTCAGAAATGAAAAATATTATCATCACTCTGACAGAATGATGCTTAAAGGGGTAAAAATGTTAATGATTGATATTGTTCTTGGTTATCCAAGCAAGAGCTGAAGAAAGAAATGAAATGAAATAGAACAAAAGTAAAATTAAGCTGCTTTTGAGGGGAATTATTTTCTTGTAGGAAATTTGTTCTTTGGCTTAGCTACCAGGATGCACAAAGGCAAAAATGAAATCACAAACTAAGATGCATCTTATAAATGCCTTTGTTATACCTGAATTAAATAACTAAAAATCAAAAGTTATAATAGAATATTCCATATAATCTTTGCATAGACATATTTCTTCACCATCAATTTCTAAAGAATTTCTTTTTTTTTAAGTTCAATACTGCTTATAAAAACATGCCAGAGAGATGATACATAGGAATACAACCAGTTTGTCCACAGACTCAAATTCTCTGGGCTCATATAAGACAGGTTTGATAATTGAAATAACTCAGGAGGGCCCACTATTATATGAATCAAATATGTTGATTTATATAATAGTTCCCATTTAGGAAGGCATCAAAAAAAAATCCTAGTATATTCATGCTATGATTTGTGTCTAGGCTTCCCCAAATATGGTTCAAAATATTCCCTAACTTGCTGTATCTCATACAAATGTTTATTAGAATAGCAATTGACAGCATTATTGAACCTGGAGTTAGTAAGATCTCAATTCAAATACCTTATACTTAATTATCTACCTCAGGTTTTTTTTTTTCATTTGTAATATGGGACAATAATAATAATATCTACCTCCCAAGTTGTTATAAGGATCAAATGAGGTAACATAAAAAATAAATAGAGAGAAATGATTTAACCTTGAAGAAAACACTAAAGATTCTGAAAGTCACAAGAGCTCATGAACAGATGCTGAAAACAGATAACACACTCAAATAACCATCAACTAAATTTATAGTTGCCAATGGTGTAAGACTCTAATATTCAGATGAAACTCCCCACTTTCACAAGATCCTACACTGTCCCTCCCAAATTCATTGCCTGGCCTGTGGTTTGCATTCCCCTTGAAAGGTTAAAAAATGAGGGGGAGGAGGGGAGCTATTGAAAAAGAACAATGTTTTTCACAGTGATTCTGTAATGCTTAAGTAATTCAATAACTTTTTTCTCTAAATATGATGCTTCACAGAAAGTATATGGGTTTTCTTTTCTCTCCAAGGATATTTTTGCTCCAGCTCTTTATTTAAATTCTGTGTGCTATTTTTCTGTTTCAAGTATGTGTCTTGTAAATAACTTATTAGTTTTTGGTTTCTAAACCATTTTGTTATCTAGTTCCATTTATGGGTGGCTTCTTTCAATTCACAATAATAGTTATAATTATTAATTATATATTTCCTGCTTATTTTAACTATAGTTATGCTCAACTATTATTGTTAACCATTGACTGTTTTCTTTTCTTTTATCATTTTGTCTATTCTTCTATCCCTTTTTACCAGGCCCCTCCTCAAAAGTCTGTTTTGCTTCTGGCCATTTCCTTTTTTAAACCACCCTCTTTTTTATTATTCTTGCTCCCACCATATTTCTTATCATCTTCTGTTCCCATTTTCTTATTGATTCTGTTAGATTTCTAACATATATATTCCTCCCTCTTTGAACCAATTCCAAGAGCTAGGTTTAAGCATTGCCAACCACTTCCTTTTTTCCCATCCATTTTATAAGCTCTTCTTTACATGCCTCTTTGATGTGGGAAAATTTCTCTGTGTTATTTCTCCCTTTCTACTTCAAATGCACCTTGCACCTCTCTTTTTCACTTTTTCATTTTTTCTTTCTTTTTTTTTTGAGATGCTATAAACATAATTGATTCATACTTACATTCTCTATCTATGTAGAGTCCTTCTAACTACCCTAATTTTTCTATTCAGTTCTGGTCTTTTTATCAAGAATTCTTTTTCATTAAATATTCATTTTCCCCCAAAGGATACTACTCAGTTTTGCTGTATAGGATATTGATTATAATCTTAGATCCTTTACCTTCTAGCATTCACAAGTGCTAGTTACTGGGACCAAGACTTCTGATCCCTTATGGCTGATCAGAAGTGCTCCTTTCTGCCTTACAAGTACAACCTAAAATTCCTCATGGGCAACAGAGTTGCCCTTCTCCATCAGTTGGACCCACTGTCAGCAGAAGACCATTTACAATGTCCTTCTGACTACAGGTCTGACAACTCCTAAAAATATTGTGGCTGTGGTTCCTGTCACGAAGGCCTGCTGCTCATGCTGTCACATGTGGCTCTAAACAAGCCTCTACTCAGACATCACAGACTTCTCCTGCAAACCTCATGTTTTCTTAGGCTTGAAAAATATCTTTCCAAACCTATTTTTGCCCTTGCTGCTCCAAGGCTTAATTCAATGAATTATTTTTAAAAGGTGCTTGTAGGGGAATATTTGGAGAGTTTATCTGGGTTGCTTCCTGTCCTCTGTCAGTTTGACTTTACCACCCTGATTGAGTACTTTTTAACTGATTTAACCACTGGTTTTGAAAATGTCATAGAATATCTCTCTTCCCAAAGTAGGCATTTATTCATTCAAAAATTTAAAAAAGAAGACTGGATAATCTAAAGTCATTTACAATACTATTCCTCCTGGCATACTGAAACAGACATGTCATATTTCATTGGCTGAAATACCCAACTAACTCCAATCCAGATCACCAAATGAAAACCCTTAGCAGAAAATCAGGCACTAATTTAACAAGAATTTGATTTGTTATTGATCTTTTTTTTTATTCTGTTCTTTATTACCTTATGTTTTTAGTGATACAACTCAAAAGCAACAATTAATCAACAAGTATTTATTAACTTACTAAGTTCCTGGCTACAAAGATATATCGAATCCCCACTATGTATAAAAACACTGTATTTAGTGCTAAGGAAAGAAAAAAATGTCCCTGTCTCCAAAGAGCTTATATTTTATTTACTGAGAGGATAGGATAATTATGTCATTCTTTTAATGAGTAGGAATAGACCCTTGAAGGTTGGACACAATTAAGAAATGCTTTCTGTAGGAGTTGTATCTGATGTAATCTTTCAATAATTTTTGAAAATCCAATTTTGTAAGATACATGGAGGCCTCAAGTAGAAGGCAACTTGACCAATGTCATGAAAATAAAGTCGTAACTGAAAGTGTAATGCCAGAGAAACTGAAACAAGATAAAGATTAAAGAGTTTTTAATATATTTTTTTTTTTTGGATTTCTGAGAGGGAGAGATTGTGCTGGGGGCATATTGCCCCTAGGGCTGATGTCCAAAGCATCCAGCAGTGAATGTGAGTTCTCAATGACATATATATATACAAGTTCCAAACTCATGTACACAAGGGGGAGGGCGGAGGAGGGAGAGTCCAAACTCTGGTGAGTGGGTATCTCCAGGCAGGGACAATCAATCCGGTTCTGACAGGTTGGGGGGTAGAACCATAAATTCTTGATGACTTAGGAAGAGTTGGGAGCCAGGAAGTCTGAACTCCCCCTTATCTTGAGTTTACACATTTATAATGTGTAAATTTAGAATAACTAGCCCTAAATTATATCAGTCCTAATGATCATGAGGGGGATTAAGGCAGAACAATTCAGGAAAACTGAGACAGAACAATTTAGGGAAATTGAGGCAGTGTGTTGTGACACAACAAAACTAGAATACCTATCTTTTAATTTCTTACAATCTTTTGAGTAGTCCATGTATGCCTATATCTGAGTTAGCTTTGCTAGGAGAGGGAAAAACTCCAGGTATATACTGATATCAGGTATTTAGAATTCTATTCTCAATCTGCTCCCTATTTTACTAGGAATTATACTGTCTTTATGTTCCCTACATTTAAATAAGGATGCTTATGTCTAGGTTGTGATAAGGAAATAAGAAATGATGGTTTTTCAGTTTCTATTAACCAAGTAGTTAGTAATAACAATTGATTCCTGTGATTCCTTTTTTTTTAAAGCAGCCCCCCCCTTTTTTTTCAAATGAGAAATAATATTCTTTTGATGATAGGATCTTGTTTAAATCTGACTATTACATTTTTATCGGCCAAGCATTTGTTAAGAGGCATTATAAGTCTGAAGCCCCTATAAATTCTGAAATATGAAAATGAAAAAAACCAGGTGATATGCCTCTAATCATGACATGATTATAACAAACACAATTCAAAAATAAGCTGAATATTCTAATAGGAAATGCTTCATCCTGGGGAGCTTCTGAGTCAGCAACTGGGCTTTGAACTTAATTCTCAGTTTAATGGGCCTCTAAAGTAATTGAATAAACAATTGAGTGATGCTAGAGTCCTGAAGATCCTGGAGAATTAAGTTGAGAGGCGCAGTTTTGCATAACCACTGGAGAGGATGGAGGAGAGAGAGTGAGTTAAGAAGGTGAAGGGATTAATATTCAGCTTTATTTTTATTGCAAACATCGACAGGAAGATAATGAATTCTGGGGCTGGCTCTTGAGATACAGGTTACCTCCATCCAGGCAAAGGATCCATGAATAATTAATAATCCACTTGAAAGTTCACAACCTCCATCTTCTCCCCAAGGTAATCATCAGAGAGATACTAGCCAGCTAATGGGAGGAGAGCTTAGTACAGTTGATGCAAATGAAGCCACCACTGCCTCCAGGTGTTCTTACCAAGTCTGACTAAGGAGGCAGAGTTCTCTATGTACACAGGATGAGCTTTATCCCCTTAACACTTTAAACCACATGAGTCACAAATCTTCATTTATTTCAATGCTCACAAAGGCACTAGGTTCAGGTCAAGGGGATGTGGTGAAGGTTATCATTAATGTTGTTGTAAAGAGATCATAGGGCTCAGAAGAAGAAGGAATCTTGTTTTGTAACCTCAGGAAGTCACTTTCAGGAAGTTCCCAGTCTGTAGAATCATGTAAGCCATGGTAGTGTAATTGATTTTTACCATCAGGGGAAATGAGTGAACTAGGAGCTCTATTAAACAAACTTTATTGGGAGTATCAGATTCCTACAAAATCAAGAAAGTTCTCTCCTATTGGAGTTCTAGGAGTTCTATATAAAAAGGGGGCCAAGTGTTCAACCTCTGGGAGAGTGGATGAAAATAAAGAAGAAAAGAAAATTACTCAGATACAATTACTTAGAAGTTATTATTTGCACCCACGTTGTACCTACTATGTTTTATATTGTTGCATAAGAACTGGAGAATATAAAGATAATAATGAAACTCTGTATCTGCATGGAAACTACATTCAATTGAGGGAGATAACAAAAAACATTTAAGAATATAAAATGTAAACAGAGCAATTGGATAGAGAAGTTTATTGATACATGGAAGTTCTGGATATAAGAAAAGGACTTCTAAAGTAGGTTCCTTTCTGCAACTTATAGACTTAAAAAGTTGTCTAGACCCTACAGCATTGAGATGTCAAATTCTAGAGTCACACAGGTAGTGGTGTGAGAGCTGAGACTTGAATAGTGCTCCCTTGCCCCAATATTTGGTCCTTCACCTAGAAAAGAACCCTATAAAATTAACCAGACTATTGATTTTGGCACCTCATTCCATCAGGTATCCCTCACTTATCCTCTCTTTATTGGGTCATTCCCCTCAGTAAAGCTCACTTGCTTCACTTTCTGCTATTTCTTGTATCATTCTGTATTAAATCTTCCATTTCTATCCTCACCTGAGATGTGACACCTTACCTTTACAACTTTGTTAAAATAAATAAAAATGAAATAATTTGCCTCAGGAAATACAGGTAATAAATAGAAGAAATAAAATTTAAATCCATGTTTTTAATACCAAATTCAGTGTTCTCTACAAATATCAACTATATTACAAGATGACTTTTTATTAGGTAGTCAGAGGTGTCAGCTCACAAATATCTCTTTGCAAGTGCATTAGCTTGTCTTTAATTGAGGATGAGTGCTTTTATTCACTTTTGGTTGAGTTTAATTTATTCCATTAATGTAATTCAGCTTTTTGCAATTCATTAGATGCTTCTCCATTCTTGAGGCCCTAGATACTGCCACTGTTCTAATCATTCCATAATAGGAACCTTAATTTTTGAGATACCTCCTTTCTTCCAGGTAATTAATGATATCTAATAAATTCAATTCATTAACAAATATCTATTAATTACCTTCTATTTACCAGGTTCTTTGATAGATGCTGAAAATAGGAATTCAAAATCAAACAACCTTTATTTATATTTAACAGTTACTCTGCAAGAGGCACTCATCTATGGCACCTTCTTGGTGCACTGGATTGAATGCTACACCTAGAATCAGGAAGACCTGAGTTTAAATCCTGTCTTGTACCAGTAGGAAGTCCAGCTGTGGGACTCTAAACAAGTTGTCCAAATTTCTTTTTGCCTCCATTTCCTCAAGTGAAAAGGGGAGATAGTAATAGTGTAATGCCAGAGAAACTGAGGCAGGAGAGGGATTAGAGAGTTTTCAATATTTTATTAATTGGAGAGTATAATTGACTGGACAGGACTTTCGTCTCAAATTATCCAGTCAGACAGAGATAAAGATATACGGGGACCAAGGAATCCATATTGGTCCCAGGGCTGGAAGAGACTGTCATCTCAAAGAATCCAGCGTCCAGTAGCCAGTAGCCAGCCTCCAGCAATGAATAGGAGAAACCCGACTTCTTAAATACTTTTTAGAAACAAAGAAGGGGTAAGTATCTTGGGAAAACTTCTGTCAGGATTGGGGAGGCCATAAATCCTAAAAACTCAGAAACAGGATGTCTGACTACACAGAGATAAAGATGTCAGTAAGGTATCCTGGTATTTTTAGAGGGATATTGTAAGTTCTTGAGAACAGGAAAGAGTCAGGAATTCCACTCTCTTGTTTATCCTGTGTGCTAACAATTTATAACCTTAGGGCAAATGGTTAATGGACCAGAAGGGGGGTTACAACTAAGGGAAATAGGGAGACTGAGATAAGGGAAACTCTTAGAACAGTTCAAAAGAGACTGATATAACAATAGCATCCAGCTCATAGACTTATTATGAGGATCAAATGATATATTTCTAAAGTTCATAAGACAGTAGCAATTAAAATAGTAGGTGATTAGTAGATGCTTAATAAAAATTCCTTTCCTTTTGTCCCTTGCCCCAATTTGACCACATTTTTGGCTTAATTATCCAATGGATGGTAGTAGAGAGTATAACATGTACTCCCAGAATAAACATAACATATGCAAATCCACCTTTTTGGAAAGAAAAGGTTTCCTTTCTATAACATCTCTTAATGGAATATTTGTGAGGATATGGCCGGGTCAGAGTTCAAGACAATTTATTCTAAAAGAATCATTTACAGCAAGAATCAGGAAATAGGGTATAGAAATCAATTTTTTAAAAATCCTTGAAGAGGGAGAAAACATGAGATAAATCCACATATGAAACAATGGCAATGTCTTAAAATGGAATATTAAAAAAAAAAAAAAAAGACTCTGGACTTGCCAATAATAGCCAATGTGCATACCCAATATTCTGTCAACTTGAAGCTATTTTCATGCCAAATACAAGCTTACATCTTTCCTTTTCAAAAGCAGCTTCTTAATCTAATATATTCTATTAAGAATTGATTTCAAAGAGGACCTGGAAGGTCAGCAGAAAAAGGTCTGAGGAACCAGGGTGAGAGCCCAGTGAGCAATCACATAGCTGGCCTCCTAGCACAGTCCCAGCCCTGACCCCAAACTCAGCCCCAGACCCCAGTCAGGACCCCAGTTCCAGCCCCAGTATAGACGCCAACATCAGTGAAGTGGGGCCTTTGAATTAGCAGCAGTGCTGGAGGTTTCTGGACCTCTCAGCCAGAGGACATCAGGGAAGATTCAGGTCAGCAAGAAGGGTCTCTGGCAATGGGGTGGAGGTCTGGTGAACAGTCCTAGTGCAGACCCTGTCAAGACAGCCCCAGGCCCAGTCCTAGTCCTAGGGTTGTTTTAGCACACTAGATATTGCAGCTACTCTGGGGTAGGGACACACCTAACAGTTCCAGGCAGAAAAGAGTACCAATGCTCAGATTCCTAGAAGGATCTCTAAAAACAATCGCACAAAATCCCTGAAGCTTGGAACAGGGCTGGAAACACAGCCCTCCTTTAACATAGAGTTAAAAGTCAAATAATAGGATAAGAAAATGATAGACAACAGAAAATGTTGCTAACCATTGAAACTTATTGTGGTGAGAAGGAAGATCAAAACACACTCAAAAAATGATAAAAAGTCAAAATTGCTACATCCAATGTCTCCAAGAAAAATAAGAATTCGACTCAGGCCATAGATGAGTTCAAAAAGGACTTTGGAAATCAGGTAAAAGATAAAGAGAAAAAGTAAGGAAATAATTGAGAGTGGTCAAAAGGAAATATAAAAAACTAATGAGGAGAAGAATGCCTTAAAAAGCAAAATTGGCCAAATGGAAAAGGAGGTACAAAAATTCATTGAGGAAAAGAATTCCTTAAAAATTAGAAAGCAAATGGAAGCTAATGATTTTTTTTTCCAATTGTGATAGAGATAGGCATCTACCTCCAGAAAGAGGCTTATGGGGACTGAATGTGGATCACAACATAGTCTTTTCACCTTTGTTGTTGTTTATTTGTGTTTTTTTCCCTTTCCCAACTTTTTTCCTTTTTTTATCTGATTTTTCTTGTGCAGGATTATAATTATGAAAATATGTACAGAAGAATTGCACATGTTTAACATATATTGGATTACTTGCTGTCTAGGGAAAAAGGTGGAGGAGAGGGAGAAAAAAATTGGCACAAAAGGTTTTGCAAGGATGAATGTTAAAAAAAACTATCTTTGCATATATTTTGAAAATAAAAAGTTATTTAAAAACAAAACAAAATAAAATAAATAAAATTATATCTAAAAATCTTTTCATTGGGAATTATACTTAAAAAAAAAAAAAAAAAAAGAAAGCCACTGCTCTCATCAGCTTCTAGAATAGCAATGAGGGAAATGCCACAAATATAAATGAAATATTCAATAAATATAAAATAATACAAAATAAAAAAGGAAAGGATAACTAAAAATTGTCATATTTTCCTAAAAGAAAATATAAATTTTCATCTTAGGAGACAGGAAGGACTTCTTAGCAGAATTGCAATTTAAGCTAAATTTTAAAAAATAATAGTTTGAATATTATTTCAAAAGGCAAAGAAGGATGCTAGGCATTTTGAATATAGGAAATGATGAGATCAATGGAATTCAGATCAGAATGCACAAGCCATTACAGGTGTTAATTAGCATGAAAAAGTGTTTGTAGGAGTTTTTAAAAATCAGAAAAAAGGGGCAGCTAGGTGGCACAGTGGATAGAGCACCAACCCTAAATTCAGGAGGACCTAAGTTTAAATCTGACCTTAGACACTTAACACTTCCTAGCTGTGTGACCCTGGGCAAGTCACTTAATTCCAATTGCCTCAGGAAAAAAAAAAGAGTTAATATGAGATAAGAATGGGCAGGTAGAAATATGCCAGTTGTAGAAGGTCCTAAATAGGAAAGTTAATATTCATGTGCTGGCCAATAAGTAGTCATGAAGAGATTAGCAGCAGAGAATGATATGTTCAGCTTTGTGCATAAATAGGATTAATCAATACTGAAGGAGGGAATCAGGTAGAACACTGAGAGATTGAAATTTTAAAGACAAAAAAATCTTACATTTACAAGCTGTGTAACCTTAAGGAAATCACTTAACCTCTCTTTCAGGTTCCTTGTCTAAAAAATAGAAATATCCAGTAACCCTATTTCACTAGGCTTTGAGGCTTTGCAAACTTTAAATTGTTAAAAAAAAAAAATAAGAAAGAAAGAAAGAAAGAGAGAGAGAGAGAGAGAAAAGAAAAGAAAAGAAAAAGAAAATTTATTTTATAGGCTTGGAGATATTTGTATGAACTGATGCTAAGTGAATTGAGTAGAACCAAGAAAACATTATACATAGCCACAACAAAATTATATGATGGTCAACTCTGAAGGACATAGAAACTGTAAAAGAGTGGCCAAGTATACACTTTTTTGCCAGCAATGTTGAAGGTGTCTTTGAGAGAAACACCAGTATACATAGCTAAGAAACTGTTCCAGGGAGAGTGGAGCTAAGAAAATGTTGTAAATTTCATTTGTAAACAACCACACTGCAACACTAATTAAGGACAAGCATGTTTTCCTTTGGGGGTCCTTCTGAGGCAATAATGGAAATATTGGCGTCCAGGAACCCATGAAAAAAAGCATAGTCCTTACAGGTTCAGCTTGAGAAACCTGTGATAAAAGTTACATCACTAAATGACCATCTAGTGATGCTCACAGTAAGTGGCAACTTGTATGCTTTAGACTGTAGGGAATAGAGCCAGCTGGGTGAGATGCTTGAGTTCTTTGCCAACAATGGGAGTCAGAAAGAGTTTTAGTAGGCACTTATTCCCCAATATGTGCTCCTGAAACTCCATCCTACTCCAGGATTTCATCTGGGGGCCTATTTTACTTTTGGAAGGGCCATATTTATGACTTTGACCTTTCCAACTACTACCAACTTGGTACTCCAAGCGTGAAATCTTGTTTTGTTGCACTCCACCCCTGATCTGACATAATTCAAGAACACTGCCTCATACTAGATGGTATTCTCTGGGAGGTTTGGGGGTAGAATCACAATTTGTTTAGACAAACGTGAGTACTGGCAACTGGCACTTAGGGTAGAAGCCAATAAGAAGAGAAGAATCACAGTCATCCCAAAGCTGCATGTCATTTCATTGCTTGAAGAGGCTTTACTATGCTGTCACCAAAAAAGGCTAGGCATCGACCAAGAGAATGGGCACTAACTTCAAGATGGACATGGGAGATGATGACAATGTCTAGAGCACAATGGTGATATAGGGCAAACAGCTGGAGAATCTGCTAGTTCTGTCAATATCACATGCCCTATGCACTGTTAGTAACAAACAGGAGTTGATGAAACCCTTAATGAAACTGTTTACTCTCCTACTTATGCCCTCCATGAGAAAACTGACTCTCAGTTGTCAGCAAAACAATTCCATCTATAAACTTCTACCTGTTCCTTCAAGCAGCAGAGATTGAATCTTGTCCCCTTTGGGGAACTTCAGAATGAAGGGATTACACTGATATATGCAAGTAATGGATAAACAGTTCCCATCCCAGAGGTACTGCTTACTTTTCTGATTCTCTTCTTGTTTTAGATCCCTTATCCTGGCTTCCCTCTAACTTTGAATTAATGTTTACTGGAAGAATGTAGTTGAAGCCACAGCAGATCCTCTCTCACATTGCCTCTCTTCCAATACCACCAGCAAAAGACCAAATATTTCTCCTCTGGGATGTCCAGTTCACATGATTTAAAATCATTAGAACTTTCAAGGAATTACTGTATTTGTTTTCCCACTCCTCACCCTCTCCAACCCTCCATTCCTATATCTATTTTTGTATCTCACTGGTACCTGCCCCACATAACTAGGGCTTTCAGTCAAGGATAATTTTTACCCAAAAGAAAAGAATTGGAATAAGGTTAATCCTCAGAACCTCAACCAGGTACCTCAGTCCTAATACCTCTAGAATGGACAGGTCAAGGAAGATACAGTCAGGTGAATGACAAAGCTCATGATGTGGACTAAACTGATCTCTGTCAGCTCATGATTTCCTTCAGGACAGTGAGTGTTAGGCCATGGTGAGAAGGCAAAGAACATCCACTTCCCCAACAAAAGGGAACAATCAGAATTTCCTATTGCCTAGCAAAGTCTTACTACTATTCAGTGCAGCTTCAATACGTTACAGATTAGTCTGATGTCATGCCTACCAAACATCCTGAATTGCAATCATATCTTCATATCTTCCCCAGGTAGGAGAACTACCTTTTTATAAATTAATTTACAACAATATGAAAATGGAAGAGATGAGTAGGGAAAAGAAGAGGGGGGCTCCCTGAAGGAGAAGAATATCAATTTGTATAGTAGCTCAGAAAATAGTTCTGAATTATTTTTAAATATTTTGGAAAGATATAGCAAGATCTTTTAAAAACTTTGAGGTGAATTTTTAAAGTAAAATGTGCGATATTATTCTTAGCCGAGAGGATGACATAAAGGGGAACCATGGAATATTTGAAGAGCAATGAAAAGTTTTGGAATGAAGTAATACATTGATAAAAGAGTTGTAGAGTAATTGCCTAGCATCCGCAAAAGCCCAATTAAGGCTATGTAACAAAATTAGTTTTTAGTGCAACCAATATGAACTATTCCTTGATTTTCTCCTCCTTGTTCATTTCTAGAATTTTGTGCCTTAAGTTCATCATTTTTTCTTTCAGAGCCTTTGATTCTTAGAATAACAATTGCATTTTGTAATTTCCTGGGGGGGGGGGGGTGTTAGATGTGAGGAGAAAGGGGAGAAATGTGTTTAAATACTGTGTGAACAGCTCTATTATAGAGCCTAATTTCATTCCTAATAATATCCTCTGATTCCTAATAAGATTTAAAAACCTTTTACCACTCAGATTGGCTAAGATGACAGGAAATGATAATGATAAATGTTGCAGGGGATATGGGAAAACTGGAAAACTAATGCATTGTTGGTGGAATGGTGAAATGATCTAATTATTCTGGAGAGCAATTTATGCATCCATAAAAAGGAAGACTGAATGTTTATCAATATGTGTTATACTCACTCTCTATTGTAATAGGTCTTTTAAACCTCTTCATGTGATCTCATTTGTCCCATTATATTTCTTTTTTTTTTATCCCTTAACATCTTTTTTTTTTTATATATTATCACATCAGAGCCCATTCACAACCACTCCCTCCATCTATGTGATATCCTCTCTGTCTGCCCTCTAACAGATACAGTTCTCAAGAATTACAGATATCATTTTTACATCTATGGATATAAGCAGTTTAACTTTTAAATAATATATTTTCCCCTGTTTACTTTTCTATGTTTCTCTTGAGTCCTATATTTAAAAATAAAATTTTCTTTTTACATTTGGATCTTTTGATTAAAAATGACTGAAAATCTCTTTCTTCATTGCTATCACTTCCTGCCAAAACAGGATGAGTGAATTCTTTTGCTCCTAAAACCTGCGGCCAATTTAAAGGGGATTCTTAACAACTGGCAGATCTTTTGGAAAATGGAGTTTTGGCACTGAGAGAATGCTTTCTCAGCAGGCAGAAGAATCCTGACAACTGAGTGACCTGTCTAGGTTTATTTCCACCTTAGTGGAGGGAAGCTATTATATTGGGTATCTTTAGTGGGGGCTGGGACAGCCCAAGCAGGTCAGACTCAGTGGGGGCTGGGACAGCCCGAGCTAGTCAGACCAAGTAGGGGAGTGGGGGAGAGGGAGGCCTGGGACAGCCGGGATCTCCTATTGGAATTAACAACACTTCAAGGGGATGCTGTTTGACCAGGATTTCTAATTGAATCAAAGGCTCTCGCATCCTGGAAAGATAACTTACCTAGGGGGAATATGCCTTTGCCAAGAGGAGCTGAGAATCTGAAAGGGATCACAGATCAAAAGGAAATACAGTTTCTTAAAGGGACCACAACCTGATTCACTCCGGCCCCCTTCCCCAAATAGCAAGCAATCCAATATATGTTATGTATGTTAAAATATGTTAAATTCAATATATGTAAATATATTTATACAATTATCTTGCTGCATAAGAAAAATCAAATCAAGAAGGAAAGAAAATGAGTCAGAAAACAAAAAGCAAGAGAACAACAACAAAAAAAGTGAGAATGTTATATTGTGATACATATTCAATTCCCATAGTCCTCTCTCTGGGTGTAGATAGATGGCTCTCTTCATCACAAGATCATTGAAACTGGCCTCAATCATCTCATTGTTGGAAAGAGTCATATTCATCAGAATTGATAGTCATATAACTGTTGCCATGTACAATGATCTTCTGGTTCTGCTCATTTCACTTAGCATCAGTTTATGTAAGTCTCTCCAGGCCTCTCTAAAATCATCCTGCTGATCGTTTCTTATAAAACAATAATATCCCATAACATTTATATACCATACTTATTCAGCCATTCTCTAACTGATCAGGGCATCCACTTTGTTTCAAAAAAGGCTACCACAAACATTTTTGCACATATAGATTCCTTTCCCTCCTTTAAGATCTCTTTGGGATATAAGCCCAGTAGAAACACTGCTGGATCAAAGGGTATGCTCATTTTGATAGCGCTTTGGACATAGTTCCAAATTGCTCTCCAGAATGGTGGGATCTGTTCACAATTCCACCGACAACATATTAGTGTCCCAGTTTTCCCATATCCTCTCCAACATTTTTCATTATCTTTTCCTGTCATCTTAGCCGATCTGAGAGGTGTGTAGTAGTAACTCAGTTGTCGTAATGTGCATTTCTCTGATCAATAGTGATTTAGAGCACTTTTTCATATGACAGGAAATGGTTCTAAATTCTTCATCTGAAAAGTCCCTGTTAATATCCTTTGACCAACTTATCAATTGGAGAATGGCTTGAATTCTTATAAATCTTATAAATTCTATATAAATATATAGAGAGTCAATTCTCTATATATTTTAGAAATGAGGCCTTTATCTGAATGCTTAAATGTAAAAATATTTTCCCAATTTATTTCTTCCCTTCTAATATTGTTTGTATCAGTTTTGTTTATGCAAAAACTTTTTAATTTAATATATTAAATTATCTGAATTATCAAAATTATTTATTTGGTGTTCAATTATGAGTTCCAGTTCTTCTTTGGTCACAAATTCCTTCCTTCTCCACAAAGCTGAGGAGTAAACTATCCTATATTTTTCTAATTTGCTTACATTACTCTTTTTGTCTAAATCATTTCGACCTTATCTTGGTATATGGTGTTAGGTATGGGTCAATGCCTAGTTTCTGCCATACTAGTTTCCAATTTTCCCAGCAGTTTTTGTCAAATAGTGAGTTTTTATCCCAAAAACTGGGGCTTTGGGCTTGTCAAACATTAGATTACTATAGTTATAGTTATTTTGTCCTGTGAACCTAACCTATTCCACTGATTGACTATTCTATTTCTTAGCCAGTACCAAATGGTTTTGATGATTGCTGAAGCATACTATTTTCACCTTTTTATTTGTTTATTTTCTTTCTCATATTTTTTTTTTCTTTTGGTCTATTTTTTCTTGCATATCATAACAAATAACATGTATTTAGAAAAACAAAATGTTGTTGAGGAAAAAAATTAAAAAGAAAATGAAAAAAATGCGAATACCTGGGACAGTGCAGCCCATCCAGATTAAAATATAATTGGGAAATATTTAATAAAATAAATTAAAATACACTAGAACAGTAATAATGTTGTATGTGGTTTTCTAAGACAATATATAGCTCACTGAGATTCTTATATACTGTTTAGTGGCCCTCTGTCTAATTGAATTTGACTCTACTGTCCTAAACAATGTATTTATTTTCTTAGACAGAAAGGAGCATGAGCCAAGGAGATTATTTCTAGTTCGATTCTCCTTTCTTCTAACTCTTCTTCCAAGGAATATTCTGAGCATGAAATAAGATTCTTATCACCCAAAGCAAGGTCACCAATATTGTAGAATAATGGTACTATCAATAATCAGGTTAGTAAAGAGAAGATAATTAGGGAGAAGGAGAGGTCACACTGAAAATAACCTAAATTAGAACAGCATTTTTTTGTAAGGGATAATATGTTATTTCTACTTTCCCCATAGGAAGGAATTCATTTTAACATTATTCTTATTGGACTATAAAGGATACATTTTTCTAGAGGGTCCTTTTGGATTTAGAGAGAAGCATCATGTATTCCAATTTTTCAAGTATCTTTCTATAATGGTTTAAATGTTTGGAGTCCTTCTTGCTTATTAAGAATATAGGGAAAACTGCAAGGAACTAAGTGTTTCCCTTTTTCTATGGTCTTCTTTTGATTTAATGTCAACTAGAAATTTATAAGAAAAGGTAATGATTAGACTACTGGGGTGGAATGAACAGAGTACTGGTCTAGGAGTCAGAAGGCCTGGGTTTCAATCCACAATCTGCTCTTCAGGAATTAATAGTAGTAATTGTATTGGACTGTAATAATGGAAGTACTTATGGAACACAAACCACTATATAAATTGAAGTTATAATTAGCTCTAATTTAAATAGCTGAGTTTTTTTTAACAATGAATTCTGCTTTTCTACCTGAGGCAGTCTGATTTTTTTTTCCTCTTTGCATCTACTTTTCCCCCTTTTTTTTAATGAAAACTTTTCCATTCATATATTCATAGAAGCTTTACACCTGGGAAGGCTCAGAAAAATAGCTACTACCCCACAGGAATACACAAAATACAGGTCATTAGAAATATTATTGTGTCAAAATTCTAGGGACATTTATTCTTAATGATACAAAACAAATTCATGATATAAACTTAGTTGTTATCTCTAGGGTAAGGATAGCAAATGTAGAGAAATTGAATAGAATCATCAATGAGGTCACCTTTACCCTTATCTAGGTCTCTAGGTTTCCCTTTGCACTTATATTTTGCTATGCTAAATACCACAAAAAGTCCATAGTAGATGTGAGGAGGAATGGGATAGGAGGAGAGCATAGAATGAGTGTAGAAATTATTAAAAGAGGAACTGGTGAAACTGAAAAAGGAAACAATACCTCACTTAGGACATACTGAATTTAAAAGGGAATTTCAAAGGGGTTGAAACAATGGGTGGGCTATGTAGATGAGAAGTACAAAACTTTGTTAGGAGGCTGGAAGAGAGAATATAAAAAATATTCATTGGGAATCCAAATATAAATATGTCACTGGATGGCAATAATTATAACAATAACAACAATAATAATAAATGTAAGTACTCATACATTGCTTTTAGGTTTGCAAAGCACTTATATATGCTATATGATATGTTCCTAACATTAACCATGTGAGATATTATTATTGTTATTATTTATCATTATTATTATTATTATCCTCATTTTATAGATCACAAAACAGATTGAAAAATTTAAGACCCACATTGCTAGGAAGGATTTGAGATAGAATTTGAACTGAAGTCTTCCTTATTACAAGACCAGCATTCTTCCAAGTGCACCAAGTTACTCAGTACAGGATTCCTTACATTAAATCAAAGTAAGTAAAAATTATCATTTATTTTCCATGATCAGAATCCTAGTGATCTGATTCCATGTTAGGTTACTTTTTCCTTCTTTCTTATGTACAATGAATATCATTCATTAATTATAATAATAATACTAATAACAATAGCAAAGACTTTGTTTCCCAAAAAAATGGCAGTACTTTTGCCAGTACTTTATTGTAAAAAAAATAAATGAAATGAAATAAAGACATGTAGAAACATCTATGGACAGTTTTGAAAAGCATTTATTTGCTACTGCAAGAGCTCAGGAAGACAAGAAAATCTGTATTATTTTATCACTCATAATGGGTTACATTGAATTATAACTATAAAACAAATAAAATAATGTTAAGTATGAAAGACATCCTAATATTGCTGAACTTTACTGTTTATTGATTTGAACCTGCTCATTTCACAACTCCATCATTTCATTCATAAGAATATTTCCTTTGCTGTTATAGATCTCAGCTTCTTTATGACTTAGTAAATGGATCTTGGAGAGAATAGCAAATGTGTGTATGTGTGGTGTGTATATTCATTATAAACAAGAGGTTCTTAACTTTCTTTGTTTCATAAATGCCTTTAGTTATCTGGAAAAGCTTATAGACCCTTTTTCAGAATAATATTTTTTAACTACATAAAATAAAATATATGAAGTTATGAAGGAAATCGATTTTGTTAAAATACAATTATCAAAAAAATTCTTTAAAAAATGCATTCAAGACCCCCACGTTAATAACGGTTTCTCCAAATGAATTAAAAATGAGATGCACAATCTTAGGTTGGTCATTTCTCACATGATAAATTTGGATCTGGTGATAGTACAACATTAGCTCCTTTATCAAAATCTTTCTAGCTTGGTAGGATTTTTCAGTGTTTCTATTCTACTGACATAGTTTTGAAGAAACCAAAGTTACTTCTTAGGCAAAATGAAGCATTCCATTATAAGTCATCAGAGTAGGATTTTAGTTGTGTACTAACCCATTGCTAATAGAATTTTAGATAATGATTACCTGAAAGAAATTTTTTTTTAAAGTTTGAATTTGTTGAAGCATATATTTATTGTTTGAAGCTGAATTTTCAAGTTTAAAAACATAAATTAGCATAGAGATCATGAAATTTTTGTCAGTGGTCATGGTGAGTCTCCTCTTAAAGGTGGTACCACCATAACTTTTGGAGATATTTTTCTCACAGGAGCAAGATCAGCAGCCATGTGCCTTTGACACAAAGTAGGACTGTTCTTTATACCCTATGGCAAAGCTGTCCATTCAAATCCTTTATAAGGCTTAGCTAGATTAATGCTGGGCACTGAAAAAATAAATTCCTTCATAAGCCCAAGCCCATAAGAGCTTCCATTGTCTCCATCTGTCCATTTACTTTTCTCAGATCAATAAACATTCTCCATTCCCCAAATTCAGAGGAATTCCAAGGACTTAGAAAAGCTTATAAATGTCCTTGGTAAAAGTGTACCTATCCTATGGCTAATGAATTTTTTCACTTTGTAAGATGACTCTTCCCCACTGATTAATGGGGAACCTTTCAACTATAAAATAAAGATTTCTGTCATATTTAAATTCCTATCTCAAAGAGGTAGCACTAATTTTAGCTACTATAGATCCTTTTATGCCAGACATATAGGTATTTGCTGTAACCTTTAACCAATTACTACACCAGCTGGCACTTCTAATAACTGTATTATCTAGATCTGTCTACCAACCTTCCTTTTCAATGGTCTGTCATTCATACAGATAATGAGCAAAGGATACTCAGCTGTGAAAGCTTCCGGCCATAATATCTCTGAATTCTGCTTCCAGAAGTCAAAGTTTGATTAACTTTCACTAAATTGTATTTCAGGAATGTGAATCAATAAATCTGATGTTACTTCTCCTGGGTCACAAATCACACACTGTCTAACTAAATAGTGATTGGGACAATAGCTATATATTTCTCAGTTTCCCAAATCATTCTATAGACACTGTTTTATAAATACTCGAAGGAAGTTGGGCAATCAAGCCAACCTGTGGAAGTGAAAAGTCCACAAGGTGAACAAAGGGGAATTCCAACTCTCCAGAGACTATCCTTTCAGTTTTATAAGTATAGAACTCCACTCTGTCTAACTGCAATGTCTTACCCTGGTAAGGTTGCTTAGAAACTAAATGAGTTGTATTTTTTAAAGACTTTCTAAACACAATACCAATCGCTGTCCTCAGGACACCAGGAATTTCTTTTACCTCAGACCATGAAATCTATAACCGCCTTTTAAAATGATGACATAGGGGGTTGGAACCAATTAATGGGCAGTGTTGATGATATTATCATCCCTCCTATTTCTCCTCCTTCGGCCCCTCCCCACTCAAGGTGGAGTTGAGGGAGGAGGGTCAGAAATTGGAATATTCGGCCAAATTAAGATCCAAACCCAAGTTTTGTACATGAAAAGAACCAAACCTTTTCTCAATGGCAGAGTAGCCAATAAATTCCCTAAGGCAATAATACATGAGGTAAACCAACAGAAGACTAAGGAGAATTTCTCCAACTGATTTCCACTTGACTTGCTGATCAGAGTTTTTTCTTGTTTTTTCCCTCCTCAGCTTCAGTCTCTAGGCTGAATTCTTTATGTTCTAACTGTTGTACCCTAATTTTCTCTCCTTTCTCTATCTCACCCTATAATTCAACAATTATATTATTATTTGTAATGTGATTTTTCTTTCTACCTCTAACTCAATTTTTAACTGCTGTATTTTATACTTCATACTCTCAATCATCTCTATTAGCTCTAGATTTTTCCCCTGCTGAGATATACTTAATGGGTTTGGGAGTAGCTGTCTTGGAGCTTGATTACAAGCTTCCAGCTGTTCTTCAGAGGTGATCTTTGTTAAGAAATCATTCATCTGGCTCTTTATCCTATTAATATGAGCTGCATGCACAGCCATATCCTTGAGCTTGATCATAGGGATACCTAGATCCATATTGCTTCTCTGCCTTCCATCCTAGGCAGGATTTCTACCAGTTCTTTCCAAATATTAATCTGTGAGGCTCTGACAATCTACTGTACACCTATGTTGGTGCCACATGTAAAGGAAAAAAAAAAATGCTTAACCCTGGGCAGTCACTTCATTTGCAAATGCCCTAGTCCTATCTGCATTCCTTTACATTGCCAGTCTCCCCTAAATCCTAGGGCTTCAGAGAATCCTCTGGCCACTAACTTTTGCAGTATAAACCAACTTTAACCCAGTTTACCTCGTTCTGAGATCTTCAGAGGTCTCTGGCTACAGTTTCATAAACCATAGTTTAAAACTGGTAGTGAGCTCAAAAAGAGCCACATGCAAACTTAAAGTCTTTATTTTACTTGCTCACATATTGCCCTGACCCTTTGTTGACTCCCACATGGACACCAGGTCTGTGAGAGTGTAAGGCCGGAGAAACTGAGCAAGACAGAGATTAAAGACCAAGTCAATAGTTTATTAAATGGAGAGATATACTGGGACTAATGGATCTGTGTTTAGTCCCAGGGCTGGATGAGACTATCATCTCAAAGAGTCCAGCCCTAAGTATCACAAAGCAAGCTTTTTTATAGGATTAAAAGAACAATGACATAATGGGGGAGGTGCCTGGGATAACACAATGAGGGAGGTACTGGAGAGACTACTGATATTCTAATAACATCTAAAATGGATAAACCTTTATCCTGTCAAACATTAAGAAGAAATGATTATAACCTATATAAAATCTTTATGTCATCAACCATTTAAGAGGGAATGATTATAGCCTGGGATTTTGGGGCAGAGCAACTGAGGTAGACTTTTATCTCATCAAACATTAAGAGGGAAAGGTTATAACCTGAGGCAGAGTAACTAAATAGGACAATTAGGGAAACTAGGTCAGGACATCAAAAGAGGGAACTGTGACACAAGAGACCCACATGCTTCTACCTGCTTCAGCTATCCATCCTCTAGGCTACTCCAGGAAAAAAAGGCTAACCTCTTCCTGCACCAAGCTTAACTAGGGTCTGTGAGGTCACATACACAGTCAGAGAGAGAGAGAGAGAGAGAGAGATGTCTCTCATTACAAAGCTATCTCAAGGTTTGGCAATTGTTAATGCTGTAAAGTTACCCATGCATATATCCTGTAAATAAAAGGCTATTAAATTAAAAAAAATATATATATATAAAACACAGCTATCTCAATATGACCAGGGTCATCCAGATCATATTGCTCTCTCAGTCCCTGGAGGCATATTTCAATATTAATAAACCTGTGCTTCTATTCTAACCATGAGATACTACAATGAAATTTAGCATTGGCCTAAGGATCTGGAGTACAAATGACACAGGATTCAAGAATACAAGATCATAAAACAAAAAATAAAATAAAATAAAATAACTGTCTACAAGACCTTTCATCATAATAGACAAGAAATCGTCACAATTCAGTCTCAGTTTCTCATACCACTTATACTTGTGTTATTCAGACTTTTTTGTTACTTGACAATGAGTAGATATTAATGAGCCACATTCTAGATTTTATCTATTCTCATAGGTTTCTAGAATATGTTCCTTACAAATGAAAGAAGAGGAGTAGCATGATGAATAGATCAAGAGTCAGCCTTAAGGTTCAAAAAACTAGACAACTTCTGACACATACAAGCTATGTGACTATAGTGATTATGTATAACTCCAGTCATAGCACCCTGAAAAATTAAAAGTGTAATTTACAGATGAATTGCCAATCTATATTTTTTTGAGGTCATTATCACACTACAAGTTTCTTTCACCAATGAAATCATGGGTTGAGATCCTTCCTCCTCAAAAAAAAAAAAAAAAAAAAAAAGGTGAGATTTTATAGTGTATATATGAGTAAACCTCTTGAATAAAGAAAGAGAGCAGAAATATTTTTTCCAATACAAATTCAAATTTTGTTTTATATTTATGTATCTACATTGGATATTGATCATTGCAACTTTGAGCAATAATCAATTTAGCCTCAGTTCCTTAATCTACTATGAAGGATTTTTGTTTTATTTTGTTTTTGTTTTTGTTTTTAACATTAGATTAGAGGTTCCATATGGAACAATGGAATGGGAAGGCAGAGGAAAATATATGCTGTGGAGAAATAGGGCTAGCATGGAAGTGAATAATATTTGCTGTGTAAAAAGGGGACAGGGGTGGATGAATTTGGAATGAGTTAGAGGAGTGATGGGGTAGGTTTTTACATTATCAGACAGAAACAAGGAAGCAGAATCTGGGATTTTATATATCAAGGAACAGCAAAAAACACAGTTATATTCTGTGGAGCTTATATTTTCAACATCCTATGATAACTGAGTATAGCATCAATCAAGGGAAATGGTATCTCCTTCCATAGCCAGTCACTTCAAAAACAGGTTAATTTGCCATCTAAGTGGCAGGCAGAATCAGAAGAAAATTTTGTGAGGGTCAGCAAATAACTATTATTAAAGTCCCTGAGGTAAATTGAAATCATACTACATAAGTCATGCATAGTGCCACAATGTCATACCAAGAGGGTGAAGAATAAAACCTACTTAGAAGATAGAGAAATAAAGAAAAACTCATATTTTTGGTTCTCTGTGGCTCAGGATCAAACTCTAAATATAATCCTTCAAATGTTTTTGGTTTCCTGAGGCTTGAGAACCCAATTGAATTCTAAGATCCCAAATAGGGGCAGATGACTGCAATGATAACTGGGTACCTGAGGAATAGACTGATTTATATTTGGTTCAGGATCCATAGAGTTATTCCAAAATGTCAGAGGATGAGGCACATGCAGATTAGTTCCAAATCTCTGAGTATTAGGATCCTTCTTGTCCCCTATACCTCTATTTTTATCCTCCTAGCTTCTTTTGTCAGCTCAAGATCCCATTTCATATTTGTCTATATCTCTACCCCAAGGCCTTCTCCAATACTCGAGAGGTCATCACCATGATTAGACTCAATCCCCATCCCCACATATTTTCAAACTCTTTAAGGTGATTCATCTTGTACTGAGAAAACTTACCTCCTCACCATGAGACTCTTAGAAGCCCTACATCTACTTATTCCTTCCTACAGTAAAGCAAGGTTTCCCAGCACCCAATACCACCAGTTACCAAGTGGTTATACATTAAGGGAGAAATGTGAACAGTCTAATCACTGTCTTTCCTCAAAAGAATTCTCTCTAACCACTGATTCTTATACTAAATTCAATCCTCAATGATTATCATACCCCTTATCCTTTCTTGATCTCAATCCCTTGGTGATCATATAAAAATTCTGTTTCCCCTCCGCAAATTCATGCTCTCTTAATTTCATCTCCCTTAATTCAAACTTGGCAATGTCACACTTCAGATGTGTCCTTTCACTGTGTTTTATTGACTTCTGATCCATAATTAACAATTTTTCTTTAATCATAAGACTTTTCCTTTCTCATACTTTATAACTTCTGATCTTCACTGAAATTTAATTTCTTCTTGACCACACAGCTTACTATTTTTAGGAAATTTAGGAAATTTTGGGTAAGACTAATAGAGAGATGGCTAAATACAGGATATGACAGCAAAGTTTAATAATGGGATTCCCCCTTCCCCCCCAAAAAAAAATTAAGCAGGATACACATTTAGTTTAATCTATATTCTTAATATTTTCTTACTAACACTATTTTTTTCATAGCCTGATACTCTCTGATCAATCTAGATGAATCAAATTATTCCTTTCTCCACATTAATACTTCATAACTCTCTTTATACTCAGTATACTCATCACTCAGTAACTTGAATCATTTTGATGTTCATATCATCAAAATAATCACACAAATCAGATTTTGTTGTCATTATCTATTGATCTGCAAAACATACTCATTCTTTTCTTAATGGGTTTAGTGTCTAACTCACTATTCTGCCCATACATGAGGGAATTACTGGAAATATATTCTTAACCTCTCAACTATTTAAATTTCTCAGTATCTCAACCTCTACATCCACCATAATTTTTTCCTATGCTCCACTTCAACTACACACAGAAATGATGATAACCTCAATATTGCCATTATCCATAAGTATTCTAATTATATGTTTGTGAACTCTAAAATTCATTTGTCTGAGCATACTATCTTGGGATTCCATCTTTCCCTATGCTTTATGACACCTTCTTATATTCTTTATCCTTACTGTGACCTCCAATTCCTCCCCCATTCAGTTCTTACCCAGGCCATATATTTCAGTCATTTGATGAATCATTCTCACCCTGCCCTGTACTCAAATCTCTTGCCCCTTTCTATTTTCACTGATCATGAATTAGTAAATCCCAGCCTTGACTTATCACTACTATATACCTCCTTCACTCTTATTCATGTACTGTTAAAAGAAACTGAAGAAAATCATAAAATCTTACTGATTTCATCCACTACACATTGTTAATTAAATAGAACTGGGCCCCCACTGTGACAAGTTGATTCTTTTATCCTTCCCTATTTGATTCATAATTTCACTTACCATATAATTTTTAATTCTTCATGAATCCCACAGCAACTGTGACCCTCCTTTTCATATGAGAGGGTCATATATGAGAGGAAAGTATATGAGAGGGAGAAATAGAGAGAGAGAAAGAGAGAGATTTTTTTCAATTATTTTATCTGCATTGTTTTTCTTTGCATAAAACAAGTTTCTAATATATTCTAAAAATATCAGAATTATAAAATCTCATTTATTAATTTAACAATAAAAAATTTTAAAAATTAACACATATTCTAATTATTAAGACTCCCATGCAATGGATGAACACTATTAAATAAATATAACTTAGGAAGAAGTCAAATAGGAATGGATATTTTAAAAATTGATAAGAGAAAATTTGTGTCTTAAGTTCTATCCAGCAGTGGTGTTTAACCAAGTTCTGTTGCTGTAAAGAATATAGTTCCTATCAAGATATGGATGAAATGATGAGCAGTTTCTAAAGTACAATACTTTCTTAAGTATTGATTAAATATTACCACGTATACATAAATTTAAAAAAATAGGTGAAGAACTCAAACTTTAATTTTATGGTTGCTGTAATTTTTGAAGAAGTCTCTAAGCACAAAACATATAGTTAAGGATCATGAATCATAAAATAACTCCACAAGATGCCCAGTCTTTCCATTCTTTTCAAATATCAGATTAACCTTTGGCACTTGCCTGGAAATTTTGGGTACGACTAATAGAGAGATGGCTAAATACAGGATATGACAGCAAAGTTTAATAATGGGATTCCCCCCTGCCCAAAAAAAAAAAAAATATTAAGCAGGATACACATTTAGTTTAATCTGTATTCTTAATATTTTCTCATCATTTTATTGAGTTTAGAAAATTGACAAAACAATAAAACTATGATTTTTTGGTTTCTATAATTGTGTATTCACAACGAAAACTTTAACGAGTTCTTTTATATACCCTATAAGATAACTATCCCAAATGACTTTCAAAATAGGTAGTCAAGGCTTTCTATATTTTTTTTTTTCTGTTAGAAGTGTTTTATATTTATTTAGAACATAAGATTACATAGCTGTTAGCCTATTTTTCAGTATTTCTTTTTCCAGTATGACAGGAGTCATATCATCTTTATTTTGAGTACAAGATTAGATTTGGTAAAAATCACACAGTTCCAGTTCTGAAAGACACTTCTGGAATCAAATGTTCTAATGCAATATGTTCAATGAAATAGCAATCATCTATCTGTTGCCTATCATGTGTTTAGAAATGTGCTAATATCTAGGCTTCAAAGACAAAAAAAAAAAAAAAAATGATAATCCTGGTCCTCAAAAATCTTCTACTTTGTCAGGGTTATTATTGTTGGGATTCACTATTTGTACTTTAGATGCCTGACAATGATAGTCAATAGAAAGAAAATTTAGTCAAATCAGTATATTTAAGATAATTTTTAAAATGGACAAGATGATCCACCAATAAGATGAACATTTTTTTCTCCTATTTACTAATGGAAATCATTCATTTCTAATCTGGATGGTGATGGATTTGCACTATAATATATAATTTAAAATTACTGCTAATAATTTATTTTATGATCTGCTTTCTATTTTTCTGTATTGTTTTGTTATTTTAAAGGTTTTGCCAGATTCTCAGTGATTATTTTTTAATCATGTCCTAAAAGAGAGGAACAACATTGTCTATGGGAATGCATTTCTGAAATTGTGAAGTTAGTAGAAAATATGAATTTTAGGATACAATTTTGATTTATATACCTTTCCAGGAATATATCTATTGAATAGAATCAAATTTATCCATTAATCTTAGAATTTTTAAAACAATCTTACAAAACACTACAATAAGAGGTTATCTGAGAATTTTTTTCCCACTGTGAATTACCTAAGTGTCTTGAATAATATAATTATGCAACAGTATCTAAAGGTTTCTCTATCGTTAGATCAGTGTGAAATAGGAAAAAAAGACATTTCGTGAATTGCAAATGATTCATCAAAAGAATTAAAAAACAGAGCTTTAAAGATTAAATTTTTGCTTTTCTAAAACTCAGACTGTGTCTGAGAATCACAGATTATAATGATATATTATCTCTAAACTTTCTTCTCCCAGCATGAAACTGCTTCATACCACACTATATATATAGTCAAGGTTTCTTTATCCACTCACCTGTATCCACCTCCAATTTCTTTAAAAATTGTCAAATGGATAATCAAAAGCCTGATTTCTTTCAGTCTTACAATCACTTCATTTCCTATATCAAGTTACTTTTATTATCTGCTCATTTATAATACAAATTTGGTTTGGGTCTCCCACAGCCACTCCCTAAAGTTACTTTTAGCACTTAAACAAGTACTTGATTATCTTCAATTATTCAGCCTCTCACTAATCTCAGAAATTCAAAAATGCAAGATATATAAATATGAATATTTAAGTTTGATAGTTTCTCTTTAATTAGCCAATTTTACCTGTCCATAAAATGGTTCATTTCTCTGTTGTGTTAGGTATTAGTCTCTTATTTTAGCTTATCTGTGTGAATTATTCAGTAATTACATGTCTCAAACTTTTTACATGTCACAAATTTAAGATTTAGCTCAAGCACTATTTTCTGCAAGAGATCTTCTTTGACCATCCCAGCTGCTAATCTCTCCTCCTCAATTGCTTTGCACTTATTTTATATGTTTAGCTTATTCTTTTAGTGCATTTTTGTCTTCCCATAAAAAATGTAAGGTTTTTAAAAACATGAACTGTTTTAATATTTTCTTTGTATCCTCAGTGCCTAGCATGTAATAGGTGTATAAATATTTATTGTTTGATTAATTTAAGCCATTGCTATACCATAATGCATGAATCATGCTCATTTTGAACACCTACTGGTTTAGTTAGATTAATACTTTCCTTTTCAGACTGCCATCTTTTCATTCATTTTCCCCTTTCTAAATTTCCTTACTTTCTTCCATCTAAGAAATCTTCATGAAGTACCATTATGCCTACTGCCTAAGAAATTAGACTCTTGATCCAAATCCCAAATGGCTATAACAGAACACCTCTTTTCCTGCCCTTTTCTTGACACTGTTGATGAAGCCAGAAATTCTCTTCACAAGAGTAGGGAAGAGAAGCAATCGATAGTAGCTTTATACAGGAGATACCATTGTCAGAGAGATCGCACTTAACCACTGCACTGAACCACATGCCTCTGATTAAGACACCAACACAAGACTGATTCATTTGTCTATCCACAATGCATGCTAACCAGCCTCCAGTCCTCACTTTACTGCTTTCATTCTCTGCACAGAAAGGAGAACACTTAAAGGAGAAAAGTGGTACTCAGATCTGCAGAGAGCTTTAAAAAAATTGCTGACATAATTATTCCCTAAGAATTCAGGTTTTGAAATCAATTATGGAGGAGAAAGTTGGAGGATAGCAGTTTATAATGGAGCAGATTCCTGGAATCAGTAACTAAAAACAGAAAATCCTCATTAGGTTATCTCATCTAGCTAGAGGACATGCTTCAAAAACACCATAAAATGTTAGGGATGTCTAAAAACCACTAATCCAAATTCCTATTCAATAAAAGAAACATTTTTCTAGAATCTTGAGCTGGTGATCACCTAATCTTTGCTTGAACACTGTAATGACAAGGAACTTACTAGTTAATGAGACAGCTCATTTCACTTTTGAATAGTTTAAATTATAAGGAATTTCCCCAAAGCACATTCAAGTCATTCCGTCTAGTTTAGCTTAATCCTATTGGTAGTATTTTCCCTACTCCAGAATATTCTAAATGGTTGTCTAATAAACTACAACACAAATCCTATCCAATAGGATCCCTTAACAATGATATAGAGAGATGAGCTAGTGTCCATGTTACAAGCCAACAATATTATGGCCAGGATTTTCCAGAAATAGTTGTATTTCTGATAGTGTGTTGATGTCTACTCTATATCAAATACATTTTAAAATTAACTATGCTGTAATATTGCTAGCATATTTGTAGTTTTCTTCTATTCTGTGCAACAAATGTTTGAGTTCTTGAGAATTCAAAAAAGCCTACTCACTAGGTACTTAACTTTTTTAAAAGAGATAACACAAGGCAAAAAATAAGTCCCCAAAATCCAAGAAATAAAGCAGGAGCAGAAGATGTGAAGAAGGTTGCATATTCTCTTTGAGAAGTTCAAGTTTAAGTATCTACCACTTCTGATAAAAATTAGTAACTGGGGATAGGGTCAGTAAAGAGGTTACAGACTAGTAATTATTTCTGAAATCCCTATTTAAAGCCACCCTAAAGAAATGCAATATTGGGGCCATTGTCCCTAGAAAATGAACCTCTCTACCTCTGTTCACTGGCAAAGTAAGCCTGCATTAATAAGCTCAATTCATCCTGGGTTTTCTTTGGAAATGTCTTCATTATATTATCACATTTTACATCTACTTTCACATAGTGTTCTCATATGACAAATATTTGTTCTCCCATGAATGCATGGTTTTAAACTCTGAGACCTTCATTATTCTAAGTCCTATGACATGGGCAGCCATAATAGTGAGTTCTCCATCACTTGATGTATTTCTGAAAAGGCTCTATGATTTCATACTGAAATGATTATTGCATTAGGAAGGAGTACTGAACTAATTCATTTCTAAAATATTTTTGATCTGCAAACATCGACTTGTTTGTGCCATTGACTTTGCTTTTATGCTGTTATATATGGGAAGCTAAATGAGACTGAATCTAGTACTGATGCCTGTGACTTTCCTCAAAACTTACTCAAATTCAGTTTATTCTTGTTTTTCATTGTCTTTCAATTATAACCCTATGCCTACTTTTAAGCTTGTGTCAAGAGCTCATATTTATGGCTAATTATGAATCTAAATGGGTCTAAGTTTTGACACTTTCCCCCCAGATTTAGTCAAGCATGTTTTCCTTTTCTAAGAATGATTTAAAAAATAACTTATCTGCATTCTATAACTTGTCATAATATTAACTAACTTCAGACACATGTCTTTGGAGTAGATACAGTTAAAATATTAAGTAACAGTCTATATAATTATACCCTTGAGAATTGTCCCATATCGCAGCCACCAGGTGGCAATTTCATCATATTACATGTCCCATTAGGTAGTCAATGATCTAAATGGTATGCAAAGATGAATTCTCACAGTCTCCCTTCACTTCCTCAGTTCTTGCAGTGTGAATGAGGACTAAGAGATTTTCCATGGCAGAGCTACAAAGTACAGGAGGAGAGAGAGGTATGCATTCTGATACCAGAGACAGGACAATGTTTAACTTTGTTTCTTTGAATTTTCCAAACTTAGTTGTATAGTCCTATTCAGGAAAGTTCCTAAATCTGTGTCTCAAAAGTACATAAAAATAGTGCAGGCAGAACAGGTCTAGCAAAGTATAAAAGTGATACTGATATACTGTATGGTGTTCCCTATCACACTTCCATCGGTAGTAAAATGATTTATTGGGAAACAAACAGATATAAGGAGAACCTCTTCTTGGACTCTTAGGAAAATGGAGCCTAAGATTTCATTTTACAAAGAATTAGAGAATAAGAATACACCTTAGATGCCATTTAATCGGATTCCCACCTGGAACAAAAATTTCCACTATGAAAATTCTGACATGTGGCCAATCAACTTTAATATAAATATCTTCAATGATGGGAAATTTACAACCTCACATCACAATCCATTGCTTTTGAACAGTTCTGATAGAACTAAAGAGCTATAATATGCCTCTCTAACTTTTATTTGTCTGAATTTTGTCCTCTGAAATCATACAAAATTAACCTAGAACTTCCGTATCCCAGTATTTGAAAATAGATATAATATTTTCCCATCCTTTGTTTTTTTAGAGTCTCTCAAGTTATCTTCCTATGGCATGACATCTCTTCACAAGCTAAGCCATACTTTTTATGAGATATACTTCATTAAATCACAAATGTCCTTAAAATGTGAAGTCTAGAATTATTGTCCACCCTCCACCCCTTATCCCCACCATCCGATAGAATGCAAGCTCCTTGGAGGCAAAGATTGTCTTATTTTTTTCTGCATATCCCAAGTCCTAATAAATATCTTCAACATAGAATAACTTATTGAATGTTTGTTGAAATGGAAAATGAATACTATTTTATATGGCATCTGGGCAGTGCAGATTATAGAAGGATTAGAAGTACTATTCTAATTTTAGATATTAGGCTTCTATTAATGAAGCCTGAGATTGTATCCCTAAGGTAGTTAGATGGCACAGTAGATGAAGTGCTAGATATAGGCTGAGGAGAGTGCAAATCAGATGCTTATTAGTTTTGTTGTTATTCAATTGAGTCTAATCCTTCATAGCTCCATGGAGCATAACATACTAATGCTGTCCATAGAATATTTTTTGGCAAAAATACCAGAGTGTTTTGTCATTTCCTTTTTCAGTGAATTAAGGCAAACAGAGGTCAAGTGATTTGTCCAGGATTGCACAGCTAATAAGTATACAAGGTTGGATTTGAACTCAGGTCTTCTTGACTTCACAGAAGCAGCTGATGGATAGACACTGAGCATGGAGTTAGGAATAGCTGAGTTACTTACAGCTGTGTGACCCTAGAGAAGTTACTTATCTCTCAAAGCCTGACTAAAAATATATATACTAGATACACTAGAGATCTAAGCAAGATCTCAGAGTTGGGGTTAGGCATTAGATGGAATGGACCTGGCAGACCTGGTCGCAGACCTGTTTAAAGATATGCTAATCAATTTCTTAAGTTGTTTAAAGATACCCAGAAGTTGAGGAATGCACAATGTAAGTTGATAAAGAGTTCCTAGATAATCTGGGAATTATCTAATAATAAAATTATCTGATAAGAGTTTCTTCTTGCTGGGGAAGAGAGTAAATCACATCACACTGACCTCCATTAGTGTTAACATGGCCTGAGCCATTACCCTAGGATTTGGAGGAGCATTATGAAAGAGACCAGACTGGAATGAGACTGACTTGGTAGCTTAGGAAACTGTCACTGGAGAATATGATGGAGAATGAGAATTTTCTGTATTTTCCCCAATCCTTTTCTGGGAGTAGAGGCCTCATATGAGCCCAATGAAGTGTAATCTTTGTCTTGAGTCCTTCTATAGTCTATGTATGAGTGGATTTGGATAGTGCAGTATAAAGAACCTTGGTAAAGACTCAAGGACTTAGGTTGGAATCCAGTTCCTGTGTGACCTTGAGGAAATTAAATTTAAGTTTTAACTGTAAAATGAGAAGGTTGGAGTAGACAATCTTTTAAGGTCTCTTCCAGCATTGTCAATGGTACTGTGAATTTTCCCCCAGGTTCTTCAGGGATATTAAGCAAAAACAGTAGAGTGGGCTGAGTGATCCAGAATCCTAAAAAAAAAAATTTATATTTGGAAAGTTGGTGGAGTTTTCTCAATAATTTGGGATGGTTGGTTGGCTATCATTCTTTCTTTTCAAAGAGGACCAAAATGACATTACTATGTCAGAGTCAAGCTGCAATATGTCCAGCTGTGGCTGATCAGACCAATATAGCTCAGAGTACTCTGCCACAAATTAGACATAAATAATTTCATAAACATTTGGGGTAGCTTCTCTAATTTTGTGCATCTCACATTTTGCTTTGCTCATAGAGCACAGCATCTTCTCTGATAAGAGCACCCCACACTTTGTTGCATCTTAGCTTTGGAGGCTGCATTGAGTGCACAATCATCTACAAACAAAAAAAAATATGCACCAATACTCCCTCCACTTTACTTTTGGCTCATAGCCTTCTCAAGTTGAAGAATTTACCATAAATGTGGTAGATGACATTGAGTCCATATTTATCCTCATTGAAGACATTTGACAACATGACTGAAAACATCATGCTACAAAGCATGGGAACAAGCACACATCCTTGTTTCACTCCATTGGTGACTGGGAAAGTTCAAGAGCATTGACCATTATCCAGAACCCAGGCAAATATTCCATCATTAAATTGATGTACTACACTGATGAACTTCTCTGGGCAACCAGTTTTTCCCCCTGAGGCAATTGGGGTTAAGTGACTTACCCAGGGTCACACAGCTAGGAAGCATTAAATGTCTGAGGTCAGATTTGAACTCAGGTCCTCCCAACTTCAAGGCTGGTGCTCTATCCACTGTGCCATCTAGCTGCCCCCATATTTTGATATAAGTTCTCACAACTGACAGTTATCAAAAGCCTTGGTCAGATCTATAAATGTTGAATACAGACCTCTGTTCTGCTCCTGGAATTTTTCCTGGAATTGTCAGTCAGTAAATGCCATATCTACTGTTCCATAGTCCCTCCTGAAGATACTCTGGCTTTCAGGTAGATGGAATAGGTTGTTATTATCATATTCCCTGTTGTGGTGGTGGTGGTAATGCTGATGATGATGCTGGGGCTGCTCAGTCTGTTCAGTCTGGTCTGAGGCTTTATGACGCCAAAAATGGTTTTCTTGGCAAAGAAACTGGAGTGCTTGCCATTTCCTTCTCCAGCTCATTTTCCAGATAGGTAAAATGAGGCAAACAGGCTTAATTTCTGGCTTAGTGCTCTCTACCCTTGTGCCACCTAGCTGTTCTGATCATATTTCTCAGTTAAATATTGAGTCAGGGCAAAATCCACAATTTACTAGTAGCTTCACTGAATTAGAGCATAAGGAAGTAAGTTAGGAATTTGTGAATTGAATGACCTCTGGTGAGCAGAAGGAATACTGAGTCTTTAGGAAGACTATCAATCTGCCCCAAAGAGGCCTGTAAAACATGTTATAAATATGCAGAAACTCAAATGATGGAGATTGAAGAAAAGTGCCACTCTATGGATAGATTACAATCGTTCTGATTAGCAAATCGATCAACAACCTGGTTTCTTAATTCTTAGGGGCAAAATAGTTTAGCTACTGTTACTACTGGAGAACTTAAAAGTTTCTCTGGAAAAATCACCTAGGACATAAACAAACACACACACACTCACACTCACACCTCTGCGCTAAATTTACCATAACTTTTTTTTAATAGATATATTACATCGTTGAATTATTTTGTGTGGGAAGACAACTACAATCCTCAAATCATATGAATTGTAAAGAGCTAAGCCATAACTGCTTCATCTTGAACGTGTTCAGCAAATACTTTTCTTTTATTCCTGTTACATTTTTATCCTATCATATTTATCTTCTCTTTTGAGCCTGTTGGAATATTTCTGAATCCTGATTCTATCACTAGAAGTATTACTTAACCTCCCAAGCTTTATGTCATGTTTAAATTTGATAGAGTATGATCCAGGTTACTGATAAAAATTGTGAACAAGACAGGAACAGGGACTCAGACACTTAGGTGTCCAGTCCCTTAAATTTGTTGCACATTTCCTACTTACTTTCATTCCTACCATCTACCATCTTTGACCTTTCCTCCAGTTATTAATGGTTTTTCTAATATAATGTTCTTTTTTTTTTCTAGACTATACTTAATCCCCAACAGGTTCTTTTTCTTCTATCATTCTTTCTTTCTTTCTTTCTTTTTTAATCTCTGTGCTACCTGGTCTCTTTGCCAGTTCTCCAAAATCTACTCATTTACTATGGCCCAATTTAAGTCCAAACTATTCCCAAAATTATTCATGTCCTATCTGTGCTGATTTCTTGGATGTACTATAGAATTTAACTATTTTTGCCATGCTTTTTGGATTTTTTTATACTGCCATATGTAGCAGCTCTCTATTTCTTGTATGTTGTTTTAACTGTAGCACAATGGATAGAGCACTTATGAGAACATAATGATCTGATCTCATGTACTGACTAACTTTATGACACTGAGCAAGTTACTTGATCTCTGTATGCCTTAGTTTCCCCATCTACAAAATAAGAATAATCATTGCACTTCTCTCCCAAAGCTGCAGTGAAGATAAAAATGGGATAATATTTGTAAAGTGATCTGTAAATCGTAAAATGCTATATAAATGTTAGTTATCAGTAGCAGCAACATCTTCCCCAAAAGACTATAAGTTCCATGAAGACATGAGTTTAATTACATATTAATCTGATATAAATATATGTATGTATACGCATGTCTGCACTATATATCACTTATGAAAATCTTGGTAGAATAGTACTAGGGGAGGCAAATCATATTATATAATCCTTACTCTTTTATTATGCTAATAAAAGTATATTTAAAGGAACATCAAGAATAACCTTCAAAAACAAAGGAAGTTTTCCTTTACAGAAGTAGTGATGCCAACTCTTTTACCTTTGCACAGATAAATGACCTAGTGGGATAAAGAAGCAATAGAGGAAAATGGGGGGTTGTGATTATAAGCTAAATTATCCATATGAGCATCAGATTTTGTTTCATTTTTCTTATTTTAAACAAACTGAAGAATTCATTTCTTCCCTTCTTGACTATCTCCTTTAGTCATTACCCAGGTCCAATAAACCTGGATTCAGAATACATTCATTATTCAATGTACATTAAGGATAATTTTATCTAATATAATGCTAAGCAGTTGTAGATTTTCAGTAAGCTTTGAGATAACTAATTTCAAATCAATAAACTTTTACTAAACAAGATGGACATGACTGTAATTTAAGGGAAAAAATCTTATGCTGAATCTATTGCCTGTATGCTAAATATAGGTTCCTTCAAATACTTTTCCCTGAGCTCTCTTCTATTTGCCTATGCTCTTTCCTTTGGTGACCTTCTCCAATTCCATAGTTCTAAGTAAGACCTTTAAACAGATAATACTCAGATGTATATGTCCAGTCTCTTTTCTCTTCTCAACACCAGTCCAAAATCTTTATTTCAAATTAATACAACTCTGAGGTACCATTTCACATTTATCAGAGTGGCTAACATAACAGAAAAGAAAAAAAAATACAATGCTGGAGAGGGTATGAGAAAATTGGGACAGTACTGAACTGTTGGTGGAATTGTAAACTAATCCAAATATTCTAGAGAATAATTTGCAACTATACCCAAAGAGTTATAAAATTGTGCAAACTATGACCTAACAATACTGCTACTGGGTCTATACCCTCAAAGAAAAAGGAAGAAATAAAAAGGAAAATCTATTTGTATAAAAATATTTATAGCAGCTCTTTTTGTAGTGGCAAACAATTGGAAATCTAGGGGATATCTATCAATTGGGGAATGACTAAACAAGTTGTAGTAAATGATTGTAATGGAATATTATTGGGTTATGAGAAATTACAAGCAGAATCATTTCAGAAAAACCCAGGAAAACTTAAATGAACTCATGAAGAATGAAGTGAGCAGAATCAGGAGAACATTGTGCAATACTGTGAGGATAATCAACTGTGAAAGAATTAAGCTACTCTGATCAAGATATTGATCCTAGACAATTCCAAATGATACATGATGAAAAATTCTATCCCCTTCCTAGAGAGAACAGATGAAATCTGAAGACAGATTAAACATACTTTTTCTACTGCCTTCATTTTTCTTTTTATTCTTGTTTTATTTTGCAACATGGGCAATATGGAAATATGTTTTGCATGACTTCACATGTATGAATAATATCAAATTGCTTGAGAGGAAAGGGGAGGGAAAGAATTTGGAACTCAAAAACAGAACGTAATTCCTTCTTTCCTTATGCTTACTTCTTCTCCCTTAAAAATAACTTTCCAAATAACATTATAAAAAAAACAGTTACACATAATCAAAACCATAACCATTTTTGATTCTCTTCTTTCCTCACCCTTGGCATCTGATTAGATGTCAAATCCTGTGAGTTTTATATCCCACAAATTGTGAGTATCTATTTCTCTCAGATTGCCACCATTTTAATTAAGCTTTTTCCTGGATTACTACAATAGTCTCCTAAACAGTCTCCCTCTCTGGCTCAATTTAATCTTCCACAGAGCTCCCCAAATAATTTTCTTAATATATACATGAACTTCCCTCTTCAAAAATCTTCAGTAACTCTCTGAAGGTAGTAGTATAAACACAAATTTCATATCCTAGAATTTAAAGCCTTCAATTGTGTGGCTTCAAACAACTTTATTTCATATCACTCCCCTTCAAATATTTTACATTCTAGTGAAACCAGATGGTTAGTTGTTTCCTATACTCAAAATTTCATCAACCATCCTTACATTCACACAAGTCATCCCTTTTATGTGATCTTTCCTTATCTCCATCTTTCAGAATCCTCATCTTCCTTCAAGATTCAACCCAAGGATCACCCTGCCATTAAGATTTTACTTTTTCCCTAAATTTCGAGTGTTCTCTTCTTCCTCAAGCATTCCTAAAGTACTTTAAATTTGTTCCTATCTTTTTCATTCCCTATTTTTTAATTTTCAAGTTGCATGTTATACCATGCCCAGCAGAATTTAAATTCATTGAATGTATGATTAGCAAAATTCCTTACAAAATATAGAAGCTTATCAAATGCTTGTTGAATTGAATTAAATTATCACCTAGGATTTATTGAATGCACTAAGCTGGGTCCTAGGGCAAGTCATTCAGTTAATACACATTTATTAAATACCTACTGTAATGGTGCAGAAACTTAGCAAGACAGATTAGAGAACAATTTAATAGTTTATTAAATGGAGAGATACTGGGACCAAATGGATCTATGGTTGGTCCCAGGGCTGAATGAGACTATTGTCTCAAAGAATCCAGCCTGAGTATTGGGACAGGAAGATTTTTATAGGATAACAAGAACAATGGCACAATGGGAGAGGTACCTGGATGGGTATAGCCTAATGAGGGGAGGAGGCACCTAGGATGACACAATGGAGGGAGGTACTGGAAAGGATATTCTAATGATGTCTAAAATGAATAGACCTTTATCCTGTCAAACACTAAAAAGGAATGATTATAGCCTAACAATATAAAATCTTTATCTTATCAAACATTAAGCAGGAAAGGTTATAACCCGAGGCAGATAGGACAATGGAGAAACTAGGTCAGGACATTAAAAGGGAACTGTGGCACAACATTCCACACTCTCTCTCTTCTAACCAAATCTTTGAATTACCTTCCTCTAGAAGGTCTTAGCACCAACCCTATATGAAGTAAATAGACCAAATAAAAATCAAAATAAAGTTAAAACAATGCAAATACTTATGGCAAGGTCAAGCCTCTCCCTGATAACCCCAGAGTTAATCAGCAATACACAAAGTTCCTTATTTCAATTATGTCAGATCCTCTGCAGTTGGGGAGCATCACTGTGAGTTAGGTCTGTGATCATTTGTGCATGACTTGGCCTCTGCTTACAGAGCAGCAGGGCTCTGTTGTGCTGCCCTTTCAGAGGGGCAACCCGCTCCAGGAGAGAAGGGCGAGTCTTGGAGTATCTCCACCTGTCCTACCCAGAGGAACAAACAGGGCTACGGAAAGGATCAGATTTCTGAGCAGATTATGCACAGTTAGACAAAGGCAGGCTAACCCCAAACTTTTAGAGGCCTGATATCAACTACAAGGTCCTTTTAAATATACTGAAATACTAATTAAGGACCTGGGGTAACAGGAGTGGAAAAACAGGTCAGAGAGACTGCCAGTCCCAAAACAGGTATCCGATTTCTGGTTGTTTCTAAAAAATAATCCCAAAAACTGAGTCTTCCAGGGCAATTCCTGTAGAATAAGGGATTTCAAAACCAGCAATTCATAGTCCATTAAATTTAAGCAAAGAGTAAAAATGAGAAGGACTGTTTAAAGGACTTCTAATTAAATCTACACTAGTAAGATAGAGGGTGGGGCAGAAGTGCCTTAAGAAAATATACCAGTTTCCCCAATTTCCTATTTCTTCCTCATTTTTTTTTTTGGGGGGGGGGGAAAGGAATTATCAAATAACCATGCACCTAACAGACTAAAAATCCCTCAAACATAACAGCACAAGTTTAACAATTTCCATCCCAAGTCTTAAACACACAGTAATACAGGTAAAATTCTAACAATTCAACTACTTTCCCACTTCCCCACATCAGTCCAAATTACATTAGGAGAGGGGGCGATGGTTTTCTCAAAACCTGCTTCCTGCTGAAGATGGGCGGAGATTCTCAGTCCAGAGAAGGGGATGAGTGTGCTATGGCATGCTGACAATCAAAGCTTGATCTAATTTGATCAAATCTAGAAACAAAAACAAATCTAACAAAGAAAGGTTAGAACAGTCTGAGATAGAAAGACTGGTCCACAAGGACTACTACAAGATGTAGCCTCTCATTAGTTATAAACCTTAAAAAAAACGTGAATATCCAGACACAATATCTAGTAACCAATAGAGATGACCAGACTAAATACTTATTTCCTCAAGTATTTAGGAAATAATGATTACAGATGACCAGATTGGAAACAGCAAGATATGACATAATTGAATTGCATTAACAATTTCTTATTGACCATTGCTCTGATTATAGAAATCAGTTATAGGATGAAAAAATTGCAGCGACATATTAACTACAAACCCAAGAAATGTTACCTCCAATAATAAATCCTAAACAGATATTTACCATAACTTTATATTTATACAAATCAGTTTGCTGCTTTTAGCCAAGAACCATGTAGCTACAACTTGATAAAAAAAAAAAAAAAAACTGTCTGAAACAGTTTAGAGGGAGGAGGGAGGAGAGGATTCCATGAGACTGCCTTTCCCCCCACTCCACCTCCCAAAAGACCAGGGGAAGAGAAGGGAGGGAAGTAGAACTAAACTTCACTCCAGGCTAACTAGATGCTCCAATAGCTGAAGTAACAGCAGTGGGGGGGTGAGTTTAAATCTTTACCTTTGAAGACAAAAGATCCCTACCCCACCCAACATTTAAAGTAGAAGAAATCAGTGGGGGGAATGGGTGGGGAAGATTCCATTAAAACCCACATGTCCAACACAACTGGATTTAAAGCATAACTTACAATATTATAATATAGGTAACAAACTCTGAACCAAAATACAGCTTTAAATTCCCAATAATATAAAGCTGCTTTTCCTATCATATTTCAAATAATGAAACAGCATAGTTTTTCTTTCTCTTTCTCTGGCCCCATGTGGCCATTATTCCCAATGGACTCCTCCTAAACTCCAACTTGGCCAGAGCTGAAGCTTTCAGAAAAGTCAGATCCTTTTTGCTGCGTACTTTACCTAATTAGAGGCACATGACCCCTTTCAGGGAAGTTAACAGAACTTCTTTAACAAGCTATTGTTCTTTTAAGATCTTATACTTAAAGATAACTAATTCTAGCCTGCATAGGCAACAGTAAAATTCATTTCCCAAATTTAGAATTATCTTAAAATTCCTAATCAAATGTTTTCTCCAGCTGGAGTTCAGTATTGAAATAACTAATTCCCAAATTTGATCATTGTTCTTAAATTTAACAGAGCTCTTAAAATTAACAAAACAAACAAATTATACAGAATACACATAGACTGTCCAGCAGTCAAAGTAATACAGACCAGGGGCACACAGACAAAAAAACTCTCACAGAACACAGAGCACAGTAAGACTGTTCAGCAGTCAAAGTCAGCTCCAGGTCTGCCCTCCCTTCCCATAATCCAAACGGAGCCTGCCGGTTTTTGTATTTTTTTGCCAGATGGTGTCTTAAAAAAAAAAACACCCAGATTTATACTCTGTAATGCCCAGAGTTGTGCCAACTGGCACACAGAACCAGATGTGTCTTAGGAGATCCTCAAGTAGTGTCAACTGCGTCCAGTTTGACACTAATCAAAACCAAAGCCAAAACACAGACAGACAGATAGACAAAAACAGATCTAGGAGACACAAAACCAGAGGGTATTATCCAGTGTCCTGAATAATAACCTTCTCAGAATTCAATGCCCGTCATTCCATCAGCATTCTATTATTCTTAGAATGCAGGTGCTAAGATTGTGTCTTACTCTCCCCTGGCCCAATCGAACGTATTCACTGTCAGGTGTGGCCCCAGCTGGTACCCAGATCCCCAACTGTTTCCAGGACCAAAGTGGAGACTTGAAATTTCTGTAATCCCTAGTCCCGTTCTCAGTTTCTGTTATGTCAGTGAGGAGCTCCAAAATGTAATGCTGGAGAAACTGAGCAAGACAGAGATTCAAGAACAATTTTAATAGTTTATTAAATGGAGAGATTTTCTGGATCCAAATGGATCCATGGTTGGTCCCAGGGCTGAATGAGACTATCGTCTCAAAGAATCCAGCAATGAGTATCAGATACAATTTTATAGGATAACAAGAACAATGACATAACAGGGGAGGTACCTGGATGGGGATGACCTGATGGGGGAAAGCACCTAGGATGACACAATGGACGGAGGTACTGGAGAGGTTACTGATATTCTAATGATGTCTAAAATGGATAGACTTTTATCCTGTCAAACATTAAGAAGAAATGATTATAGCCTAAAGATATAAAACCTTTATCTCATTAAACATAAGGAGGGAAAGGTTATAACCTGAGGTAGAGTAAATAGGACAATGGAGAAACTAGGTCAGGACATTAAAAAGGAACTGTGGCACCACACTACTATGTGCCAGACATCATATTAAGCACTAGGAATATGTTCTATATGGAGGGGTTAGGGAGAATCTCTTCATATCTCTGTAAACGGAAAAACATATACTCACCATCTCACCAAAAATGAAATTCGAGGGGTGAAGAATGTCAGTGTTCAAAAGCAATAGTGTTAAATCAAGTAGAAAGCCACACATAAAGTATACATAAGAATCCCTGCTGACTGTAGATTCACTTAGAAAATCAAGTAATAACATTATTAATTATAATTATCAATAGTATTTTTTAATGTGTAAATATTTCCAGATTATTTTTTAATATGCTTCTGATTCCTCTCTTCAATGTGATGGCTTCAGTTTGACATTTCTGATGTAGAGAAGTTTAAAAATTATACTCCCCTCAAAAAAAGGTAAAAATTAAAGAAGGCAACAGGAGAGTATATTGTAGAATTTGGACCTCCCATTTTTTTCTTGCCCAGGATTCTTTGTCCTATCTTTAGGTTCGATTTTAAATAGACAATGGTATAAGAGTATGCAAATCAATTATCTGTGGTAGTAGGTATGATAAAATATTCAATAGAAATTTCCAGGTTAGAAAACAAGGTACGGCTTTGGTTCAAAGAAGCCAAAACTTTTCTTTGTTTTTAAAACAAAGACACATGTCAGGGTCTGCATAGCAAAGTCACTAATTCCCTAACTTAAGCATACAATTTATACAGTTTACTTCTGGTCTGTACTATTTTGATAACTTCTAATTAGTCTGTCTCCCTTTGCCACCCTGCTTTTCCAAAGAAGCAGATCATAAAGTCTAGAGTTAAAAGGGACTAACAAATAACCTAGTTTTTTTTTAACAGAGGAGGAAACTTATGACCCAGAAAGTTTAGGAGGCTTGTTTGAGTACAATTACAATGATAATAAGCAACAGAACTAGGCTTCAAAACAGCTCCTCTGAACCAGATCAAGTGAGCTTTCCAGGATATCATGCTAACTCATTTGTCAAACTGAACTTAGCTGAAGCTATGATCTTTAACCTAATACCTATTTCTTTAGCTATCTGCATGATATTTAGCCAATTGAAAATAATTATTGTGACACTTTGGTTTCATGCTCTAATGAATTACATTAAGAACCGACCCTAATCTGGTAACCCTACAGCATTCAAATAGAAACTCAACTTCATCGATGTGCAAATTCTACAAGAGTTCTTGAACCAGGGAATATGTGCACATCATATTTGAAAAAAAGATGGATAATTTTTCTACCTTCAAGGATTCTCTGAGTTAAGGACAAAGGAATAGAAACTGGACTATGTGGCTATTTCCACAACTCTGATCCCCACGATGGAGCATGAAACCATTCAATAGATGGTAGAGAAGGAACAAAAAAAATTTTAGTAGGGAAAAATCCAGATATTAATAGAGTAAATATATATGGTACTTTGGAATTACAATGTATTTTGCATAGGTTATCTGATTAGGTTTTCACAACTGGGTAAAGCAGATAAGATAGGATTTATTACCTTGCTTTTTACAAAAATTAAATTAAATTTTTAAAAGACATGAATCCCTAAGGGCAAGGACTATTTTCATTTTTATTTCTGTACCCTCTGTGTCTCTCAAATGCTTGATATAACACAGGAACTTATTAAATCATCATTAATTTACTGATTTCATTTGTTGTTCTTCAGTTGTTTTAATTGTGTCCAGTTCTTTGTGGCCCCATTTGGCTTTTTGTTTTGTTTTGGCAAAGATGGAAAGAAAGGTTTGCCATTTCCTTCTACAGTTCATTTTGTTGATGAGAAAACTGAGGTAAACAGTCTTAAATTACTTGTCCAGAATCACACAGCTATCAAGTGTCTGAGGCCACATTTGAACTCAGGTATTCCCGAGTCTAAGCCCAGAACTCTCTCCACTGCACCAGCACTGGATTTGAAATCTGAGAACTTAAGTTTGCATATTGACTCCATGACTTAATAGAAATGTGACCTTAAACATTTCACTTAATTTCCTTGGGCCACAGTTACCTCATCTGAAAAATGAGATGAATGCACTAGATTATATTTTATAAAGTTTAGGCAACAAAAGGGAGAACTAAAGCCCTTCTTCCCACACCCCACCAAATGAGGGGCAACTTCATTTCACACTATCACTCAGGATTCACTGGAAGCAATTCATATTAGCTCAGGAAAGCCAATTATCAAATTTCCATTGGGAGTAATCAGCAAATGCCATAAATCAGGGCTTGATTTATTATCTTGCTAATTATCTAGACTTAGGAAAATGATAAAGAAAAATGTTAATTGTACTGATCAAACTTTAAAATGGATTGTATGCCTTCTCTCCCCCCCCCCCCCCCCCCCCCCCCCCGCCCCCAGAAAGTCAGTTGTTAAACATTTACCAGTTCATGGCTGGTTGCAGCTAATGCATTTAACTCTAAAATAAAATGAAATATGACAAAAATGCTTTCAAAATGTAAATTTTGTGTGAAAAAAAGGTGTTTGAACAATATTACAATAAGATCCATGCTTTTAACTATAATCAAATCCTTATTATCATGGAATCATTAAGTATAGAATTATACTTGGAGTGATTAAAAGAATAGTGAATCTAGAGTGAAAGGACCTGCACATGAACTTAGAGAAGTAATTTTGTCTCCCTGAAGCTGAGTTTTCTAATCTATAAATGAGACTAAAAAATAATTTTTTGTTATTTTCACATCTAAATACTTTCATCTCCCCAAATCATCCCCCAAATCACTAAACTATGCTTATCCTTTGACCAAGAATCCCTGTACATCCTACAAAGATCAAAGAAAGAGAATACTATTACATTCTATGTAAACGATTATGATGGAATACTGTGCTATAAGAAATGATGAGCTTATTGACTGTAAAAAAATGAATAGACTTGAATAAAAAATGAAGAGTAAAAGGATCAGAAAGGATATTGTGTATAGTAATAACAATATTGTTTTTAAAAACAACTTTGAGAGGCAAAGTTATTTTGACTATTAGAAATACCAAATAACTACATTATCTATAAAGTAAAACACAATCTGCATCCAGAGAAAGAAAGAACTGATAAATAGAAGTATGTATTAAATGATTTTACACATCTACATATTTGTGCCTTAAGGAAGCCATCTCTACAGTGAGGAAGGGAAAAGGAAAAAACAATAAAAATAAAGTTACATAATAACTTTATTATGTATTTAAAACAAATAGCATGTTGGAGTTAGTAGATTTGAAGTTTCATGTGCAAATATCTTATTTTTAATTCTCCAATGTTATAGAAATGCTTTTTAATTCATAAATAAACAAGTAAAATATTTTTTTTAAATCATGAAAGGGATAATTTCAAAGAACTTGGGAAGATTTACATGAGCTGACTGATTCAGAATAAAGAGAATATAAATAGGAGAACAATTTATAAAATAATACCATAAAAACAAACAATTTTACAAGACTTCAGATGTCCAACTATAATTTCAAAGGAGCCTTAATGAATGATTCTAACTATATCCTATTAGAGAGGTGATGAATTCAGGAATAAAATAGAATGAAAAATATGTTTTTGTGCATGGATAACATAGTAATTTCTTTTGTTTAGCTAGGAATAGTTATTACAAGATTTTTAATTTTTTCCTCTTTTACATGAGGAAGTGGAAAGGGTAGTGGAAGGGAAAGAAAACAAATGTTATTGAAGAAATAAGAAAGAATAAAAGCAAAAGTCTTTTGATCTACTTTCTAATCCTTCTTGCTTTACCAGTCATTTTACAATCTGACTTCATCTTAAAAGAGAGAAAAAAGAAAATGATACCCAATAAATAGACATCCAGGATTGACTTTCTTTGTTGTGCCGCAATTCTCTTAATGTCCTGACCCAGTTTCCCTAATTGTCCTATTCAATTACTCTGCCTCAGGTTATAACCATTCTCTTTTAATGTTAGGATAAAGGTCTTATATCTTAGACCTTAGGCTATAATGGATTCCCTCTTAATGTGTGATGGGATAAAGGTCTTTATCCATTTTAGACATCATTGGAATATCAGGAGCCTCTCTGCTACCTCCTTCCATTATGTCATCCTAGGTGCCTGCCTTCATTATGTCAGCCTCATCCTAGGTGCCTCCCCCCATTAGATCACCCCCATCCATGTACTTCCCCCATTAAGTCATTGTTCTTGTTACCCTATAAAAGAATCTTGTAGCTTACATTCACTGCTAGATTCTTTGAGACAATAGTCTCATTGAGCCCTAGAACCAAACCATGGATCCATTTGGTCCCAGTAAATCTCTTCCATTTAATAAATTATTAAATTGTTCTCTAATCTCTATCTTGCTCACTTTCTCTGGCATTACACTATTAGTTTTTAATTCATAATGTGATATAAGGCAAAGCTTCTTAAACTGTGAGTCTTGACCGCATATGGAATCACATAACTGAATTTGGGGCTCACAAAAAAGTTGGCAACTATAAAAGGTTTTGAACACAATGTCCAAAAAATAATTCAAAATCAAATGCATGATGAATCCAAGATATTTCTGGCAGTGCTTGCCCATATTGCATCACCAAACTTCACCAAAGCTTTGGTTCTGAAGACACAAAATTCACACATTACACTGTGCATGCACAATCACTGCTAGGTGGTCATTTTTGGTGCCATTTCTAGTTCCAGTGAGGAGAAACATACTACCTTCTCAGGCAATCAATTCCACTTTTGGATCTCTGGAACTGTTAGGAGTTATTTTCTGGCTCTGGGCCAGAATCAAAAACCATTAACCACAATACTTCCTTCTGCCAGGTGGCTGTATACTGTTGTTAAATGAAATGTTGCAATAGCATTTTCATAGGCAATAAACATTACCCACTTTCTTTAGTTGACAATTTTTTTTAAGTTGTAAGAATCTCTTCTGACATATTTTTTTACTCTACTACTAGTCTGCTGTACAGTATTTTAAATTATTTATACAAAAGCATATTGCTCAACTTTCAAATGGAAATTTTAATAAATCTTCATTAACATTTATGCAACTCCAGCTGTGTGTGTGAAATCCAATTCAATGAGCATTTATTAAGCATCTTTTATGTTCAGAGTGGTGTGACAATCACTACATAACATGAATGAGGTTTCAAAAAATTATATTTTGCTATATATGAAATTTTGCAACATTCTTCCAAAGAATATGATGAGGAGAAAGGGAGAAGATAGGAAGATAAATAGAGAGGTGATCATAAAGGAAATTTTTTTTTTGTTTCTGTCAACTTCATGAATATAAAAATTATATCTGGATAGAAGCTCTATGGCTATCTGGAGATAGCCAAAACCATACCAACTTTCACCTCCTGACAGTGTGGGGAGATGGGGGAATCTAAGTCTGGAAACTATCTGTGTTTTATACATTGAAACATAGACCATACATCTAAGACTGACAAGAGGAACTGGGTAGTTCAAAAGAAAAATTGGGGCATTAGTTGGTTTAAAGAAGGGGTAGGAAATACTACATATACCATGGAGGGTATAATACTCTCCAAAATCTATATAAAAAAAAAATAAGATGGGAGGGAATAAGATAAGGTAGGGTATAGAAGGGGATATAGCATTACAGTAATGGGAAAAGGGTATGTAGGGAAAGTTTAAACTCAGAGGGAAAAGGTACCACAGGAAAGGATGAGAATGGGATAAGTTGTGTTGATTAATAGGATTAAGAGGAATGGAGAAGGTGGGGGAGAAGATGAGGAGAGATCCATGGATATGTGGGGGAGCAAGTAATAGCAAGGGAAGTTAAGGAGTAGAACTAAAGTAGAAGAGTTGGCAGGGATAGGAAATAAGATAAATATAAACACAACAAAGATCAGGAGTAGAATTTATTTGATAAAACAAGTAGGGTTAGTAATCATTGATCTCAGACAAAGTCAAACCTAAAGATTCATTCAAGAGAAAAATATGTTATATGTCAGCTATATGAATATTGGTTCGGACACATATCTATGTATGTATAAATTTGTATGTATGTATATGTGTGAGAGTGTATAAATATATTTGTGCTTAACTGTGGCCTATTTGGGTAAGGTAGGGGAGATAAAAAAAGGAAAAGAATAATAAAGTGAAATGTGCACAGCAGAGAACAAAAGAATAACCTATAAGGAAGCAAAGAATAGATGGCCAGTCATGAAAGTAATGTTTTCTATTATTATATATGCTTTCTTGAAATGAAAGTTTATTGCTGCATATATTGAATCCACTCCTATGTTCTGCTGGCCCAAGGCAATGTGTTTCTTTTTCCTTTTTCTGTCTTTCTTTTTTTATTTTGTTTTTTTTCTTATTTTGTATTTAACTTTAAGTAAATAAATATTTTTAAATGTTGTCACATCTTAAAACAAAACAACAGAAATGAAAACATTGATAAGTTTGAGGATAACCAAGGTGGCAAAAAAAAAAAAGTCTTTAGATCATATGAAAATCATTTAAGAGAAATAGAGAAATGTATCCTAGAAAAAATTGAGGGGGGATGAGGACATAATTTTTGTCTTCAATCATTTAAAAGGTTATCATATGACAAAAAGTTTAGCCTTATGCTTCTTGGATTCCCTGATCACACTTAAAGAAAAAGAAATTACCAAGAGATACATTTTGGCCAGATATATTCCTAACAATTAGATCTATTCTAGTTTGTGAAGTTAGCTGGAGCTTTCATCACCAGAAATCTCTGAGCAAGAGCTAGATGACCATTTGTTAAATAGGTTATACATGGGGGAGAAGTTAACCAGAGCTGGATGAAGCTTCTGAATCACCAAGAGGGGACCCATGCTCACCAGGTATAAGGACCAGTTCCAATTCAGTCAGAGAGGGTCAGAAAGCCAAGAATGTAAGAAAAGAAACTAAAATGCACTTGGGACAGAATATGTTTAATAAATATTTCTTTGACTCCTATGTTCTATTTTTGCTAACAAGGATTCCCATAATAAACTACCTCTGGAACTAAAACTCTTTGGAAAACAGTCATAGTACAGTGACAAGAGTACTAGACAAGAATTAGGGGATCTCATGTTTTTGTCTTGGCTTTGGCACTCTAGGAAGGTAATTTAATCACAATGAACCTCAGTTTCTTCATCAGCAAAATGTAAACAAAATGGGATATTTTAATTTATTATTACACAGAGTTATTGTGTAGGAAATTATTAAAAAGACAACTATAGAAAAATGAGGTGTTGGTATCATTGAATAAAAATGATCTTATTTCACACCTTTCTTCATCTGTGTAAAATGTAGTCAAATGGTATCTTCTGATCTATTTGAATTATTTGCAGGGTGATGATGATGATTTGGAATAAAAAAGAGATTAGAAGTCATTTATGATGGCCACCATTTTTTCTTATAAGGAATCTTAAAAAGTGTACACAAATAAAGATTTAAAAAAAGCCACATAGTAGGCTATAGGATTACAATATGAAATGAGCTCACCAGCACACAGGATTTCATCAATCACATGGCCTTTGAGATCTGGATTTCATGTTCCATATTCAGGAAATTTGAGAAATAATATGTCATAATGAATAGAATGCCAGACCCGGGATTCAAATTTTCTAGTTATGGGTAAATCATTTACCTCCATGGACTTCAATATTCTCATCTATAAAAGGTCCCCTATGGTTCTTTCCAGACCTGGAATGATCCTATGAATTCATTTGTCATTCGAACCAGATTTGCTGACATGCATAAGTAGCTAATTTTGAAAGTTGGTCTTCTGGGTTGCCATGCAATAAGTGAGAAGTAGGAAGTAATTGAATAAGACTTTCATGAAAAAATGAAAATATATGTGTGTATGTAAATTTTGAGCAATGTACCATGTAACCACTTAGTTAAATCATCTTGAACCCAGACAATGTAGATAATGTACTGATACTTGGAGATCCATGTACAGTGGCAATTTAGCAAAAATGTAGGTATTTGCAGACTATGCTATATGATGGACATAGAAGATACTGTAGATATTTTTGAGGTGATCCCAGAAATTGCCAGAAAGGATTTGAGGTGATTATTGGATTGGTGCCCCAAGGGGAAACATCAGTTGGTAGTGAATTCACACATTGCACTACATCTGATATACTTAAGGAAGACAGCATATGAGTCAATTTGGACTGCTGCCATTTCTTCACAGCTTCCAGTGTCATAATATACTGTCCCATTTAGGGACAGTGCAAGAGGTCTCTTTTCTAGATCTTTCTTTACTTGGAGACTTCTATTCATGGAAAGCACAAAATTATCTAAAGTAGTAAATAACTATAATTGGTACTTACAATTAATTACAAGCAAATTTTACTTATATCAAGATAAAATCTTCCTGTTTGCATTATCTGTTTATTACTCAGTTCTGTTGTCTCTGAACAAGCAGCACAAATCAAAAGCTCTTCCACAAGACAGTCCTTCAAATGAATGAGAAGAGCTATTATGTCCTTAGTAACTTTTCTTATTTTCTGAACTAAACCTTCCCTGTTCCTTAAAACTGATCCCTGTACACCAAAGAAAATGTTCTTTAAACTTTTCACTATTCTTTATTTACTTTTACTTTCCTATGAAGTATAAAGCCCATCAGCAGCTTTTTCAGACCAAAACATAAAATTTCCATTCCCTTACTGGAAAGTGTGAACTAGAAAAACATCAAGATAGAAAAGGAGATTAATATTAGTGAAATGTTTTGTAATGATAAAAGGGAATAATGCTGACTCTCTAGTACAAAGTGAGGACAAGTGAGGTGTTTTCAGTGTGGAAAACCTGGACAGTTTCCCAGCTCCTTCTGCATTTAGAATTCATGGAATAATTTCATTATTTCTTCAAAATACTTCAAAAATCCAAAATCAGGTGCAACTATATTTAAATGTACAAAATGCATTTGAAAGCTCAATATATGTGATTTTTGTTATAACTGCATGACATCTATACTTTTGTTTCCCTCTCTCAATATGAATAATTAAATAGTGAGTCAACATAGACTACAGAGGAGGAATTGCGAGTTCTGGTTCTGAATCTAAAATAATCTATGTAAACAGTCTGTACATAAGGTGAGTTTGTAAAACAAGGCTTGAAATATATATATTTCTAAACTTCTATTATATGATTAATCAATTAACCAATGAATATTTTAAATATCTCCTATGTGCTATGCAGTATAAATAATGTGATTATTTAACACTTACTATGTTAGGAACTGTACTAAAATCTAAGAATTCAAATAAAAAAAGCAGAAAAACTACCCCCATCTTCAAGAAGTTTACATTCTAATGGGAGGAAAAAAAATTCCTGAATAGAAGCTTTAAAAAAAAAAGGGCATAAATGAAAAGGTACCATTTTGAGTATATAATGTAGAAAGTCAAGAGTTGAGGAAGAAAACATGACTGGCCTCATAATTTTTCTGAAAATGGAGGTTTGGAGAAAGGCAGACTAATCAGAGGAAGGAGCCTTGTTGGCAATTAATTTCCAGGTGAGGAGACTATTGTGACATGTAAAGAAAATCTGGACAGTCAGACAAAAACTCAAAAGAAAAGTTCTTAAGGGAAGGAATAGATTGGCTTAAATTAACATGACTCAAAAAAGGAGATTTTTGATGGAGAATAAACAGAAATAAATCTCAGGAAAGCTGGATGTAATTCTACTTGAGACTAGCTGTATAGACTCTTTGGGCTTCCTATATACTATCCCAGACAGTATAGTAGTGTCAGCAAGTGGTTTTGCCTTTTGTTTCCAGGCCATACAAACTAATGGAAGAGAAGAAATTGGTGATGAGAGAGTAAGGCATGAGATACTATGGAGAGGGTCTATATTTTGAAAGATTTTGTTAATTCACACATAAATCATTCATAATCATTCAGTTCACTATAACCATATGGTACAAAAATTCCTTCTGGGGATCAATCTATGTCCAGCAGGAAACCAGGTAGCCCTAAACATGAGAGCAAACGTAAGCAGTAGTCTTTTGGTTAGGGGTTCCTTGACTAAACAGGGATTATGGCAAAAGTACAGCAAGAATAAACAATAAACCAATTCACAGCCAAACCAAAAGTCTACCTTTTTGCAGTTATTATAACACTCTCTTTTTTTAATCTTTGAAAAATTTGTTTGATGTGAGGTAAAACCTCAGTGTTATTTTAATTTTAATTTCTCATTACTGATGAGAAATCTCTCATCATTACTGATAATAATTTTCAATAATGGATGGCAATAAGGTAAAACTCAAATAGAAACAAATCCCTATGGGTCACATTTTGACATAGAAAACCATAGATTAACATTATCTATGTTGTATCATATTTTATTTGTTTTGTTAACTATTTCACAATTAGTTTTTAAGTTACTTTGACCTGAACTTTGGTGTTTTACCAGCTGCCTGGGAGTTTGACATGTCTGATTTAAAAGATTTTACATAATTGGTCTTTAATTTGACAACTATTTATGTCTTTCCTCATCTGTAATGAGGGAATTGGCCTAGATAGTACCTGAGGTCCCCTACAGTATTTGATCTATGATACTATGATTGCAAAATCCTTTAATGTTTTAGGCATTTATCAGTAAGTTAATGACTCTTATACTTATGCCAAGTTCAGATTTATCCAAGAAATCTTAGTTTTGTCAAAGATGTATTATACATGATTTTTCCCCTAATAATCAACAGCTTTGCAATTGCATATCTTACCTCATAAAATTGTATTCAGACCAAACACTGACCTCAAGGAATCAATGTTCAGGAATACATGCTTATTTAACATTCTCAAAATTTTTTTTCTTTTCTGAGTTTCTATTTATTGCTTCACATACAATTGTAGCACAGTTTCTTGTACTGTTATCCTATATATGACTCATCTTTTTAAGATAGTGCCCATTTATATCTTCCTGTTGTTCCCAAGCATTCAGTGGACATCAGAAGTAGGTAATTTGGGACCTCAAAATTAACTATGTGGTGGTTGAGGGAAAGAAAAAAAATAAAACCATAAAAAAATAATGAACAGCAGACCCACATACCTTATAATGGTTTATTCAATTAAACATTTACTAAACACCTACTGTGTATGATATCTTCAAGAAGTTCACAATCAAATTTATATCCTAAATTAGTTTCAATAAGAATCTTTGATGCCAGAACAGAAATGATTCAATCTTTTCTTCCCAGAGGATCATGAACTATTTCCTAAATCTAATAGAACCTTTTGCTTAAACCAAATTGAGAAATAAAGAAATAAATTTGTTATTGAGACTTTACTATTGAAAAATTTCTGGGGGCAAAGCCAATATGGTAGAGAAAGCACTAAATTGAGTTCATTTAACATTTCCCTGAAAACAACTTTAAAATAACAACTTAAGTTGAATTCTGCAGTGGCAGAGTCAACAAAAGATTAGAGTGAAACATCCTTCCAGTCCAAGACAGCATAAAAGATCAGAGAGATTTGTGGCATGGGGAAAGAGCTGGATCAGAAGTCACATGTCCCCAGTAGTGGTATTAAATGGTACTGACAGAAGCAGCAGCAGCTTTGGAAGTTCTTAATCCAGAAATAGTGAGGAGATCTGACAACTGTTCAGAAAGAGATTTCAGGATACCACTTATGCTACCACTGGATTCAGAATCAGGTCCTGTTTGGTATTTCCATTGCCTATTCCTTCTTCTGTATCATAGTTCAAGGCAGAGAGGAATATTTTCCAACAAGAAGAAATCAAAGTTGAGAAAGGTAATATCACTTCTAGTCCCAGAGGAAGAAGGGTCCTAACTGGTTAAGAACCAGAGTACAAACCAAAAGAACAGTGATCATACCTGTCCCCAGATCACACTTGGAAGCAGTGCAAACTTCCAAATCTCCAGAACTAGGTCTGAAAGCAACAGTGCAAAAAAGTCTCAAACTTGAGACAGTGAGCTTCCCCAACCCATGCCAACACAGAGCCCAACATTAATATAAAGTTTCAAATCTAGAAGTAGGGTTGGGAAATGAGTAAACAATAAAAGAGAACCTCACCATAAAAAAGCTACTATGGACAGGAAAGATCCAGACACTAATTTAAAAGAAGATAATGAAATTAAAACAACTATAAGCAAAACCTCAAAATTGGAGGGGACCCATAAAATGGACACAAACCCAATAAGAATTCCTGAGTGAGTTCAAAATTATTTTCAAAATCAAATAAGAATGGTAGAGGAAAAATAGATAAAGAAATGAAAACAAAGGAAGAAAATTATGAAAAAGCTATCAACAGCCTAGTACAAGAGGCAAAAATAATACAAAAGAAAATAATAGCTTAAAAATCAAAATTGGACAAATGGGAAAAGAGGTACAAGAATTCATTGATGAAAACAACTCCTTAAAATCAGATTTGGCCAAATGGAAGGAAGAAGTCCTTGACCCTTGATCCCCAGAATTCCTTGTTGTATCTTTTTCCAATCTGTATCCACTTCACCTAGAGTCTCAAGTACTCTTTGCCCTTCCCTATATAAAATGTGTTCTATTTAAGATTTGAGAGTAATCTTTTTTTTACTGTGAGTTTAGTTCCTTGACTTTTTTTTTTTTTGGTCCATCACATGGAATGGATGGCTTTCTACAACTGTTAAGGAATGTTTTAGTATTGGGAGTTTAGGGATCCTTTCTCAAAAATACACAAAGAAATCTTGATGCCTTGACACCTTCGCTTATTATTAGGTGTATGAGGTGCATGAGGTATTCAGGGAGAAATAGCATCTTTGAGGACATTTCAAGCCCTTTTCAGAGCTGCTCATTTTCCTCCTAAGTCCATCTGTCACCCAAGTTTCACCTCTAGGCAGAGTGGAACCTTTTTCACCAAGAAGGACTGGAAGTCATGAATGGCAGTATCACATCTAATCCCAAAACTAGAGAAGCCCTTGCTGGTTAAGGATCAGATTGCAAACCAAAGAACAGTGACTGCATTTGTCCCCTGATCACACTTGGAAGCACAGAAAACTTCCAAATCCCCTGAATTAGCTCTGAAAAAAGAAAACGATGTGAAAAAGCCTAAAGCTTGAGAAATAAAAATTCTCCAACCCTTTTGTTGTTTGCTCATTTCCCCACCATATTTCTAGATTTGAAACTTTATATTAACATTGGCACACATAGCAGTCATACCCCAGTAAACCATTTTGGCAGACAAGCTAAATTAGGTTGAGGGTAATCCACAAATTTCAAATCCATTGCATATTAAGACTTTAGGCAGAATGGGTAGATGAGAATAATTTGTTCCGATATCCTTGTGGAAATCTTAGGGCTTGATCAGACACCGAAGGCCCCAAGGTCATCCACTGCATACTGGACCATCACTGGTTAGCTTAACTTTTGTTTTGCCACTGGACTTCAATGACCAGAAGAGAGGGTGAAACTGTTGAATTTCTGAAACCTTGACTCACTTAAATCCAATTTTCATGCAAGTCAAGACAGTACTCTGTGATGTTATTGCTTCTCTTTGAAAACAAAGGGCAAACAACTAGATAAATAAAGGAAGAAAAGGGGAAAGATTGAGATGGAGACTGAAACTAGAATTTCAGTGGTAACAGTAAGGAAATAGCCTCTATCAATGAAGGGTGTTAACTTCTTTGAAATTTGTGGTCTTAGAAACTTATCTAAAGCACTGAGAGTTTAGATAAGTTATGCCTAGAATTATGCAGCCAGTATGAATGGGTAAGAAGAAACATTAAATTCATATCTTCCTGCATCCAACCTTGACTCTCCTTCCATTATAGGATACTTCCTCTCAGTTAAGTAATTTTTTAGTATTTCATTTTGGACTTAATATTAATCATCAATACAGCTGTTTATATGTGTATTGTAGCCTTTTAGCACATAAAGTATTACAGATTTTCAGTTATTTTCAGGGATTCCAACAAAATTCTTTATGTATTCATTCATTTCCATTTTTCGTAATAGAGCAATACTATTTTCTCCTCTTTTCTTTTGATTCTCATTTTTTTACTTTGAATTATTTTATAAGGATTTTTAGATGTATTTATATTCCTCATATTTGTTGATGTTAATTGCATTATAGTACTCTATAAAATCAATGTATCACAATTTATTTCCCAAATTGTTGACATTCAAGTGGTTCTCTGTTTTTTTTCCCATTTCTACTAAATTATATTATGAAAATCTTTAAACAGAAAAATCTTGTTTATTTTCATTGTACCTCTTTGTTGTATATGATGCAAAATATCATTATTGGGTCAAGAAGTAAGATTACTTTTGTAGGTTCTAGTGTATTCCAATGCATTTCATTCCACAAAGATTTTAATTACACTAGCAATGAGTACTATATGTGGATGTCAACAATACTTTTAATTATCTTCATCTATTTTATGAATGCAAGATGGTACCTCAAGGTTGCTCTAATTTGTATCTCTTTTGTTATTATTAAGTTTTGATTTTTTCAAGCAATTATTAGAAATTCATATTTTCTCTCTTCAAAATTGTCTATTCATGTTCCTGGGCTATTTATACACTTTGGATGAGCAATTAGCTTTTTAAAATTGCAACAATTCTTAAATTCCATGTTATAGCATATATATATATATATAACATATACATGATAAAACATTATCTGGTGATTTTTGCTACTTCTAGGTATTTAACTTTTTGGTAGATTTTTTTTTTTTTGGTCCAGCCTAATTAAATCTTAAAAATAACCTGTTGAACTGTGCTGGGTGCAGGGAATGTAAAGAAAATATAAAAATAATCCCTGCCTTCAAAGAGTTTGCCTAAATCTGATGGAAGGGAATATAGCATGTAAAAAAATAAGCATATACATGATAATTATGGAGAAAGAACATATTAACAATTAATAGATCAGAAAAGCCTTCCTGTTAAAAATACCACATGAAATGAATTTTAAAGAGTGATTTTTTAACAAGCATAGATGAATATCTATCAGGAAAGCCTAATGAAGGGGAGAATCTGCAAAACTGAAACCTGGGGGATGAAATATCACATATAGGAAATATCAAGGAATTCACTTAACTAGAAGATGTAATATGTGAAGAGCAAGATACAACAATACAAAAAAGAAAACTGAAGAAAAATTACTAAGAACTTTTAATACCAAGTTAAAGAATGTATAATTTATCTTACAGACAATTGGGGGCAATCAAAGTTTTGGAGCAGAGCAGTGGTGTTGTCAGTCTTATATATTAAAAAGATGGTGTTTGTTGCTGTGTACAGAATAGACAAAATAAAGAATAGAATAGAGACTGAAACCTAAGAGTTCAATTAGGAAAATAGTACAATAGTCCATATGAAAAGTTAGGCAGTCTGAACTAAGATGAAGGTTATTGGGGTGGAAAAATAAGAGATATTGCAGAGATAATATTAAGAATGTTTGACAATTCAAGTACATGGTAGAGGTGAGTAGACAGAAGTCAAGTATAATACTGGAGTTTTCAGTTTGAATAACTGGAAAGAGAGTGATATTCTAAATAAAAATGAGAAACTTTAGGATAGAGAAGGATTTCAGGGAAAAATTAATGAGTTCTCTTTTGGAGAAGTAAAGTTTTAGATACATCTGACATTTTAAGTGCAGATATCCAACTAGCACTTATCCCTCAGAGAAATTTGGATGGTGGTGGTGTGTGTGTGAGTGTGAATATACCCTGGTGGAATCATATAATAATTGAATTCATGGGACCTGGTAAGATCAGTAAGACAGTATAGGGGAAAAAAAATCCAGAACACACACATAAAATTAGTCAGAAATATGGCCTTGGAGTAGACCAAATGTTATTTTCTGTATTTTAACTATATTTTGCATTATTATTAGTATTGCACACAATCAAAAATTTTATATTCATAATTTATACTACAAACTGCCCATTCCCACAGCTCTGAAACCATAAACAAAGAAAGACAATACCTTGTAGGACACCCATTCTTAGTGGGTAGGAGGAAATAGATGATAATATAAATAAGAAGAATTCAAAGTAATAGAAAAATCTTTCTTGGTAGAGAACCAAGAAAGATGTCACAAAAACCAAGGAGAAGAGACTACAACAATGTTAAATGTGATAAAGATATCAAAAAGGATGAAAACAGAGAAAGATGTTAGTTTTAGAGTCATTAGTAAGTTTCAATTGGATAATAAATTTGAAAGTCAATTGTAAAAGATTTAAAAGTTGGAAGACAGGAAATGAAGACAATAGTTTTAGAGACTTTCTAATAGAAACTTGGATGTGAAAGAAATATAGATGAATGCGTTAGCAGATGGCAAATTCAGTTGAATATTAATTGAGGATGGAAAAACAAAGGATCATCTGTAGGCAGTGAGGAAAGAGCCAGTCAATTGAAAGGCATGAAATATTAGGGAAATATTAATGATGATAGCAACATTTCTATAAAGCTAACATTTCTGGCAAGTTGCTAGTGTACATAGTAATGACTATGTTTAAGAACACAAGTAGAGGAATTGGCCTTATCAAGGAAGAAGTGCCCAGATTTTAAATACATCTCTCATTTCCTTAATTATTTCTTCTGTTATTTTTCTTGGAAGCTATTTTTCTCACAATTGTTATGAACCCATTATTCCATCCTCCACATTTATAGATTTTTAAAATGTTTGTCTGTTATCCACTTAGAATTCATTGAACTATTTGGTGTGAAATGACGGTATAAATCCATTCCCCATCCATTTAGTTGAATATTCTCTGTAGAGGGAGTTGGAAACCAACAAGCAGGATCTGATCAAAAGAAGCTTCCATCTACTTCCATGTCCTGGTGAAAAAATTTTGCAAAAATTATAATAATTCTTGCAATTATGTAGAATAGAATTGTAAAGGTGAAGAGAAATTAAGTGATCACCAAACTAGCTATGTTCCCCACCACCACCACTTACAGGTTCCAGATGCTGTAGTAATTCTAAAATTATAAAAATAGTGGATGAGATAATTCATTAAGTTGAAAATACTCTCATTCAAACACCTCTCGCTGGCTTTTAAAATAAGCTTTAGTCTCTTCTAAAATACAATTAGAATGTTTAAGTATAACCAAATCAAATGAACATGAAGTGATGAACAATAATGTAGTTATATAATAAGTACATAAGGAAAATAGCAAGCATCTATGAAAGATCAAAAGTCTAAAATCATATTAGACACATAAAATTAATGAAGAATATAACCTTTGGGTAGACCAAATGTTATTTTCTTATTTTAATTATAATTTGCATGATTAGCATTATTGCACACTATCAAAATTATTAACATTCATGATTTATACTAGAAACTGCTCATTCCCATAGCCTCAGAAATCATAAACAAAGAAAACATAGGGTTTTAAGATCAATATTCAGTTTTAAAGAAGATATTCACACAAAATATGTTTTTTCTAGCTATTGTACAGAAAGGATATTTCTGTAAGCTCTTTATTGTTATATCAAGGGAAAGACTTATGACCTGATAGATAAAGAATGTAAAAAGTTAAAGGTGACAAATATAGTTTAGCAAGTCTGCCTGAGAAAATCACCAAGAAATTAAAAGTTTTCCTAATCACGATCATCATTCAATCCTGCTTACTAGGCTAGTCTGATAGAACAGGGAGGAAAATCTCATTTTTGCTTTTTGAAGATAGACCTTACTTTGGGAAAGGATCATAGGTTCATAGATTTAGAGCTGAGAGGGACTTTATAGATCACTGAATCCAATTCCCCAAGATACACAAATGAAGACATTGAGAGTTATAGAATTTAACATGAAGTAAAGCTGTAAATGTCACAGGGAAGATTTGAATCCAGGTCATCTTGATTGCAGATATAGTACTTTGGGTCAAAGATCAATCAATTCAGTAATGCTCAGCTGCACTAGCATTTCAATTAGGTAAAATAACTATTAACCTTTATTGTACTAATGTGGCATAAGAGAAACCTGGATGCTAGACTAGCTCTCTGTCTTTCCTTAAAATTACTCTTTCACTTTATTGGCAGCTTTTTTTTTCCTTTGGCAAATAGACAAGAACTTCTCAAAAGGGTTCCCAAGTTGGGATTTAGAAATCAGTTGGAGGGTTGTTCAAATGGAGAGAGGCTCACTATAAGACATTATTAAGAGCACTCATGCACCTGGTGCTAAGCTAGATAAAGCTATTAAGAAATCATTTCAATTTCCAAAAATAGTACAGTTCTCCCCAGTGAACTACTGGACATGCATTAATTTTGTCAAAAGTTTTTTATATCATAAAATACATGAATTTGCACAATACCAATATGCATTTTTGGCACCCTATAAAAACCTGAATGAAATACTATCTCTGCACTTTATGGGGAAAGAGAATTGAAATCACCCAGATGCATTTTTTATTGTTTATATCTTCAGAATTTTGCTTGATTTTGCCTTAAGCAAAATATTGCTTATATTGCTTATATATATACTATATACTATATATTATATATATTATTGCTTATTTATTATATATTATTATTATATATATTGCAGTAAGCAATTATATATTGCTTATATATATATATATATACTATATATATAATACTGCTTTAAATACTAATATCTGTGCTGTGCTCACTCTGAGAGCATAGAAGCAAAAAATAATTAAGTTCTGAGTACAATTTTTAAAGAAATTTTTCAGACATTAGTTCTGTATTTGTATTAGGCTTACAATAATTCTTGAAAAAGCTAAACTAATGTCATAGAAAGACCACTGGCCTGCAAATCAGGAGACCTAAGTCTTTGCTCTTCTAACCAGGCATTTGACCTTAGTAAAGTTGCATAAACTTTTCTGGCTCTAAGTATTCTCACATGTAAAATGAGCTAGTTGAATTCAACAATTTCCAGGCTCCCTTACAAATGCTCAAGTCCAACAACTTTGACAAAACAGCACACACAGAATCTTTACTCAACTAAGTAATCTTCATGAGGCTATTTCTAATCCCCAAACCCTCAATGAGGAGCACCTTTTGTAAACTTCAGGATGTCTCTATGAACAAAAAGGAAACTGACAAAAAGCAAGCCATTTTATCAAGTTACTCATTCTGTAGGGTGTTCTCTGTTTAATCCATACCAGTGAAATGCATGATCAAATTGTTACATAATTTGATATTTGTGGAAGATAATCTTCTAGGGAAAGAGCCAAAACCACTTTAATACCTCCTGAGCCAAAGGAAATAAATAATAATAATAATAATAATCATTCCTTGATTTAGCTCCCAGTGTTCTAGTGAATATACAGTGTGTTTCTGATTGAGAAATAAATTTACATTTATCTATCAGAGAACACCAAAATGCAAGAATACTAATAACCCAAGAGTAATGCCATTTTTTCATATGAGAAATTGTGCAGAATATTTAATGATCCAAAGCTGCTTTCTGACATAAATCCCATCTCTTTAACACAAATTATCCTCCTGTTAATGTTACAAACTGTAATTTTTGAAGGACTCTGATCTCTAAAGAATTAAAATTAAAAGTGACCCAAAGGAACTTGCAAATATTTATGATATAAGCAAGCTATGGCATATTACCAATCATGACTATACAAAGTGTTGTATAAAATAAATCATCCAAGTATAGCACTGGTATCCACAAAATCATAACAGAACTAGGGCTGGGCCTCCATATTGTTCTATCATTGATCTATGGAAACTCAATAGGGGGGCATAGGCAAAAATTCACAAACTAAGAAGATATACAAGAAACAATAACCTTGTTGAGTTTATACATTCTTGAAAGTATCAATCTAACTATTGTTATTGATGACAGGGGTTCCCAGCAAAGTTGAAAAGTGACAATAAAATAGTTTAGGCAGATTCTGTTATCAGATGAATCTTTTAGAGATAGAAGTCTATTATTAATGGGTTCCCAGTAAAGAAGTCCTTTCATATAGCTATTGTTTCATGTGCTCCTACCCAGAAATATCAACCCATAAAATGAAATTTTACTGTTTAAGGAACAGTTTCTTGGGACTTCAGTTTGCTGCTATTTTAAGTCTTGGGTTCAGGTATAAGTGTCTTGAACTTGCATAAGGTTGCTGTTTCACCATTCAAAGTACATGCCATATGACTCAGTAGCCTGAGAACTGACAGAGGTGGATGTCTATACTTGGAAAAGTTGAGAGAATAACCTTGTGAAAGTGAAGGTTGGATGTAAGTAGTAATTGTTTCTGTTTTAGTCAGAAACCTTAAGGGAGTTCCCCTCCCAAATTGATTTTTTTTGGGGGGGATTAGGTAAAAGATGCCATTCTTTGCCTCAAATCTTATCTAGCTTTAATCACTGAATGGGCATTGCCTCCATCATACTAAAACCTGTTAAAGATTTTAGCTTAACAAGGCTAAGTTCTTCCACTACATCTAGGGCCATCTCCAATTGTCCTGATCTATATATGGTGTCTGGATCCAGATGGCTCTGCAGGAAAAAAGTGAGGTGGTGACTGCATGGCCCACTCACTTAAATCCAAGTCACTTGGGTGTCATGGCATCACCAGCATAATATCATGGTCCTCTTCAAGAATGAAGGACAAAACACAAACAACCTAGCCAGAAAAAGTAGAAAAAAGCTTGAGTAATTCATGAAAGTCAAGATGCAATTATTAGTTACCTTCTGTGTGCAAGTCACTGTGCTAAACCCTTGGTCCAATAATCAGCTGGGGAATCAGATCCTATTTTCCAGAGTCAAAATGTTTGTTTAAATTGTTTATTAGTTTGTCTTCTTTTTTATAGTCTTTGACTGATAGAACTCTTCAATCATCTAAAAATATTAGATACATCACTAAAGAATCTCTCCTCATTTAATTGATCAAGTACAAAGAACTACATGTGCTAAATTGTTATGGAAACTTTTTTAAAATTTATTTTTATTAGCTTTTTTCTAATAGACTGACCAGAATAGCTTGTGGTATTATGAATGAAGTCTCTGGATGCATAACATACACAATGTCTGTTAAGACACTTCATTCTTAAAGCTACATTCTGGGACCTTTGTTTGCTTTTTTCTCCTGCAGGCCAACTCAAATATTGCCCATATGATTTCAGAGGATCATTCATAACTTGCAAATGGTACTACTTTCTATGTTTTGTATCCTTTGGCTAGTTTCCACTTAAACTAATCTCAGTGGTGTCATAAATGTTTTGAAGAGCTTTTTTTCCCAGTTTGGTCACATTTTGCCCCAAAAAATACATTCAAGAGACACATCTACATGAATGGAACATTAAACTGAGAATCATGTGACCACCAGCTCACTGTGATTTGAAAAAAAAATCACTTAAGTTCTAGGGTCTCAATTTCTTCTCTTATAAAATAACAATTATGCTAAATATCTCTAAAGTCCTTTCTAATTACAAAATTAGTGTTTCTCAGCTTGTCTACTGAAAATACTTTGGGTTTGCTAAAATACAGATGAAAACATAAAGTATCTAAAGCCTTTTTACTAAAGTCATGGAAGGTGACCCCACAGAACTAAGGACCATTTTGTATTTTTCTCTGTTTCCTAGATTGCTAAAGAAAATTATCTACCTACCTCCATGTATGTATGTATATGCTTAACAGACATTTGTTAATTAACTAATTAGTCTTGACTGTGCTTGAAGCCTTTCACTTTTCTGTCATAGCTTTTGAGAGGTCATGGTTAGTTAATTCCATAAAAAAATGGGGCATTAGAGTAATGCATTTAGTAACATTTAGTAACAATATTATTAGCCTTCAGTGACTATGACAGGCAAAAAAGAAAAAAAAAAAAAAGATAGTGAAGGGTGCTAAGAGTCATAGTTTTAAGACTGTTTATGAGATTGGCTTAATTGGTATAATGAATGTTAAATTCTCTTCCAATGATCAACTAGTGAACTATAGGAATGAATTATGTCAAAATTCATATCCTTGCTATAAGTCAAACCAGAATTCAAAATAAAGTCACTACTACAGTGAAAAAAAAATAATAATTATTGACATTTATAGTTCATTAATGCTTGCAAATCACATAGATTATTTCATAAGAGCCTTGAAACAATCCTTTAAAGTGGAAAGTACAAGTATTAACATCTCCCTTTTATGGATTAGAAACCTGTCTCAGAATTGTCATCTAGGTTCACAACCTTAGAATAATTCATAACTCTTCCCTCTCTTTTTTACATCCAGTATCTAGTCAATTGTCAAAACAATTTATGTAACATTTCTGAGATCCATTTTCTCCTCTCCAGTGACATAATCACCATTACAAGTCAGATATTCATCATCACTCACATAGACTAATAACCTTCTAACTTATCATACTTCCTCCATTGGCTTTCTTCTGTAATTCTTCTTACAGCTGTCAAAAGGATCATATTGTGTTAAGGACCACACCTAAGTGAAGGGGCAGGTCAATTACCCGAGAGCCTCCTTAGCTGTGAATCATAATACTTGAAGTAATTGCAAAACAGCCTTCACAAATGTTCCTTGTGGATTGGGAATGATATAAACCAGAGGCAAGAGGAAAGAGGAGTGGAAAGGTCAGAGAACTCAACTGTCTCTCAGTCTCCTTGTATCATCATCATCCTCTCACATGAAGAGATCCATTCTACAGGTCTGAGTTAGACCTGCAGCAGCCACTGGCAGGTGGCTCCCATGTCACAACAATATAGATGCAAAAGATCTAAGTACATCACACTCATTTACAAATATTTTTTGACCACCTAGTTACTTGTAGGAAATATAAATTTCCCAAATGGTATTGAAGGGCTTCCATTAAAATGGCTCCAATTTTCTTTTCCCATTTTATGAACACTATATACCAGCTAAAGAGAGCCTTTCATATAGTAGATGCTTAATAATTGTTTGTTGCCAACTCACTAACCTGACTTAGTAGCCTCATTGAATTCTGAAGTCAGCATTCTACTTCCTACTCCTCCTACTCCCCATCCCTAAAATGAATTTTCACCTCATCTAATGTTTCAGAATCCCTATTTCACCTCTAGTACCATTTCTTCTATTAAGTCTTCCATCCCCACCATTACATTTTAATGCTATCTCCTACAAACATAGGTTTTTAGTTTTCTAAATATCAGTATCCTATTGGTAGAAGATAAACTGCTTAAGGCAAAGGACTTCTTAGCTTATTTTTTTTCATTGTCATCACCTAGATCAATGACTTGTGAATAGAAAGCATTTATTAAATGTTTGTTGAATTTAATTGATGCCCCTAGCTAATAAGCAGCTTTCTAAATAACAAATTATTCTCCAAATTATGCCACTGTGCACATATTGAAAAGGGTAAAACAATACCTAGATTTTATTTTAAAAACAATGTGATATACTAGAATATTTTAACATTTAAGATGTTTAAGATAGGATATAAATGATTTCCTAGTCATATATATGTGACTTCAAAATTCACTCCATCAAACAGTCAAAAATATTTTCCCATTCAATAGCCCAAGAAATTTCTAATACTACACCGCACTAAAGCTTTGGTTTAGTTTGGGTCTAAAGGGAAGAAACTTCTACTTTTACTAACATTTTTTGGGGGAGGGGAAAATGCAGAGAGGGTTAGCAAAGGTTTTTAATGGGTGGGTTGCAGGTGGGTCTCTTAAATTTCTGAGATTTACTATAGTATAAAGAAAAACAATTATTTTGTTTATGCTAATTACTGATGCATTGCTTGTGATTTCTCTCATCAGCACATCAACTAAAACTCATTATTTGTTTCATTATGGTGAAAATTTTAAGTTAGTGACAAGTGGAAATTGACATATATAGTTATAGGATATTTTTTGCCTAATAGATATGAAAAAAATCGGAACTCTATCTTTTTTTTTTTAATTCTAGCTTTTTATTTACAAGATATATGCATGGGTAATTTTTCAGCATTGACAGTTGCAAAACTTTTTGATTCAATTTTTTCCCCAACTTCCTCCCACCCCCTCCCCCAGATGGCAGACCAATACCTGTTAAATATGTTAAAGTATATGTTAAATCTGATATATGTATACATATCCATACAATTATTTTGCTGTACAAGAAGGATCAGACGTTGAAATAATGTACACTTAACCTGAAGGAAATCAAAAAATGCAGGTGGACAAAAATAGAAGGATTGGAAATGCTATGTAATGATTCATACTCATTTCCCAGAGTTCTTTTGCTGGGTATAGCTGGTTCTATTCATTACTGAACATTATTTGGTTCATCTCATTGTTGAAGAGGGCCACATCCATCAGAATTTATATATATATAGTATTGTTGTTGAAGTATTGAAGTATATAATGATCTCCTGGTCCCTCTCATTTCACTCAGCATCAGTTCATTTAAGTCTCTCCAAGCCTCTCTGTATTCATCCTGCTGGTCATTTTTTACAGAACAATAATATTCCATAACATTCATATACCATAATTTATTCAGCCAAAATCCAATTGATGGGCATCCACTCAGTTTCCAGTTTTTGTCCACTACAAAGAGGGCTGCCACAAACATTTTTGCACATACAGATCAGAACTGTATGATCAGATCTTAAAAGAAAGTGAAACATCACATTTGGAGACAGGAAAGACTTTACCAAGCATCTATCCCAATAATACTCACATTTTACAAAAAAGAAATCCGAGGTTAACATAAAAAAGATAACAAGTAGAGGTGAGAAAGGAGGGCAGAGGGGAGCAGATGTGAGAGGGGGCTGGCCACAGCTAAACCAGGTAGCTAGGAGGGGGCTGGGGAGGATTTCCCAGGCAGGCAGAAGGGGCAGGGACAAGGACAGGCAGCACCAGGTGTCTGAATCCCTCTCTCTGAGATCCCATTCTTTTCCTGCTCTACTTTTCCAGATGCTTTCTTCACTGAAGGCACTGCACCCATCTAGTGCATAGGTAAGGATCATTGACTGTTTCCCCAGTCTTACCTTAGGCAACATGAGGCTATTTCTTTTCCTTCCGTATTATTGATGCTTTCCAGGAAGAAACACTAAAGTTAGTCTCAGAAATTACAACTAGCATTCCGAAAAGGACGGCCCTACAGATCCCCACAACTAGCACAACATGAGCAGGTCAAACCAATAGACCACAAGACCATCACTTCTTGGATGTCTACTCAGTTTGAGAATACAGGAAGCTGGTTGCCAGTCTACCAAAACAACATCGGGTGCCTTAAAATCTTAGGAATCTTGCAACTGGATCAAGTTGAAAAGCTACCAAGAATAGATTTCCTCTGTCCTTTTAGGAGTTCAATGTATTCTGGTGAAAATGCTTTGGACAATGTCTTACTTTTGGGGTGTCCTCTGCAGTGCCTAAAAGAACTCTCCCAGAAGGCCCTTGATCCCTGTATTCAGTCCTCCAAACTGTGGGGAATTATCCTCTCATGACCTTCAAAAGTCAGGTTAGATGGTGATCTCACTTGATAACCTGACCCCAGAACAGCCCCCTGAGAGAGATAGTGGGTATATTCCCACAGACCATAAATAGGTTGCATATGAGAAGAAGTTGTCCCCTCCTAGTGGATCTTCCCAGAGCCCAGACCCTGGACATGTGTGAGTTGCATTTGCACTAGAAGGTGTGTGGAATGGACAGATAAAGTGAAGAACTTACAGGAATGTTTAAATTCTTTTTCTGTATTTTTTATTATTTCTATGTCTCTGTGACCTGCATAAGTATGGTGTGTACAAGCCAATATTTACTTAAAACTTTAGATCTATTTACTTAACCAGAAATGATGACATTTATCCTTGTTCAATGTTATCAATATTTAGATTATTAAATGCCATCAGCTCAGTAATCTGAAGTTTGAAGTCTGACTGGTGATTCCTCTCGGAATTAGGGAAACAAAGTATTCCGTTCTAATCTGGCTTTGGCACCAATGTTTAACATTCAATAAGGGGAGAGGGCATCTATTTCTCAATGCTCCCCAACCTATAATGTAATCCTTTGCAATCAAACCTATAAAAACTGTATATCTTTCCTAAATCTTTAGCCCTTCTACTGCCAGCTTTCTCTCTTTCCCTCCTCACAGTGGAATTGCTCATTCTCATGAGAATTTATTAATAAATAACTTTTCTGCTTTCTACTGAGTGATCTCTGAGTAGTCATTTTGGGTAAGGGTCTTCTACATCCCTCACAAAGGGAAATATGGACTGAAGATAACTTGAAGAAGGGGATATTAACTTCTTATTTACCTAGGAGAGAAGAGGAAATTGAACATGAGCCAGTGTCTTATGAAGACATGAATTTGCATTGCCTTGTGCATGGTTTTTATAGTGTTGCTAAATCTGATTTCTGGCTTTTAAAGAGCTCAAATCAATACTAGCAAGGATCATTTAGGACTCTTGTGGTCCTTCCTATTGATTTAATACAGAATCATAAATCCTAAAATCATTATGTAAACTAAAAATGAGGTTTCCTGTGTGTGTGTGTGTGTTTTTTTGTTTTTTTTTTTTTGGTATTGCTAGTTAATGGTATAGCATCTACAGATCATCTTTTCTTCCTTTTCTTTTCTTTTTTCTTTTTTCTTTTTTTGGCTGGGGCAATTGGGGTTAAGAGGTTTACCCAGAATCACACAGTTAGGAAGGGTTAAGTGTCTGAGAACAGATTTAAACTCAGGTCCTCCTAACTTAAGGGTTGGTGTTCTAACCACTGCACCACCTAGCTGCCCCATACAGATCATTTTATAATTTTTTTCTATTTATCTACTTTAAAAATGAGTCATAGTATTTAGAGAGGAAAATGATCATATAATATTTTCAATAAATTATAAATAAGCATTTTAGGGCAGAAAGAAAACTTAGAAAATATTAAAAATGTTTACAAATAAATACAGAAAAAAAGGTAACAAGCATCAGAATCAGGTTAAAAACCAGAATTTTTATTCTGTATAAATTTTTCTTTTATATATATATATATATATATATATATATATGTCTTGTCTACATTCTGTTGACAAAATTAACCAATTAGATTCTGAGTACTAGTTTTTGTTATGCTGAGGGTGAAAGTAATGTTTAAAGGGAAATATTTAGGATAATTTAGAGAGTAGGAAATTTCTATTACTTTAAAAAGCACTACTTCCTGGGAAGCCATAAAATTCCTCTCACCTTTTAAAAATTCTTTTGAAAAAATCTGGAGGTAAATGCAATTATCCCTTACTTACAAAGGAAGAAATAAAAAGAGAGAGTAGTTAAATGACATGTGTGGTGTACATATCTCATCGTAACTAATAGCCACCTAACTGATGTTGAATTCTTACTCAAAAAATATTTTGTGGCTGAGTAATTGTATCCAAGGTAAAATATAAACTATGCAAACTAATATTTAGACAAATATTAATCTAATATACATTTTCCAGCTCTCTGCCTTCTTCTTCATTATTTGACTAAATTCTTTTCTTACTGTCCTAGTTTCTGTAGTAATTTTTGTAACTTTTCAAATTAAAATCACTTTATACTTTAAAAATGCTTTCAGCAATTGTTAAGAATAAACAAATGACCAAAAGTCATTTCTTTGTAGAGTATAGGTCAAAGGATATGAACAAAGAGTTATCAAAAGAAGAATTGCAAACTTTTTTGTAGTTGTTGTTGTTGAGGCACATTTGGGTTATGACTTGCCCAGGGTCACATAGCTGGGAATTGTTAAGTATCTGAGGCCAGATTTGAACTCAGATCCTCTTAACTTCAGGGCTGGTGCTCCATCCAGGTATTAATCCAAGGTATTAATTATCTTGTGGAATAATGTTCCAAATTAGTAGTGTCAAACTCAAATAGAAATAAACTCCTGTGGGCCACATTGACTTAAAAATCATAAATTAACATTATCCATGTTATATTACATTTCTTTTAATTTTGTTAAACATTTCTCCATTATTTTTTTAATTTTATTTTTTTATTATAATACATGGGTTATTTTTCAGCCCTGACAATTGCAAAACCTTTTGTTCCACTTTTTCACCTTCTTCTCCCCACCTCTTCCTTAGAAGGCAGGTAGAACAATACATGTTAAATATATTAAAGTATATGTTAAATACAATATATGTATACATGTCCAAACGGTTATTTTGCTGTACAAAAAGAATCAGACTTTGAAATAGTGTACAATTAGTCTGTGAAGAAAATCAAAAATTCAGGTGGACAAAAATAGAAGGATTAGGAATGCTATGTAGTGGTACATACTCATTTCCCAGAGTTCTTTCTCTGGGCATAGCTGGTTCTATTCATTATTGAACAAATGGAGCTGATTTGATTCATCTCATTGTTGAAGAGAGCCATGTCCATCAGAAATGATCATCATATAGTATTGTTGTTGAAGTGTATAATGATTTCCTGGTCCTGATCATTTCGCTCAGCATCAGTTCATGTAAGTCTTTTCAGGCCTTTCTGAAATCATCCTGCTGGTCATTTCTTACATAACAATAATATTCCATAACATTCATATACCACAATTTATTCAGCCATTCTCCAATTGATGGGCATCCAAAAGAGGGCTGCCACAAACATTTTTGCACATGTGGGGTTCTTTCCCTCCTTTAGGATCTCTTTGGGATATAATCCCAGTAGTAACACTGCTGAATCACAATTTGATAACTTTTTTAGCATAGTTCCAAATTGTTCTCCAGAATGGTTGGATTTGTTCACATTTCCACCAACAGTGTATCATTGTCCCAGTTTTCCCACATCCCCTCCAACATTTGTCATTAACTTTTCCTGTCATCTTAGCCAAACTGACAGGTGGATACAGGAATCTCAGAGTTGTCTTAATTTGCATTTCTCTGATCAATAGTGATTTGGAGCACCTTTTCATGTGGCTCCAAATACTTTCAATTTCTTCATGATATTTGCTGATAGTTTTAAATAGATACCACTAGTTTAAGGAAAAGTCCATTTATTCCTATACTCTCTAGTATTTTTAATAGGAATGGGTGTCGGATTTTATGAAATGCTTTTTCTGCATCTATTGAGATAACCATATGGTTTTTGTTAATTTGGTTATTGATATAATTAATTATGCTAATAGTTTTCCTAATATTGAATCAGCCCTGAATTCCTGGTATATTTATACCACTGGGTTGTGGTGTACTATCCTGGCAATGATTATCTGTAATCTCTTGGTTAAGATTTTGTTGAAGATTTTTGCATCAAATGTACTAAGATGACAAGAAAAGGTAATAATAAATGTTAGAAGGGATGTAGGAAAACTGGGACACTAATGCACTGTTGATGGAATTTGAAATAATCCAACCATTCTAGAGAACAATTTGGAACTATACCTAAAGGCATATAAAGCTGTATATGCCCTTTGACCCAGTAGTGCCTTTACTGGCTCTGTGTTCCAAGGAAATCATAAAAGAGGGAAAAGAGCCCACATGTGCAAAAATGCTTGTAGTAGTTCTTTTTTTGTGGAAGCAAAGAACTGAAAAATGAGTAGAGACCCATCCATTGGGGAATGGCTCAACAAACTATGGTATATGAAAATAATGGAATATTATTATTCTATAAAAATTATAAACAAGCTGATTTTAGGAAAACCTGGGAAGTTTTACATGAACTGATGCTGAGCAAAACAAGCAGAACTAGCAATACATTGTACACAATAACAACAAAAATGTGAGATGATCAACTATGAAATACTTGGTTCTTCTCAGTGGGTTAGTGATCCAAAGCAATCCCAATAGACTGGACAGAAAGTGACATCTCCATCTAGAAACAGATCTAAGGAGACTGAATGCAAATTAACACATGCTATGTTCATTTCTTTTTTCTGTGTTTTTAAAAAATCTTTCTTATGCTTTTTTCCCCTTTTGTTCTGATTTTTCTCTCCCAACATGATTCATAAATTAATTTGTATTCAAAATAAACAAATTTTCTAGAAAAGAAAGAAAGCTGACAGATTAAAGGGATAGGTGGCTGAAAGATTAACCTTCGTTAAAAAGAAATCCACCATTTCTTGAAGGAGAGGAAAATATAGGTGTTGCTAAGCTCAAATATATTAAGAGCTTTTGATCTCTCAAATACCCCCCCCCCCAAAAAAAAACCAAGATGACTTTGTCATTTATCAAACACTATTCCAGCTTTGTCCTTTGCAATTATAACAAGAAATTTCAGCTTGTGGTAAACCCAGTTTAAAGCATTTTTTTTTTTTTTTGTATTTCCCAATGTAAAAATGATGATATTCTGTCAAGATGGAATTTTAAATAAATGTCTTTTGATTTAAACTCACTGGAAGAGAGAGTGTTCAGAAAGAGACAGAGATTGCTAGCATTAATTTATAAAGAGCTTTTCCTTGAATTTTTTGCCACCACCATTTATAGAACTCCCTAATAACATATTGGTGATAGTAAGAAAAGAACTAGGTTAGGAATCAGAATTTCTGGGTTTGAATACGACTTCTGTCACTTATTTCTTATTGTGACCTTGGGTGAATCTCTTAGTGTATAGGCTCCAGTTTTATCATTAGAAAAGGGACAACTAAGCTCCTTTCTAGATTTAGATCTATGATAGACAAGCCATCTCAATTTTCAAACTGGGATTCATGTTCCCAGATAGAATAGTGACCCTATGTTCTTCTGAATAATTTTCATCTAGGTTTAGATTATACTGAAGGAAGCCATCATAATCATCTAAGTATTCCTTTGTTATAGTTTAAAGAGCTTAAGACAATCACAAAAAAGGGATGTTTCCCCAAAAATGTCATTTCCTACTTATAGCCTTTAAAAAGTTGATAATGAAGTTAATTTTGAAAGCATCCAATGGATTTTAGAACTTGTCGTTAAATATTGGAAACTTTTCATTCTCCTAAAGGAAGAAGAAAAGGAAAAAATCCATGAATCCAAGATCTCAATGCACTTTCAAACATCAAAAATTACACAAAGATCAAGGACACAGATTGATCATATTCACTCAACAGCTAGAGCTACAAACAATATTTTAATTTTAACTGAAAAACTGGGTCTCTTTGCTAACATTTTATTTACAATGTTTGTACCAATATTTATTTAGTGAGTTTGGTTATTGATTTCTTCCCCTGATTTATCCCTCCCTAGTTTGGGTATAAGACATACAATTGTCTTTTAAAGAGTATTTAGATAATTATCTCTTTCCTTACTGATTATAGTTTTGACTATATATTTTGGAGAAAGATATTAGCTGACTTTATATAGGACTTAAAGCTTTATAAAGCATTTTACCCATATTATCTCATTTAATCCTCCCAACAACTATGTAAGGAAAGCACTGTGGGTATTATATAGGTGAAGAAATGGTGTATCAAAGGAAATAAATCATTTATTTGATTTGCTCATATTCACACAATTAAATGTCAAGTGAAATTCAAGCCCATGTCTATTTTAACACCTAATTCAGTACTCTTTCTACTACATCACATTGCTTGTGACAAGATATACCAAGATAAGCCATTATCAGTGTGGATTATGGGGGTTAGATGGAGCTAAATACTCTTTTGTTGAAGAGAAACATTGTCTATGATTGTATACTAATGCAGAACAAAGCCTTGTATGTAATAATTACTTATAAATGTCTGGTGAGAAAAACCTGAATTGTCCATAATAATTTAGGGTTCATTTCTCTGTTTTATTCTTATAAATATAGGGGAGATCATTTATCATTTCTTGCATAATTAAAATTTGAATAACCTAAGCCTGGGGAAAATTATTCAAAAAATAATATTTTTTAAAATGTAAATGTCCTAACTTTGCTTACCAGAGTTCTTTTCTGGTCTTGTAGGTACTGTAGGCTTTCAGATTACATTTCTAACTTTGAGTCTTATACTCCTTTTGAGCTAAATATATCATTATTAGATGTAGAATAAAATAGTTTATAAATTTATATTCCTAAAGTGACATGAAGGAATTAATTCATTAACCTCATCATCTCATCTCAAAATGTATCTCAGTATACTAAATTTAGTCAGAAGAACTTAACGAGCATTTTCCATATTTTTTTGGCCATTACTCAAAAGTGACAAAAACTAGCAGAATGAGTTAGACAATTTTGCTGAGCAACAGGTAAGGAGAAGAAGAGGGAAAAAGAACTGAATGGTGTGGTGACTAGAAAATATGTCATATGAGAATCAGGTGAGAGAACTGAGGATATTTAGCATGGAGAAAAGATGTTGGTGGAAGAGAGGGGTAATTAAATCTCAATTCAAATATTTCAATAGCTGTCATGAAAAAGAGAAATTTGATTTGCTGTGCTTGTCTGTAGATGACAGAACTAGAAGAGCTAAGTGAAAGTTACAAAAGCATATTTAAATTCAAGATATTAGAAAAATACCAAACAATTGGATATATCCACAAACAGAATGAACTTCCCTGAGAGAAATACCTACTCTTCAAGTAATGGTTGAATGGATGTTTCTCAAGACCTTGTGGAGCTTAAGTCGCATAACTCAACACATACTAACATTCAACCTATCAGAACAAACTGTATAGGCTACTGAGTTATAGTCTTTGGTTGGGGTGACCTCAAAGCATAAAACAACCTCTGAATGAATATAACCTAGATTAACCAATCTAAGTGTAACAATACCAGTATTTGACCCATCTCTTGATCAACGGAACAAGTTACCAGGGATAACAGCGCAATCCTATTTGAAAGCCCATATCAAAAATTAGGGTTTACTACCTCGATGTTGGATCAGGACACCCAAACGATACAACCGCTATTAAAGGTTCGTTTGTTCAACGATTAAAGTCCTACGTGATCTGAGTTCAGACCGGAGAAATCCAGGTCGGTTTCTATCTGTAAATTTATTTCTCCCAGTAGGAAAGGACAAGAGATAAAGAGGATTCTATAGAAATAAATTAGATGATCTTTGAAATCCCTTCTGGTTTATTTGTTTTTAGATTCTGTTTTTCTTAAAAACAAAAACAAAACAAAAAATTAAAGGTGATATGGAGGAATCAGAAACTCTTTTACCTTTTTGTGCTTTATAATGATGAAACATTTTTCATCCAAGTATATTGTCATTAAGGTATTACAAGATCCATTTGTTGGTCCAAAATAACAAGAATGAGAATATGCTAGTAAAGATTCATTGCATTTGGGAATTCTACTGCAATTCACTAGGGATACATATACTCATTCACCTCCAAGATGATTGTACTAAAGTAGAATTTTATTCTCCTAAAGATGATTATTAAAAAATCTCATAGGATGAGAAAAATATTATTAAAATGAAAGCAATCTAGAGCTGTAAGTAATCATCTGGGCCAATCCCTTCATTTGACAGATATAGAACCTAAAATACAGAGAAGTTAAATAGAACAAATAATAATATAGAAAAGAAAAAAATTCTAATTTCCTCAATCATAAATATTATGCTATCTCCCACCTGAATCACTTCCATTCAATCATAGTCATAGACTTTTGAAATTAGAAAAGATCAGGGACGGATAGATGGTACAGTAGATAGAAGATTGACCCTGGGACCTGAATTCAAATCCACCCTCTCAGACACTTAGCATTTACCATCTGTATGGATCTGAGCAAATGACTTAACCACAATGAAAAAGGAGAAGAAGAAATAATTAGAAAAGATCATTAGAGGAGGGAATTCCATAAGAGACTTGAGATAAAATATAAGGAATGATTGTCTTGTTAAGGTTATATAATATAAATATTCAGTTGACTTAGTACTTCCTCCAGTTGTAATTCAAAAAGATGTGGGCTTGGGATGAGAGCAAGAGTGAACTGATAAATGTTTAACAACTGATTATTGGGGTGAGGGTATATGCACAGCATACTTTTAATTTTAATTTGCATCATTAATATTTTCTTCATCACCATAAGTCTAGAAGATATAAGTAATGAATCAGACCCTGATTACAGTGTTTGCAATTCCCAAGGTATATGTGTTCACTACAATCAATTCCCATAAACAGGTTCAAGTTGGTTCCAGCATTTCCCTGAACGGGAGCAATCTAAGACTGGGCTTTGGCAAAACATAAGTGGCAATAAATAGTATGAGAGAAGGGGATTCAAGAATATGGAATAATATGGATTTGAACCAGTTCATGAAGAGATCAAGGTTGGAAAGGCAAAATAGTATAGCTAGAGCAGAGCCCTAGGAAAATGCTGATAAGAAAGGGGATCAGAACTCATAGTAAGGAGGAAGAAAATCTTTAGTAATAGCTAAAGACAAAATGATAAAAATTATTATAAAACAAAATAATTTTGTAGTTTTTGAACATGAAATGAGAACCCTTGTAAGTAATGGCAAGATCAAAGCTATGTCTATGCCTAAATGTAATTGAAATGTAAAAAAGCAGGAATAGATTGAAGAAGTTAGAAACTTAAATATCTGAGGGAACCTAGTCATCTATGTTGCACATTCTACTCTGGTGGTCCTGACTGCCTGAAGTTCAGGTAGATCATATATTTAGTCTTTTCCCAAAGTTCTCCATGATCTGTAAGGGATTTAGTGGGTGTCTAGGCTCTCTGCAAATGGCTCCAGTCCCCATCAATGATGTTTTCCAAAGTGTCAAGGGAGATCTTTCATTCCAATTCCATTTAGCAAATAATATTGTTTTTTACATAGATTTTTAAACATAGATTTACTTCTAAAGATTATCACAAATGTGCAATCATGTGAGAAACATAATATACTTCCCTTCCACTCCCCCTACACCTCAATCTCTGGGGCCAAAGTGTTTAGGTTCATAGCTTAGCTGGATTCCTACAACAAACCACTCCTAACTTCAAAACTCCCCTCTGATTCACATTCCCATTATACTGGCTTTTCAAGGCTAACCTGGTAGCTTAATTGACCTGGACTATCAAAAATTTTGAATAGAGTTAAATCTCAAAGAGGACAGGTTTTTGAAGTGAGACATATTCTACTTAAAAACAATTTAAATTGTTAAAAAAAAAAAAAATTCTTCCTCTTGATTTGAGAATTTACTATAGAATTGGCCAGGTACTCAGCAGACTTTGATAAGCAGTGACTGAAGTGAATATTACTGTAGGAATCTCTCCTTGGGTCTCCATTGATATTTAGGTTCCTTACTTATCAAAAGATCACAAAGGATCTTAACTTCAGTCTTTAAATTCTTTCTAAATAAGACTTTGGCAATCTAAAGTATACATGCAAAGAATGGAAGGTGACCTTGTCTCCACTGTCTAACTTGGCTCTGGATCTAAGAGAAACTTTTTTTTTGTTTGTTTTTTACTGAGAGGCTTTACTAAATCTTTAGTCAACCATGCTCAGGTTGCATATTTCTAGAGACACATGAATTAAAAATAAAATGCAATACATCCACTGGAGTGTAGTTATTGAACTTAATCATAACTTAATTAGTGGGAGGAAAATAAAAACATTTCACACTAGCATAAAAATTTGCCAACCTAAACAAATATTGTTCATTGGAACACACCATGAATAACAGGCTTAATCATAGTCTATTCTTAATATGGAGCCACCTTAGAAATAATGAGACAATCTCTAATTATAATACTAAGTACAAAGGGGGAGAGAGTGTAGAGATGAGTTTTAAAGTCATGTGAAGACTTGTAAATTATCATTACAGTAAATCTATCAGCTAATTCATAGAATCCTAAATCTAGAGATAGCAGAGATCTCAAAAGCCATTGCAGTCAAACTGTCTTCAGTATCTCCTTGTCATGTAGATTTATACAATGAGGAATTTGCTAAAATATTTAAATTACACATATTTTGAAGGGAGAGATACATCTTCTTTCCTGAACTAATATTGTAATTTTTTGTGTACCTTATAAATCCAAAAGACACTAGACTGGGTTTGGGAAATAATTAGGATAAATTAAGCAAAACTGAAAATTTTTGTGTTTTTTCTCCCTATCTGGATCTATACACTATGCACATCCTCATATTTAAAAAAAATTCACCAGTAGTATCAATACCATAAAGATATTTTCCAAGTCCACAAAGCTCTTTTTCATTTCAAAGATCCTAGTCATTGTATACAATGATCTAAGTAAATAAATCAGAGATAAAAACAGGTAGAAAAACTTAATACAAATTCTTTAGGGCAAGAATCCCTTCCATACAAGGTTTTTATGATCTCTGATTTTTTCATGTAATATTTATATTACAAGGTCAATCTTTTTACAAGGCCCTTAAGAGGCTTTATGATGTGGCTAGAATGTTGGCAGTCTCTGGATTCAAGGAGATCTGGGGGAAATTCCTACTCCTAATACTTAGTAGCCAAGTGACCTTGGGAAAATCATTTAATTTTTCAGTTTCAATTTTTCCACAGTAACATCAGAATAATTATGTGCATAGCAATAAGGTAATGATGAGGTTTAGATATGGGGTACCTAAATAAAATTAGGGTTTAATTGAGGTCTAGTGGCAGGTTCGGGGAACAGGGATTCAGATAGAGTCCCCTGCAACCCCCTTGGTTTCGGGGCAAGGATACCAAGTTAAATGAGATCTAGTGGCAGTGTGAGAGTTTCCTATAAAAGAAATTATAGGCCCAAAAAGCTAGATTGATAAAAGAGGTTTATTATGGGGTTTGGAAGTAAGGTTAAAGTATAGTTAAGGAAATAGGTGAAAGAAGAGATAAGAAGGGCACCGGAAACAGGGTTTCAGTGGACAGCGTGTCCTGGCATGCCAGGTGTAAGGCTGGAATGTTTGGAACCTCTGCAAAGAGGGCGTCCCAGCTTGCTCTTTTATAATGGGAAATTTAGCTAGAAGGGCCTATGGGTGTAATCCCAAATTGGCTCAGATTCGGGTGGGGCTGGGACAGGCCCAGATCTTCTACTGGAATTCAAAGGGACCAGGACTTGTGAATCAAAAGGTCCTTAATTGATAATTACATCAACTAGGAGGGGTTGGGAATCAGAAAGAAAGGAATCTTAAAGGGACCATACCTGCATCAGTAATATAGCTGAAGAGGTTTCAGTGTCGGGTAGAACTGGTCTAAATCCCACTTCTAACCCAAAATGACTACATGACCCTGTATAAATCTAGGCAACCCTTTAAGATTAGAAGATACAGAGAATTTGAGAATCTTCATTGGTTAAAAAAAAAAGTTCTTTATTGTGAACTTTCTAAGCTGATAAAATAAAAAGTGTCATTTAAATGTTATTACCTATAGTATCTAATGGAATTATTATGAGGCACAAATAAGAGGATGCATTGCAAAGTTAGTTATTGATATTGGTGAAGATTCAAGAGGTCATTACTTTTATTTTAAAGACTTTTGCTAAATATTTTTTCAGTAACCTAAAAATATAGATTCTATAGTCATGTTTACTTCATTGAAAAGCATTTTAGATATACAATATAATATATAAAGTGTTAGAAATGTTGCTTCTCTTTATTATTACTCAATAATGAGAATTTTTTTTTTATTAGATTAGAGATTGCATCACAGGTTTTCTATTCCCCACCTTCTGTTGCATATCAATTGATTTTGCCCTGCCTCCAAAAGGTAATCCTGATCATTGTTTTTAAAGCAAATAATTCATATCTCAGGACTGTGATTAAGATGTTAAGACAAGCTTGAGTCACATACATTGTAATTTCCATTATAAACCAACTGTAGCTTTCATTTTTTAAAATTCTTCCTTTTATTTCCCTATGAATGAAAAAGGTTGAACCACAGTGACCCACTCAGACTTTTATACAAATCTGCAATAGGGGTTATTCTCCAAATTACTTTTTCAGTAGGAATGATTTTGTTATGACAAAGATGTAAGCCACCAACCCTTCAATACAAATATCCAAATTTCCATAGCAAAGACTTCATTTTGCTTTTTACCCAAAGTTGATTCCAAATGAAGGACAAATTAAAATGATGAAAGTGAAAGATCCTATAATATGCAAGGTTAAACAAGAACTGGCTGCAGTCCCAATACATCCAGTTCTTGATCAAAATTTTACTACTATCACCATTTCCTTTTCTTTCCACATCCTAAAAGATTTTCTTCTTGATTGAACAGTGCTAATAAGGATGGCTTCATTTTTAGTCTCTTCAGATTTTTTAAAAAATAGAAGCATATCCTTAAGAGTTGGAAAGTATCTTTTATATAGATAATAATGTCCAATAACCTTATCTGATGTATAAGAAACTGAAAAACAGATAAGTTAAAGGACTTTTCCAAGATCACACAATTAATAAGTAAAAGAGCTAAGATTTACTTTGAAATCTCCTGACTTCATTCCATATCAAGTGGTTATTTCCATTGTGTAACGCGTGCAATGTATTAGGCATAATTCAATGTCTAATTTTCCTTTTTCTTATTAATACATAGCATTGAAAATAGTTCACTTATTGAAAATGGACAATTTTTATAAATATAAACAAAAACTTCTCTCTCGTTTTTTGGTGAATTAGTCTTGCATTCTCTGACATATTTCCATGTTTTGGAGTCATTCAAGGATCTCTTCTCTCGGATGATAAAGCAAATGTCCATGTTCTCAGCAAAAATTTGAAGAACTACAGATGCAAAAGGCTGCATACACTGTGAAATAGTAAAATTGACCAATTATCCTTAGTTGTTTTGTATTGCTATAAGGGAGAGTTGGGAGGAATATTAGGAACTGACTATGCTATTAAAAAATTAAAAAATATTCATAAAACTTCAAAATATATCAATATGTAAACTAATGTGGATATAGGTATGTGTACACATGACATGTACTCCTTTCCCACCTCCAGCATGGTTACCTATAACTGATGATAAGGTAAGAATTACAATATACAATATCTTTATAACTAGACTGAGAGTTTCTCTCTCTCTCTTTGTCTCTCTCTGTCTTTTCATTGATGTTGGGGGGGGGGGAGGGAAAGGGGGGATGAAGGTCTGTTAATCCATAGAATAAGTATCATTCAGGAATCTAGGTGAGGAAGATCTACTTTTCCCTTCTCTTTTAGGCTTTATTATCCCAAGAAATGGAGTTGGGATTTTGGTCTGTTTCAGTTATACTCTTCAATTCAAGTCATAGGATGCAAAAGCCTGGACCCATGATCTTGGAGTCAGTTTTCCAGGCCAGGTATTTCTGTCAGCCCAGCAAGTGACCCCCTGAGAAGTCAAGTGTTGATATTCTAGCCTGGAGGCCTCTTAACTTGGAGTTTGGTGAATCCCTCTTATATAACTGAATTAAGCAAAGAACCTAATCCCTTTTTCATTCTCAAAGAATGAGGTAGTATAAAGGGATTTTATGCTGTACCAAGTGTTGAGGAGAAATGTTTGTTTACTTGTTCTTATTATAACTTTGAAAAAAAAATTTCTTTGTAAATGCTAATCTGTAAATTAAGTGGTTATATGGAACTGTTGCTCAGGACTCCCTAAAATTGGGGGTAGATAATTAGTGGAGATTTAAGTCAGTAGCAGAGACTAAACAGCAGGCCAACATATCCCCCCCTTGAAGGGGAACCCTGGTGGGGGAAGAGGGGAAATGTAATACACTTGATTTTCAAGCCCTAGAGGCCAGAATCACTGATACACCTTAAAATCAGAAGCAATCTAAGAATTACATAATCTAATCTAATTACTTCAGTTTAGAAATAAGGAATCTGAAATTTAGGATGGTTCAATTACTTGACCAAGATCACAGAGCTAATTAATGACAGAGCATGGACCAGAACCTTGGGTGTCCTGATTCTCAGGCTGGGTCATTTTACCACAATACCAATCCTGCTTCCAATTAGAGCCATCAACAAATAAACTGCCTGGACAGAATAATGAGATAGCAAAGAAACTGCTGGGAAACAAATTACACCAAGGGCAGAATGCCTAAATCCAAGGATTAGTTATTCCTTTGGGAAAAAAACGCTGATTGGAGGAGGAAAAAAAAAAAAAAAGCTTTGTTATATAATCATCAGAATTGAAGCTTGCTACATCTTAGACATTTAAAGAAATGTGTTTTTTTCTGTATATTTTTTCAGACTTTATATTTTTAAACAGAAATTTCTTTAAGTTTGTAGTTCATCTCTCTCCCCACAGCCTACAATCCTCCATTCTCTGTATGTCTCTTGAAGACAAAGGGGGCAAATAAATAACTGATGAACAAGGGGGTCTTCACTGAGAGGGAGGAGCAGTGAGAACTTATGGAACAATAAACACAGAACATACTTCTTTCCTGAATTCGCTTGCCTTTTTCTTCAGATCCTCCTCTCAGCCCTCCCTGGTTTTTCTTTTCCTTTGACAGTCTCCACTGTGTAGAAATGTGGCAGCATACAAAATGAAAAGCCCCTCTGTGTGATTATTTTAGGAAGTAATAAGACATGTGTGACCTGGAAAATCAGTTCCTTGGATGTGTCAGGTAACGAATGTGCAAAATGTGATTATATTTAAAAAGCAGCCTCCCCCAGTCTCACTTCCTCCAGTCTCTAAGCAGGCATTTTTGAGGTTCTAAGTGGACTTTTGCTGCCATCTACTGGTATATGATAAAAGTGAAGAAAAGACCAACCTGTTTTTCAGCATCCTATCAGATTTTTCTTATTTATCCAAGAACCATCAAGCCTCAGTTTTATTGGTGTAAATTCCTAAGGGTCAGCTTCTGGGGAGAAGTCCCCAAATCCTATATGAACATGTAAAGCTTATCCAATAAACTTAACATGTTGCCCTTTTTCTTTGCTAATGATTTCACTATTTTAAGGATGAATGCTTTAAGGAGTATGGATAATTCCTCAAGTAAAAGTCTCAATCTCTCTTCACTTTAACAGTTATCTTCATTATCTGCATATGGCCAGAAAAAAGAAAACTATTATCCATGGTCAACTTTCCAATAATAAACTTCTGCAAATTAAGCTCAGTTGAACCTTAAATCAAAAGTATAATTCATCACTGGGCCATCACAAAGCCCATTTAGTTTAATATGATTCTTAAGTATTGAGCCTCCTTGGAATGACCTTTGAGAATGCCAAGTCATCTTTATGCCACAATAACATATTGGAGAAGGTTTGGTGAATGCATTTTAATATGGGTATGATGAGCCAAAAAGCAATGCCAGTAAGAAACAAGTAATTTACTGACTCTTTAGCTCCTCCAAAATCTGATACAACCCCACTGTTTTTGTTTTTTGTCATTTTGCCAACTTGAAAAAATCACTGATTAGGACTTATTGTTGTGATTAGTAGGAATCATGGTTTGCAGTAGTTTTGCAGAAAGGCAAAACCTTTCTTTCAGAACATAGATAGAGATTTTTTTTTTAATAACCTTTTATTTACAGGATATATGCATGGGTAACTTTAGAGCATTAACAATTGCCAAACCTCTTGTTCCAATTTTTCACCTCTTACCCCCCCACCCCCTCCCCCAGATGGCAGGATGACCAGTAGATGTTAAGTACATTAAAATATAAATTAGATACACAATAAGTATACATGACCAAAACGTTATTTTGCTGTACAAAAAGAATCAGACTCTGAAATATTGTACAATTAGCTTGTGAAGGAAATAAAAAATGCAGGTGTGCATAAATATAGGGATTGGGAATTCAATGTAATGGTTTTTAGTCATCTCCCAGAGTTCTTTCTCTGGGCATAGATGGTTCAGTTCATTACTGCTCCATTGGAAATGATTTGGTTGATCTCGTTGCTGAGGATGGCCAGGTCCATCAGAACTGGTCATCATATAGTATTGTTGTTGAAGTATATAATGATCTCCTGGTCCTGCCATAGATAGAGATTTGCAAGCTTCTGAAAAAAGCTAGAAATCTCAACTCTGCTCTTCAAACATAACAATAACAAGGAAGGGAAGATAGCTAACAATAGATTGGGGGATTGCATCTATATACATAGAAATATTGGTAGACATCTTGACACTAAGATCCCTACATTCTGGAAAAGAAGGATATGCATCTTGAATGAGAAAGCTGAAGAAATTAATGTGGGTGGGTATAACAAATAGTCACTTAGTGAAGTCAGATTTTTTTCAATTGATCACATGTTTTATAAGCAGTACTTTTGATTATAATGCAGATCTACAGATTCAGGACAAGCCTGGGAGCTTATTCTTCTTACGATCCATTTTTACACTGAGTGAATAGATTCATATTGTATATAAGCATGTGACATTCTCCAAGATTGAATTTCTTAGTCAATAAACAAGATATAATAGAACACCCATGTTCACTGCTATTAAAATGTGTTTAAAAGGCAGAATGTATTTCAAATGAATAAATAGTAGGTCACACTAATAATTCCTCCTTTCTGGGTTTCAATGTGTCCTTCAATACAAATTTCAGTCAATCAAATAAGGTAACACCTACACAAAATGTTGTGCTGAGTACTAAGTACTCTTTAAAAGCTGGTCTAAAAAGAGATGAATCATTGCATGTTCTTACCCATTACAGCTTAGTCATTTGAGCATGCAGAAGAGGGAGTGGACCTTTTGTCTAGCTAAAGAGGATAAAATGATTACTAACAGCTGATATTTATATAACGTTTTAAGACTTACAACATGCTCTATATACATTATCTAATTTGATCCTCATAGAAAGAGTGGCACACATAGTATGCATAGTAACCTCGTTGTTCAAATAAGCAAACTGAAATTCAGCAAGGTTAAATGCTTTTCCTAAGAGTTTCAGGGACAAGATCTCTGCTGACTCAGCATGTCCTCCATGCTTCTCCAACCTCCGCTCTTGACTATCTAAGCTTCTCTACCATGTAATCTTCTCACCCTACACTTTCTCATCTCTGGCCCCCACTCTGATTAGTCTTTCCCTTCAGAATCCCCATATAAGTGCCAAAGACAGCATAGCTCATCCCTTAATTATGCTCCTGACTTTCCAGATTTCTACTCTTTTCTCTTACTGAGTAGTTGTTTTTGCTGTTGTTTTCCTATTCAACTTCTCCTTTTTATCTCTCTTTATGTGTTATCTTCCACCATTAGAATGTCAGCTCTTTGAGGTCAAGAAGTATCTTTTTGCTTGTACTTGTATTTCTAATGCTGAATACAGTGTCTGACATGTAAAGAAATTTAATAAATATTCTAGCATCTATATATGATCTTTTTGCTTATCTTCTCTCCATCCATCTATCTATCTGTCTGAACCTCTAGACAATTCCATTATCTACTCTAGCAAGATAACTTTTTGAGTTTTAGATATAATTCTGAGCACCATTTTATTAAGGATATTGACAAATTGGAATTCTGAAAAGGGTATTGACTAATTGTTCAGCAATCAAAATAATGAGAGACTTGGAGACTATGCTGCACAAAGATTTGATTCAATCCAACTGAACATGTATTAAATAGCTTCTTTGTGTTGAAAACTATGCTAAGCCCTAGGGGCACAAATAAAAATTAATACTCTCTACTCTCAAGGAGTGCACATTCTTTCTGTCTTCCTCACTTTTCTCAACTGTAAAATGGGGCTCACAAAAGTATCTACCTCCCAGGGTTGAAGAAAATCAAATGAGATATTTGTAAGGTGCTTTGTATAGTGCCTAGCACACATTAGGCACTTTTAATTCAATCCAACAAATGTTTTTAAAAAGATAAACCATTAACGACCACAATCTAATGGGGTGTGGGGGGAGACAACAAACAAAAGGAGGCAGAAAAGCAGAGGTGGGAGCGTAGACTAGGGCATACCCACCATGGGGTCATCTTGTTCTGTGGAGTTGAAAGTAGGTAAGATAGCAAATACCAGGCTAAGAAGTCCAGTTTCAGGCCTTTATAAAGGAAGAGATCAGGGGGAATTTGTTACTCTATCTCCCAGCCATTCAAGAAGAGGGGAAAGGAAGCTGAGAGAGGTGGACTCAAGCAAGGCTTCAATTAGTAGCATTGTAATGAGATTAGATATGATGAGCCTGATCTGAATTGGGGTATCTTGTTCCCAGAAACTGAAACCCTGAAGGGCAGGAGATGCTTAATGACTTAAACACTTTTATTCTTCCTTCCTTCCTTCCTTTTTTCACTTCCTTTGCATTCTTCCCAGTATAATCTTAGACATATAATAAGGTATGAGTTTCATTGGTATAGGGAACTCCTTCCTTGTAAATCAGTAACTTCTCTAAAACTTAATTTTGGATACTAAAGCAGTGACAGGTTAAGCAACTTAAGGGCAGCTATGTGGTACAGTAGATTGCTAATTCTGTAGTCAGAAAGACCCCAGTTCAAATCTGTCCTAGGACACTTATTAGCTGTGTGATCTTGAACTAATCATCTTTTTCTGGTGGAGTTTCCTTTAAAATGGGGATAACAATAGCACCTATATCCCAGGTTATTTTGAGGATCAAATGAGATAATAATTGAAAAACTCTTAGCATAGTGCCTGATCCAAAATAAGAAATATATGTTAGCTCTTCAGCACTAAGCATAGTGAAACATGGTAGATACTTAAAGTTTATTGGATTGTATTGATTGAGTGGAAAAGGCATTAAAACATTGTTATTTTATTCTATTATCAATAAGATTCTTTTTAATCAGTCAGTGTAAGTTATTGCAGGAAAGAGCTATAGTCAAAAGAAGTACATCAGACTTGGCTCTAACTGCTTACACTTGTGAGGTCTAACAAGGGAACAGGAACTTCTGTATGTTCTGGGAACTTGGTCAAGTGTAAATGGTTTGGTAGTTTGGATAGAGTATTTGACAGAGTTAATCAGACCTCCTGAGGGTTTTGGCCTAAAAATAAACATACTTCGAGAAATTCACAAAACAAGTCACTTATTGAGCACTGTATCTGAGAGAGACCTAGTTACACTTGGAAAGTTTCTGAATCTCTTTGACCTTTATTCCTAACATTATGTTTTCTGAGTCTTCTAGTCTGAGAACACAGCACAACTCACAGCATGATACCCACAAGCCACTGGCATGAAAGTTGCAAAGCAGAAGGTAATCAATGATGTTTGGTTTCTGAAAAACAGAAAGGATGGGAGGAGCCTAAGTCTTAGAAAATTAGATTACATAAGCAGATCATTAAATGTTCAATTTTTTCAAATAGTCAATCTTTACTTCAAGATATTAAAGGGAGAAAGATATGAAGTAAACAGGTTTTAAAAAACTAAATTTAGTTGGAACCTTTATGCTTATGATACATTTTCACCTCTCCTATACCTCATAAAATCTTGAGGTTCCTTTAAGACTCAATTCATGTCCTGCAACCTCTTTGAACACTTTCCTGATCCTCCTACTTGTCAGTGCTATGTTCTGCCTTAAGGTATCTTATCATTAACTGGTATCTTTATTTTTAAACCTAATGGAATATAAGATCTTTCAGAGCACAATCTGCTTGGAGAGCAGGTTTTTCTTTACTTTCTTCCTTTAATTTTTGGGGGCTTAGGGGTCTCTATATTCCTAGCATGTAGCATAGTGTTTTTCTTATAATGAGTATTTAAATTGAATTACCAAAAACAGGAATAATAGTTAGCAATATAAGGCATTTTAAAGTTTGAAAAAAAATTATATAATTTATCCCCATTTGATACTCAAAACAACCTTGTGAGACAGGTACTTATCCTCATTTTACATATGTAGAAACTAAGGCTGAAAATTATTCCTTGCTGAGGGGAACCCAGCTACTAAATATCTCATTTGAATTCAAGTCTTTCTGACTCCAGGCAGCATCTAACTGCCCTATAGAATAGTCTTTAGTGGATTTCCAATCTTTGTCTCTGTCTCTATCTTTTTGACATAAACATACACATACATCAATGTTTTCTTTGCCAGACTAACTAAAACATATGTTATGTGCTTCTAGAGCCAATAGTTGTTTGATATTGGGTCTTGCTTTGACTATGGGGGAATTGTTTTATTTTGGGTGTTCTTACTGTACCATATGAATATCTATTAATTGATTGTAAATGGAATAACAATGTGTTAACAAAATGCTAGCATCTTATTATCCCTTACAAAGTATGAACACATTTCCATAATTGAGTCAGAAGAACAAAATCACTGAATGAATTATGATTGAACATACCTTGGGCTGTTCACCACACACACACACACACACACACACACACACACCAGCAGTGGCAAGCAGCAGAGACATTGGGCAAGAAGTAGAAACCTTATCCAAAAATTGTCGAATCAGTCCAAAAGAATCTGAGCATAATTGAGGAGCAGAAACACATTCTCTCAAGACAAACATAAAAAAAAAAAAAAAAAAAAAAAAGGTCATGTGTTTGGACACAGCCTCCAGGAATCCCCCTAAAATCAGAGAAAAAGAACTAATATGGACTCACAATAGAGATAGTCCTGACCATTGAGAGTTAGGATATACAACAAAATGCAAGAGGGAAGAAAGGATTGTTACAGAGGAATGAACAGCTTTGGCTAAATGTGCTCCTTATATGTGCTTTATTACCATTTTGCTCAAAATTTGTGGCTAGTCTTCCTTCCTGCAGAGGCAGTATTTATGAGATACAATGCTCAGATTTATGGGAGAAATATTTTGTAATTACTGTTTTTATTGTGTGACTTTAACAAATTATTTTGCTAAGAACTAATTATGTCTACTGGCTGAATATTAATAGGAAATAAACCAAATGGGGCTGTTTTAGGAGTTTTAGTAGTAGTCACCTACAAGGCACAAAGTTGTAGCCAAAATGTATATTACATACATAACTGTAGATCACTCTTTAAGAAAGCTAAATCTGTGATTGTATTATCTAATGACTGGGGAAAGGCTTGTATCTTGTAAATGATGGATTCTCCAATGTGCTAGAATATTTTGATAGATTTATGATTGTTGTATCAATGTAAATTTTTTTCTAATAGTATAGGTAGCAATTTATCTACCTCTTGTAAACATGTACAACTTATCCATGTTAGGAACATGTTATGATCTGTTAATCAGTCTCTACTATACCCTTTAAGCAAGCTGTGATTTCTTTAATTGTTCAGAGACTGTCATATTTCCATACTTTGGAGCTGATATAGCATCACTGAAAGTATAGGTATTTTTAAAATAGTATTTTTATTTTTTTCCCCAATTACATGTAAAGACAATTTTAAATAGCTTTTTTTTAAATTTTGACTTCCAAATTCTCTCCCTTTTTGTCTCCCCTTCCCCTCTTAATTGAAAAGGAAAGCAGTTTTATATAGATTATACATGTAGAGTCATGTAAAATATATTTCCATATTAGTCACGTTGTGAAAGAAGATACAGACCAAAAAATAAATAAAGTGAAAAATAGTATACTTTAATTTGCATTCAGACTCTACCAATCCTTTCAATACATGTGTATAGCATTTTTCAACATTTCTTTGAAATTGTTTAAGATCATTACACTGCCAAGAATAACTAAATCATTCACACTTGAATGATTTTAATAAAATATTGCTATTCCTATATACAATGTTCTATGGTTCTGCTCACTTCACTCTGCATCAGGTCTTGCCAGATTTTTTTCTGATATTAACCTGCTCATCATTTCTTATAGCACAATGGTAACCTATTACAACTTGCTCAATCATTCCCCAGGTGATAGGCACCTCTTCAACTTCCAATTCTTTGCCTCCACAAAAAGAGTAGGTATAAATATTTTGTCCAAATAGGTCCCTTTCCCTTTTTTATGATCTCTTTGGGATACAGACCTAGCAGTGCTATTGCTGGATCAATGAATATGCAGTTTTATAGTCCTTTGGGCATAGCTCCAAATTGTTCTCCAGAATGGTTGGAGAAGATTCCAACTCCACTGCATTAGTGGATCTGAAGAACAGGAATTTTTTTTTTTTTAATAAATCCATGTTTCATGGGAGTAGTCTAGGATCATTAAAAGAAGTATACAATTTCCTAAATTCAATCTAAACAATATTCTTCCTTCCATTCAGTTTTGCAGCTAGTTCAATGTTCATCTCAACTGTGTATCCCAACTATATGTCCTGACAGACTAGCCCTGTGAATTATTCATCCAAAAGCAAATCATAATCTGAAGCTCTTTTTTCAATTTTTTTCTTTTCTTTTTCTAAGTGGGCAGTTAGGCTGAACTCTTTTTAGTTATTCTGGATTTTATTTAGAAGACTCTACAGTATTTATACTACGTTGCTACAGAACTAAGTTAGTCAAACTCTACCTTTTCAGAAAAATAATTCAAAATGTTCTCAGTTACAATGCAGCACATGTAAGAGCTGGCAAGAATTTATGAGATAACTTAATCTATTATTTCATTATAAGTGAGATACCCCTGGGACATTGATTCATTGTTGGTGGAGTTGTGAACGAATCCAACCATTTTGGAGAGTAGTTTGGAACTATGCTCAAAAAGTTATCAAACTGTGCATACCCTTTGATCCAGCAGTGTTACTACTGGGATTATATCCCAAAGAGATTATAAAGAAGGGAAAGGGACCTGTATGTGCACGAATGTTTGTGGCAGCCCTTTTTGTAGTGGCTAGAAACTGGAAACTGAATGGATGTCCATCAGTTGGAGAATGGCTGAATAAATTGTGGTATATGAAAATTATGGAATATTACTGTTCTGTAAGAAATGACCAACAGGATGATTTCAGAAAGGCCTGGAGAGACTTACATGAACTGATGCTGAGTGAAATGAGCAGGACCAGGAGATCATTTATATACTTCAACAACAATACTATATGATGACCAGTTCTGATGGACCAGGCCATCCTCAGCAATGAGATCAACCAAATCATTTCTAATGGAGCAGTAATGAACTGAACTAGCTATGCCCAGAAAAAGAACTCTGGGAGATGACTAAAAACCATTACATTGAATTCCCAATCCCTATATTTATGCACACCTGCATCTTTGATTTCCTTCACAAGCTAATTGTACAATAATTCAGAGTCTGATTCTTTTTGTACAGCAAAGTAATGTTTTGGTCATGTATACTTATTGTGTATCTAAGTTATATTTTAATATATTTAACATCTACTGGTCATCCTGCCATTCAGGGGAGGGGGTGGGGGGGGTAAGAGGTGAAAAATTGGAACAAGAGGTTTGGCAATTGTTAATGCTGTAAAGTTACCCATGTATATATCCTGTAAATAAAAGGCCATTAAATAAAAATAAAAAAAAAAAAAAAATAAGTGAGATACCTGAAGTCCAGAAATGTGAAGACTTGCCCCCAAATAACACAATTAAGTAATTATAAATCAATAGCGAAGACACAATATTTCTGATTTTCTTTCCATGATATGATCTTGCATGGTATTTGACAATCCCATGAAAACTCTTGGCTGATTGGATCCCTATGAAGAGACTAAGTCCCTCCCCTTAAGTCAAGTAAACAATGAAAAATGCTGTTTTATGCCCCAAAGTATGATCTTTCAGAAAAGCAACCAAATGAGTAAAAATTAGATATCTCTGTATAACACTTTGTCTCTACTTGGCACTGATACTTTCTGCTGACAAATTAGTATAAACATTTGTGATACTTTAAAAATGGAGACATTTTGTTGAAACATGCATATATTTGAATAGATTGGAGTGGGGTGGGAACATAGAAACATGCATTGTCAGCCTTAAAATGGAGGCTGTTCACATCCCTTAGGGTACTTCTAGTTATATCTGCTAAGGACCAAAGCTCTTTATCAGTCTTCCTTCAGGATTGATCAAACTCAAGGAAGATGTGGATGGGGTGAGAATTAAATCAGAGTTAAAAGGAGAAATGTATCTATGCTGCTTTAAACTCTTTTCCTGGGGCAAATTTCTTCTATGTTACTAATTTGTCCCTTCCTTTAAATTAAGTACCACAGAGAAAGATTTAATTTTGATCTACTCTAGTAATAAAAGTTATTACATTAAATGTTTGTTGAGGAGGAAAATCCTTATTGCTTTTTAACAACTATTCTGTGAATTCCTTTTTCCATTTTCAAAAGTTCATTTACACAGGAATCACAAGGGCTCAGGAAAGCAAAAGCATAATTAAGAGTGTTGATTAGAGGCAGATTTTGTGAAATAAGATGCCTCACTGGTTCTATGCATTTAGGGAAACTCATACTACCACTGGATTCCAGACTTGGCTTTCACTGGTGGTCCCATGATTTATAGATACACAGGAGCATTTTCTAGGAAAAAGCAATCCATTTGCATCAATGATTTACAGAAGGAAGACCTAAGGTCCTTAATTATTTTTACTGCTGTGTAAATGAATTATTCAAGTGAGATATAAATTGTATTTCTTAACTTTAAAAAACAAGCATCCTATAAAGAAATGCACCACCCTCTTTTTGTTAGGGAGTTGAAAGGCAATAGATGCAGAGTATTGAATTCATTGTCAAGCAAAGGTGATGAACATATTAATTGGTTTTATGTAAATATTACTGGGCAAAGGAGGTGTAGGTGTAGTATTGTTTACCTGGAGATGATTGCTACCAAAAAAAGACATCAAAATTTTGAAAAATAAACTAAACAGACATCCTATAAAATTTAAATCCACACCATCTTGAGTATCTATTATTCCTTATGATCTTTGCTTTAAATGTCTTTGCTCCCTACATAGCTATGCAAATTGTTGTATGCAAAATTTAATCTACACAATCCTCCCAGAGCCATTTTATCAGTAATTTATAATGAGATAATAAAGGTGTTCTTCCCATCATACACAAGAATCTGAAAGACTGCTAGTAGAAGAGATATTTAACCCTATTCTGTTGTTCTCATGAGGGCAGAATCTGCAACATTGGATAGAAGTTGCAAAAAGGTAAATGGAGACATGATGTTAAGAGGAAAAATATTCCTAGTCACTGGAGCCATTGACTAATGGAATAGGTCACCTGGATAGATAATAGGATAAAAAATTTCCTTTTATGGGAGGTCTTCAAGTACTCTCTACTAAGCACTTGTCAAGCATGTTTATGGTATTCCTTTTAGCTATAAATTAGATTAGATGACAGATGAAATACTTTCCATTTTTAAATCTTGTGATCCTCAGTTAGTGTGTGTGGGGGGGGGTGTGTGTGGGTGTGGGTGTGTGTGGATAGATAGGTAGGGAGGTAGGTAGATAGGTAGAAAGGTAGATGATAGTGGTCAAGATCCCATGAGAATATTATTGTCTCTATACTACTAAAGTTGCTTCTTTTTTGGTTCATCCATTTAATATTGAGGGAAACAAACCCTGTAGAGCAGGGACCCACAGTCCTTAGTATCACCAATACCAATCATTGACCAACAATCACCAAAAGGCAGCTAAGCCCTATGCCCTAGGAATACCCCCAAACTACTGTTCTTAATGCCAACCTAGCCCTTATATTCATCACCAAGGAAGCAGTCACTATGTTAACTGGACCTGACAACTGCTCCCATCTCCTCAGTAGCCACAGCTCCTATAAGCCTAGAAAAAATGTTCTTGCTCCCAAATTCCTTGGCATTGTCAAATGGCTCAATATTGTAAATGAATATGATTTCATTGGTGAAAATGACATTTTCTCAGACAGATTTTCATAAAATACTTTTAAAATCTATGGCACATTAACTTTTCCAACATCTGAAATAAATGAAAAGCGTAATCACTAGTTTCAGATGTCCCTAAAGTCTTAGTGCATTTTAAAGTATTAAAAATTGCTCTAAGATTTTTAGGACACCTATATTTGTGCCACATAAATGCTGTTAAAAGAAGGCTCCTTATCTACTTAATGCTTACTTAATACTAGCTTTCCTCTTGTCCCTTAGACAATTGGAAACTATCAATTTTCCTCATAATCAACTGGGGTAAGGATTAAAGTATTTGGTGTATCTTTGTGAAGAAAACTAAGTAATAAAAAAAAAAAAAGACTTCAACATGGGAGTAATTCTGAATCCCCATTAAATCAGTTATTGTGAATCTTAGATTTGCTGACTATCTATCTGCAAGCCTCAAGTCTCTTCTATCTTGGAAGCCTCAAGTCTCTTCAAGTGGAGAAGTAAGAAGTTGAAATTAGTTGAAATATGGAAAAAGGGAAAAGATAAAAATAATTCTATATAGATACTCCTTTGGTTATTGACAACTTAGAGGAACAAAGAAATGTGAAAATCCCTACAAATATTTGAAAGTCATAACATAGAGAATCCTTTAAGAAGAAATAAGAGGAATTATGAAGTAATGAATAAAATGATATAACCTAAAGTTCAAGCTTTGCCATGTCCATATTCACATCAAAATATACTTGTCCAGCACCAAGTAGCTAATGATGTTGAAAACTGAGAAAAGTCTTTTTTTGTTTCAATATTCAGAAGTGGTATATCAAGGATCCTTGGTTGACTATTATAGCTGCCACTCTGATTTCTCATTTCCTGCTTGAGGGTCCAATTAAAATAGAAAAAAGCTGGAGTTTGTGTTTATTTGCTACCAATATCTATATATTATTCACTTTGATTTCTCTAGACATAAAGACAGTTGGGCTTGTGGGAGGGAAGAGGCAAAAAGACGGATGAGTGCCATCTGTTCAGATCATTAAGGGCAGCCTATCAACTGAGAACTTAAGTATTTCCTTCCAGAGGATACTTATCAGCTTTACAAGCCAACTACTGCCGGATCACTGCTCTCTGTGTGTAGCTAGTAGTTAAGCCCAAGGCCTAGATGTCTTTGTGTTGTTTTCATTTTCCAATTTACTCAACAGTTCACATATGTACTCCCCACTTCAGTTAACAGTATAGCTAAATCTGACAATGGATCTCAATGACATCCACAAAACTGGTTTAAAAAGTGATTAATTCTTGAATGTGGTCATTATGGGAATTTATTTTGCTTGATTGATTATGAATATTTGTTACAAGAAGTTTTTTCTGTTTCTCTTTGGGGAGTAAAGGAAGGTTGTAGTGGGAAAACAAATGCATAATAATAGATTTTTTAGTGATAAGAATACTAAGTTTGGACCCAGAAGACATAGTTTCTATATTAGCCCCATTTCATACTATCTTGTGGTCTTGGGCAAATTACTTCAATACCCAGATCTCAGTTTCTTCATCTATAAAAAAAAATGATGACTCAAAAGGACTTTGGAGATGTCATCTAATACCAAGTCTAAGATTCATGACCCTGATTTAGTAGGATAGAATAATTATAGATGAGAGAGCAGATAGATGCATTTGACAGAATTAGTTTTTGGGGTATTACTCTTCAAAACCTAAACAGAGGGATATGTCATCAATTAACAAGATCCAAAAAGAAAATATCATAAAGAAGTTGCTGTTTTAAAAATATTTTAAAGGAATTGCCATGCTATCATTTTTTGCCATTTTCAAAATTGCAATTGATTCCATAAGTAGATAATGATGCCAATGGATATTTCCACAAATATGTGAAAAGTAAAATAGATTTTACTTTCTCAATGTTATAAGACTTTTCTATCTTACATGATCAGTATCTTACTATCTGCTGTAGTAAATCCATTCAGCTCCTCCATTCATTTAAATGATTTTTTTAAAAACTTTAAGAAAAAAAGGAAACATCCCAAAGTGGAAGATTTTGTTCAATTTCTGTGAAAATTATTGATTCCTTTATGTTTGGCTCAGTTTCTTTGAATCCATTGTTATAGAGACATATGATAATCTGATTATAACAAACTATGTCTGAAGCATTAATAACTTATTAAATCACTTCCCCTCTGCTTACCTTAGGCTATTCAGGTGAGAACTGCCACTCTCAAACTGGAAAAGCCCAAATTTCCTCTGCAGAAAGCTCTCGCTTCACAAATTATTTACATGTGTCCCAACTTCTTAGTAAGTTGTTACTGAGTGATTTTCTCACAATCCCTGTACTAGGGGCCTTTGATTTATGTGTAATATGGTATAAAGATAACTTCTTCTCTTAGAACTTTCCTTTCTAAGTTAGCCTTGGTCTGTAGTAGCTGAATGTCATCACATCAAATGAATGCTTCATTCCAAAAGCCAAGGAACATTCAGCTTAGAACACTTGGAAAGACATAAGCATTAGATCTTGAAAAGCACCATTAGAGAGAATTTTTGCAATTAATCCATGCAGAGTTTCCTTAAGAAAAACTGAAATACATCCAAATTCTACTCAGATTGAGAAAATACAGACCAGGTGCATGGAAAATGTCATTGATATTTTCCTCATACTTGGCTGTATTTCATATATATATATATATATATATTTTGCAATGATTTCAGGTTTCAGAAAGATAATATACTTGGTGGTTTCACTTGGTGGCAACCAAAAAGCTAGGTGAGACCCACTCAGGACTGACTTTCAGCTGACTTTCCTTTTCCACTCAGGTGTTTCCCCTCACAAAAAATCCAGGCAATTTAACCAAAGGAGGAAGTATGATTCCATAGTAACCAGAGGAATAAACATTCACCCAGAACACTAAGTATCTGAGCTCTCTCTCTCTCTATATATATATATATATATATATATATGTATATAGTTACATATATATAACCTCTAGGAATCAAGAGCAGCTTGGCACTCTGTTATCAAGATCACATAGGGTATTATTCAGAGTAGACTTTAAACTTGTCCAAATCTAACAGAGGCATCTAGGTGGCACAAAGATAAAGAGTACCTGACCTAGAATCAGAAAAATATCTGCCTGAGTTCAAATCTGGCCTCAGTCATTTGATTGCTATGTGACCTTGAGCAAATCTCTTGGTCTCGTTTGCCTCAATTTCATCATCTGTAAAATGAATTAGGGAAGGAAATGGCAAACCACTTTAGTACTTTTATCCAAAAAAAATAGGGTCATGAAGAGGCAGATAAATGGCTGAATAACAACAGCAAACTTTCTTCTCTGGGTCTTCAATTTATAGTTGAGGAGACAGCTGTCAGGCTGTTTCTCTGGGTTCTTCCCCAGGATGAAAGCAGCATGGGATGATCTGGAAGTTGGTTCATGTCTAGGGAGGGAAAGAGTGAGGGGTGTCACTGCCTGCATTCTTGAGCTTACTTGCTTTTAGGTGCTGTTGGCTACTTTTTGGTAATGGTGGTAGAAAGGAAGTTTGATCGTTTCTCCACAATGATTGTTTTTGAGTTCAGGGCCCTGATCTATTCTCATTAAGGTCTGGGAAAAGATAATAGCTGAGGTGGTGATGGTACTTTTACTTGCCTGGCACAGGTTTCTTTCCTGTTTCTTTCCACAGATGCTCTGATGCTTCAACAAGCTTCACTTACCTGTTTTATAGAAGACAATACGTTAGTAGTAAATGAGATGAGCTGCACTCTTCAGCGTGTTGTTTCCTAGAATGATAGTTTCAGGGAATGCCCTTGAAGCAGCATCTAGAGTCTAGGAGGCATTGCTATTCCCAAAGCTCTTTGGTTCAAGATACTAGATCATCTCCATCAGAGTCGTATATTTGTCTTTGCATAAGATTGAGAAAAGATGATGAAAAAGTATGTAATCTCGAACTTCTAATATTTCAAAAACTAGACATGCTGCTTATACTATGTACCAAGCAGTATTATCAGGCTCCATGCCTTAGTATCATTTACTTCTTCCTTTCACTCACATGGTCAACAAACACTAACAAAAAAGAAATATGCTAAAATCGAAGTTTTCGCATGACTTTCTTTGAAAATTACTGTTTCTTAACCTTTAGGTTTACACTAATTTCTTATTAGATGGAGACAGACTAATAAACTCTAAAGAGATAATATGTTATAGGGAGAGTTTTGGATTTGGAGTTAGAAGATTTGAAATCACATTTCAATTCTGACACTTAATACTTGTGTGACTTTGAACAAATCATCCAATCTTTCTAGACTTCAGTTTCTTCACCTTCATAGTAATTGTATAGATTGTCCCTTTGTTGTTGTTCAGTCATTTTTCAATCACGTCCAAAACTTCCTGACCCTATTTTGAGTTTTCTTGGCAAAGATAGTGGGGTGGTTTACCATTTTCTTTTCCAGCTCATTTTACAGATGAGGAACTGAGGCAAATAAGGTTAAGTTATTTGCCCAAGATCACAGCAGCTAGTTAAGTGTCTAAAGTCAAATTTGAACTCAAGAACATGAAACTTTTTAAATCTAGGCTTGATACTCTAGTCACTGTGCTAACTAGTTGCTCCAGAATGTCCCCAAAAGATTCCTGAAAAGCTTATTGTACATAGACTCTGAACTTCCTTCTCTCTCTAAATCTATCTTGAGAATTCTTTATTAAAACAGATTCTTTGCTCTTCTCTCTCTCTCTCTCTTTTTGTCTCTCTCTGTATATATGTATATAAGTATATATGAGTAATGTGTATATGTGTGTTTATATGTGTGACTATATATAAAATTCTGTACCCTAAATCTGCCATATCTATATATGGCATGTTTTATCATTGGTCTTCTGTTATAATGAATGATCCTTATGTTGATCATAATTCTTACAATTTTCAAAGTTATTTGCTCTGATTTTACTGTTGTTTTATAAATTATTCTTTTGGATCTGCTCCTATCATCCTTTATGAGTTTATAAAAATACTCAAAATTGGTTATGAGGCCTTCCAATGCATTGGAATTCTTCTCCTAAGGTTATTTGATATGTGTTAGCATGTTTTTATATTCCCTGGGTACCAGTGAATAACTTGGATTGTCTGTACATTATTCCTCATTTGTTAAATGACCAGCATATTTTTATCATAAATTTCCTGAATGCTCTCTTTTGCATAAATATTGCTCTTAAATCAGCTTTGTTTATATGTTTTGACCTACATTTTCCCACCATAAGATATCTCAGAGATGTTTATAACCAAAGAAAGAAAGATAAGATGCAAAGTTTTAAAAAGTCCACAAAATTTCTCCATCCAGTTGACTGCAAGTTCCATAAGAACAGGAACTATTTCCTTTCTTTATATTTTCACTACTTAGTACAATGCTGGAACATATTAGCTACAATTAATCAATGTTTTGTTGATTGACTATCTTTTTTGTTTCTGCTTTTTGTATAGACTTAAGTATAAACAATTAACATATAAACATCATAGAAATATATTTTCTCTCACAATTTAGTGATCTCAGTTGAGAGAAAGATAGTGTAGAGTACATGTTTCTTACAAGATGTTTTATTTTCCTCGCTTTTTCAATTAAGGAGAGGAAAAAGGGAGAAAGAATAGGTGGGAATTCATTTGAAAATAAAATTTAATTTTTTTAAGGATCCTTGTATCAGAGAATGTTAAGAAAGCCTAGCTATAAATATCTAGAAAATTTTGTTTTATATAACATTTTATATGTCTTCTAAAAAGAGAAAGATAGTCTCATAAAACCCACACACATTATTTTTAAAATCCTAGAATACACCCAGAATTTAAAAAACACTTTATGAAATCAAGTAGCAATCTACCTGCTTTACTATGTCTTCAGATATTTCTGAGTTTACTGAAATTGAACCTGATTGCTAGAAGAAAGAATATTGTAATTGATGGCACACAGTAAGAAAAGGAAATACTGTTTTGTAGCAATGAGGCTTATTTCTTAAATGTGAATGAAGTAGCAGACTTTTAACAAAATTTGAGAGGAAGTTGTTCCATAGTCATATAAGTCTCAGATCACTCAACAAAAATCCTTCATCTCATTCCTGGAACCAGAATTGAGTTGATTTGCAATTCCTACCTGTGACTTAATTTTTTTTTGTTTTTTGTTTTTATGTAAGAGTGGGTAGTGTGAATAAAGAGAAAGGCAATGAGAATCATTAAATAAGTCTTTAACCTCGAGCTTCCAGCAGTGAATCAGTATGTCAATGCCAGGTATATGATAAGCATTTATTAAACATTTATTCACTAAGCATGGTACTAATAATGCAAAGGAAAATGGACCATATCCTTAATGAGTTCACATACTAATGGAGGAAAGCGTGCAGTTAAATAGAGATGTCTAAGATATCCACAGAGGAAATAAAAGGGAATATCAGAGGGAAGACAGCAGCTAGGGTGATCAGGAATGGGCTCCTACAGAAGGAAGGATCTCATCTAATGAAAGCAAGGGAAATATAAGAGTTGAAAATAAGAAGAGCTAACATTCTATCTATAAGGAATAGCCAAAGCAAAGGCTCACAGAGGGAAGACAGAGTGACAATGTCTGAGTAAGATCAACAGGAGCACTTTGATTGAATGGTAGAGTTCATGAAGGACATTTGTTGATTTGTGAGAAAAGTAGGAAGCCAGGTAATGAAGAGCTTTACATGCCAAACAAAGAATTTGAGTTTTGATCCTCAAAATCATGAAGAGCCACTGGAATTTATCAAGAAAGGGTATAATATAATCATAATCATACTTACAACCTAGGAAAATCATGTTCACAGGTGAGTGGAGGGGATTAAAATGGGAAGAAACATGAAAAAAGAAGACTATTGAAATCATATGGGTAATGAGGGCTTGAATAAAATGGAGAGTTATGTAGGCAGAGAGAAGAAATATAAAACCAAAATATAAAATCCTCTTATTGGATTTTTAAAACTGTACATGATCTGGCCCCAACCTATTTTTCCAGTCTCATTAAAAATTTATAAGCTTCCCAAACACTGTGATCCAGCCAAACTGGTTTTCTCTATGTCCCTCCCACAGATACTCCATCTTTTCTCTGGCCCTCTGCTGTAGTCAACCCACATTCCTTAAATGGATATCTTCCATGTCTCATTCTCAGAGTCCCTAGTTCTTTTTAGATAAAGCTGAAGTATCATTTATTCATAAAGTATTTTATGAATTTCCCAAGTGCTAGTGTTCTCTTCCCCCAAGCTACCTTATAATTTTTGGAGATGAAGAAATCATTGTTGATTTTATTTTGGATTGATTTTGAAGGATTTTTTTTGGATGCACTTGAGCTTAAGTGAATTGTTAAGGGTCACACAGCTAATAAGTATTTGTGAAGGCAAATTAAGCCATCTTCTGCCTCAATTCTTATTTATCCTTTACCTACTGAATGGTCATTGGCAAACAGCCAAGGTAGCTCACTGCATCCAGAGCCATTGCCAATCATCTTGACTTTTATCTTGTCACTGGACTCTGATGACTCTAGATGATAGGAGTAAGGCTCCTGATCTTGCACAAATTTGCCTCACCTAAATCCAATTTACTTGCAAATGAAGATATCACCCTCTTAATGTTATCAGACCTCTTCAAGAGTGAAGGGGAAAAAACAACAATCTTAACAATTTTAGCCACTTCATATGTGTATATATACATGTGTATATCTGTATATGTGTATGTATCCATAAATATATGCATATATTTGCATTTATTCATTTTACATTTATACAATATGTGTTTTTAAATTTACTTATTGCCTTCCCTATTAAAATACGTGTTTATTGCAAGTAGAAATTTTTTCATTATTTACTTTTATTTCCAAGGACTACCTAGCACACAGGAGGTACTTTAAAATACTGATTGATTTATTGATTGAAGATAATGTATGTAAGAGCTATTGTGGAGGTTATAAAAAATGATTTGGCAATAGTTTGGATATGTCAAGTGAATGAGAGTTAAGAATTTAGAATAATGAAGAGATTGTAGGTCCAGTTGTTTGGGAGTGTATTGATACCCTGGGTATTTATCATGAAATTCAGAAAAGAGGATTTGAAGGGGAAAATGATCTGAGTAGTATTTTGGACAGGTTGAATTTTAAATGCTTATGAGATATTTAGTTCACAATATTCAAAAGACAGTTAATGATATAAGAATAGGAGTCTAGAGCTCAGGGAAAAGCCTATCTATTTCTCTATTATATAGATGTGTATATATATATATTTATATATATATATACATATATATATATAATATACATATGGACATGCACATATATAGATATGTGTAAATACACAGATACACATATATTATATTATGTATATGTATTGTGTATTGATATATATGTGTGTAAATTGAGCTAATTACAGCTAGTGAGATAATCAAATGAGAAATCATGGAGAAGAAAAAGAAAAGAGGACCCAGGATAGAACCATGTTAGACATCCAATATTAGTGGATGTGGATGGATGAAAATCTAGGAAATGAGACTCATGAAAGGTCAGAATAAGAGAACTAAGAGAGATCAGTGTCATAAAAAACCAAGGTAGAGAAGAATATACAGGAGGAAAAGACAGTCCACATGCTGCAGAGTGATGTAGATGTTTGAGAACTGAGAAAAGTCCATTATATCTAGTAATTAAGAGAACACTGGTATGTATAAAGAGGGAATTTCATTTGAATAAATATGCCTCCCCTTGAAAAGGCCACAAATGTTGAGTGCTACATATCCTATCTAGAGACATAACTAGAATGAGATGAGTGGGGATTTGAACCAAATCAGGATATTTAAAGGATATTTTTCACCATCTTGCTGGGAGTACTTATTCCCTTGCTAACTGTTCCAACAGAAATACTTCCCACCCTACCTAACCTTGGTAATAATGATAGTAGTGAGTTCAGTAATCTTGACACATAAGTGCTGACTTCTCCTTCAGTAGCTTAGAAAACTTTACTGAAAAATAGTTTATTTTGTTTAATCATTTCTATTTGTGTTACAAGGGAGGATGGCTGTAGGGACATGAAAGTGATATAAAAATAATCAATCTATCAACTAAAAGTATATACTGAGCTCCTGCTTTGGGCCAAACACAGTGCTAAGCATCTAGGATATAATAAAAAAAAATTTTAAACAGTTGCTATCCTCAAAAAACTTACTCTTTTATGGGAAACATCATATGCATTTATTCATATGTATACATATAGATGTCAAATATATAGATAAATCAATAAAGCATAAAAATTATAATAAGAAAATGAAAGGTTTGGTATTTCTTCAAGATATAGAAGATTACTTTCACAGAGTTCCAAAATATTCATTCTAATTAATTCCTTTTAATTTGAAACTGTGATACCTAAAGAAGAAATGCAAGAAATTCATTCTTCCTTGTTCTTTTCTCTTCCTAGCGGCACTCCCACCCAATGATGGAATTAATTAACTGCTTAAAGAAGCAAATTATGCAAATGCAAACTATCACATGTTATAAGTTGATTCAATTCTTTTTCCTGGATCTGGATCAAAATAGGAAATTTGGAGAAAAAAATCAACCCCAGCAGCCACCATAAATATGCTTTGTGTTTCTTGTGAGTTATCACAGTACAGTAGCATATTCCCCAACAAAGGAATGTAATAACTGATCAAAATAATTTTTGAATTAGTTAGGAAATATCAAAATATTTCCAAATGATGATGATAAATTACATTAAGTTCTTAAAAGTAGCAAAATCCACCTTCTTTTTTAGTTTAGCACTTGCAAATGGTTTATTAGCATGAAGTAAATCTCATCTCAATTAGTAACCTTTTTAATCTCAGTTTCCTCATTATATATAATAAGGAAAATAATACCTAAAACACTTAACTTAGAGTTGTTTTGAGGTCTAATGGAAAATACATGTGGAACACTGCAACATGTAAAGTTGAGATAAAATATCAGTTGCTTATAATAATAATGTTATCTCAATATTCTTGTATTTTTGAAATAGTTCAAATAGAAATAGTAAGTAGGCAAATCATAATTTTGTTAGTATTCTTTTTTATTTAAATGTGTGGATTGCTGATCAGGATTCCTGAGATGTCAGCTCATCTTCTTCAGACTCTGAAAACATCTTTGCATCAAGTACAGTGGGAAACAGAAGAACAGGGATGATATGTAGCTCATCCCAATTTCTTTTGCCATTTCTCTAAATATTGGAAACATCCATATAGTTTGAGGGTTATAAGCAGTTAGCATGGTGACATCTATTTTTCCTGAATTGTTATGACCATTGTCATGTCTAGGACATTGCAGACAACAGCCTGTCTGTAATGATTCTCTACTTCTAGTATATTTTATTGGTTGGATTTTAAGAATATTTGGAGGCTTGCATTTATAGCTGAATTATTTGTTGTTTATCACTTTGCAAAGGACAAAGAGCTTCTGGTATAAAATTCTACCTGAATTATCATGTCTTTCTTGGCAACTAGAAGATGTTAATTTGAAAACAATATAATGGTTATATTGTACAGTTTTTTGGACGTGAAGGAGAGGGAGATTGAATACCAAAAACATGTCATGTAGAAAATAATTTTGCTTTATTTTAAAAGAAAAGAAGGATTCTATAAAGGACAGGAGTAAGTTTCTCAGGACTATCTATACAAAATAATGAAGAGCAATAATGAAATACAATGTATGAAATACAAAGAGAACATCAACTTGGCTAGATCAAAAAGTGTGGAACAGGAAAGACTCTCAGACTGTATCCAATAAGGCTAGAAATATAGTTTGAAGTATGCCTTGAAGGGTTTTAAAAGAAAAATAGACATGAATTCCACAAAAAGATTGTTGCAAGAATTTAGACATAAGATGATGAGGATTTGAAAAGTTTGAGTAGAAAGAAAGAGGTAAGAAGCTTAGAGATGTTATTAAGGTAGAAATGGCAAAATTGGGGTGGGGCAGGGCCAAGATGGCAGAGAAAATCCAGGGACTCATCTGAGTTCTCTCTCAAACCCCTGAAATACCTTTAAACAATGACTCTAAACAAATTCTAGAGTAGCAGAACCCACAAAAAAAAGTTGGAATGAAATAATTTTCCAGCCCAAGATAATTTAGAATATTGGCAGGAAAGGTATGTTTTACTAGGATAAGAGAGGAGAATAGTTCAATGCAGACCATACCAGTGCAGATCAGGCTTTAAAAAACCAAGAGCAGGCATCAGGGCAACTGAATCAATGGCACCACTGGTGATTTCCAGACCTTTTAGTACACAGACAGTAAGAGGACCTGACAATAGATCAAAAGGAGATTTGCAGATTTTTTTTTGGGGGGGGGGGGGGCTGGCATTAGGAACAGAATCTTTTTGCATTTCCTATACTTAGATGAAGCTTCCAGTTCTGGATTTTAGTGCAAGAAACAACTTGCAGCCCCAGAGGAGCAAGAACCCTAGTCACAGTTCCAGAGTTGAAAAGAAAAAGTGCTTATGGTCACTCATAAATCAGTATACAGTACAGGAAAGTAGAAAGCACCTTTCCCTAGATCATATCACCTTAAAAGAGTGCAAAACTAACTCAAGTCCCCAGAATTACTTCTGAAAACAGTTGCATTAAAAAACTGAAGCTTTGGAAAGTAACCCCTCCAATTGGAAGCAGAGTACCACTTTTGCATAGAGTTAAAAGTCAAGAAATAGGGTAGAAAATGAGCAAACAACAGAAAAAAATCTGATCATAGGAAGTTATTGTGGTGACAAGAAAGATTAAAGTACAGAAAGATGACAGCAAAGTCAAAATTCCTGCATTTAAAGTCTCCAAGAAAAATGTAATTTGGTCTCAGGCTGTGGAAGAGCTCAAAAAAGGTTTTAAAAATGAAGTAAGAGAGGTAGAGGAAAAATTGGGAAGGGAAGTGAAAGTGGTACAACAAACCATGGGGGGAAAGGATCAACAGTTTGGTAAAGGAGCAACAAAAAAATGAAAAAAAAAATAACACCTTTAAAACAGAATAGGCCAAATGGTAAAAGAGGCATAAAATCTATTGAAGAGAAGAATGCCTTGACAAGCAAAAATGGTCAAGTGGGGAGAAAAAATTCAAAAATTCACCAAAGGGAAGTCCTTAATAAGTTGAATTGACCAAATGGAAAAGGTGCAAAAGCTAACTGAAGAAAATAATTCCTTAAAAGTTATAATTGTACAAGTAGAAGCTCATGGCTTTATGAGACATCAAGAAACAAACAAAATTTAAAAAATGAAAAAATACAAGAAAAAATACTTAGAAATATCCCATTGTTATAACTGACTTGGGAAATAGATTCAAGACAGATAATTTAAAATTTATTGGATTACCTAAATGACATGATAAAAAAAGAGCCTATATATAGTCTTTCAAGAAAATAGAAAATAAAAATTCCCTATCATTTAAGAATCAAAGGGTAAAATAAAAATTGAGAAAACTAATAAAAATTACTTCCTGAAAAGATCCCATACTAAAAACTCTCAGAAATATTATAGCCAAATTCCAGACTTTCCATATCAAGTAGCAAATTCTGCAAGCAGCAAGAGAGAAACAAGTAAAGCATAGTCAGGATAACACAAGATTTAGCAGCTTCTAAATTAAAGAATTAGGGGTTTTGGAATATCATACCCTGTCTATACTTAAAAAGTGCTTTTGAATTAGGATTACAGTGAGTTTCTCTGATAAAGACTTCATTCCTCAAACAAAGAAGTCTGAGTCAAAGTTATAGAAGTAAGAGCTATTTCTCCATTTTCAAATGGTCAAAGATTATGAACAATGAGTTTCAAACATGAAAAAGTGCTCAAAATTACTATTGAATAGAATACAAATTAAAACAATTGTCAGTAATTACCTCACATCAGTCAGATTAATAAATGTTGGAGAGGATATGGGTAAATTAAAACACTAATATACTATTGGTGAAATTTTATACTGATTTAATTCCTCTGGAGAGCAATTTGGAACTATATTCAAAGGGCTAAAGAACCATGTACACCTTTTGACCAAGCAATACCACTGTTAGGTTTGTATCCCAAAGAGATAAAAAAGAAAGAAAAAAGGACCTCTCTCTCTCTCTCTCTCTCTCTCTCTCTCTCTCTCTCTGTAATCTATAAGGAATAGCCAAAGATATACATATATTTATTTATTTATAGCAATTCCTTTTGTGGTGACAAAAAATTGGAGATTGAGGAAATGGCTATCAATAGGGGAATAGCTGAATAAATTGTATGTGATTATCATAGAATACTACTATGCTTTAAGAAGTGATGATCAGGATGCTCTCAGTAAAACAAAGAAAAACATATAAACAGATGCAAAATGAGCAGAAAAAGGAAAACATTGTACACAGTAACAGCAATATTGTATCATGATGTGTTATAGATAACTTAGCTATTCTTAGCAATAGAATGACCCAGGCAATTATATAGGACTTATGATGAAAAGCACTATTCAGAGAGCAGTTAGGTGGTGCAGTGGATACAGTACCAGCCAGAAGTACCTGAGTTCAAATGTGGCCTCAGACACTTAATATTCCTAGCTGAGTGACCATGGGCAAGTTACTTAACACCAATTGTCTCAAGGAAAAAAAAGAAAGAAAAGTACTATCTACCTCCACATAAGGACTTAGTAGAGCCTGAATACAGAACAAAGATTTTTTTTTCTTTATTTTTCTTGCAGTTTTTTGTCTGTGTTTTCTTTCACAGCATAATTTACAGGGGAATGTGTTTTGTATAACTACACATGTAGAATCTATGACAAATTGCTTGCCTTCTCAATGAGGGAGGAAGAAAGAGAAATGAAGTGAATTTGGAATTGAACATTTTTGGGGGGAAAAGAATGTTAAAATTATTTTTACATGTAATTGGAAAAATATTAGAAATAGAAAGATTGGATATAGGGATTAAGAGACATCAAGAATACATTAAGTCAAGAACACGAGCAACCTGAAGAATGGTACACTGGATAGTAAGAGAAAAATTTGGAAGAAGATTAGTGTTGGAGAAAATGATAAATTCTATTTTTGTAAATGCTGAGTGTAAGATCGAGTTTGAAATGTTCAAAAGACAGTTGATAATGTGAAACTGAAGAAGTTAGCTATATAGATTGGAGGTGAATATTTAGAGTCTCAGCATAGAAATGAAAATTAAATGCAAGGAAACTAATGAACTCACCAAGAGAAAGAATGTAAAAGAGAAGAGGAATGAGATAAAAGTTTCATAGGAAAATATCTATAAACAAGGGGTGTAATAATAACACATGAGTATTATTGTATGGATAATAATGTGTAGTCAGACAAATATATAGAGAACCAGAAGATAGTAGTGTCATGGAATTGAAAAAGAATATTTAGAAATTTAGTGTTGTCGATAGTTTTAAGGACAGCAGGATTAACAAGAAGTGTTAGGATTGAGAAAAAAATCATCAAATTTGAATATTAAGATCACTGGTAACTTTGAAGAGTGTAACTTCAGTTGCATGAGATGAAGACAGGTTGTAAAAAAATTGAAGAATAAATTTCCTAGAAGTTTGGCTTAAAAAAAATAGGAGATATAGCAAAATAGCTTGAGGTCTAAACAGCTGCTTTTGTGTTTTTATTGTTTGTTTGTTTTTAAGACTGGAATAGACTTGGACTTATTTGAAGGTGCTAGGGAAATAACATGTAAATAATGGGAGGCTGAAGATTGGAAAGAGAGGTAATGATTGAAGAGGCAATATGGTGAAGAAGATGGGAAGTTTAGAGGATCAAGAATGCATGTAAAAAGATTGGTCTTGGCAAGGAGAGCACCAGTTATCAAAGATGAAAGGAAAAGAGAAAGTGAGAGATGAAATCAAAGATATTTGATATTAAAAGAAGGGTAGAAGAAGGAGCTTAAAGTTTCTCTGATGATGGCCTCATTTCTCAAATATATAAGGAACTGAGTCAATTTTATGGGGAAAAAAAGAACCATTTCCTAGTTAAGAAATGATTAAAATATATAAACTATTCCCAAAGGATTTAAAATCATGCATATTCTTTGACCTAATAATACCACTAATAGGCATGTATACCAAAAGAGATTTTTTTTTAAAAAAAAGCTATATGTTTAAAAATATATTTATAGTAGCTCTTCTCTCAGGGAAAAGAACTGGAAATTGAGGGAAGGTTCATCAATCAAGGAATGGCTAAATACATTGTGGTATGTGGTTGTGATAGAATTTTATTGGTTTATGAGAAATGATGATCAGGATCAAATCAAGCAAAGGGAAATGTTCTGTGTACAAAGTAATAGCAATGTTGTACAATGATCAGCTGCAAATGACTTTGCTATTCTCAGCTATACAATGACCCAAGACTACTTTGAAGGACTTAAATTGAAAAACACTATCTATAACCCAGAGAAAGAACTGATTGTATCTGAATACAGATTGAAACAAACTTTTTTTAAACTTTATTTTTCTTGAAGGTTTTTTGGGGAGAGTTTTTGACATAGGTTATATATATTTTAACATGAATTTTATGTTTTTTTAAATAACTTCACATGTGCCTTCTCAATGGGGAGTGGGGAGGAAGGGAAAGAATCTGGAACTTAAAGTGTTAAAAACACATGTAAAAAAAGTGTTTTACATGAAAATGGGAAAAGTAAAAATATTAAAGAAAAAAGAAAAATTAAAACCAAAAAGGGAGGAGTAAGGGAGAGTTTAGTGAGAATGTCCTAAATTCCCTTAGTAAAGTAAGAAACAAAATTCTCCTAGAGAGCAATGTAGTTTGAGTAAGGTTTAGGATTCTGAGAAATTAAATAAAGGAAAATCAGCAAACTCTTTTAAATTCTCACTTATATAGTCAGGGGGAAAGTCAGAAGGATATATGGAATAGAACCTTACTCATAGACCCAGTGTCTGGAAGAAGGGGAAACATAAGTAATCAAGTTTTATTAAGGGGAAATATTCAGGATAAGCAGGGACAATCAAGAAGAAATAAAATAGGTCAGGTCTGCTAGCGTGCTTGTTAGATAGGGTACCAAATAGGTAAAGTCCTGTGAGTCAAGGAGAATAGGCACTGGAAGGAGGAAGAGGCACAGCCATTTTCAAAATAAGAGAACTAAAACTGGAAAGACTAAAACCTTACACATAGTCAAAAGTCTACTAAGTGTTGAAAACAAGAGTAATATGTAAATTTCCTGACTTCAAGTCAAGTAATCTTTCTGCTATTCCAAAATTCCCCTCAATTTGCTTATGCTTTTTGTTACTTTAAAAAATAATTTTTTTAAATTAATACTATCATTTTAAAGCATTTTCTGTCTTGAGACTAGAGTTCCAGTCTCAAATCTCTTAAAACCCTTATTTCAGGTATATTAAGTATATTATTTCAGGTATGTTCAATAGTGAAGAAGCTACAAGAATTTTTTTTAGCATAAGTGAGACAAATAATTCTTTAGAAAATACACCAGAAACCTGGGATAACATGAAATGGGCTTCCTTAATGGTAGAATACATTAGAATTTGGTTCATTTCTCTCTGAAGCAGCTGGTTCTGACTTCAAGGAAAACAACTACCCACACCATCCATCTGTCCAAATGTCCTCACCCATGCATTTCCTTTGCCCTCAGCTAAAATGAGAAATAGGTTATGCCCCTTGAATCATGTGGAGATTGTAGGAGAGGATTAAATATAACCTTTGGTCAAATCTTCTAGGAGAAAATCCTCATGGACTTTACCCCTTCCACTCCCCTAAAACACACTGACCATATGGAGAGGTGTTTCATATCCGAATACAGCTTATTACTGCCTTCCAACACTAAATTATGCAAGCATCCAAAAAGGGATGATTCTTGGTCTGGAGTGCTCTTTTGAAGTACACTCCATAATTAAGAACTTTGAAAGCAGAGAGGTAATTTGTCACATGTATTATTATTAGCAGAATAGGATCCCCCAGGTCTAAATTAGATGCTTAATTAAAAATATTTATGTTAAAGGAAACAAGTAGATTGGAAGCAAGACTCTCAGTTTCTCAGCACATTGATTGATCCATCCAGTCAAGCCACTTAGACAGAGACAGATATTATCTGGCAGGTGTCCCAAAGGCTATTAGAATATTAATACTTATATGCTCCAGCTTTCAAAATACCATGTAGGATCTACACTATCAGAAAATATTAGGAAGGATGACAAGGAATTGGGATGCATTGTCTCCTAGGCAAGTGATAGAGTAAGGAAGAAAGTGGACACTTGCACGAGAAATTAGGATACTTTAGTTCTAATTTTATTGTTTCTATAATTTTTGATTGGGAAGCTAGCTAATTATCATAGTATCATAAAGAGCTGGAAGAAACCTTGGTGATTATTTAACACAACTCCCTTATTTTTTCAAATGAAGAAATTTGGGCCCAGAGAGGTTAACTTTACCAAAGCCATAAAAGGTAGAAAATGGCAGAATTGGATTCAAACCCAGGTCCTCTGACTTCAAGACCAGTGCTAGTCTTTACCACACCACAATAACCCTACAATTTACTTTAAAGCCCAAATTCTTCATCAGTGAAAAAATTTGTAAAACAAGTATCACGTAAATACATTAGACTTACTCTATTATAAATTTGATATAAATGTCATCCAACTTGTCCCTTTGCTAAGATCCCAAAGTTCTCTTACAAAGGTAGCTCTTTAGATTGCCATGAAGCAGGTATGCTACCACCCTAGATAAAAAAAAAAAATAGCCACCCCTTTAGCATACAAAACACACTAAATTGTTACCTTAGCTTTGGGGGTTTTGCTGGCTAAAGAGAAAAGACCTTTTAAATTTAGCAAGTTTGGAGGCTTAGCACAATAAAAATCTTCCTGAACACTTTCTCTGTCCTTCAGACATCCAGGAGATGCTCCTTTGTTCAAACAAGTCTGGCTCTCCCTATAGCCTCTTTCTTCCTGTTCCTTGTTTTCTCCTGAGGCTGTGTGTTTGCTTTAGGAAACAAGATCTTCCCAGAATGGATGTAGTCAAAAAATAAACACATAATTTTGTAGAATGTAAGACAAAGGAATAAGAAAAAGCTTTTGCTTGAATTCATCCACATTCTCACTCTCTCATGAGACTGGCTTTACCTTATTACTCTTGTCAAGTTATAGTAATTATTTGTACTATAAATTTAAACTTCATAGACATTCAATTCTCTCTGACCTTATGGGATTAATTTTCTACTAGAAAAGTTAGTTCGTGCAAGGAAAGAAATAAAAATGTATATAATATAAAAGGAAAGAAATATAAATGTAAATATAAATGAAATTTCAATAATAAGGAAAGCCATTCTACTGTGACAAGTTATTTTAGCTCTCTGAGACTCAGTTTCCCCATCTCTTAAAGACTAGGTCTTTATGTTCTGAACTGACTAAATAATTGCTAAATTAGCTTTCTGATTCAACATTCTATGATTTTAGGAACAGAGAGCAGAAGGTGATTCAAAGGACAAGAAACAAAATATCACATCAATGGAGAAAAATAGATAGAAGAAATTTTGATCCCCTCATCAAATGGCAACCAAAACCCAGGATTTTTCTAATATATTATCTATCAAATGTAATACTATTTATTCAATTTGACTAAACAAGCATTTATTAAGTATGCCAGATTTGGAAATACAAAGACAAAAAACTAAGTTCCCTGACCTCAAGGATGTTGGGGGAAGGAAAACATAAATTTATGATCTAAGATGAAAAAAGTGTGGCTAGATTATAAGGAACCAAAATATGTTGGCAATTCTAGGGCCGCATATCTCACTCAGTAGATAATACAGTCTTTATGGTTCCTTAATATTACACTATGGATATATTTTTTGAGCATTTAAGGTCTATAATTTATTTTGTTTGGATCACATCATCGACATAATAATTTGTATTTTGAAAACATCAATTAGTGTAAGAAAGGCACTTTACTAAATATTTACTAAACTCTCAACATGTAACAGACAATCTATTAAGCAATTTATTTTTAGGCACTTTAAGCAACTAGATGCTGCCTACATAAGACATTTGACCTGAAATCATAAAAGCCTGAGTTCGATCTTGTCTCATCTCTAAAATGGGGATAAAAATAGCACATACCTCCCAGGATTCTTATGAAAGTCAAATGGGATGATATTTGTAAATATGAGTTCTCAACGACCTCATAGTTTGATAGGGAAGAAAAAATATAAACAAATATTCATAAACAAGATTTATGCAGACTAAATTATAAATAATTTCAAAAGAAAAGGAAAAATAGCTAATTTCATAAAGGTCTCAAGTGATGAAAATTATTTTCCCTCTATGGAGGAAATCAGAGTTTCATTGAATTCATAAGTTTATTCTTTGTATTTATAAAATTTACATCAAAAACCATTATCTGAGAACCTAATATTTGCAAGATACTTGTGCTAAATGTTTTGGATTGAAAAAAGAGACAATATTGAATGAGACAGTTTTTGGCCTTTGAAGAAGTGATAATCTAGTTAAAGATTACACAGATAATAATAATTCAAAGTATAATATGAAAATTTAAAAAGGGAAAGGAGAATTAAAAGGAAGAGAGGGATTTCTTTAGAATGGAGTAACCAAGAACCCTTTTCCAAATATTAAAAGCAGACTGTTGCAGTATTTTTTTTTTGAGTGGCTGAGGGAAAGAACCAGGCAAAATGTCATAGAAATATATGGTAATGTGGTATAGTAAAAAGCAAAGGTGTCAAACAGGTGGCCTGCAGACTACATGTGACCTACAACATTCCCAAGTGTGACCAAATTAGATGTGATTTAGAAATATTTTATTTAAAAAATATAAGAAAGCATGGATAATATTCCATTTTAAAATTAAATCAATGTTGCTATACAAGTTTGATCTCAGTTATAAAGAAAACATTGGATTGGAAGTCAGTTCACTCAAATTTTAGTAATTGCTCTGTTACAAACTAGTTGTGTTGTCTTGAGGAAATCACTTTTCTTGTCCGGGTCCCAATTTCTTCATCTGTAATTATTTATCAAACTTATATAATAACTCATCAAATCAAAATGAAAATGAAGATAGAAGTTACTTCCCAATTTGTAATCTCCTTACACAAGTTGGTTTATTTATTCCTTCAGAAACTTAAAGTAAAAATAGGGTTAATGTGCTAATAGCATGTCACTACTCAGATGTCTTGGAGTATGTCCACATTCCCATCTCCACCTTCTCCTACATTCTTAATTTTTAGTATTCCAGAGAAGAATCCAATTCTACCTATTCCTTTCTCAAGAGACGTGGAAGCAATTATTCAAATGTTTCCCACTTCTCTTCATTCAGCCAAACCCTGCTGGAATTAAGTTATGGTAGATGGTTTAAAGTGTCTGTCAAGGATCCAAGATCAAGGGGTGAGAGGAATCATTGAAATGTAGATGGAGGAGATAGATTGGTTATAAAGCATTTAAAGATTCTAAGATGAAAAGAACTATATAAGTGCCAGGTAGTATTATTCCATAAAAATCCCATTGTGACTGCTGAGAAGGAGCAGAAACCTTCAAATAAAGTACTTAATTCACACCTGACAGTGATTTTCAGAGTATAGTACAAGCAACATTGATAATTCTGTTCTTAGCCCAGGAAAAAGCTGAAAAGCAGAATAGAAAGCAGTAATAAAATAAATGGAGGTGGCTCTTGGAAAATATGAACTCTGAGGAAAGAAAAAAGAGCCTCTGACAGAAAGAATAACCTCTAGGTGTCCCTCCTGTGATAAAGGGAACTTTCAGTTTGTAGCTTCAAGGCATTGTGTTCTTGCTGTTTCTGGACTTATCTAAAAGATATACACATTCCTGGTTTCTAATAGAAGAACATAACTCTGCTAATATCATTATACAAATAATCTGCTTCTTAATTCCTATACTAGTATATCTGGTCTGATCAGGGCACAGTCTTTTGGACACAAATTGGAAAGGCTACAGCTTCTAGTTTATTCATCCCAGGAGTATCTTCAATATCCCTCCAAAATATTTTGGGGTTTTCTAGTTTGATTTCTTTATTAAGGACCAGGTCTTAAAGCAAAAAACAATATGATTCCAATTGGCCATGAATAGGTTCTAAGCTAAGTCCCATGTGGTCATTGTTTGGGTTCTGATTGACTCAGATTGAATATAAATAGCAGTCATTTCTGCTTTGACCAGAAACCCTGAGTGTCTTCTCCTCCCAAATTCATTCATTCATTTATTTATTTAGATTTTAGGGGGATTACATTTGTTTCAATTGCTATCTAGTTTTAATCACTGAATGGGTATAGCCTCAGTCAAACGGAGACCAGTTGAAGACCTTAGCTTAAAAAGGCCAAGGTCTCCCATTTCATCTAGGGCCATTTCCAATTTTCTTGATCTATATCTTCCCACTGGACCCAAAATGGCTTTGGAGGGGAAATGGGGTGAGTCATCTTGCATAGCCTTCCCTCACTTAAATCCAATTCCCTTGTATGTCATGGTATCCCCTCTCTGATGTCCTCTTCAAGAACAAAGGACAAACAACAACAACAACAATGTTCAATCTCAAATAGCATCATCCATGCATCATGATATAACAATCCCTTCAGATGCTCTCCAAAAATAAACTCACTTATTTGGGAATCCAAATGGAAGCTGCTTCTCCATGTTCTAAGGGTAAACCTGTGAGTCTGTTCTTAACACATAACTTATGAGCCCCAACTCTTTCAGCCAATAAGTAAAAAAAAGGAAAAGAAAAGAAAAAAAAAATTGTTAGCAGCTCCTAAAACAAAAGCACTAATATCATCTTAAAAACATCTTCTCCTTATCTATGTAGCTTACATTTCTCAAATATATACAGTGTCTGTGGGCAGATTGGATACAAAGTTATAAGAATATTATGACAAGAAAATGCCTAAAATACATATATGACAAAGCCATTCACAATTCATGGTATTTCAGGGTCTGTTCATTTTCTCTCTATGTAGCATCCTCACACAATTACTTGGGTGAAGTAAATTAAGTAGATTTCCAAGTACCTTCTCTTCTCCCCTTCCTTTCCAGGGATTACATTGTTGGAATTGTTTCCTCCATCATCTGACTGTGTCTATATCCATGTTTGACTGGAGTATATATCTCTACTTTCTCAAATATGCCTTAAAATATGCTTAAAATACTTGATGTGATATATCTACTCCACTAATAATTAATGAAAAGAAAGAAATTTATCCTCCTAAACTATGTAGGGATGGCCTTCTCCACAAGGCACTCCTCTGTCTGTACTCAAATTAACTCATATCCCTGTCCTTATGTTTTTTTTTTTATTTTTATTATAGCTTTTTATTTACAAGTTATATGCATAGGTAATTTTACAGCATTGACAATTGCCAAACCTTTTGTTCCAATTTTTCCCCTTCTTCCCCTATCCCCTCCCCCCGATGGAAGGTTGACCAATACATGTTAAGTATGTTAAAGCATATATGTACTAATAGTTATTTTGCTATACAAAAAGAATCGAAATTTGAAATAGTGTACTATTAGCCTGTGAAGGAAATCAAAAATGCTGGCGGACAAAAATAGAGGGATTGGGAATTCTATGTAATGGTTCATAGTCATCTCCCAGTTCTTTCACTGGGTGTAGCTGGTTCAGTTCATTACTGCTCTATTGGAACTGATTTGGTTCATCTCATTACTGAAGATGGCCATGTCCATCAGAATTGATCATCATATAGTATTGTTGTAGAAGTATATAATGATCTTCTGGTCTTGCTCATTTCACTCAGCACTTATGTTTTAACTGTTTAAAAACTCTGCAGATGCTGTCTTACTTTGGTTTATCTAATGAAATTGCTCCCTGTAGGTGCAACTTTACCATTCCTTTAACACCTTGTGACAACATTCTAGGACAGAGGATTGGTCAAAAATTAAACTGGACACACTGAGGTTAGAGCAAAAAATACCTTTGTACTTTGCATATTTGTGAGTTCTCTCCAAACACTGGCCTGATAATTTGGTTGTAACAGGATTGATTTCTGTCACTGAATTAAAACAAAGATAGATAGATAGATAGATAGATAGATAGATAGATGATAGTAGATAGATAATAGAAGTAAGTGGGTCAATAGATAAGTAGGTAGATGGTTTTGTTTTTTGTTTGTTTTGTTTTTTGCTTTTTTTTTTAACCAACATACATTTAGGTCAATAGTCCCTTGATACTCTTTTTTTGGTGAGCCATAATTTAAATAAAATATTGGATGTTGTCCACATAAATTATTATTTTAAATTATTATATTGTTTTTAGAAACCTCCCTCTTACCCCACTAAACAAAGTTCATTCATTGTCCACATTTTTTTTTTTAATTAAATAACTTTTTATTGACAGAACCCATGCCAGGGTAATTTTTTACAACATTACCCCTTGCACTCACTTCTGTTCCGATTTTTCCCCTCCCTTCCTCCACCCTCTCCCCAAAGATGACAAGCAGTCCTATACATGTTAAATAGATTACAGTAGATACAATATATATGTGCAGAACCGAACAGTTTTCTTGTTGCTCAGGGAAAATTGTATTTAGAAGGTATAAATAACCTGGGAAGAAGAACAAAAATGCAAGCAGTTTACATTCATTTCCTAGTGTTCTTTCTTTGGGTGTAGCTGCTTCTGTCCATCCTTGATCAATTGAAACTAAGTTAGATCTTGTCTTTGTTGAAGAAATCCACTTCCATCAGAATACATCCTCAAACAGTATCGCTGTTGAGGTATATAATGATTTCCTGGGTCTGCTCATTTAGCTCAGCATCAGTTCATGTAAGTCTCGCCAATCCTCTCTGTATTTGTCCTGCTGGTCATTTCTTACAGAACAATAATATTCCATAACATTCATATATCACAATTTACTCAATCATTCTCCAATTGATGGGCATCCATTCATTTTCCAGCTTCTGGCCACTACAAACAGGGCTGCCACAAACATTTTGGCATATACAGGTCCCTTTCCCTTTTTTAGTATCTCTTTTGGATATAAGCCCAGTAGAGCTTTGTCCACATTTAGCACTATTCCCACTCAAACAAGATCTTATTTCTCTCTTTCACTTATCATTAGGCAACAGAATCCAAATCCTTTCAGTGGAAGGATCCCTGAATTTGGTATTAGAACACAAAATTCAAATTCCAGTTTTACACTTAGCAGGAAGTCTGTCTGACTTTTAATTGGTCACTTAACTTCTCTAAGCCTCTAGAGAAGCCCAGATAACATCTATAAATGAGGACATACATAATTCAATAATTTCTTAGATCCCTTAATTTGTAATCCTAATTAGATGGGGTTTTAATTATTTTACCAACAAAATGTTTTTGAAAAAAAGAAGAAAATAAAAAAGAAATAGCCTCATTGTGGCTTGATGTTACACATCATTTCTGTGCCTCAGCTTCAGTCACCACTTCTGCACATTTATTCAGCTACTGCTTCAGCACAAAGAGTGAATTTTATGAAATCAGATTTCCTCAGAAGAGCCTGTCAAATCAGCTTCAGTGGGTCAAGTGCTATCACCTCAACTCCAATCCTCTTTTGTGGGACCCAGAGAGATGGAATGAAGGTGAGAGATACATAGAGGAAACAGGACATAGGGAGAGACCTAAGTCTACGTAATCCATTAGAAGGGGCAAAAAGGGGTATGTTTCATAAAGATAAATTGAAAGTAAGCCGGCTGTTGAAGTGACAGGAGGCAGAGAAGATGTGCACATTGATTGAAAATCCTCTCAGAGACAGTTTAGGGATTTGCTTTAGAGAAGGTATTGGGAGTTATAGATTCAGAATCTTTACTTGCTGTCTGAAACATTCATTCCAGTTGATGCTGAAGTCAACAGAAAGAGAAAGAATTTGACTTGAGACTAACTCTCTTTAAACTATATTCATGCTGAAGTGGAATGGAAATCTAGTCGGGATTGTTTAAACTTTCCTTCTGGCTAAAAGGGATACTGATATGAATGGTATAAAAATAAACAACTGCAACAACAGCAATAGCTAACATTAAGAACACTTTCAGACTTGCATGTTACCCCCATTTTATAGATGACAAAACTGAAATTTTAAATCAGGTCTTTTTCAATAAAGTCTGACATTCTATTCACTACACCCCATATTTGGAAAGGTGAATAAAATGCATCTATTGGGGAAAAGGACAGAAGAAAATTAGTTTAGGGACAAGTTTTCAAAGTATGGAAAACACAGATTATAAGTGCATAGTGACATAATGATATGGTCAGTGGGAAGATCTAAGTGGTTGATCGTTGATAGGAAGTAGATAGAACCTGAGGCAGGTGCTATGAGTCACAGAACAGACAGTTTATGAGTATAGCTCAATGTCAACTGGAGTGGACAGACACAACATCATAGAGCAGGTGGAATTTGATGGTGGATGTGGTGGAAAGTGTTTAATATTTTTACTGTTAGTATATCAAGGATAATATGAGCTAGTGAATAGAGAACTAGATCAAAACCAGAAAGACTCAATTTCTGGTTGGGTGAACCTGAGCAAGTTACTTGACATCTCTATAGTTCAACAGCTCTTAAGATTATAAATTGTACATTATCATTATATAATAATCCCTTGTGAATGACTTAGCTCTCCTCAGCAATACAATTATACAAGACAATTCTGAAGAACTTATGATGAAAAATTCCATGCATCTCCAAAGAAAAAATGAATAGAGTCCTAAGTACAAATTGAAGCATACTTTTACTTTGCTTTCTTGATTTTTCTCAGGACTTTTCTTTGTCTGTGTTTTCATTCACAACTTAACTAACATGGAAATATTTTTTTCATTACTGTGCATGTATATCTCTGATATCAAATTGTTTGCCTTTTCAATGAGTGGGAGATAATTTCAAACTCAAAAAATAAAACAAATGTTAAAAAAATAGAAGTAATTGGAAAAACAATAAAATATTAGAGAAAAATAAACTTCTTAAAATAAAAAAAATTAAGTAAATTAAATAAGTTACAGAGCAGGTGTCAACCTGCAATAGTAAAGGAAAATTCCTTACCCAGAAATTTTCTTTGCCAATAAAATCACAACTTCAATATCTCCTATCTCCTTGCAACTGGATTTGTTTTTTTTTATTTCCACAGGTCTTGACTGTTCATCCTTTCACAGGTCATTCTTTGAGAAAAATTTCACATTTTCAATTTTTTTTAAAAAAATTGTTTTATAAGCAAAATGACTAAAAAGCTGACTTTGCTAGCATGGCCAAGGCAGTCTACATTACTGTCTGAAATTCTTTGTTCTAAACTTTTTAAAATAACACTGAAAAAAAATAACACAACTAATAAAAGCAGCTTACCTTTTTTGTGAAACCTGATCATTCATTGCTCCTCCAATAAAAGCTTCATTGGCAAAAATTCTTGAAATAATTCTTATATCAGTCATTTTGTGAAGAGAATCTTGAAACTGGCTTCCATATTTATGCATGACAACTGGATTTTGAAAAAAGTTATTAAGGAAATCTTTACCTCAAGGAGAAAAAAAAGACTGAGTTACAATTAAGAACAGGCTAAATAATTTTAAAATATCTTTAATCGAATATATCAATGACCTATATGATTGGATAGGACAGTTCAGTATTCTAGAGCTAGAAAATTTTCAATAAAGTCTGGCATTCTATCCACTATACCCCATATTTGGAAAGGTGAATAAAATGCATCTGTTGGGGAAAAGGACAGAAGAAAATTACTTTAGGGACAAATTTCAAAGTATGGAAAACACAGATTATAAGTGCATGGTGACATAATGATATGGTCAGTGGGAAGATCTAAGTGGTTATAGTGATAGGCAGTCTCCTCATTTTATAAAAGAGAAAATTAAGACTCAAAAATTGGAGCTACCTTGTCTAAGTTCCCTCACATGGCAAGCATGAGAGCAAATAGTCCAAATTTTTCTGAGGTAATGCAATACATCATCCTAATTTATTGCAGTGAAAAATGACAGCCTTCTATCTACATGGATGACCAACGTGCCTTTCCCAATCCCCTTTCCCTTAGTGATTGATTAATGTAGGGCTTTAAAGAAAGTCCCACTTCTTTCCTTTCTGTTGATTTCTATCCAGAAAGGTCATGATTTTATTTTTAAAAACTTTTTGAACAGGAGTTTTGCAGGCAAGCACAGTATTTCCTCTGATGAATGAGATAAAGAAGAGTTTTATTTACAGAGTAAGTACTGATTAATGACTTAGAGAAAGAAAACTTTAGCAAACTGAGAATTTGATGTAAACCTATTATTGAGATCATGAAAGAATAATTCCTGGATAAATATACCAAGTAAATTCTTGCAAATAAGTATTTGGGGCAAGTTCTCCAAACTAGGAAAAAGGGTAAAAGAGAAGTTTAGTCCTAAGAGGTCTAATAGAACAACCATAGAGATAAATATTAGGGTAGAAGTTTTAAAAAATAGTTTCTCTAATTCAGTGTTCATTTTTCTTGAAAGTCATTCATGGTGCAAAAGTGTATATTCTTTGATGGGAACCTAATATATATGAGCTAACAAAAGCCATCTATTGAGTTATCGATTCTTCCCTTCAAATAGCATGAAAGTCTTTCTGTTTGTCTTTCTACCAGCTGTACTTCCCTGAGCATTTTATGAGTAAGCAGTTGATGGACAATCATTTCTCCTTTCAGCTAGAATCTAAGGAAAACTTATGTTTTCTCCTTAATAAAACTCCTCCCTATCCATCCTCCCTCACATAGTCCAGTTCATCTCAGCCCAGGGCCATCATAGCTCATTTTCTGCCCCAGCTCACACACATTATTAATAAAGCTTCAGCAACAGCTGGGAATGTGCCAGACTGGGCAACAGAAAAAAAAAGTATATGAGGAGTGTGAGAATGCTGAAATTCGACAAACTGCATCAGCATTGGGTCAAATAATCCACTACCGTTTTTTTTTTCTCCAAACACATAACAAGATATGCAGCTAAGAAGCAGAATTCAAGAAGTATACTTAAATTCAGAAAATCAGTGGGTAATTTTCAATGAACTCTCATTGTCATCCTGATACCAGATATACTTTATGAGGAGGAGATAGTTTAACGCATTGTAAAGGAAGACTGAAAATCGCTGAGAGTCTAATTGATCATTTTGACTCTGGTACTAATAGAACAAGGGATCACCTGTCATCCATAGGTTCATTGATCTAGAATTGGATATGACATCAGAAGCTATGTATTTTAAGCCCTTCACTTTGCAGATAAAGAAACTAAGATTCCCAAGGTCACACAGTAAGTGTCATAGATAAATTTGAATTCAGGGCCTCTTGATTCCAGATTTTGTCTCTGGGTCTCTCAGCTCCCAGATGAGTTTCACCTTATCATACCTGGAACCAAGGCTTCCACAATACTTCCTAGACATTTGCACACATATATCTCCCCACCTTTCCTTTCTAACTTCCCTTTATTCTTATTTTCTGACATTTGAATATCAGCTCCTTGAAAGCAAGGACTATCTTGCTTATATTTGTGCCTGGGGCATAATAAGTGTTTAATAAAGGCTCTTGTCATCAATCTTTCTAACAAGTTAGTTAGCTATCTTTAGCGTTCTATTTTATCCAGGCTCCAGATCTCCATGAAAGCCCTGCTCAGTATTATTGAATGCATGATTTTTGAGATTCTAGAAACCACTGATCTCTAGGAAACTGTTTCTTCTCATCTATGCTCACAAGTAGGAGAGGGTCAGTAAACACAGCTTAGGAAAATTATTAATTGAAAGCATTTTCTTACTAAGGAGTCTGATTAGACTCATCATATCCAGTCGCAACAGCGTTGCTAAGGAAGAAAACAAGCAAACCTAACTCTCACAGAGCTACCTGCAGAGAAACAGGTTTTCTTCCTAAAGGAATCGGAAAGTTTAGCAAAGCATTAGCATGACTTTGCATATAAAAACTTTCTGTAAAAACTGAATTTAGAGGTAGGGAATAAGAAATTAAGCACTTGCTTCGTGTCAGATATTGGAATAGGTGTTAGGGGAACTTCATCAAACATTAAACATTCCCTACCTCAAAAATCATACATTAGAACTTTCTTAGCAAATATCTGCCCATCAATTCTGCCGTACAAGCTCTTGATCCAGGATTGTTTGGATACATGTGCTTTAGTATTGTGACTTCCCAAACGAAGTTGCCCCAAATAGTCTATTGTGAAGTGGACTTTGAGTAATTTGTAGATTTTTTCAGGGATATAAAGAAATTTTTGTAGAAATTCAAAATCAATAACTCTATTATAGATAATTTAAGTAGAAATGCTGAGTAGCCAATTCTACCTGTTCTTGTTAAAGTTTCCTTTAAAATTGTTACATTTTCAGCATAAGCTTTTATTCTTTGAAAATTAGAAAACATTGCAAATTAGTATTTAATTTGCTGATTGGACTTAAAAAGTAGTAAAGAAAAATTTGAAGTTAAAACTTTAAAATTTATTCAGCACACTATTTGTGAGGCAGAAGGTAAGGGGAAAATTGATTGTTAAACATGTCCTAACAAAGTTAGATTTAAGGATCATGAAGTGCTTTTCTCACATAGATACTTTGAGTTAAATAATGTAAAATTACCACCCATTTTACATATAAGAAATCTGAAAGAGAATTTAAGAGACAGTCAATAAATATAAAAAGCTGGATTCAAACTCTGTCTCCTAGTGAAGAGAACAAAGGATTCAGAGTTAGGATATCTGGCTTTCATTCCTAATTTTAATATATGCTATCTATATCATCCTACTAAGTCACTTTATCTTTCAATAGGTCTATTTCCTCATTTGCAAAATGCGGATTCCTTTTTACTTCCTGTCAAGGAGGTTGTGAAGAAAGTGTTTTGTGAAGCTTGAAGGTAGTTATCCTCTGGAGTTCTTAATTTTGATGTATGTATCATGAAACATTCTGACAGCATAGTTAACCTTTTTCAAAATCATGTTTTTAAATGCATGAAATAAAATATAAAGCATTACAAAGGAAACTAATTATGTTGAAACATTGTTATCGAGATACTAAAAAGAAAAAAAATATTGACCATAAGATTTGAACTCTTGGACTACATAAAATAAACTATTATCATTTTTGCCTTTGTTATTATTGGTGTTAGTGTCCAAGATCTCAGATATTATTTTGTTAAGAATTTTTAAAACACAAAGCATTATCTTTGGTTCTCCAGAAAAGGTCTCTTTGGTTTGATCTTTCTCACTTTAGGTAGTTATTGTTATAATGAATAGAATGCTTAACTTGAAATCAGGAGGATCTTATCTTAACTTTCATGTGGGACCCTAGGAAAATTGTTTAACCTCTATGTGCCTTGCAAAAAAAAAAAAAAAAAAAAAACTGTAGTAGTAATCAATTAATTGATTAATATCTATTAATTCTAGAAGAGTTGTAATCTTAAAATCTTATTCATAGAATTGCAGATTGTAATGGAGAAGTTTCTCACAATGGGAGTCTTTTACAAACACATAGATCCTTTGTATATTCAGTAATCTCTATCAATTTTTTCTCACATAAGGGGTGGGGAAAGAGGAACAGCTAATTGTACTAAGTCAGAGAAAGGCATTGTCTGGGATCATGGTAATTCTGTACTATACCACCATTTTTGGAGCACTGTTTCAAATCCCATGAAGTGCTATAATCTATCTTCCCCAGTGACTGAAAATTTATTGTTTATAAATAAATTTATTTTTCCATGCCTCCATTGGAAGAAAGAAGAGTTGTCCAAAGAAACTAAGTAATCATAAAGTATCATAAAATCAATTAGGATTCAGGCCAGAATTAAAATCCAGATTTTCTGAATCCTGACTAACATATTTCTGCCTCCACCAAACAATGCAATACTTTTGATTTTTTATACTAACATAAATTAACTCTGGTAGTTGCAGGGTAGACAATTTCAGTGGCAAATTTCTGGACAGATACAACAGTGCCTCCCCAATCCCAACTATCTATTCAACTACTGGCTACAGTGTAGTGGTTTTCATTTGCTTGTTTTATTATTCTCCAATTTACATAATTTCATATGATCCATCATATTCATATTGTTCCTTTCTTCTGAAATAAAATGTTGATTTATTGGTGAACTCTCCTGCTACCACATTTAATTGCACATGGGTTAATTGTGAAAGCTCTAAGGGAATTTTAATGATGGGATCAATCCTTTTATTGCAGTGATAATGAGTTTCTAATGGTTCGTTAGGTATACAGTACTTCTTCGCCTTCAGAGAGAAATGTCTGAGTCCACAGCTTCCAAGTTGGATGTTAATCACTTGCCCCTGACAGAAGATCAAGGGCAAAAGAGAAAGAAAACAGACAGAAAAAAGGGGGTAATCATACATCTTATTGATGCTTGTTTAATGGATTAGAGCAGGCCTTGGAGTGAGAAAGACCAAGGTTCAAATCCTACCAATGACATTCAGTATTTCTGTGACTATCTATAGGTCACTTAACCTCTTAGTAATCAAAGAGATGTTGTTAAGCTATAATTTAAAAGTGAGTTGCCTGTCTGAATCTTTTAAGGGAGTTTTCACACCAAGAAATACCTACACTGATAAAGTCTCAGATCTTGGACACTACCACCAACAATAACAAAAATGGGAACTAAAATGGCAAATGCATATGGTTCTGAGAATGTAAAAATACAAAATAAAACATAACCCTTACCAAAACAAGTGTACAATCTAATTAATTATCAAAAAGAGAAAGAAGGATTGCAGTTAAGGCAGGGAGATAACCCAAAAAAGTCATGGATATAGGAAATGAATATTGTTTGGAATAACTACAGGTGAGACCATGTGACTGGAGAGAAGGGGTATCAGATACATGCTGCCTACATGTTTCCAAGTACAGTCAGAACCAAATTAAAAGGTAATTGAGAAATATTTAATAAAATATAAAATACAATAAAAAATATATCACATTGTTATTATATATCTATCTGTGTATATATATATGCATGTGGATATACACTAGTGACTTAGGAATACATATATGTAAATGTACATTTTTTATATATGCAATGATTTCATGACATATTTGAAAATATATTCTGAATATATTCTGAATATATATGTATATATGGAATACATACATATATAATATATATTTTTCCTCAAATCACTTATTTGACAATGTTATCCCCTTAATTAAAAAGCTCCAATATCCCTAACATAAAAAAATCCTGGTTTAAAAATTTGAGTTATCTCCAACCTGGCTCGGGCTACTTCTTTCACCACCTTATTTCACATTATTTTATTTAAATAAATTCTGCAATTCAAACCCTGTGTGTATGTCTGTGTATTCTAACCTTATTGTGTATAATAAACATATATAAATATATTATTATAACATATATAACTAATAGAAGTATATATGTGTGTATGTACAGATAGAAAGAGATAGAAAGGGATAGAAAGACAGATAGATGGGGGAAAGAGAGAAAGACACATAGATGCATAAACAGATAGAATACAATCAGATAGATAGATACATAGATATCTTCATTATGGACAACTAGGTAGCACAAGGGATAGAGTGCCAGACCTGAAATCAGGAAGATTTGTTTTCCAATGTGGCCTTACTAGCTCATGACCCTAACCAACTGACTTAACCCTGTTTCCCTCAATTTCCTCCTCTGTAAAATGAGCTGTAGAATGAAGTGGCAAACTGCTCTAGTATTTTTTGCCAAGAAAACCCCATAAGTGAATATCAACAAATTCTCATATATATGTATATTACATGAAGCTCAATATGATAAATGAAAAAAAAAAAAAGTCAAAGTTTGAATAATTTGCCAATTTACCAAAAATAAATTACCAATTTACCAAAAAGTGTACCTACTGGCAAAAATCATTTACCTAATGGCAAAAAAGACTTTTTTTTTCCTCTTTAAAGTTCTAAAGTAAAATCAAGAGGAGGTATAAAAACAGGTTCACTAATAAATTCTGTGACTCACTTCATCACCATCTCCTCCTAAGATTATTATGGCCAGTTCAAGTCCATACCAGATATGTCCCTAGTGTTTATGAAGGTGATGGTGGATGGAATAGCATGTATTAATGGACACTTAACCAAAGAAATTCTGACTAGAATGACATGTCCAGAAACACTCAGAGGGATCTGAATCCAGATGTTGCACACAGTGCAACAGAAATGCGGAAAAGGGCAGGCTGAAAAAAGAGCAGCTCCCCACCATTCCCACACATGTGGTCAAAGTTATTTTACTTAGGCCATAGCTTCAAATGATGTTTGAGTCTCCAGGACACAAAACTATCAAGTTTAGAAATAAAGTACTCTCCCACGGCATTTTTTTATCCCTAGCAATTACCAGTTTCTAAACTGGTTCTTTTCCTTTTATGGCAAATAGAAAATAAGAACTGAGAGGAAAGACACACACACACACACACACACACACACACTACACACATACTCATACACACACACACACACACAGAAATTGATGGAGAGAGAGAGACAGAGACAGAGAGAGAAAGCATGCATCAATATTTATTAATCCTTTTGTCAAAAGACTGTGACAAGCCCTTAGAATACAATGCAAGTAGTTCATTTAAATCCCCCTGAGTTTCTCTGTATTCTTCATATTCAATATTTCCAATGGTGCAATAATATTCATCATGCTTTTATACTATAATTTGTTCAACCATCTCCTCATTTTTCATGATTCCTTTTTTCAATTCAATCATATTCTGAATTTAACAAACACAAGACAGAGACAAAAATAAAGAACATTTCCATATACAAATTAGATAAGAGGATTTTATTTGAAATCACCCATCTCAATTGTGAATAATTTGCCTTCTTAAAAAAGGCGGGGGGGGGGGGGGGGGGGAATTCTGCCTATTACTTTTTAAACTGTCCTGCTTGTTTTTGTTTCCCTGTGGACTTTCTTCCATTTCCTTCTGGACATTTTGAAAATACTTTAATTTCCTTATGCTAGTTATTTGCACTTTCTCTTTTGGCCACATTATCACTATTTCTTCCTTGATGCCCCGCCCTCCCCCCCCAATAAAATTGTGAACAGTTATATTAATGTTTTTTTTTAACCATTTAAAGCCCATAGCCTGCTGTTTTAAGGTAATAAAGGAAAACTAGACTTAAACATGACCACTCTATTCCTTGCCAGTCTTTTTAATTATATTAGAATAAAAAGAGATTAAAAAAAGGAATAGGACTTATACTTAAGAAGAATAAAAGTATGGTTATTTGCAATATAAAGAAAACAAAGCTACTCAAAGTTTATTTTGATTTTGTTCTGCTAAGGAAAATTACTTTTGTACAGGAGATGACAGAACAAAAATGACTAACAGGGAGTTGATATTCAGAATAAGAAAGGAGGCAGTACAAAAATACCTAGTTGTCCTTGATGAATTAAAACCACCTGATCCATTATGTTCTCAGGGATTGAAAGGAATGGTAGTTGTGATAACTGTACTATTATTAGTAATATTTGAAACATATTTGAACACAGAAGTGACACTACAAGGTTGGAGAAGGGCAACTATTGTCCTGTGTTTCAATATAAAGGAAGAGATCCATCTGAGAGCCCTTTTGACTTCATTTGGAGGAGGAAGGAGAAAAGGGAAACAAAAACACCAAAAAACTAGAAAAGAATATTAAAAATATGTATCATGACTATCTCTAAAGGGAAGCAACTCTCACAAACAGAAGGACTCTATCAAGAATAAGTTCTGCCAAACTAACTTTATATCATTGCCTTTTTTTGATAGGATTATATACTGGTAGATGAGAAACTACTACAAGTGGAGATAAAATCCAACAGTGATAAATGTAGATTTACTCAGAAAATCTGAGGTTTTAGTGAGTGACAAGCTCAATATGCATAAGATTTGTGATGTGGCAGCCAAAAGAAAATGTAATCTTGTTCTTTACTAAGAGATTCAGCTTCCAGGAATGAGGTAATAAAGAAAACAGAAGACATTGAGCCTGGACAAGACAAGACTTTGGGGATGGGAGAGGAAGACCTTTAAAAATTTCAAAACCTATTAAATAAAAGCTATGACATTTCACCTCGGAGGGCAGAATTGGAGCTATTGGGTAATGTTTGCAAAGAGGGACTATAAGTTGACAAAATTTTCTAATACTTTGAAATGTCCAAAATTATAATGGATTATCTTGAGAGGTAGGGGATTATCTACCTTTGGAATTTTTTCAGGAGAAGCTATATAACTACTTATTAGGTATGTTATAGTGAAGAACCTTTTAGGGTTTGGGTTGAATTAAATAGCTTCCTAGGCCATTCGCATCTCTAAAATTCCATAATTCTATGCAGTTCTGAATTCTTCCAGATGTTGAACTAAATTCTACCTACATAAAGTTTTTACTTATCAGTCCTGTTTTGCCTTCTTAGGCCAATGCAAGAAAAGTTGAATCTTTGTGAGTCACTTTTTCACCATCAGGTTCTTTGTCATCCAACTTCTAAATCCTAATGTCCAGTCTAAATTCCCTTAACTTTTCCCACTACTCTATGAATAGACACAGTTTCCTGGCTTCCCACCACTCTGGTTTCTCTTCTCTGGACATATTCCAATTTGTCAATTGTTTTCCCTTGAAATGTGCTTCCAAGAACGAGATGCTGTAATCCATATGCTCTGATTAGTATAGAACACAATGGTATTGCTACTTCCTCATTCTGGATGATATATTTCTAGTAATAAGATCTCAGATCATAGTATTTCTTTCCAGCAGCTCTGTCACACTATTGGCTCAAATGGAAATTGCAGTCAATTAAAACCCCAAAGTCATAGATGAAATCTCTGGCTCATAAGAAGCCATTTTGTCTGGGCCCTGTCATAAAGGCAGGATAATATCTGAACATTTCAGAGATGGTCAAGAGAGAAGAAAAAAGCACCCGAGGAATTTCACATTTGAAGAATTAGAGGGAAAAGAAAGGATTGTTGAAAAGGGACTAGGAAGACAAAGAAATATCAACTCTTTCTACTTCATAATTTTCAATAGTACTTTTGTTGTTCAGTTTTTTCAGTCACAATTGACTCTTCATGACTATATTTGGGGTGTTTTTGACAAAGATACTGTAGTGACTTTGCATTTCTTTCTCTGGCTCATTTTGCAGTTGAGGAAACTGAGGCAAATAGGTTTATTACAATTATCTAAATAATGACTTTTTTTTCTTTTTTTTTAAACAAATGTATCTTACTCACAAAATTAGCACACTAACCAATTACATTCAACATTAGTGAGCCAAAGTGAACACTAACATCCCAAAGCTTTTTTTTTTTATGACAGACTATGCAGTTACCAGCAGCATTAGTCCTTTGCAAAGTCATTCTCTAAAAGTTAAATAAGAGCAACTGAGAAGATACAAGCAATGGCTCTCCCTAATTCATCTTTGCTGAGGGGTGTTGCTTTTATGCCTTATATATTACAGGATCCATTTTGACAAAACATATTGACTTAATAACTCTGAGGTTTGAAAGCAAAAAAGGAAGACCTATAGCTCTTTCTGATGGGTTTATGAGAAAACATGGGCAAACGGTAGGCAGATATTGCATAAGGGATTATGATCTGCATTGCTGGAGGAAGTACCCATACTGATTAAATCACAAATCATTCAGAATATCAAAATATGTGATGCCCACTACTCTCTGAAATTTTGATTAGGACTCTTATTCTGGGTTTTTTCAGTACCCAGATATTGGGGGAATACATGTCTTTGTTCCTACTCTTTCTGATCACAAAATTTGAGAGTAACTACCTAGTCCAATCCATACTCTATGTAGTACAGTAAAAATAAAATGGTGAATTTGTATAAACCTCTTTTATTTCATTTTCTATTAACTCTTCTCACAAGAAAAATCTCTTTTGTTGTTTTGCTCTAAAGGCATCCAACAAACTAGTAGAAATGAAATACAGAGAGCCATGTTTTAAAAGTGAAAATCCCATTATCTTGACCACACTACCTAAAATATCCATCTGTCTCTCATTCTTTCACATCATTAGCCCACCAATTTTTAAGATAATAAATAGGCAATTGTTATGGCCCAGAACTTGAAACAAGGTGCTAAGTCATTGGAATTGATAGAGACAATGCTTATGTACACCTTTAGAGAGCATATATAAGGAGGAGCCCACTAAAGGACAAGCCCACTAGAGACTTCAGGAGATTCACAAATCTAAACCACAAGCCCACTCTTGGTGGAAAAGCCAAGATTCATTCCAACTTCTCCCTTTGTGCTGGCTGGAGGCTTTGGATTCAGAGTGAGTTAGAGGCAGAAGCTGGAAGAGACAAAAAACTGGCAGCAAGAGCTCTTGGAACCAAGGAGAGAGAGAGGCCTCTAAGAAAACTAACCAGGCTATTTTGAAGGAAACAATAAAGGATCTGGACTTTAACTCCTGACTGAATTTGCGGTGATTATTACTCTGAACTGAAACTAAGGCTACTCCCAGAAGCCCCCCAAGAAACCTACACTCAGAGAACAATATTTTTTAGAGAAGAGAACATTACAGACAATGTCATCTTTAGAGTTACTTTTTCCATTATACAAGCAATGTGTGTCTAGCAATTGCCTGATAACCAAATAAATGGCATTATACTTTCTCCTCTGCTAGCACAATTCAATTCAGCCCAACATATCATTATTAAATTCTACTGTGTGCAATGCATGCTGGAGATATGAAGAATTTTGTAATAATATGTCTCAAAAGAAAATTACTTGCCCTCAATAAACTTACAATCTACTTGGAAAATACAATATAGAAAGAGGTATACATATAAAAAGAGTATAGAATCCCATTTGAATCAGCTCCTGGAAGTCACTTATTAACCTTTTAGTATTGCAACTTGCACATCAGAAACCAGCAAATGCTACAGATCACAACTTGATTTTGTTTTTATTTTTTAAATTGTCTTGACTTAAGAAAGTAACAGAGAAAAAATGTTCATTATCAAAGAAAGCTTTAAAGTGTGTAATGTCTATACTTCCCCACCAACCAACTCCTCTGAAAGTTGGTTGTTAAACATTTATTAACACATTCCTGTATATACATCATAAACTGAGTAATTATTAAATTATCAAAAATACTATGCACTGCTAAATGGAGTTAATGAACTGTTTAATTCATCAGTGACTAATTCTGATTTGTACAAGGCATAACTAAGATTTTTAGTTGTTTTTTTCATTCCTGAAAAAAAATCTGAAAATCTTTCACCTATTAACTTTTCTGAATATCTTTCACTTAGTAACTTTTAATTTATTTCTACTTCAATAACAGAGAAAAACCATTTCAGAATTGCAATTTTCATGTATTTTAACTGAATTAAGAAATTGTATTTTATATCAAAATATTCAGCAATACAGCTTGCCTTTTCTAGAAGGACTTCTGATACATTTAAGGTTACCTGCCTGGGGATTTTAGACTGTTTGAAGAGAACTCTGATATTCATAATGGTTTTGTCCTTTCTGCAATCTTTTTTTTTATTTTTTTATTTTTCTTCAATCTTTTTAAAAGAGAATAAGATTATGAATCAGAAAGACTGGTGAGCAAAGATCAAGTTGAATGCATCACTATTTGTAAAGGAATAATAATAATAATAGTCAAATTTGTATCTATATTTAGTCAAACAAAGTAAAAAACAGGGTAATTCATTTTCTATTTCTCTGACCTAGTACTTATGAGAATTGATCTATTGCTAAACCCTCAATGACAAAAATGACTCTATGTTTGATGATTGATTCACTTGCCTATGTAATATGAAGTCACTAATATACACAATAGGTGGTTTCTGCCAGTATCATTTAGGCAAGGCATACAGGCTTTCTTAATCAAAATCACTTTAGGAAACTTCATATAGATATGCAAGATATAAAAGATCTCTTTGATCAAATGAATTTTTATTAATGTTTTCCTAATCACAATGTTCCTGTGTTGGTAAAAGGAGGAGGCAAGGTCACTGTCTAGTAGCTTGCTGACTGACCATCTGTAAGGTCTCTCTCCTACATGGTTACTGTGAATCTGTCCAGTAATTACAATCAGGTACAAGAACAGAGGTCAGGAGTTTTGGTTTCTTGACCAGGATACATATCCTAAATCATCCACTGTACTTAAATGTCTGACTAAAAATTGCCTTATTTTTGGTCTTTGGACACTTGTGCTCCTTCTTAGTACCCTAACAACTTATTTGAACTGAAATCCCTAGGCTGTTAACCTTGAATATGCCAAAAAGTCTTCCCATGAAATACAGACCCTGTTGCTAAATTGTTTCAAAGAGACACATCATGCAGCCTAGAAATATTATTCTTAAGTTATTACTAGCTGATATCATTTGGCCAGCCTGCCAAGGGAATGTAGCCTTATTCACCATTGGGGGTTTCAGATCTCATTGCCATTATTTCTTTTCTAAGAGGAGACTGTGCCATCACACTCACACTTTACTTCTTTCCAAGTGGTTTATTGATCTGTGAAGTCAGTGAAATGTGCATCAATTGAACTAACTATTCCTTTTTAAGTAAGGAGGTAGAGAACCATACTGTTTTGAATTTAACTGGCACAACAGAATGACCTCTTGTAGCACCACAAAAGCACAATAGACACACAGTATGGGTTCAGTCTAGTAATTGAATAACTCCACTCCATTGCTAGCTATCAGGAGTTTGTAGATATTTCCAATACCTTCAGGTTTAATATACCTCCTAATATCAGTTCTAAACAGATTGTTATATATGCTACTTAAGAGATATTAAATATTACTCTCATTTTTTAAAAGTTCTTGTCTCTGTGCTAGATTTTTTCTTGCCATTTCTAAAATATGTAACAATCCTGGCAAGTTCTTTGCAGGAGAGAATGTATAACTTCAATTCTTTTTTGATCTTCAGGCAACAGTTGATGAACAATATTTCAGAATCAATTGAATGTGGTTAACCGGTATCTTTTTTGATAAATGACACAATATTCTAAAAAAGATGACTATTTTCAGGGTATTTTTCTTTTCTTTGATATGCACTATTCATCATATCCTAAGATTAAAAAATCAAGTATTTCTTAAATATCTACTATGTGACAGACAGTGGGTTAGGGAATAAGGACACAAGAAATATACAGGCTGGCAGAGAAGGTAGAGTAAAGGTAAGGGCTCACCTGAGTTCTCCCACAAATCCTCCAAATACCTTTATGTAATGACTTGAAACAAATTTCAGAGCACCAGAAACCACAAAAAAGACAAAGTGAAACAATTTGCCAACCCAAGGCAGCTTAGAAGGTTGTCAGGAAAAGTCTATTGCATCAAAGTAGAGTGGAGGCAGACTGGACCCCTGGAAATCAAGAGCAGATCTCAGACCAACGAATCAGTAGCAGCAGTGGAATTTCCAGACCTCTTAGCCCACAGACCCCAAAGACAACTTAGAAAGTCATTAGGAAAAAGTCTGTCACACTTGGGTGGAAATGGAGCATTGTCCAGCACAAGTGCAGCCCTGGTCCCCAGCAAACCTGGACTAGGCTTTGGGAGCCCTTTAATCAACAGAAGCAGTGGCTGCTGCCAAAGTTTTCAACCCACAGACATTAATGGTGTCAGAAGAAAATTACATGTATCTATTTGCTAGCCTTTACTTGGATTCAGGTCATAATCCTGCCTGGCAGTCCCAGAGCAAGGAGGCTAACTAGCACACTAGAGCTTCTGGCCCAGGGGAATAGGGACCTTTATGACAATTCCAGGACAGAAAAGAGTGTTTTAGGGTCTCTCAAAGTTCAGAGCACAGACCAAGAGAAGAATAAAAACTTCTTAAACTGGAAAATGAATGGATGCCCATCAATTGGAGAATGGTTGGGTAAATTGTGGTATATGAATGTTATGGAATATTATTGTTCTGTAAGAAATGAGCAGCAGGATGAATACAGAGAGGCTTGGAGAGACTTACATGAATTGATGCTAAGTGAAAGAGCAGAACCAGGAGATCATTATATACTTCAACAACGATACTGTATGAAGCTGTATTCTGATGGAAGTGGATTTCTTTGACAAAGAGACCTAACTCAGTTTCAATTGATCAATGATGGACAGAAGCAGCTACACCCAAAGAAAGAACACTGGGAAATGAATGTAAACCGTTTGCATTTTTGTTTTTTTTCCCGGGTTATTTTTACCTTCTGAATCCAATTCTTCCTGTGCAACAAGAGAACTGTTCACTTCTGCACACATATATAGTATCTAGGATATACTGTGACATATTTAACATATATAGGACTGCTTGCCATCTAGGGGAGAGGGTGGAGTGAGAGAGGGGAAAAATCGGAATAGAAGTGAGTGCAAGGGATAATGTTGTAAAAAATTACCCTGGCATGGGTTCTGTCAATAAAAAGTTATTATAATAAAAAAAATTTAAAAATAAAATTAAAAAAAAAACTTCTTCTTAGATTATATCACCTTGGAAGAACTGAAAACTTATAGGAACCCAGAAGGAACTGAAAATAACTGCACATAAAATCATGAAGCTTGGGATAGTGCACCCACCCTCCACCCTGGAAGCAGAACTCTGCTTTTAACAAAGAGGTAAAAGTCAACTAATAGACTGAGGAAATAAGGAAATAAAAAAATTTTTTGACTAAAAAGTTACTATGATAATAAGGAAGATGAAAATACATACTCAGAAGATCTAGATACCTCTTGAGATATATATGAGCAAATAAATATAAACTTTTAATAAAATGTTGGTAGAGCTAAAACATAGATTATTAAGGAAATCTAAAACATAAGTTTTGAGTGGATCCAAATACAAATGGTTTGTGTGTCTAAGCATTCCTTGCATTAATCTTCAGTTTTCCTGGAGCATCTCTAAGGTGACCTCTATGATAAGTTTTAGGTTATACAATTTCTGACTACATAAAGTCAGTTTCAAATAATATTAAAATAATAACTAATAAAGTATTTTCCACATATACTAAAACATGTATGAGTATATATGCATATCTAGATATGTATAGATACTTTATATAAACATATATCAAATATATATATCATATATTGGGGTTAGCTTCTATTTTCTTAATCTGGAACTGCACATTCATAAATCCAATAAAAATCGTTGTAAATAGTCAAGCATTTTGATTAACAGTTTCAAATAATATATGCATACAGATAAGCATAGTAAAGAAACAAGGTTTCTAATTACAGGCAGCAACAACCAAAGCCAAGGGGTTGAATCTCTGGACTATTTCTGATAGTATCCTAAGCATAGCACGTTCTCCCGCCTCTGCTCCACTTCTTATAATCCCTTTTTGTCTCCAAAACTCAGCTCAAATATCCTTTCCACCTCCTAGCTGCTGTTGTTCCCTCCTTCTAATCACCTCATATTCTCAGTAAAGGAAGTCAGATCGTCTGCTTGAGATTTAAAGATGAAAGTAGTATAGAAAAAAGATTAAAAGTTTTGTGGCAACCATTGAGAGTGGCAGGATAGTTAATCAAAGAAGAATGAATCAAGGAAGAACAAAAAGATTGCTGATGTATTCGTGAGGGCATGACTGAGATTATATAACTTTAATTTGAAGTAAATCATATTGACATTCCTATGGGTAGATGAGGTGGAGTGAAACTTATGGCTGGGAGAGTTGAGATTGGTGAACTGAGAATCTATGGTACCCAAAGGGTCCTCAATGTGCATGATTAAGCATAATTAGTTCTTGAATATGAGGTTAGTGCCTTTAGTAGTAAGGAGAGCTGAACATTTTAAGAAAGGAGGGAGCATGACTTGGAGGCTCACCATTTCTAAAACTACAATGTTCTTTGGAGAATTGATTTAAGGAGAGTACAATTAAATCTACAACCTTCACTTTGTAAAATACTACATGGTTCAGGTGAGAGAACATTGGCTTTGAAAAAAAAAGTCCTAGTTTTATGTTTCACTTTACACCCATTCTATGTGACTTTAAACAAGTTGTTTAGTCTCTCTGAGTCTTAGTATATACACACATACACATACACAGAGACATATACATATATGTATATATATATATATATATATATATATATATATTTTACAGCTTCTAAGTGGCATGATGGATAATGCTTGACATAGAATCAAGAACTGAGTTCAAATCTTACCTCATACACACACTAGTTCTCTGATTCTGAGCAAATTAGTTAACCTATGTCTACTTCAGCATCTTCATCTATAAATTAGGGATAACAATACCAACAATCCCTCAGGATTGTTATGAAAATAAAATGAGATATTTGTAAGGCATTTTGCAAGCCTTAATGAATGCTAATTTTTTTTATTATCTTTCTCTAAGCAAGTAATCAACTCCTATAGGCAGTTAGATGGCCCAATGGATATAGTGCTCTACCTCAGTTTCCTTACCTGTAAGATGAGGGTTCTAACGGAATCTACCTTTCAGTATTGTTGTGAAGAGAAAAGAAGCCAAAATTTCTAAAGTGTTCTGCAAACCTTACTATACAACTCCTAGCTATACTTATTAGTGATTTTACTATTATGACAAAAATATGTTTAAAATATTGTTAAATGCACTCAAGATTCTCAGTGTTTCTGAGAAAGTTTTAGTCCAATCTGGTGACCTTTTTACAATTCAGATTATTTATTCATTAACCAATTGAAAAGTCAAACAATAGCATATGTCAATAGTATGTGTTTAAACAAGAAATGTCAAACCTTAGTGCTATAATCTTGTCTAGCATGTTGGATGAGTAAATACACCTTTGGGATACATATTTATGTATATTTAATCATTCAGAAGGGGTAGGAAGTTGGAAGAAAGGAATACCGAAATGGCAACATGATCTGTTTCTTTCTTGAATACTTTAGTTTTTAAATTCAGGGCTGAGTGGAATCTCATAGCTATGTATGTAAAGGATCTGTTTAAATGGTACATTTAAAATAGAAATATAATAAATAAAAAAACTTCAAAAAGTGCATAATTAAAAATTGTTCTTACAATCTAAGCAACCCAGCTCCTCTAAAAATGAATCGAAAATAAAAATCCTTCACTCTTCTTTCTAGAAAGAGAAAAAGGGAGTTATTTTTTTTTTCTCTGAATAACATTGCGTGGAAAAAATATTAAGTCTACCCAGTGGCCTTTAACAAGAAAATGTGAGGGAGAGAAGGAGAGAAAATTCTATATGTTGTTTTCACAAGAATGGAAGGGAAGAGTTTCATTAAAAACTGATGAGAACACAATCATAGCCAACAGTGAACATATGAAAATAATATATAACTCCTTCCTTTCATTGGGGAAGTGGAAATGGAATGGTGTATAGGATTTTAGATGCAGTTAATATATTCTCAAGGGTTGGGCAATGTGGGAAAGAAAGAATCATACCTAGAGATGACTGTGAATTGTGTGTGTGTATGTGTGTGTGTGTGTATTTGTGTGTGTGTGTTTTAGAACACCAATAAAATTTTAAATATGAAAATTAGAAAATACTGATCAAGAGCAAAGTTTATTGCCATTTTAGAGTTTTAGTAGCATTTGAAACTAGAAAATGAGGACAACAAACTAGTCTCATAGGACTGTCTATATTAGCATAAAACCAATTAGTGGAAAAATAATAATGTTAATAATAATTAATAATAATATAGACGTTTCCCAATTTCCATCTGTTTGACTTCAGATAGATAAAAAAATAAATCTTTTCTTATATTTTCAGTTCTCAATTGGATGACTTGCAATGTACATTCCCAAGCTGGAAAGACTTGCTTGATGGATGCTGACTCCCCCCCCCCCCCCCCAAATAACAGAGAAGATTGCTGAGCTAATTTTACTTGGTGTCTCCACAGACATATATATTTAGAAAGAGTTCTCAGTACCTGTCCTCACTACATCTGACTTGTGACATGACTTTTCTTTTCAAGTAAAGGCATGAGATTTGTTTTTTTGTTTTTTGTTTTAATAACATAAAATTGGCTCAACAGTATGCTAGCTTTTCTAATGCTCCAGAGAGGAAAGCAGAAATATTGCTATTGATGTGAGATGAAAGAATGATTGGTCTTCCATGAGCCATCTTTTAGAGGCTTTTAATCTCTTTGCGTGGTCTAAAAAGCTCTACTTAACCAATAACTGAGTCTGGAGTTTTCCTAGAATAGGTACAACACTTTGGCCATGGTCTAATCTGTAAACTGCCTGGAATGGTGCCAGGGAATTAACATTTAAATTACCAAGCAGGGAGTTTTGCCTTCATAAACAGTACTTGTCCATTTGAAGCTATTTCCAGTGATAGCTTTGCAATCTTTCTAAGAGCAGGAGTTTAAATCTCATTTAGTTTGGAGCAGAATCATCTTACAGACAGGCAATATTGTGTGCTAATAAGCCTCTGGTCTGGAAGTCAAAAGGTCTTTGTCCCAGTTCTAGCTTTATCATTGCAATCTTGGGACTAAAAAAAAACTAGAAAAGATGTTAAGAGATCAGCTAGTTGCTTTTTAATTTCTATGGAAATAAATTAGTTTATCAATAAACCTTGATTAAGCACCTATTATCTACAAGGAATTGTGCTAAGTGATAAGAGGCAAAAGACAACCCCTGTCTTCAAGGAATTTACCATCTAATCCTCCTATGAAAAATAAATATACTACAACCAGGAATTGGCTTAAAAAGCTTAAGAACATTAAAACAGGACTTAAATGGAGACCTCGTTTTAGAGGTAAAGGTCATGGTGGAAAGAATAATGAATTTGGAATCAGATGACCTAAATTTTGTCAGTATTTCTTGCCTATGACACTTTGGACAACTCATCCAATCTCTCTGGGACTTAATTTCTTAATCCGTTTAATGAAAAGATAGGACTAGATAGACTGTCTCTTCTGACTCTCAACCTATGATCCTTTCATTTTATGACATCATTTATACAGGTTGACCCTAATTTTTCAGGAGACCCTCTAAAACCACCACATACCAAGTAGTTATTTGCTTACATTAACAGTAAGCAATTGTGACAGAAACAAATACAAAAGCAGGGGGAAGAATCCTGAGTTTTTGATCGAAAGGCAGAATTATTAGAGAAGTTACAAAAGAACTCAAGTTGTGCATTTCACATTCAGTAAGCAAAAAGATCTTATGGGCTTTTAAATGAGGTTTGTAAGCATACTGGAGGGCAGTTTGGAACTATATCAAAAAGCTATCAAATTGTGCAACCCTTTGATCCAGCAGTGTCTCTACTAGGCCTGTATCCCAAAGAGATCATAAAAAGGGGGAAATGATCTACATATACAAAAATGTTTGTAACAGCCTAGACAAAGAACTAGAAACTGAATGGATATTTATCATTTAAATAGTGGCTGAATAAATTATGGTATATGAATGTAATGGAATATAATTGTGCTATAAGAAATGATCAACAAGATGATTTCAGAGAGGCCTGGAGAGATTTACATGAAGTGATGCTCAGTGAAGTCAATAGAATCAAAAGAACATTGTACACAGAACAAGATTATGCAATGATCAATTCTGATGGATGTGGCTCTTTTCAACAATGAGGTGATTCAGGCCAATTCTAATAGGCTTATTTTTTAATTAAAGCTTTTTATTTTCAAATCATATGCATGGATAACTTTTCAACATTAACCCTTGCAAAACCTTGTGTTCCAATTTTCCTCCCCCTTCCTTCATCCCCTTCTCTAGATGGCAAGTAATCCAATATATGTTTACATATACATATTTACACAATATACAATATGCATATATATACAATTATCTTGCTGCACAAGAAAAATCAAATCAAAAAGGAAAAAATCAATAACAAAAGAAAAAGCAAGCAAATAACAACAAAAAGAATGAAAATACTATGTTGTGATTCACACTCAGTTCCCACATTTCTCTCTCTGTGTGTAGATGGCTCTCTTCATCACAAGATCATTGGAACTGGCCTGAATCATCTCATTGCTGAAGGGAGCCATGTCTATCAGAATTGCTAGTGGTATAATCTTCTTGTTGCTGTATACAATGATCTCCTGGCTTTGCTCATTTCACTTAACATCAGTTCATGTAGATCTCTCCAGACCTCTCTGAAATCATCCTGCTAATCATTTCTTACCAAACAATAATATTCTATAGCATTCATATACCATATCTTATTCAGCCATTCTCCAACTGATGGTCATCCATTCAGTTTCCAGTTTCTTGCCACTACAAAAAGAGCTGTCACAATTTTGCCCATATGGGTCCCTTTCCCTCCTTTAAAATCTCTTTGGATATAAATCTAGTAGAAACACTGCTGGATCAAAGGGCATGCACAGCATAGTTCGAAATTGCTCTCCAGAATGCTTGAAATCATTCACAATTCCATCAATGATGTATTAGTGTCCCAGTTTTCCCACATCCCCTCCAACATTTATCACTATCTTTTCCTGTCATTTTAGCTGATCTGAGAGGTATATAGAGGTATCTCAGAGTTATCTTAATTTTAATTTCTCTGATAAATAGTAATTTAGAACACCTTTTTATATGACTAGAAATGATTTAAATTTCTTCATTTGAAAATGGTCTATTTATATCCTTTGACAATTTATCAAAATGCCTTGAATAATTCCAATAGGCTTGTGATATATCTGCATCCAGAGAGAGGACTGTCAAGATTGAATAGGCATGACTATATAGTATTTTCACCTTTTTGTTGTTGTTTACTTGCTTTTTGTTTTCTTTCTCATTTTTTCCTCCTTTTTAATCTGATTTTTTTTGTGCAGCATGATAAATGTGGAAATATATATAGAAGAATTGTATACGTTTAACATGTATTTTATTACTTAATGTGTAGGAGAAGGGAGGAAGAAAATTTTGGAATGTAATTTTTTCAAGGGTGAATTTTGAAAACTAAAAAAATGAATATTGAAATTGTCTTTAAACGTAATTGAAAAAATTAATACTATTTAAATAAATGAAAAAAAATTAATGAAGTTGTATGGTACTAATCTAATTTTGGCTAATTTCTCTCACAGTTTAACCTTATAGAAGATTTGCCTCTTAGTCTCCTCACCTATTCCTAAATGGAAGGCAACTCTGTGTGGATAAGATAGGACAATTAAAGATTTAGACAATGTGATATCTAAGGTTACTTTTAATTCTAAAATATAGAGAATGTTTTCATTATGACATGATCACAATGGTTATAAATTTTTGCTTCCAAATTATTCTTGTTCTGCCCAAAGTGCCACTAGAAAAATGGTACTAGAGACAAAAGAAGATGCATATTTAACTAGAAGTCTTACCTTCAAACCAAGTCTTCACATCTCCAATCTAGTAATCATGATATATCTTTGAAGGTTTCTGGAAGGGAGAGGGAAAACCAAATTTAAAAAAAAAAAGTTAAAAAACAAAACTTCTAGGAAAGTGCAAGAGAGAAAGACAGGTATGACAAGAATGTTCAACTGGAACAATGATCAAAAAAAAAAAATGAAAAATTGGGCATGTGCTTGAAATTGTTAGAAAAGATGGCAGAGACTGGATCTGTGATTCCACTGGTAGAAGGGACTTCCAAATGAAGAAAGACCTGCTATTATAGGGTGGCCCCTTCTCTAAAGCTTCTAATCTTAATTAAATGACTTAACTAGGATCCCACACAGTCAGTATGATCAGAGACAGATTTTGAAATCTAATTTTTTGTACTTCAAAGCCATTTCTCTTTCCATTGTATCTGCCCGTCTATTTCTCATTCTTGAATATGATTGGCCCCTTTATCTTCTTCACAAAATCATGAACCCATGGCAACTAGTGGATAGAGCACCAGCTCTGAAGTCAGGAGGACCTGAGTTCAAATCTCGCCTCAGACACTTAACACTTCCTAGTTGTGTGACCCTGGGCAAGTCACTTAATCCCAATTGCCTCAGGGGAAAAAATTATGAACCTTTGAAGTTTTGTAGTATAAGCTGCAGACTATTAACTTTAAGTTCCATGATAACATCATGATAACAGGGACCTTGTTTTATTTAGACTGAATTTCACTTAGTAGCTAATACACAGTAACTTCCAAATAGATGACTGAGGAATTGATCTAAATTTGCAAAGGACATTTTAGTCATCTTCACAGTGTCCACATTATGATTCTCATTTTAACACACTAAGTGAATACAATATATGCTAGGTATTTAAAGATTCAATCCACAGGAAGCTAATATTTAGTGTTCAGATGGCACTGTATTGGCGCTAATTAAAGCATACCAATCATATGCAATAAGATTATCATTAAGTAGCAATAATATTCATTATAGCAAAGTTATCCTTAGGGTATATAAAATTAAAGTAATTACCCTAGGCCCTATGCTGTGCACCCTATTTCATAACTGCATCACTGACAAGTAATTCAAAGATCTAATCTATGAGGGACAATAAAATTAAAAAAAAAAAAAGAAAGAAAGTAAGAAAGAAAACAGCCTTGGGCTCAACATGCAACTACTCCTGCAACCATCCCCAAGGAAAAGTAAGTAAAACTGCCTCTCCCCAATTTGATGTATACTCCATGGAATGTATTTTAGCATCTTAGAGGACAATGTCATATATTAGAAATAGGGCATGACTAGAGGTCAACTGTCTTCTGATATGGTTCTATTTAGCTATATGGAGGATTTGTAAAAGGAGATTGGTATTCAAGGCCTGCTGAAAGGGTGAAATCAAACTCAAGATTATGATTCCCAAGCCTATGCTCAAACCAGGGGAATAACTAAATAGAATGAAAACAAAGACAATAGCAAAAACTGTCAGTGGGAGCTCACCATTCTATGGCAAGTGCTTGACCTACTAGTTAGTGGGAATGAACAGTAAGTGTATCTTGTTAAAGCTAGAGCATATAAAGAAAAATGAAGATCCCTGAGGGAAGACACGTACTGAGGGAAAATGAATTCTGATACTATTATGTTTAGCTGCAAGTAATAAAAAAAGTGACAATGAAGAAACACATTGCATGAAGTTACTGATCTCCTACTGGTGATAGAAACAGCTAATTGTATAGCTCATCTAGCTCATCTCTAGTACATCCAATTCAGTCTGATTAGAAATATGGATCCATTTCTAGTGTGGGAGTAGAAATTAACAGCTTCACACAGTTTTCATTTTTAAATCTAAGATGCCTCAGCAACTCTCAGAAAGCAAAGCAGTTAATTTCTTTCAATGAATTCTGTCAGCACTTGCAGAGTTATAGTACCAAAATGGTTTAGTATGGCCAATATGCAGCCTTTCATCCCCCTAAGCTTTTAAATAGTATATAAAAGTTTACAAAAGTCCTAAGTTACAAAAGGTCTGAACCACTACTGCTAAATAAATCAGTATTAACTGGTCAAAAAACCACTTTCATTGCACAGTTAAATTTCCTGTTGTACCTACCATAAGGCAAAAGAAAATAGAGAGTCCATTGTGAAAAAGATGCAGTTCTCAGAGTCAACCTAAAAGGCCTTGTTCAATACTCTGATTTTCTCTGTACTACAATCTGTGGTCCATGAAGGAATTAGCTGCTACAAATGACCCCACAAGGGACCCTAACCAAATCATACTATCAACCTCTTTTCTCTGAGGCTGAAAAACTGGGTACATCCTGGTTTCTGGGTTGGCATTTCTGAAATTGGTCTTTTTAATAAAAAGCTGACTGAAGAGGAACAAGAGAGGTAAGTGAGACTTCTTTGCAGCTGTGAGTTACCCCACTGTCAATCATTCTGTTTCCTAAATCAATATGACTTCCCAGAACAGAACTAGGATAACTTTAGACAATTTATAATTTAAATATGTTAGGAGAGATAAAATACTATTTATAATTTTGCATCATACTGATGCAAAATTTTACTGATATTTACACAGTTGAAGCATTAAAGGAAACAGAGAACTAGGAGTATAAAGGCAATCTTTCCATGTATAGTTGTTGCTGAAAATTTCCAAGTTTGTATTGGTATTACACTAGCTCACTCACTTTGCATGGATACTTCCTAAAATCACTGCAGCTCAATCAGTCCTTCTACTCATCAGGTCAATCAATTATCCATCACACTTAAAGTAACAAGATTATTTGCCCTTTTTCCCTTGAGAACATATCTCAGTTGCTCACTAGATGTGAAAAAGTCTCAACACCTTCAGTGAATCAATCAGTCAATCAAAGGTATTTCAATTAAATACAATGGAAAGTCTGTTTGGATGACTTTGTCATAATTTACAGGACTTATGACTTACAGTCATCTAACCTGAAATTACAGATTCAGACAGCTAGCATCAACATATGGAAGCTTCCAGCCAAATCCTTGAATCCTAATAATGGAAGAGAAGAGAAAATTCCATCAATATTCCAGCAGTGTACCTAGAATAGCTGATGACAGTGCCTGCATCAGGAATCAAGGACATACTGTATGTAATAAAGAAAGAAGGCAGTTTCAAGGCTCAACAAGAAGCCAGTAGAGTAGTGCATGATGCTCAAGTAAGACTTCTTCAACACTGAATGAAGGGGACAAAAGGAATTCCAACAGCTATGATTTGTAAGATATCATATGTGCTCAATAAATTAAAGTACATTTTTCCCTGGACTCTGTATATACTGATGGGAGAATATGTTGCAGACTTGGGGCAGGGAAGATGTTTTGTACTAATGATACCACCCTATAAATCCCCTTTATAAAAGAAATCACAAATGGAAGCAAACCACAGAGACTATACTCTTAGAAAATCATCTTCCCAACCTTCACAGGATTTACTCTAGAGTTCTGATTAGAAAAGAATCAGCTGCCCTCTGAGTACACAGCCTGCTGGTCTAAGGTATGGTTAAAAGAATGGCTTACCAAGCAGGTACTATAATCTTCTCACTCCAAATTCACTATTTCCCCTTTTCTATACTCCTTGGACCAAATCAAAAATACTCTTTCAAGTATAAAAGCTAGCTCCCTGTACATATTCATTCTTTTGTAAGTCCCCTAGCTAGTCTTTTAAATTTCAAAGACAAAGTAATCAATGGGATCAGAGAAATGAAAGCTGGTTGTGCTGCTTTCCTACTGTGTACTCCAAACTGTGATTGTCCCCTCTGTAATTCCTATCTTCTTGTTTGTATACAAAGAGGGTGGGTCAGAGACAAATCTACTTGAAAAGCTTCAGACAGGGAATTGTTTAGCTACTGCTGCTGCTTCTACTACTACTACTACTATTAATGTATTTCCTCCCCTCTTCTTTATCCAAAGTGACAGGAAGAACAAGAGCTACCGCTACGGCTTTCACTGAACTGTTTCTATCACTACAGCCACAGTTTCTGGACACCCTAATTCAAAAGAACTATGCACAATTCAGATATGTTCTACATGATAAAATCTGATTTCTAGCCTTTCATCAGCACTCTTTTTGATTGTTTTATGCTGGGTATATGGATGGCAGCATGAATAGAGAGCTAGCTTTAGAGTCAGGAAAATCTGGGTTCAAATCCTGCCTCTGACACATACTGAATGTGTGACTAAAAGTCCTTTCAATTCTTGATATTTTAGGCCAGTTGTGTTGAATGTGTATAGGATCCTAAATATTCCTAAGTGCTACCTGAACAAGATTAAAATATAATTGGAAGGACTTCCCAGAGTGGAGCCAAGATGGCAGAGTAAAGCCAGGAAGCTATTCCAGCTCTCCCAGTTTCCTTTGAAAACACATGAAAACAAGCCTGTGAACAAGTCTGGTAGAATAAAACCACTGTCCTGTTCAAGATAGACTGGAAAAACTTCAATAAAGGTCAGTCTCACTGGGATGAAAAGCGTGTTCAGCTCAGTTCAGACAGGCTCCGGGAAAGTTAGTGAGAGGATCTTAATTACAACAAATTATTCAACTGAGATGCTCAGTCCTGGCTCAGTAGAGGAACAAATCAGTGGGGCAGCTTCCAGTCCCAGTTCAGAAGGCAAACTCTGGGAAACCAAGCTGTTTCCTGAAAAGAGCAGGCAAAGCTACTCTCTGCAAACACAAGGGGCCTTTGTGCTCAAAGAAAGAATTTAAAAATTACCAGTCTACTTGAAGGGCATGACCAAAAAAAGAGCCTGGAAAGCATTCTTCAAAAGATCTTTAAGGAAAACTGCCCCAATATTCTAGAAACAGAAATACTCATTGAAAAAATCCATTGATCACCTTCAGAAAGAAATCCCGCAAGGAAAACCTTAAGGATACTGTTGTAAACTCCACAACTACAGTAACAAGGGGAAAAAAAACTACAAGTTTTCAGACAAAAACAAATAAGATATCAAGGAGCAAGCGTTAAGATTACCCAGAATCTGGCAGCTTCAAAAACACTTTGATAAAGGGTACCATAAACAATGAAGTAGTAACAATATTAAATGTGTATGCATTAAGTGGTAGAGCAATCAAATTATTCCTAGAGAAGGTTTTAAACCAGTTATAGAAAGAAATAGACAGCAAAACTATATTAGTGAGGCATCTCAACCTTCCCCTCTCAGAATCAGACAAATCTAACCACAAAATAAACAAGAAAAAAGCAAGGGAGGTTAATAGAATCCTAGGAAACTGACATATGTTAGACTCTGGAGAAAATGGGATAGGCACAGAAAAGAACACACCTTTTTCTCAGCAGTACATGGTACCTACACAAAACTGACCATGAATTATGCCATAAAAACCTCACCAATCAATGCAGATTGGTGTAAAAAGGCAGAAATAGTAGATGCTTCCTTTTCAGACCACAATGCAACAAAAATTATATTCAATAAAGAGCCAGGGAAAGATAGACTAAAGACCAATTGGAAATAAAACTAAATAAATTTTTAATTCTAAAAAAATGAATGGGTCAAACAACAAATCATAGAAACAATCCATAATTTCATCCAAAACCATAACAATAATTAGACAATATACCAAAACCTATGAAATGAAGCCAAAACAATTCCTAAGGGGAATTTTATATCTCTAAGTAGCTACATGAATAAAATGGAGACAGAGGAGATCAATGAATTGGGCATGCAACTAAAAGAATGTAAAAAAAAAAAAGAACTAATTAAAAATCCCCAATTAAAAAACAGATTTAAAATTCTGAAAGGCGAAGGCAAAATTAATAAAATTGAAACTAACAAAATTATTGAACTAATATATAAAACTAAGAGTTGTTTTTGTTAAAAAACCAACAACAACAACAACAACAACAACAAAATAGATAAAACTTTGGTTAATTTGATTAGAAAAAGGAAAGAAAAACAAATTCACTAGCAACAAAAATTAAAAGGCCAAACTTACCATCTATGACAAAGAAATTAAAGCAATAATTAGGTGCTATTTTGCCCAACTATATGTCAGCAAGTCTTATGATCTAACCAAAATGGATGAATATTTACAAAAATACAAATTATTCAGATTAGCAGAAGAAGAAATAAAATAAGTAGTCCCATTTTAGAAAAAGAAATTGAACAAGCCATTAATGAGCTCCCTAAGAAAAAATCTCCAGAGCCAAATGGATTCACAAGTGAATTCTACCAAACATTTAAAGGACAAATAATTCCAATACTATGTAAACTATTTGGAAAATTTGTAATAAAAAAAAAAAGAGTACTCCCAAAGTCCTTCACAACTGATACCCAATCCAGAAGAGCAAAAACCAAGAAAGAAAATTACAGACCAATCTCTCTAATGAATATTGATATAAAAATTGTAAATAAAATATTAGCAAAGAAATTACAGCAACTTATCAGCAGAATAATAGTGACCAAGTGGAATTTATATAACAAAGGCAAGGCTAATTCAATATTAGGAAAACTACTACCATAATTGACCACATAGGAAATATTGGCTTAGCAATAAGAATAAAAAAAGAAATTAAAGGAATTAGAACAGGCAATAAAGAAATAAAACTATCACTCTTTGTCAATGATATGATGAATCCTAGAAAATCATCCAAAAACCTACTGGAAACAATTCACAGCTTTAGCAAAGTTGCAGGATATGAAATAAACTCACACAAATCATCAGCATTTGTATATATTGTTGATAAAGCCTCTCAACAAGAGACAGAAAGAGAAATTCCATTTAAAATAACTGTAGACAAAATAAAATATTTAGTTGTCTACCTACCAAGACAAACCCAAGAATTATATGAACACATTTATAAAACATTTCTTATACAAATAATTAAGTCAGATCTAAACCATTGGAAAAATAGTAATTGCTCATAGGTAGGCTGAACTAATATAATAAAAGTGACAATTCTGTCTAAATTTGTTTAATTTTTCAGTGCCATATCAATCAGACTGCCAAAATTTATTTTATGAAACTAGAAAAAATAATAACAAAATTCATCCAGAAGAACAAAAATCAAGAATATCAAGAGGATTAATGAAAAAAAAAAATGCAAAGGATGATGGTTTAGCAGTACCAAATTTAAAACTATATTATAAAGCAACAGTCATCAATACCATATGTTACTGTGTGGTAAGATCTGTTGAATAGATTAGCTACACATAACAGAATAATCAAGGCCTATAGTAATCTCATGTTTGATAAACCACTGAGCTCCAGCTTCTGGAATAAGAACTCACTATTTGACAAAAATTGCTGGGAAACCTAGAAGATAATACGTCAGAAACTTGGCATAGACCAACATCTCATACCTCATGCCAAAATAAGGTCAAAATGGATACCTGATTTGAGCATAAAGGATGATACCATAAACAAATTAAAAGAACAGGGGATAATTTACTATCAGATCTTTAGAAAAGGGAGGAATTTATGACCACAGAACTGGAGAACAGCATGAAAGGCAAAATAGACAACTTTGATTATATTAAGTTTAAAAGTTTTTGCACAAACAAAACCAACAGAAACAAGATTAAAAGGGAAGTACAAAGCTGGGGAAAAAGTGTTTTATAGCCAGCATTTCTGATAAAGGTCTCATTTATAAAATATAAAAAGAATTTGGTCAAATTTACAAGAATAAAAGTAATTCCCCAATTGATAAATGGGTAAAGGATATGAATGATTTTCTGATGATGAAATTAAAGTCTTGTATAGTCACATGAAAAAAATTTCTAAAACACTAATTGATTAGATAAAAGCAAATTAAAACAACTCTGAGGTACCACTACACACTTCTACGATTGGCTAAGATGGCACAAAAAGATAATGACAAATGTTGGAGAGGATGTGGGAAAACCAGGACACTAATACTGGTGATGGAATTGTGAAATGATTCAACCCATTCTGGAGAGCAATTTGTAAGTATGTCCAAAGGGCTATAAAACTGTACATACCCTTTGACCCCACAGTGCCATTATTGGGTCTGTATCCCCAGGAAATCAGAAAGGAGGGAAAAGGACCCACATGTGCAAAAATGTCTGTAGCAGTTCTTTTTGTGAGAGCAAAGAATTAGAAAATGAACAGATGCCCATCAATTGGGGAATGGCTGAACAAGTTATAGTCTATGAAGATAATGGAATATTTTTGTTTTATAAAAATGATGAACAAGCTGATTTTAGAAAGACCTAGAAAGTTTTATAGGAACTGATGCTGAAAAAAATAAGCAGAACCAGAAATATATTGCACACAATAACTGCAAGAATGTGTGATTATCAACTAAGAAAGTCTTGGTCCTTCTCAGTGGTTTACTGATCCAAAGCAATTCTAATAGACTTTGGACAGAAAATGTCATTTGCATTCAAAAAAAGAACTATGGACATTGGATGTAAATCAACACATGCCATGTTCACTTCTTTTTTCTGTTTCTCTCCAATGATTTTTTTTCTTTTTGCTCTGATTTTTCTCTCCCAACATGATTCATAAAGCAATGTGTATTAAAGTAAATAAATTTAAATGTCAAAAAATATAATTGGGAAATAGCTAACAAAATGAGTGAAATACAATAAAGCAGATACCAGTGCATTTTAAATATGTCAATATGTTACCCATAGAGTCTTTAGATATGAATTAGTGGTCTCTGTTTTTATCTGAGTTTGATGACATTCTCTAAGTAATTCTTTAATATTGTACATGATACAGACAAAATGGCCTTGTGTTGGTAAGTGTTTTAATTTTAATGTTCTTGAAATCAGTCAAATAGTAAGCTCAGTGTCTATCTCTAGAGTATAAATCAGACTAGACCTTGTACAAAGACAAAGCTTTATCAGATCTGAACTGGTTCTAGCATTTATTCATATTTTTACTCTCCCACATGCACTCAGTGAAATTACCTTCACATTAAATTGACTTCCTACCTCACCAGTTCACTCCTTCCACAATTTCTCTCTCAGTCATTATTCAACCACCTTATCTCAGATACATATCTGACAGATCTCTCACTGAACCACTAGCATCTCAAAATATTAATCTTCTCAACATAGTGACTCCATCATTCTGACCACAGCATTAGTTCTCTGTCTTTGGTTCCTTCTTTCACTTACCCCAGAATAGTCATTCATGATTCTCTTAAATATGCCCAAATAGTTCTGAGAAACTACATAGATCATAGTTTCAACACACAGTTGTGTCTCTACTTTATCTCTTGAACTCCCAACACCTCCCAACACCTGGAGAAAAAAAAAACAGTGCACAAGTAAGGAGTCTGGTTACTTCATTGGCTTTCCATGTGTCTGGTACTTTGTTATTTCGTTATTGTATGTGTTCCTGAGAACAGTCTCATTCAATAGCCTATTCTACAAGCTTCCAAGGGTTTGGAGAAATGATGAGTTGATATCATCATCAATCAAATATATACACATTTCTTACAACACATTCCATGCAACTCTTCCCTTGGGTATAGCAGAGGTTTTTAGATATTGACAATTAGATCTGAACTCTTGACAATTAAATGAGTATTTTGTCCTTTTTCCAAAATAATATTGATCTGATTGTAGATCCCATGAGCACAGGGGGAATCATAGACAGGGCATATGAGCTCCTGGCTATATTATTGCAGGGAAATCCTAGTAAGGAGTCAGACAACTAGGTGTTAAGTTTCCTCCCTGTCCTTTATAACTCAAATCTCACTTTTTTCATAAAGATTTCCCAGATGCTCCAACCCAAAATGATCTCTTTCTTCTGATCTCCTATTACCTCTGCCCCATATTTTGAAACACAATCTCATGTTGTTTTGTCTTGTTCTTTGTTTCAACTATGCATATTCTTTCTCTCTTTTTAGAAGTGTTCTATATTTCAATGCCATCATTCAACTGAAACCTTCCTTTTCAAAGCTATCAGAGATCTTTTAGCTGTCAAAAATGATCTCTGTAGCATTTGATAATGTTAATCATTTTCTTCTTGTAGATATTCTTTCTTCTCCAGATTTTCATTCACTTCTTGTTCTCTCATTGGTCTATCTGATTTTTCTCATTCATTTTTGCTGGGTTTTTATCCATGACATGCTCTCTACTAGCAGGTACTCCTTGGCTCCATCCTGGAAGATGTCTTTTTCTTCTATAATAGAGGTTGGCAAATTATAGCACGAGGGCCAAATTTTGATTGCCACTTATTTTTGTAAGAGTTAAAATTGTTTTTTGTTTGGTTGGGATTTTTTTCTCACCATTTTAAGTAGAATAAAACCATTCTGAGACTACTCCTCATACAAAACAAACAACTTCTGAGATTTGATTTATAAGTGGTTTACCAACCATTTTCAGTACTATTTCACTTGGTGACTTCATCAGGTCCCATGGGTTCAATTATCAAATCTATGTGAATGATTCCCAGATCAACTATCTCTCTTATTTAGCTATGAAGATAAATATAGATATAACAGAAATTAGTAGAGATGATAGAGAAATGAATAAAGAGACCCCTAGACTCTTCCAAATGCAGTCATACATTTCTTATTAGCTCACAGACATCTCAAACTAGATGTCATGTAGTCATCTCATAATTGAACATCCAAAATTGAACTCATTACCTTTCCTATTAAATAACTCTCCCTTTCTAAAGCTCCCTATAGTGCCTTTGGGCATTATTGTCCTCCCACTCTTGCTATCTCCATGTAATCTTTGATTCTTTGTTCACCCACATATTCAATCTGCTTGCAAATCTCTCATGTAAACTCCCTTCTCTTGGCAGAGAGGAGGAAGGTAGAGAGGGAGAAAAGTTTGGAACACAAAGTTTGGCAAAGATGAATGTTGAAAACTATCTTTACATATATTTGGAAAAAATAAAATACTATAAAAATATACTATTGCAATAGTCTAACTACTTGCTTCAGGCATTTCTCTTGTATATATGTCAATATATTTAACTGTAGTGTCTTCTATTAGGAAATACAATCTTTGTGAATAAAGACAGTTTACTTACTTTTATGTATTCCTAGTACTTAACACAAAGCTTGGTATATCATAAATACTTAATTAACGCTTGCTGAATGAATGAATAACTTAAAGGCAATTAGGCGGTGAAAGAAACAGATGTACTTGGGGTCAAGATTTGAGTTTGAATTCTGCCTCAAACACTATCTGAACAACACTGGACAAATCACTTAACCCCTCTGACTCAGTTCTTCATCTGTAAAATGGAAAAACATAACAATACCCACCTCAGCATATTGATTGCTTTGATAATCAAACTTTAAACACTTGAAACTTAAGAATTATATAAATATTAGTTATTTTAAAGACAGATGATATGCCTAGCAAACTTTTATATACATTATCAAAATTCAATGTTGAATTGAATTAGAGATGCAGGACTAAAAAGGAGAAGGGGGAATCACAAATTGTACATTCGGTCACTATTAATTCATTTCCCAAACCTCACCCCTAACAAATAGGTAATACTACCACTTGGAGAATTCTTTTTGGCATCTCCTAAGATAAATAGCTAAAGGAGTGGCTGTGATATTTACTGCTCTGTTAATACATGCAATTAAAACATATTACCTGTACAGCTTCTCAATAGCATTTTAGCAAATAAATTTATTGTTTTAAGAATAGTCTTTCATTTCCTCTTTCTACTTTTATTTGTTTTTAATTTCACATGCCCCTTTAAAAGGACCCTCTCTGGGAAAATTTGACAAACACAGAAGCACAGATCTAATTAGCTGGGAATGCAATTGTGTACAAATGAGCCCAGTAAGTACTTCTTAAGGAACACAAAAAGGTGATCTCTTTGAGTTAGGTGTTAGTGGACTAGTGTGCCTTACTGCAGAAACCATGTTCCTTTCCATTGAACTCTGATCTTTACCCAGAAATTACAAGCTGCTAATTAAATTCTACTTACAAAGAAAGAGCTGCTCAAAACTTATCCTTAAGGCCCAAATAGGGAAAGAAAATATTTAATACTAGAGCAAAGCTTTTCCCCCCAAATCTCATTAAAAACATGATGAATGATTATATTTTTTCCCTTATTTATTTATCTTCCCTATCTTTAAGCCACCAAAGGAACCTACCTGACTGTTTCGACTTGACCACTGAGAATTCTTCGTTTGTCTGATTGTTTCAGAGTTCAGAACAATCAAATGAATTGTCAACAAAACACATTAAGGTTGAGTAAGCATTATATGCAAACAATCAGTGATATTCCTACTTCTATTATTTTCCTCTCCATCCTTAATAGAGAGACATATAGATATAGATGGGACTAATTGTTTCATTGGTGTAGGAATCTCCCTTCCTTTACCAATGCAGGGTAACACTTTCTCTGAAATTTATAGCCTTAGATTACTGCCTAGAGCCCTAACAAGTTAAGTGGCTTTCCCAGGGTAATACAGACAGAATATGTCAGAAGCAGATCTTCATTCTGAGGACAGCTCTCCATCAATTATGTTACTCTGCCTCTCTCTTCCATAGCTAACAAAATAATCTTTTTAATGAAGTCTGTCAATCACTTGGAAAAACAACAATAACAACTTTTCATTTTTTGACTTGCCTATGAGCTAAAATCCATATTCCTTAGTTGGCATTTAAGACATCCCCATACAATAATTTCAGCCTTAGTTTACATTTTTATGTTAATCTTCATGTATTTTGTATGATAGTCAGTCTGAACTAGTAGCTGTCCCCCCCAATCTCAGCATAAACTCTTTTGCCTCAGTTTGTTTTTTCTTCCTTCCTCAATTCCTTTCTTCCTTCTTTTCCTTCTTCTGTTTCTTTCTTTTTATTTTTTATTTTTTTGCTTTTTCTCACTTGAAATATGGTAAGTACTTAATTAAAAGGTATTTTCACTCCATTCATTCCATGAGTTCACAAAATTTTCCACATTAAAATATTATTATTTTTGGTCTCGTCCTTTAGTGCCTACTCTGGGGCCATCCCCTCCATGTAACCTTCTCCAATCATAGCATCTTAGACTTAAAATTTAAAGTGACCACAGACACCACCTTAAGTGAGCAATTGGGAAGTCCAGTCTTATGGAAGTGATCACAAAATACTCCCCATTGAATTACATATATCAAGGTTTTGCTTATAGTTGATATATAGACTCTCTAGATCTTTAAGGTAGGAAACAATTGGATTAATCAATCATGGGATGTAGAATAAGTTTTAAGAGTGCCCATCATAGGAGAAAATAAGTCTTTAAAACTTTACCAAGAAAACCCCACTTCTTGATGCTCTTATTAGCTATAATGCTATGTTTCTTTCTTTTCTCTGTTCTCCTGTGACTATTTTAAAACTGCCTAGAGTTAAAGTAAATGACCAGCAATTTGCTACATTGACTGGCAAAGATACAAGTGCATGGAATGCAGCATTATTCTCGACTCATTTAAAGAAAGTTCATTAGAAACTGAATAATTCATGAATTAAAGGCCATCCATAAGGGATAATTTGCTCTAATTGTACTAAATGAAGTTGATAACATTCTGCAGGTTTTACAGAAAAGTCTGAATACACCAATGTAAGGGAAATTTTCAACAAGGAAGCCATTCAGAAGCCAAATGCTAAAAAGTTACTTTCAAGACAGACTTTCTGGGAGATATATGTTTATCTCTCTCAGTGTAGCTTTATTATTAGAAAAGTGACATGGGAACCAAACCTCTTCTAAAAGCAATGACTATAAGATAAAGAATCTAACAAAAAATTTGATCAGTGGTTAAATGGGAATCTTGTACCAAGACACTGAGTAGAATGTTCTCTGATTAGTTACTCTCAACAATATTGAAATTGAGACTTCATTTCTTTTAAAATATTTCAAAATATGCTTTGAAAGGGATAAGGTGAGGGAGAAACAGGAAGGAATGTAATGAAATTTTAGTCCTTAGTAAAAACTTTTCTCAATCTCTCATGCGAAATCTATGTTTGGTTAAGGAATGAATTTCCTATTATAGCATCTTATGGACCACTGTCCTTTGAGTTGCCCACAAATTGAGAGAAGCCATTAAACCTCTCCATCTTCCTAGAATCATGTTATTTGCATGGGTTTAATTCAGGATTGGGCTACATCTATAAAGCAGATCAGACAAATTCCCAGGATGAAAAAGCAGCAAAGTGCCTCAAGTCACACAACAGATGCCAGATTGTCTTCTGGGGTTAGTCTGGTCCAGGTTTTATTCTTGATTCATTTAGTAAAGTAGCAGCTTGTTACCTTTCAAACTGCAAGTGAACATCTGTAAAATAAATAATATACACAGTATAGGGAGATCCTGAGGCTTTGTTATGAAACCTGTGGTGCTTGGGCTGATCTCGTCAGTTACAAGGCCCAACAGACTTATTACCTTGACTTGACATCTCATCTCTGCAGGATAACATCAAATATCACCAAAAGTGTAAATGGCAACAATTCGCCATATTTCTTCTATAGGGAATATCAGAGTTCATATTGCTATGGCACTTGAAGATTTACTACGTGGTGGAAAATTGCACAAATAGCATTCTCTCCTTTTTAGAGATGAGGAATTTGAGCCTCAGAAGGATTAATTAATTGTCTCGATCATTATTATATAACTAGTAATGGTTTTAATTAGTCTCCTAATCAAAGTCCAAAGTTGTTCCCACTAGAAGAATATATTCTCTGAACTCAGATTTAAGAATTTCATTTTCTCTGATCATCAAATGAGTTTATTATTATCATTCTTATTATCATTATATTAAGAAAATCGTCATGGTGTAGTGATTGGAGAGTGACCTTTGAGCCACAAAGAATTAAGTTCAAATCCTGGCTCTGATATATACTGTCTCTGGAGTCAAGATAACAGAGTGAAGCCAGGAAACTGCTCAAACTTTACTAGTTTCTCTCAAAAATCACATGAAGCCATGCCTCTGAACAGGATCTGATGGAATGAAACCCCTCTCCAGCTCAAAATAGATTGGAAAAACTTCAAGAAAGGTCAGTTTCACTGACTGCTCAGAAAGGGTGTTCAGCCCATGTCAGATAGACACTGAGAAAGCCAGTGAGAGGGTCTTAACTATAGCAATTCAGCAACTGATCCCCTCAGTCGTGGCTCAGTAGAGAAGGAGATCAATGTGGCAGCCTCCCAATACCATCTCAGAAGGCAAATTCTGGGAACCAGGTTATTCCCTGGAAAGAACAGATAAAGTTACCCCCTACAAACACAAAGGGACCCCTTGCTCAAAGCCAAAGCTCAGAGTTTCATAGGATGTTTAGTACTATGCTCTCTTTACCCCAGGAGCAGAGCTTGACCATAAAATTTAAAAAGAAGAAATACCACAAGAAAAGGAAAGAAAACAAGCTAGAAACAGAAAAGAATCTTAACCATAGAAAGCTACTATGGTGACAGGGAAGTCCAAAGCACCAACTCAAGACAAGGACAAAATGTTCCATGGAAGAAATCTCAATGAGTGATAGTAATTAGTCTCAGGCTCAAAGAGGCTTCTTGGAAATATTCATAAAAGATTTTAAAAAGCATGTAAGAGAGATAGAAGAAAAAAGAAAAAAGAAATGAGAGGTGCCAAGACAGAATCAACAGACTGGAAAAGAAAGGAAAAAAAACTGACTACAGAAAACAATTCTTTAAAAATACAATTGGAGAATTGAAAAAAAAAAATCCACTAAAGAAATCACTTCCTTAAAAAACACAATAGGTCAAATGCAAAAAAAAAATCCGTTAAATAAAACAGCTCCTTGAAAAATAGAATTAATCAAATGAAAAAGGAGATATAAAAGCTAACTGAAGAAATTAAATAATATAATTATAAAAAATGAGTGGGTCTAACAAAAAAAATCACAGAAACAATCCATAATTTCATCCAAAAGAATAACAATAATGAGACAACATACCAAAACTTAAGGGATGCAGCCAAAGCAGTTCTTAGGGGAAATTTTTTATCTCTACATAGTTACTAACAAAGCCCAACAGCGAGAGATAGAAAGACAAATTCCATTTAAAATAACTGTATTTAAAATAAAATATTTGGGTGCCTACTTGCCAAGACAAACCCAAGAAATATAGAAATACAGTTATAAAAAGACTCCTCATATAAATAAAGTCAAATCTAAACAATTGGGAAAAATATATATTGCTCATGGGTAGGCCAAGCTAATATAATAAAAATGACAATTCTACCTAAATTGGTTTACTTATTCAGTGTCACATTAATGAAACTGACAAAAATTATTTTATAAAAATAGAAAAAATAATAAAAAAGTTCATCTGGAAGAACAAAGGGTCAAGAATATCAAGGGAATTAATGGAAAAAAAATACAAAGGATGGTGGCCCAGTAGTACTATACCTAAAACCTTATTATAAAGCAACAGTCAAAAAAAGCCATTTGATACTGGCTAAGAAATAGAGTGGAGAATCAGTGGAATAAATTAGATACCCACCACACAATAATCAATGATTATAATAACCTAGTTTGTTAAACCCCAAAATCCAGCTTCTAAATAAAAACTCACTATTTAACAAAAATTTCTGGGAAAACTGGAAAAGAATATACCAGAAACTTGGCATACACTTACATCTCATACCCCATACCAACATAAGGTCAAAATGCATATGTGATTTGGCCATAAAGGGAAATACCATGAGCAAATTAGGAGAGCAAGTAAGAGTTTATCAGAGCTCTAGAAAAGGCAGAAATTTATGACCAAAGGAAAACTAGGTAAGATTATAAAATGTAAAATGGACAGTTTTGATTAAATTACAAAGGTTTTGTACAAACTGAAGCAATACAAACAATATTAAAAAGAAAGCCCAAAGCTGGGGGAAAATTTTTTTACAGCCAGTGTTTCTGATAAAGGCTTAATTTCTAAAATAGATGAAGAACCATGTCAAGATACTGGGTCTATATCCCAAGGAAATCTTAAAGAAGGGAAAGGGTCCCACAGGTACAAAAATGTTTGTAGTAGCTCTTTTTGTGGTGACAAAGGATTGGAAAATGAGTAGATGCCCATCAATTGGGGAATGGTTGAATAAGTTATGGTATATGAAACTTATGGAATATTATTGTTCTATAAAAATTGATGAACAAACTGATTTTAGAAAGACCTGAAAGATTTACATGGACTGATTCTGAGTAAAACAAGCAAAATGGGGGGCGGAGCCAAGATGGCGGAGAAGACACACGCGTCTTTCTAAGCTCTTCTCTTACCCTCTTTATCAATATTATATCGAGCCTCAAAAATAGTCTTGACTGCTACAATTCGTAAAGATAAGAAGTAGAACAACTCACCGGCCGAAAAAAATCTGCAGTCTCGCCAAAAAAGGTTGGTTCCGGGGCCAGGGGGGAGGTCGGCGCAGACTGGGAGACAAATTAGGTTCCGAGGAGAGTCTCAAACCGAGGGTGAAGGCACAGATCTCAGCACAAGCGCGCAGCCCCAACCCGCAGTAAGGGGCTTTTCTGGTAGAGATTGTGATCCTGCACGGCAGGAGGGACGCAGCCAGGTTAGCCTCAATCTGTGCAGGGGGAGCTCGGCTTGGAGAGCCATATGAAACTTTCCAGGGCCGATTTGCATCAGGCAGAGACTCTGGGCAGAGTTTGTGGCTGTCTGCTTTCTGCGCTCAGCTGCTAATACTCACAGTCCCACAAGAGGCTCGGGCCTGGGCGGTGTCACTTTCACCACTTAGTCTCTAGCCGAGGGCAATCGCTAACCCACTCAGCCCTACTAAGCAGTTTGATAGCTCGGCCAGTGCTGAATCCACCTCCTGTTGGGGGAAGGAAAACTCTCACACAGAGCACTCCCATACCTTGGAGCCGGAAATCGTTTACATTTTCTCCTGCTCTGCAGAGGAAGCTGGTAACCCCTTGCCTAGGAGACCTCCAAAAGGCTTTAAAAATGAATAAAAGATGAAAAAGAACAATCAACAGCTTCTATGCAGAAAAGAGCAGGTCAGCAAACCTGAAGGGACCTCAAACAGCAAAAATGCATCAGACTGTCCTCCTTTACATCATGCTCTCATAGAAGAGGCCATTAAAAGTCTCAAAAGAGAGTTAGAAGATAAATGGGAAAGGAAGAGAAGCCTTACAAGAGCAACAACTTCCTGAAATACGAATTGGAAAAGTTAAAAATTCTCAGGGAAGTGCAGGAAACATAAATTGGTGAATTGGAAAAAATAAAGAAGTCGTCAAGAAAGTAGGATCTGTGGAATTGGAAAGAAAATAATTCACTAAAAAAAAAAATTAGTGAAATGGAAAAAAATTCCACAGACCAAAACAATACATTCAAAACTCAATTGGACATATACAGAAAGAAGTAAAAAGCTATTGAAGAAAATAATTCTTTAAAAATTAGAACTGAACAAATTGAAACTAATGATTCATTGAGACAGCAAGAATCAGTCGAAGCAAAAACAAAAAAATGACAAACTGGAAAAACCACGAATTATCTACTTGCAAAAACGACAGACTTGGAAAAATAGATCTAGGAGAGATAATCTGAGGATTATTGGACTTTCTGAAACTATGATGAAAAAAGAGCCTAGATACTATTTTAGAAGAAATCATCAAAGAGAACTGCCCAGATGTAATAGAATCAGAAGGTAAAATAGAGCATTGAAAGAAATTCATCGAACACCTTCTGAAAAAGAAACCTAAAATAAAAACCCCAAAGGAATAGGCAAAATTTCAAGAACTATCAGATTAAGGAAAAAATTTTACAAGCAGCCAAAAAAAAAACCATTTAAATACCTGAGGTGCCACAATAAGGATCACCAAGATCTGGCTGCCTCTACATTAAAGGAAAGAAGGGCCTGAATATGATATTCGAAAGGCACAAGAACTTGAGATGCAGCCAGAGAATAAACTACCCAGCTAAGCTGAGCATTTTCTTCCAGGGAAGAAGATGGACTTAATGAAACAAATGAATTCCATTTGTTTCTGAAGAAAAAACCAGAACTAAACAAAAATTTGATCTCCAAGAATAGAACTCAAGAGATGCAGAAAGGTAAAAATAACTCTTGAGAATTGTGATTTCTGTTGTGGATATACAAAAGAATACATGTATAATTTGATTAGTACTGATATAACATAAAAAGGGAAGTAGATATGGAAAAGGGATGATGGCAGAATAAGGTGGGAAGGAGGGATAAAGAGGAAACCACATCCCACAAAGAGGCTAAGGAAACTTATCATATCTGAGGGAATTTAGAGGGGAGGAACATTGTGTGAATCTTACTCTCATCAGAGTTAGCTCAAAGAAAAAATAATTGACATTTGTTTTAGAGAAAATTCTCTCGCCTCATTAAAAACGGGGAGAGGAAAAGAGGAAAAGAGAAAGAGTAATAAAGGAAGGAAGGAAGGGAAAGACTCAAAGGGGGAGGGAGGGATTATAAAGAGGATAAGCATCGTGATACAAGAGGGGTACATTAAGTTTAAAAGGGGAAAGAGAGGTTGGGAGGCAGAATAAGTAAAAAGCACAATCTGGGTATTAGGGATAGCAGGAAATAGCAGATTTAGTAATTCTAACGTAAATGTAAATGGGATGAACTCCCCATAAAGAGGAGGCAGAGATAGCAGACTGGATCAAAAGTCAGAACCCTACAATATGTTGTTTACAGGAAACACATTTAAAGAGTAAATGTAAAAGGCTGGAGCAGAATTTATTATGCTTCAGGTGAAGTAAAAAAAAGCAGGGGTAGCCATCCTTATCTCAGATCAAGCAAAAGTAAAATTGATCTAATTAAAAAGAGATAAGAAGGTAACTACATCCTGCTAAAGGATACATAAACAACGAAGCAATATCAATATTAAACATATATGCACCAAGTGGTATGGCACTCAACTTCCTAAAGGAGAAGTTAAGAGAGTTGCAAGAAGAAATAGACAACAAAACTGTAATAGTAGGAGATCTCAACCTTGCACTCTCAGAATTAGACAAATCAAACCACAAAACAAATAAGAAAGAAATTAAAGAAGTAAATATAATATTAGAAAATTAGGTATGTTGGATCTTTGGAGAAAATTGAATGGAGATAGAAGAGAATATACTTTCTTCTCAGCAGTTCATGGAACCTATTCAAAATTGACCATATATTAGGACATAAAGACCTCAAAATTAAATGCAAGAAAGCAGAAATAGTAAATGCTTTCTTTTCAGATCATGATGCAATAAAAACTACATTCAACAAAAAGTTAGGGGGAAATAGACCAAAAAGTAATTGGAAACTAAACAATCTCATCTTAAAGAATGATTGGGTGAAGCAGCAAATTATAGATACAATTAATAATTTCACTCAAGATAATGACAATGATGAGACATCATACCAAAATTTGTGGGATGCAGCCAAAGCGGTAATAAGAGGGAATTTTATATCCTTAGAGGCTTACTTGAATAAAACAGAGAAAGAAAAGATTAATGGAATTGAGGCTTGCAACTAAAAACTAAAAAGACCAAATTAAAAACCCCTCAATCAAATACTAAATTGGAAATTCTAAAATTAAAAGGAGAAATTAAAAATATTGAAAGTAAAAAAACTATTGAACTAATTAATAAAACTAAGAGTTGGTTCTATGAAAAAGCCAATAAAATAGATAAGACTTTGGTAAATCTGATTAGAAAAAGGAGGGAGGAAAATGAAATTAGTAGTCTTAAAAATGAAAAGGGAGAACTTTCCACCAATGAAGAGGAAATTAGAGAAATAATAAGGAGTTATTTTGCTCAACTTTATGCCAATAAATTTGATAACCTAAGTGAAATGGATGACTACCTCCAAAATATAGACTTCCCAGACTAACAGAGGAAGAAGTAAATTGCTTCAATAGTCCCATTTCAGAAAAAGAAATAGAACAGGCAATTAAACAACTCCCTAAGAAAAATCCCCAGGACCAGATGGATTTACATGTGAATTCTACCAAACATTTAAAGAACGATTGGCCCCAATGCTATATAAATTATTTGATAAAATAGGAAATGAAGGAGTCCTACCAAATTCCTTCTATGACACAGACATGGTACTGATACCTAAACCAGGTAGGCTTGAAAACAGAGAAAGAAAATTATAGACCAATCTCCTAATGAATATTGGATGCTAACATCTTAAATAAGATATTAGCAAAAAGACTCAGAAAATCATCTCCAAGATAATACACTATGATCAAGTAGGATTTATACCAGGAATGCAGGGCTGGTTCAATATTGAGGAAAACTATCAATATAATTGGCCATGTCAATAACAAATTAACAAAAACCATATGATCATCTCAATAGATGCAGAAAAAGCATTTGATAAAATCCAACATCCATTCCTATTAAAAAACACTTGAGAGTATAGGAATAAATGGACTTTTCCTTAAAATAATCAGCAGCATCTATTTAAAACCATCAGTAAGCATCATATGTAATGGAGACAAACTGCAACCATTCCCAATAAGATCTGGAGTGAAACAAGGTTGCCCACTATCACCGTTACTATTTAATATTGTATTAGAAACGCTAGCTATAGCAATAAGAGCTGAGAAAGAGATTAAAGGAATAAGAATAGGCAAATGAGGAAGCCAAATTATCACTCTTTGCCGATGACATGATGGTATACTTAGAGAACCCCCAGAGATTCTGCTAAAAAGTTATTAGAAATAATCCACAACTTTAGCAAAGTTGCTGGTTATAAAATAAACCCACATAAGTCATCAACATTCTTATATATCACTAACAAAATCCAACAGTCAGAGTTACAAAGAGAAATTCATTTAAAGTAACTACTGATAATATAAAATATTTAGGAATCTATCTGCCAAGGAAAATCAGAAACTTTATGAGCAAAATTACAGACCACTTTTCACACAAATTAAGTCTGATCTAACCAATTGGAAAAATATTAAATGCTCTTGGATAGGGCGAGCAAATATAATAAAGATGACAATATTACCTAAACTAATCTATTTATTTAGCGCTATACCAATCAGACTCCCAAAAACTATTTTAATGACCTAGAAAAATAACAACAAAGTTTATATGGAAAACAAAGGTCAAGAATTTCAAGGGAATTAATGAAAAAAATCAAATGATGGTGGCTTAGCTGTACCAGATCTAAAACTATACTATAGAGCAGCAGTTACCAAAACTATTTGGTATTAGGCTAAGGAATAGATTAGTTGATCAGTGGAACTAGATTAGGTTCAAGGGATAAAACAGTCAACAAATATAGCAACCTAGTCTTTGACAAACCAAAGATCCCAGCTTTTGGGATAAGAACTTACTGTTTGATAAAAATTGCTGGAAAATTGGAAACTAATATGGCAGAAACTAGGCATTGATCCATACTTAACGCCGTACACCAAGATAAGGTCAAAATGGGTTCATGACCTAGGCATAAAGAATGAAATTATTAATAAATTAGAGGAACATAGGATAGTTTACCTCTCAGACCTGCTGGAAGGGGAAGGTCTTTATGACCAAAGCAGAACTAGAGATCATTACTGATCACAAAATAGAAAATTTCGATTATGCCAAACTGAAAAGTTTTTGTACAAACAAAACTAATGCAGACAAGATTAGAAGGGAAGCAATAAACTGGGAAAATATTTTTACAGTCAAAGGTTCTGATAAAGGCCTCATTTCCAAAATATATAGAGAATTAACTCTAATTTATAAAAAATCAAGTCATTCTCCAATTGAAAAATGGTCAAAGGATATGAACAGACAATTCTCAGATGAAGAAATTGAAACTATTTCTAGTCATATGAAAAGATGCTCCAAGTCATTATTAATCAGAGAAATGCAAATTAAGACAACTCTAAGATACCACTACACACCTGTCAGATTGGCTAAGATGACAGGGAAAAAATAATGATGATTGTTGGAGGGGATGCGGGAAAACTGGGACATTGATGCATTGTTGGTGGAGTTGTGAACGAATCCAACCATTTTGGAGAGTAGTTTGGAACTATGCTCAAAAAGTTATCAAACTGTGCATACCCTTTGATCCAGCAGTGTTACTACTGGGATTATATCCCAAAGAGATTATAAAGAAGGGAAAGGGACCTGTATGTGCACGAATGTTTGTGGCAGCCCTTTTTGTAATGGCTAGAAACTGGAAACTGAATGGATGTCCATCAGTTGGAGAATGGCTGAATAAATTGTGGTATATGAAAATTATGGAATATTACTGTTCTGTAAGAAATGACCAACAGGATTATTTCAGAAAGGCCTGGAGAGACTTACACGAACTGATGCTAAGTGAAATGAGCAGGACCAGGAGATCATTATATACTTCAACAACAATACTAGATGATGACCAGTCCTGATGGATCAGGCCATCCTCAGCAACGAGATCAACCAAATCATTTCTAATGGAGCAGTAATGAACTGAACTAGCTATACCCAGAAAAGAACTCTGGGAGATGACTAAAACCATTACATTGAATTCCAGTCCCTATATTTATGCACACCTGCATCTTTGATTTCCTTCACAAGCTAATTGTACAATAATTCAGAGTCTGATTCTTTTTGTACAGCAAAATAATGTTTTGGTCATGTATACTTATTGTGTATCTAAGTTATATTTTAATATATTTAACATCTACTGGTCATCCTGCCATTTAGGGGAGGGGGTGGGGGGGGGGGTAAGATGTGAAAAATTGGAACAAGAGGTTTGGCAATTGTTAATGCTGTAAAGTTACCCATGTATATATCCTGTAAATTAAAGGCTATTAAATAAAAAAAAAAAAAAAAAACAAGCAAAACCAGGAACACATCATACACAATAACAAGAGTGTGCCACAATCAACTATGAAAGATTTTGTTCTTCTTGATGTTTCAGTGATCCAAGGCAATCCCAATAAACTTTGGATAAAAAAATTATCTGCATCCAGAAAGAGAACTGTGTACATTGAATGTAAATTAACATATGCTATGTTCACTTTTTTTTGTTTTTTTTCTCTTCTTTGGTTTTACCTTTTGTTCTGATTTTTCTCTCCCAACACGAATCATAAAGAAATGTGCATTTTAAAAAGTTAAGATGCATGTAAAAATAAAATAAAATACATATGTGGAGGAAAATAATTTCAGAACAGTAAGCTATAGAAATGATACTTATTGTATTAATAGAATGGCTTATTTTTTTTACTAAAAAAATCACAATTATTATCATTAACATGATTCTAAGTCAACTCTGAAGTCTTTGAGTAATTGTTTTTTGTTTTGTTTTATTTTCCTCCATACAAGACAGAATTCAAATGGCACAATTTAGGACTCTATTCAGAATTAACTAGGACACAGGGACATGTATTCCCTTCTTGCATACATACAGTGATATCTTAGTCATCCAAGAAACACTGGGAACTAACTTAAAATGAATCTGTTATCCAGAAAGTTAAAAAAATAGGATATGTAGCTTTTTGTTAACTGAGAGACACACAATTACATTCATGATTATAAAATGTATCCTAATATACAGAGCAACTCTGAGTATGACAAGTGTTAGGGGCTTCAATCCCATCTTCCTTAGTGTTCTCTGAAGCAATAGTGAATTAATCCAAGCTGAAGATAAAACCCCCAAATCTCCACATCCCCAACCACTAACCTGTCATCTTTTTTTTTTTTTTAATTTTAGCTCAATATAACAGGCATCATGGAGCTTTGGGGGAAAGTAGCTGATGAGAAATCTTGGAGATATATAATTTAGAGATGACATTTGGAAGTAAATAAAGACCTTTGGGGAAATTATTTAATGAAATGTGGGATTTAGGACTGTCATTTAGGTAAAATAAGTTTAAAAAGATTTTGTTTCTTCAATCTTGAGCAGAAATAATTATTACCCAACCCTGATTTGTTGAGAGAGAAATAAAGAGAGAGAAAGCTTTTTTAGAATTCAATGACTATATAAGAAATAAGAAATGTGAAGGATTTAGAGAAACATGGAAGGATTTATAAATTGATGCAGAGTGAACAAGTAGAAGCAGGAAAGCAGTATACTCAGTGACTAAAGTAATGTAAATAAAAATAAAATGAAGTAATTGTTATAAGCAATTCTGTTCCCAAAGAAGAGATGACAGAGAAAGGTATCTGTCTCCATTCTTTGGAGAGGTCAAATGTTACTCTGACCTACACATGATCAACTATGTCACTTACCTCTTGCTTTTGTTCCAGTTTGGTTTTTGACATGAGGGAAGACTCAGTAGCACAGTGGCTAGAATGCTAGACTTAGAGTCAAGAAGACCTAAATTCAAATCCAGCTTTAGATATGAGCTGTATGATTTTAGGAAAGTCACAATCCCTGTTTGCTTTAATTTTTATATTTGTAAAATGAGAGTAATAGAAGTACTTCTCTCTCTCTCAAGGTTGTTGTGAAGATTAAATGAAATAATATTTGTAAAAAAAAACTTTAAAACTATATAAGTTGCTGTTGTTATTTATCATTATTATTAATTATTATAAGTTAAATAATGTGTATATAAGAATATCTGGATGTTAAAAACAAAAGGCAATAAGATGGAGGACATTTTCTCTGATCCCTACAACCTATCAGAAACAGAAATTTTGTACCAAATATAAAGCACCTTTAGCTTCTCCAAATTATAGATGCCTAGAATTGAAAAGAAGATTAAAAAACAGAATCTTGAACTGATGCCTAACCTGAGCTTACCCAGCATTTCTCCCTCACATTATTAGACTCAAAGAAGAGACAAAGACTTTGCAACAAAATTTAACTCCATACTTTGGTCCTTCTCCCTCTTCCCAGGGCCATGGAAATCCTGGCTTTAGGATGTGGAAATTCAGTCAGATTGTGACAAAAAGCCAGCAAGGCTATAATCCTGCAGGTATAGAAACCTGCTATGGATCAAAACAGGCAATCCTGTAAGTCCAGCTCTACAAATCTCTTAACTGCCAATGTCAAGGTAGGCAAATTCATAGGATCAGAACAGCAGCCCTCTCTGAGATGCCAGTGCTGAGACAGAGAATGGATACCAGAAAGAGTAGAACAGGATACTATCAGGACAGAACAGCATGTGTTGGGTGTGGAGGCAGGAAAGTCCAGTTGTCTACTAAACTTAAAGAGGAAAACCCAGGAAGCAGATGGAATCAGCCCAAAAGTCATATGGAGCAAATACCTAGACTGGTGAGCTGTGAATTGTCCAGCCCAGAAGGAGACTGAACCTTTGTTGTCCAGCCTGTCTCCAAAAACCACCATCAGGGGACAGAGAATCAGAAAGAGATCAAGAGAGAAAAATAAGAGAGTAGGGTAGAATATAAGGGAAGACTGAAATCACAAAAAAAAAAAACAAGGATTTTAAACATAAGCAAGTAAATCAATGGGGAAAACTTTAACAATGGAAGGAAATATGGCTTCCAGATGTAATAAATAATGAATAAACATACTGAAAAAATGAGGAAAATGAAGCATTTGATGAGACAGAGGACCCCATGGAATGAGAGCAGCACATGAGACTACAACATTATATTCCCAAGTAGTTAAAAAGAATTATAAGAATTATGAGAGCAGAATTTGTTGCCTACACAACAAAAATATTGGGAAGAATAGAAAGCCTGCCTGGAATCTCCAGCAGCAAGTCTCACCAAAGAAATAACAGAGCAAACAATAGATTGGGAGTGCAAATATATCAAAATGAAAGACAATAAAAAATATGCTCACTCATGCAAGCAAAACATAGTCATCTCAAAAAAAGGATGTATATAAATCATAAGATCTTGTCCATAATCACATAGCAATTAAGTGTCCAATGACTTCCTTTCACAAACTGAGGCACAGAAAAATCAAGTGATTTGGCCAATAGTTTAATATGATAAACAGTTACTTTATTCATAGATCCCTTAGAAGAACATGACCAAAAAAATCTTAAAATCACAATGCAGTAAATTATAGAACTTCTGAATATAGAAAAAAAATTCAATTGATATTTCTTGGAGAGGAATGTATGATGTGCCAGATCACATTGAGAGGTAACAATGGGAAAAAGTCACCTCTATGGTCTTAATAAAAGAAAAGTCTAGAAAGAAGTGAGAGAGCAGGAGAGGGAAGGATAGAAAAATGGGGAAATGGAAGGACACCCCACACTGGTGCTAAAAGGTAATGGATGCTCCTATTGGAGATGAGAGAGATGGGTGAGCTTGGTTTTCTGGGAAATTTGTTACTTCAAAATTACACTCATTCTAACTTAGGGGTAGAGGAGACTTTGGGACTCCTGGGGGCATCTGGCATCTGGAGTAATGAAAGATCATATATTCAAGAAAAAAGATTTAAAAGCAAATGGAGGAGGTAAGGTTATCAATTGGAGGATGATATAAGTGAATTGCATTATGCAACATGCATTGAGGTAAGGCACCTACCATGAGATGTTTGTCCTCTCTGATATCTTCAATAATTTGCATTATTCTGAGAGTGAAATGCAATGGAACAAGGAGATCTATGAGAGAATCTACACAAACAAAATCAATATACCTCAGAAAGGAAATTGTTGGAATCCTAACTCTGCTAACCTGCTCTCTGGTAACCTGCTCTCCCAGACAGAACCATTATATTATTATTTTAAAGAAGAAAAAACACCACAGAAAATGGTTACATGAGGAAAAAATCTTTATATAAAATTTCTCCGATAAGAATTTGGTATCAAAGATATGCATATTCAATTAATAAATATATACATAAGACTATCAACCATTCCCTATATGTAAGTTATCGAAGAATATAAAGTTACCAAACAAAGAATTAGAAAGGATTCACAATCATAGAAAAAAATTTCCAAACCATAAATAATAAGATAAAAACAAATTAAAACAAACCTATGGTTTTGCTTCATACCTTACAAATTGATTTTTAAAAATAACAAATATGATAATAGTCAATAAGGAAGAGTTGTATAATGAACAGGCACAATAATGCATTGTTGGTGCTTTCCAAAATGGAAAGCAATTTAAAAATATGCAAATAAAGTGGAAAAATTATCCAAATCTTTTGAACCTGAGATTCCATTACTGGGTTTAAATTCCAGTGAATTCATCAATAAGAAAATAAAGTTCCAATACACATACACACACACACACACACACACACACACAGATATATAAAAGATCCCCATGAACTGGTGAAGAGTGAAGATCCAAGGAGAGCCAAGAAAACAATATACACAGAAACTAAAATGGAAATAAAAAGAATAGTTCTATACCAAAATATCAAAAGTGAATGCAACAAAATAATAGAGATTAAGCAGGAATCCAATGAAGAGATATGAGAGCATATCCCCAACCTACCCCGTTCATATAGAGAGGAAATCCACAGGTATTATATATTGTATGTGTTTTTTTTTTAAATAATTATAACTTTTTATTGACAGAACCCATGCTTGGGTAATTTTTTACAACATTATCCCTTGCACTCACTTCTGTTCCAACTTTTCCCCTCCTTTCCTCCCTTTACCCCCTCCCCCAGATGGCAAGCAGTCTTATACATGTTAAAAATGTTATAGTTATTGTATGTGTTTTGAGGCTTTTTAATGTATTAAATAAGTGTACTAAAAAATAACCTTTTAAAAATAATATTTGTTATATGGGATGGCTCCCTGGAAGAGTGAAGAGGAAGAGTACTATAATACTATAACTATAATGATGTCAGAAACAGAATACATCAATAAAAACTTATTCTTAAAAGGGTATGAATAAAACTAATTAGCTTTAATAATAAAAAGAATGAAAGGCAAAAAATAAACTTAATGACCTTTTTGTAACAAAGTTTATCTATTGTTAGTTAAATGAAAGTGGTTATATGATAATAAACAGCCATAGTCCTTTACATCCTTTATACACTTGAACCAAATAGATAGTAAATATGACTTTTCGTAATCTCTTGATCAAGAAAACATCCAGCATTTATTAAACTTCAATTATAAGCCAGGAGCCCATCTGAGTTCACCCACCTAAGATGCAAAGACAACCAAAACAATCCCTGCCTTCAGGAACTAACATTCTGTTGGAGAGTAGAAGAATGAACAAATATACACAATTAGTTCAGAAACTTCAATGATTATTATTCCCTGTGTTTGTATTATTTATATGGCACTGATCTCAGTGCCATATAAATAATACAAACACAGTGAATAATATTTAGATGAGCTCCTGGCTCATAACTGAAAGAATGTTTGCTGCATCAATAGATTATAAAAACTCACATTCATTATCTATTTGGTTCAATTGTATAAAGGATGTAAAGGACTGTGGCTTCTCATTGTCATATATCCACTTTCCTTTAACTATCAAACATAGTGACATCTCACTGATTATTTGCAACAAAAGTGTTACACATAAGTATAATTAAAGGTTTTACTTTCAAATACCAAGAGGCTTTCTTTTATTTTTATTTTTTGCTTTTATTCCCCCTAAGGCAATTGGGGTTAAGGGATCATACAGCTAGAAGAGTTAAGTATCTGAGCAGGCTTTCTTTTAAATAAATTTGATGAACATCTTTCAAAAAGGTATTACATATTTCCCTGTATTCTTAATCTGAGGCTACTTAATGTAATTAAGCCAATTTAATAAATATTATGAAGCATCTACATGTCAATCATTGTGCTAAGCTCTAAGGATACCAAGAGGCAATAACAAGTTCATGCTCTCAAGGAGCTTATAATGTAATGATAATGAAAATATTCCTTGATTCAAAGTAAACATAATGAACATAGAAGCAAATAATTATATGAATATGCTTATGCACTTGGAAGTCACATTTCTACAATATTACAAGCAAGTGGATCAATCTGTCTTACTTGTCAGATTTAATACTGACTTAATATTTCATATTAGATGCATTGTCTTACTACTCTTTTTTTGGACAGTGGTATTTATAAAAATGTTCATAAATTCTGCAATCATTAATCTAGTCATTAAACTAGTCATCTATCCTATTTCCAGAAGACAATCTTCAAATATTAGGGAAAAAAATTTATTGTCCTTAAATTTTCCCTTTTCCATGTTAAACATTCCAAATTCTTTCAACCATTGCTCATATAATATGCTTTCAAATGTCAAATCTATGGTTTGATTGACATAGAGAAGAACAATATCCTCCTTATAATATGGTATGCCAAAATGAACATATTCCAAATGTGGTCTGATCACTTCAAAGTACAATGGAACTATTATCTCTCTTTTGCTGGACAGATATAATTAATTATATAATGGTAAAAATGCAGTAATACTCCAGAAGCATAGAAGGTATGATTGTTCTTACATTACTTTAGTCATTATTTGTTTTGCTTATTGAATTGGGTTTGCAAATTAAAATTTTTCAACCTCTTCTTCAGAGTATCTCTCAGCTGTCACTTCATGATGTTCCTAATATTCTTATTGCTAGCAAAATTCTCCATTATAATTTGCTGTCTTTAAATCTGTTGTGACCTGAAAAACCAGATAATTAAATTTGTCAGAACTCAATATTTTCATTCAGGTATTGAAAAATACATCTATTCTTATAACATTAATTTGGCTATTCAATGCCCATTTATTAAAATATATCATACAAAATAAATGTTTATTGAATTGAATTGATTTTGTATTTTCTGGGATTGGGGAGTCATTCTTTATGGTTAAGTTTACTGAATAAATGATTTTTAGTTAAGTGAAGTTAATGGTGAAGTTGTATTAATAATAATAATAAAACAATAGCTAACATTTATACACTGTTTGAAGATTTACACAACACAAAGCACAATGATCTCTAATTTGGTCTCCATAGAAACTCTGTGACATGGACACTGTTATTATGTTCATTGTCCAAGGTTACATAACTAGTAGGAGTGAGGCAGGATTTGAATTCAGGCTTTCCTGACTGCAGTTACAACATTCTAGCTATCTATGATAGGATCATAGATTTAGAGCTGGAAGGTGCAAGATGTTTTAACCTCTTCTTGTTCTAAATGAGGAAAATGAAGCCCAGAGGGAAAAAAATGACTTGCCTTAATTCACAACAGTTATACAACAATAGGTGACAAGTTTTAAAATCAAGCCATCTAAATCCAAAGCCTATGTTCTTTCTATAATATCACACTGCATCATTATATCAATAATGATAATCATGGTAATTAATTTAATGACATACTTATTATATTATAATTAATTATAATGATGTAATGAATATAATAATAATGGTAGTTAACATTTATATATCCCTTTAAGGACTCTAAGGCACTTTAGAGTGCATATTATCTCATTATATGTGTGACCTCTGAAGTCTGGTGTAAAATGAGTAATTCATTATAAGACAAAAGAAGGAAAGTTTGAGAGAGAATGAAACCTTAAAAAAATGCAAACTCTTTTCACTTAATAAAAATTCACCAGCCATAGTATTATGATAACACCAAATGTTGTTGTCAGGTTGAAAGGGTAGTGACTGCCTTTGCTTTTAACATCAAAAATATTAACCACATGAAGCTAAAATAACTGTATCAATTTCTAAGAGCAGAGTAAAATTTTCTAGTTGCTTTCAATATAATTTTCCAAGGAAATATTTTAAGTATCACAAACTCACTCTATGCCAAGACCTATAAGGCATTATATATAGTTAGATAGTCTCTCTAATTTCCAATATTTAGTAATATGTGTATTTATACACAATTAGTGTCAAACTACTAAAACTGCTTAATTATGGTAAGAATAATTACAAATGAATGAAAGTTTGAAATACTTCTAAGCTGAATTACATGAGATCCTAATAACTAGTCTTTAAACTCGCAATGATTGCTTTTAAAAGCTGCATATAATAAAATCTAGTATTCACATTACTTTACTAGTTGACATTTAAGGAAAAATATCCTAACAGATTAGGTTGCAATGAGAAAATCAGCATCATTATCATCAACAAATAAATATTTACTGAACATCTACTATTGTGTGGCGCTATACTAGGGGCTAAACAGATATGTAGAAGTATGTTACAAAGAGAAAAGTGCATGATAGATGTCAGTTCCTGACAGACTTATAGTCTAGTTGAAACCCAACACACACACACACCAAAAAACCCCAGAAAGTTATACTTTTTTCTATTACACACAAACTTTCAAAATCTCCAAATTAAGAGATAAAATAATTACCCCAAAAGTAAAGTAATTGCAATTATCTTTCTAGGCTAATACATCAAAAAATCTAATGAAATAAAAATCTGATGAATTAAGAGAAGAAAAGGTTAATTCCCAATCCTCAGCATATTTTCTTAGTACACTCTTATTCTCCATTTTTAAAACTTGTGGAATCATGAGGTCTACTGGTATTCTTGGCAATTCCCCTATGTCATACCTGCTAGCACACTTTCCCCTGGCTTTATTTGGTAGCAGTAGAACTCAACTCTGCCCAACCTCCCCCACTCACACTTAAAAGTGAAGTAATAGAAAGCAAAAGTTTGTTCTGCCTGGCAAAGAGCGTTTCAGACAGTTAATCAGGGAGTCAAAAATCATCTACCTACTATATGCCAGGCATTGTGCTGAGTGCTAGGGTTACAAAAAAAGACAAAAGAAAATCCCTACCCACACAAAGCTCATAATCTAACAGAAGATATAAGTAAACAAATACTTATGTACAAAAAAGTATTGGAAGCATAAATAGGAAATAATTCAAAGCAAGGAGGCACTAGAACTAAGAGGAGTTGGGAAAGGCTTCTTGTAGAAGATGACATTTAAAGAAAGCTAGAGAAGAGAATTAAAGATCAGTTTGACAGTATCTCCAACTTCCAATATTCAGTAATATGGATACTGAAACAGGGGGACCATTAGGGCAGGAGGCCACAACAGGCCTAAAAGAAAAGGGACTGACATTCACCTAGAACCATTTTTGTATACCTTGAAGTCACTTATGGTAGGAACTGAGTGAGGCTAACGACAAATTAATTCACCGGGTTAGGAGACAATTTTGTAATCTGGCCCTTGGAATATATAGCATCAAAAGGGAGAGAGCTGAAATGTGAGCAATGGGAGAATACAAAAAAAAAAAAAAAAAAAAAAAAAAAAAAAAAAAAAAAAAAAGAAAAAAAGATTGAAATTACTAAAGATCACAAGAAGAAGAAAATTCATTTAAAAACTTTTAGCATTAGAAGATTAATCAAAAGGAGAGATATGAAAACAAAAAGTGGATATTGCCTACAGGATATTTAAATGAGTTGAAACATAACTAAATAAATATTGGAAAAGAAAATAAAGTGAATCAGAACTTGATGTGGCTGAATACCCTGTGGATTCCCAAAAGAACTTAGAATCCAAATGGATTGAGATAAATAAGAATCTTGAAAGCAGAATTTATGGCCCATCTAGCAGAAACAATTGTCAGAATAGAAAAAAAAAATTAAATCTAGGTTGTCAAATCTCTCCAAAGTAATGAAAAACAAAAGAATTAATTGGGAAGATAAATATAGTGCAGTAAAGAATGAACTGCAATTAGAGAAACAAAAAGAAATAATATTTTTTAAAATGATCTCTATATAAGCAAAACATACTAATCTTAAAGCCAGGATATAAAAAGACAACTTAAAAATCATAGGTCCTGAACAGTAGAAATAAACTACAATTAATGATATAATAAAGCTGCCTGAAACTTCTGAAAATAGATAAAAAAGTTGCAATTCCAAAAATCCAGAGATTATCACCAGAAAAAAAGATCTATGCTTCACGCTCCAAGCAATATATTAGTTAAATTTACCAATTCCAGCAAATTCTGATAATCACAATGAAAGACTTCAAATATAAAGGAAAGGAAATTAGAGTAACAAAAGACTGTTCTTTCTGAACCTACCAGAAAACACACACACACACTCACATTGGATAATGTTTTGAACAGCAGAAAAATTTGAAATGTATTGCCAGATTGACTGTTTCCTGAGGCAGCAAACCTGAGCTAATTATAGGGGAATTAGATGATCTAATTATTAGTTATTAATTATATTAGAAATAGCTGTCCAATGCGGGAAGGCATTTGTGGCATGCCTACAAAAATAAAAGACTGAGTATATCATTTGCTTTACAACATTCTAGACAATAAAATACAACAAAGTTAGATACAATTACCAAGAAAAACATGTTATAAAATAATTTATCCTTATAAAGAAAGAAAAAGAAAAGGAAAGATATATATGAAATTAAAGAAAATTCCAACAACAAAATTAAGCAAGCAAAATTTAAAAAATAACAACAGAATAATCAAATTATTTCTCTCTTGAAGTACACAAGTAGATAAAGATGAAAGTGGACCTTCAAAAGAAGTGATGGAGGAGAAAGAGGCCTGAAATACCAATGGCTAAAAGTCACAATACCCTATCTACAGGTAAATCAATGTTTTTGTGGGACTAACCTACAAAAAGAAGGTATATAAAAAGAGAAAAGAGAGGAAGAAGATAGAAGGGAGTGTATAATGTTCTATAACCAAGTCAATAAAATCAATGAAGACAAAATAATTCTTATGGTATCTCGGGAAGAAAGGCTATATACAGGAAAATGGTGAAAATAACAAAGGGATGGATTGAAATAAAGAGAAAGAAAGGACGAGATCTTGATTCAACAATGAGAAGATGATCCTACTGAAGAGCACTCCCATGGAATGAAAGGAATATTCTGTAATGGGAGATGGAAATTTTGCAGTGGAAATAATCTGCAGGAGTTAAATGTTCAAAGAGAAGCTTACCTCTGAAAAAGTGTTGTATCTCCATAAAGATCCCCTTCTTAAGAAAAGTAGAATCAGAATTCCTAGATACAACCAAAAACCAGAAGGAAGTAATGACATACACTCAGAGATTCCATGTTATATAGGAAGGAAAATGATCATGGAAAAAATAGGGAATAGAAATAGATCACAATCAGAGACATAGGAAAATTTCTACCATAGGGCAATTTCTATACTCTCTATCTCTTGCAGTAGTAATTAACACTTCTAAGAATGAAGCACAAAAAATATGGGGAAGGGGAGAGGAAAGACCAAGAGATTTAAGGCCATAATATAGAAAATTTTGGAATAGGGAATTCAAAATAATACCTTAAACATTTTAACTTCCTGAAGAACACAGAAGCTAAAGAATAAATAGATATAACAACCATAAATCAAAGTATGGAAAAAGTTTAGAAAAGATAGAAAGGGAAGATCAATTTTTTTAAATAAGTAAAATGAAGGTGGGGAAAGGAAAGAAATTTAGCTTGGTTAACTAAAAAGGGAAATGTGGCATAGACTTAGATACAGAAATAAAATAAAGAAGGAAAGAAAGAAAAAGAAGGAGCAAGGGAGAGAGGGAGGAAGAAAGGAAGGGAAAGAAGGACGGAAGGAAGGAAAGAGAAAATGAAGAAAGAAAAGAAAAAAGGAAGGAAGGAAGGAAAGAAGGAAGGAAGGAAAGGAAGAAAAAACAAAAGGAAAAAGAGCAAGAGTGAGATTAGAAGGAAGGAGAGGATGTGGAAGCAACAAAGGAAAAAAATCTAAGTAAAACTCAAAAATGGAAAGAGGCAAGAGTGAGGGTGAGGAGAAGAGCATTTGTGATAATAGGTTATCTTAAAATACATTAAGCTAAAATACCTGAAGACAAAATACTGTTTTTACAAGGGGAAACAATTTTTAAAAATTCAATTCAGAAAAAAATCAATATTAAAGGAAAATAAAAGAAAATATAAGCATACTCCTATAGTTGTGAATATTAGTGGATAAAACAATTAAGATGAAAGTGTCAAATTAAAGAAAAAATTATTGCTTATAAGAAATACACCTAAAAACAATATGCAGAATAAAAATAATGGGCTGGAACAACATTTATTATTTATCAGAAGAATTAAGAAGTAGGAATTATTATTATGTTATCAACCAAAGAAAAAAATTACAACAAAAAGAGAAATAAAAATACTACATAATTTTGAACAGAATCATAGACACAAATCAACATCAATATTAAAATAATATACTCCAAATCCCCTTACACCAATTGTACAAAATAAAAATTAACCAAATTTAAAGAAGACAATAATGCAATAACATTAAGCTATTTTAATGTACCTCTTTTAGATTTAGACAAATTTAACCAAAGAGCAAGCAAAGGGAAAAAAATACAGAATATAACATGTTGTTGGATAAGCTAAATATAAACATCTATGTCATTTTCTAAATGAGACTGCTAAAGACTGTACATATTCTCACCATCACAGGGAATTTTTGCCAAAATGGGCAATATGTGAGTGGTTTTTTTTAATTATCACAAAAATATCTATCTAAATCAAAAGCAAGTGTTATATGCAACATAAATAAATGTTTTTCCAATAAATACAGAATAAAGCAATTATGCTTCCAATGTTATTTGAATAAAGTCTATAAATGCTAATATCACAGCTAATCAAGAAAAAAATTACAGCTATAACAGGTAAAGAAGAAATAAAACTATCCCTTTTTCTGATGAAAAGATAATTTACTCAGAATCTAAAGAATTCAGAAAGGAAATTAAAACAATAGCATCAACACATTGCAGGCTATAAAGTAAACCAACAAAAATCAACAGCATTTCTATATAACAATGACAAATCCAAAAGACAATCATAAAAAGGAAAGTTCCATTTAAAGTAATCCTAAACCATAAAATATTTCAGCATCAAACTATACAAGCATCAAAATACTTCTCTAGATACAATTACAAAGAGGTCCATTAAAGAAATGGCTGGAGGAATATTCATTGTGTATAGCTGTGCCCTGATAATATAAAATTCAAAGGATTATTTTGATACAGAATATTATTTAAAAACAACAAAACCATTTTGAGAAGTAAAATACATAAAATATCGAGGGAAACATTGGGAAAAGTAGGTTTGAAGGGGGATATCTCTTCCAGACTTCAAACTATATAAAAGAAGTAGCATTTGAAAGCATTTGAAAATTGGTTTTAAAATATAGTAGAGGGGAGAAAGGTTACTATATAATCCAGTATTTATTAAACCAAAAAAAAATGTAAATGATTTAGCAAATAACTCTTTATCTGATAAAATGCTAGAAAAACTGGAAAGCAATCTGGCAGAAATCAGGCTTAAATCAACATTTTATGCCATATTACACAATAAACTCAAAACAGATTTGTTACCTAAAAATTAAAGATAATAAAAAATGTTAGAAGAAAAACAGTTAAGCTACTTTTCATAACTATCAGTAGAATATGGATTTTGACCCCCCCCAAAGAAACATAGGAAATAGCAAAAAATAAAACAGATAATTTCAATTACATAAAATTAAAATACTTCTTCACAAACAAATTACTGCATTTGGATTAAAAAAGGAATTAATTGAATGAGAAATAATATTTTTGTCACTTTTTTAAGGCAATCAGGATTAAGTAACTTGCTCAGAATTACACAGCTAGTAAATATGTGAGGCTGGATTTGAATTTAGATTCTCCTGACTGCAGGGCAAGTGTTCTATCCATTGAGCCGCTTAGCTGCCATTTTTTTTGCATGAAAAATTTTTAGACAATGTTTGAGGGTGGAAAGAAGGGAGATTTATACAAACATTCATATATATACACATACATACACATATACATACTACATATGTACATGTGTATGTGTATATATACATGTGTTTATGTCTGTGTGTGTGTGTGTGTGTATATATATATTATATATATAGGAATACCAAAATGGATGAACAATGGAGAAAATATCTTCTTATAAAATACATCATATTTATATGTATATATGTATATGTTTGTATGTATCTAATCACTGAAAGTATGTTTCCATATACTTATATCTGCTACATATCTGTTTTTTATGTTTTGAATCAATACTATTGATAATTTTTGGAAGATTAGTTTTCTAAGATTTAGAACATTATTGAGCAAATATTTTTTGTTAAAAATATCAATTTTTTCCATGGAATCTGTTTTAGATTATTGAAAGCCCTGTGTAGTTTCAAAAATGCTATCCAGACCAATCTCTTCCTCTTCCTTAGTTCTGGGCCCAATTCTTTGTCCATCTAAAATCTATCTTTAGAACAATGTGCATGTTTATGCAATACATGTATTTACATGCATTTATACACATAAATGCATTTACAATATTTGTATATGTGTGTATGTATGTGTATTATGCATATATATATATATATATATATACATACTTTATTGTTGTTCAGTCATTTTTCAGTCATGTCTGACTCTTCATGACCATATTGTGGGTTTTCTTGGCAAAGATACCAAGATGGTTTTTCATTTTTTTTTCTCCAGATTATTTTACAGAAGAAGAAACAGAGGCAAATAGATTTGCTTACTTGTTGAGGGTCCCATAAATAGTAAATGTCTGAGTTCGGATTTGAACTCAGGAAAGGTAAGTCTTCCTGACTCCAAACTAGGCACTCCATTCACTGTGCCACTTAGTACACAAACATATATATACACACATACACATATGTATGCATGATGTAAGGTATGTGTGTATGTGTGTTACATATGTGCATATGTAATGTATTATATTGGTTAATTATATGTAAATATATAACATGTATTGTAAACATATAAAATATGTTATTAATTGATAAAAGACCAACCAACTCAACCAGATTCTATAGAATAGACATTTTACAATTGATTTAATCTTTGCATTGTACTGTAGTCATTGTTATATTTACTGCTTTTTGTGTGACTTGTTAGGCCAATCTCTTTTCATTAATCAAAAGATTCATTTTGGAAGCCAAGTAATATACTACAACTTCACATCAGATAAATATTTTATAAAAAGAAAAGCATATTATAGTAGAATTATAAATTTGGAGTTAGAATTTTACAGGTAAAAAAAGTACTTAATGAGAACTTAAGTGACTTTCTTATGGAGATAAATCTTGAAAATGGAAGTATCTCTATTTGAACAAAGATCATAGGAACAAAGATTTGGATCTAGAAGAGACCCTACTCAATTTTCTTTATGATTCTGTTTGGGGTTTTCTAGGCAAAGATCCAGGAAACAAAGTTGTTACACAATTAGTGCCTGATGTCAGATTTGAATTCAGAAAGAATAGTCTTCCAGACACCAAATTCAGCATTCTATCCACTGAGTTACCTAGCTACCCAAAAGAGACCTTTGAATCACCTATAAATAAGACAAATGAGTATGAGAGAAGTCAAGAAACTTAACCAGCATCACATAAGTAGTAAATGACAAAGATAAGACTTGAATTCATGTCTTTTGACAACAAATCTATTATTTTTCCTACTGACACTGCCTCCCAGATAAGGTGAAAATGTTTGATGATGTTTGTGTTTAATATTTAACTTAATATTAATTAAAGATTAGTATCTGTGGTTAAATTTATTAAAGAATTTTGTTGATTTCTTCATGTAAATGAAAGACTCCTTGTTAGACAAAAGCCTTTTATCATCTTCCTCCTCCTGTATCATGTTCATCTCCATGGCACAGTGAAGTCACTGAATATCAAAGACCATACTGACATGGTATTAACAACCTAGTCAAGTTCTATACAAAATGAGCACATCTTCATAATGATCTTTTGGTTTACACACTTTAATAAAATGACCAAGTATCTTTCACAAGATTTTTTGTTACCACTGAATACACAGGGAAAGAAATGCCTTTGTTTGTTTGTTTACTTTCCTAAAGACAACCTGTGTGTCATCCTACTTTTTAATTTAAGGGTCCTTATGTCTCTCAGTCTGGATTATTATGTGACATTAAATGTGGATATGGTTAATTTCTTTCAGTAATATAATTACCAATCATTGGACAGAAATCTTACATATAATTTCAATTAATTTAATATTTATAGAACTCTATTCCTTCTTTTTCCACTACTTTTCCATTTTATTTATTTAAGACTAAATTAAAATTTTTTTTAATTTTAAAAAAGAAAAGGAAATTTTAAAAAATTAAAAATTTAAAAACAATATATACATACATATATGTACATACATTTTTATACCTGCACACACACACACACACACACACACACACACATATATATATATATATATATATATATATATATATATATATATATATATATATATTTGCATGCATATATACACAAATAGATATAAATATAGATGCACATTTATACATATGTAGGCATGCATCTAAAACAATATTTATGTGGCTGGCAAATAATATGTTTCTCTCTTGATTGAATCTTTAGGTTTGTTTTTATCTGAAATTAATGATTATTAGTCCTCCATTTTTTCCCTAATGAATTCTACACCTGATTCTTGTTATAGTGTTTGTGTATATCTCTTATTTCAAATCCTTGCTAACTCTTCTACTTTAATTCTACTCCTTGGCTCTACTTGGCTTGCCATTATTTAACCTCCTTTCATCCACAGATCCCTTGTCAATCTTCTCTCCCCACCTTTTCCCTCCATCTTTATACCATTCCAATCTATATACCAATCTATAGACCTTATATTATATTATATTATATTATATCTATATTATAGACCTTATTTGTAGACACAATATCATTAATCTAAACACCTTTGTTAATCTACCTTATCCTATGTCACTCTTTCCTTCCCTCTTTACCCCTTTTCCATTAATCTACACACCTTTTCCCACTGCCATAAATCTATACATACTTCTACATTCCACCTTATCATATTTCCTCCCCTTTTATTTCTTTATAGATTTTGGAGAGTGCTATATGCTTCATGGGAAAGATAGAGAAATAGATAACTATATATTTCACTATTTAACCCATTCCTAATATGAGTACATTTTCACAACTGCCAGCCTCCCTCTCCTTTCTGATGCCTCTGTATAAGTTCTTCCTGTGTCTCTCATTCATATAACACTATTACTATTTTTACATTTTCCTAGACATATTCACCTTTTAGAGTTGGATCATACTCAACTGGCCCCAATCTTTCTTTTGAGCTACACAATTTCTTATGTATTTCATAACCATATGGTATATATTTCTATATGAGACAATTTATCCTGTTGAGTTGCTTAAAATTAATCTTTGATGTTAGCTCTTATATATTAAATTTTCTATAGAATTTAAGTTTAGTTGAATCATAGTCCTGAAAAACCTACAAATTCATTGAAAGTCAATTTTTCTAATCAATATAATGGCTATTTTTTTCTGGATATGACATTTTTTTGGCCATAGGCCTAGTTTTTGTGATTATTGCTATATATGATTCCAGGACCTTTGGTCTTTTATTGTATCTGCTAATAAATCCTGTACAATTCTAATTGTAGCCCCAGCATATATGAATTGTTTTGTTGGTGGTAGTGGTAGTGGTAGTGGTTTATTTGTTTCTTTTTTTAATTGAAGTAAGTTTATTTATTTTTAATACACATTGCTTTATGAATCATGTTAGATATTTTCCAATTACATTTTTTGACATTTAAATTTATTAACTTTAGTACATGAATATATATACATTTATATACTTTAATATATGAATCATGTTGGGAGAGAAAAAAATCAGAGAAAAAGAAAAAAAATGGGAGATTAAATGTTTTTGATTTACATTCAATCTCCTTAGTCCTTTTTCTGTATGCAAATTGCATTTTCTTTCGAAGTCTACTAGGATTGCTTTAGATCACTGAACTATTGAAAAGAACCAAGCCTTTCACAGTTGATCATCCTCTATTGCTGCTGTTATTGTGTACAATGTATTCCTGGTTCTATTTGTTTTGCTCAGCATCAGTTTATGTAAATCTTTCCAAGTCTTTGTATAATTAGCTTGTTCATTTTTTATAGAATAATATTCCACTACTTTCATGTACCACAACTTGTTCAGCCATTCCCCAATTGATGGACATCCACTCCTTTTCCAATTCTTTTCTACCACATAAAGAGCTGCTACAAACATTTTTAAACATGTGGGTTTTTCCCCTTCCTTTATTATTTACTTGGGATACAGACCCAGTAATGGCACTGCTGGGTCAAAGGATATGCAAAGTTTTACAGCACTTAGAGCATAATTCCAGATTACTTCACTGCTCTCCCTTGAAAATGAACCCTGGTCTTCTCTATTCCCATAATAAGTTTCTGTAGTTGGATTTTTTCTTCTTTGCCTGTTCTTTTTTTTTTTTTTTTTAAATGAGATCTATTAGTATAGGCACTTCCAATTCTGGTTTGGAGGATGGTATCTCTACTTTCATTTCAGCTTTCCCCTCTAACCTGGAACTCCAAACTAAACACTCCATCCTCTTGCAAGTGATCCACTGCTTCTACGCTCATTAGGTGTGCTGGTTCCTTCTCATTCAGAGCTGGTTCCTTCTCAGCAGCACGACTGAGTCTAATGTTTGTTACCAGCAGAAGTTCCCTCAGATTCCTGACTCCCTTCACTGTCCAGGAGGTGAAAGTTGTTGTGGTTTGGGTTGAGGCTACGCCAAAGCCAAATAACCCCGGGGTCCCAGCTTGTTGTTTATGAGGAGCTCACCTGAAGGCGTTTACATTTCATATCAGTTAAACTTCATTCTGGGGACTTTCTTCAGATCTTCTCAGGTTATCCCAGGAGAACTCCTGTTCTGTCCTGTCTTCTTTATTTTTCACCAATCTGTGTTCACCTTGAGGTGCAAGTTTGTTCTGTTTGTGGGGGAAATATAGAGAGCTTTCCTTCAGAAACTGAATAAATCAACAAACACTTATATAGTATATACAAGGAGGATTGTTTTAAGCTATGTTCCCTCCTTAGCCTCGAAGGATTTAAAATCTAAATGGGAAGACAATACATGGTACATAGAAATGAATAGCTACACATCTGAGTGACAATAATTTTAACAAGATTTTATCTACTTTAAAATAGACTTTGTCCTTTTGATCTATTATACAGAGTGAAAAAAGAAAAAAACAAAAGCAACTACTATCCCAGACATAAGAAAAGAATCACTGTTGCAATTGTATTCTTCCTTAGACAAAGCAGTTTTCTTTTAGGATGACTGGAATATTCTCTTCAGAAAAAGAAAGAATGATATATCAATTGGAGGGTGTAGGCCCTGAGTACAATTAAAATTCAGAAGAAAGAATAGAACATAGGTATTTGAAGAAAGGAGACCTGAGCATTCCAACATAATAAATTATTTAAGCCAAGTCCAAAGATTAAAAATAGTTATTATTTATTAAGACTTACTCCTCATCCTCCTAAAGACATGCTCCACTTGAAGGAAGATGCAAAGCAACTTGGATACTTTTTTGGGAGGAAAAAGAGTACTGACTAGTGGCAAATGATCTGGGTTCAGTTTTCATTTCTAATGCTTACTATATGTATGACTTTGAGTTAATCCTTTACCTTCCCTGAATTTCAGTTTCTTCATCTATAAAATGTGAACATTGGAATAGATAGCCTCTGAAATCCCTTTTTGCTCAATAGCTGTGATCCTATCTCGCTATGATATAAGCATCAGGTACAGTTTTATTTGCCACTCAGTGTAAATAAGAGGATCAATGAACATCACCAAACCAAACCCAACTTGCTTCATTCTAGCAGAGACCTATGTAGTAGTGAATGTCACCCCCAAAAGTATATACAATAAAATCTAATCCTTTCATAACCACTGACACTGCCACTGTTCCTCTTCATCTTATTCTCAACTAAAATCCCTATACACATTACCAAAGTGATGGTACTATAGATCTTCCAGGAGATGTTGCTTATATATTCTCATCCATTCTATGCATACCACTTATTTATTGTTTATTTTCTGCTTATTTTCTACTTACAACCTTTTTCTCATACATCTACCTTCCTAGGTCGTTCAGAACAAAAGATTCAAAAGATTCAACACCAATGTATCCTTATATACCAAAGAGTCCTAAATCTATTACAATACTACTAAGATAATGGAATTATGAATTTTTGATGTATTATAGCATCTAATTACTCATTTTCAAATATCTATTTTTGACTCAGGAAAAGTAATTTAAAAAATAATCACTTAGTTAGTACAGAATTCTGATTATGTAGCTCCAGAAAACTTGGGTTAGAAAGAGTATGGTAATAAGGGAACCATGCTTAAGTTACCACAGTTATCAGACGTGTCAATGGATTACATTCCTGCTCCTGTAACTATATGCCAGATTTGATTCTGATAATGTCAAGAGCTATAGATTTCCATAAATCTTCACTAATTTAAATAGACTAGGGTCCACTCCTTTTCAGAAAATAATATCTCATGTTAATTCTACTGATTTACTATGTTTAAAAAAAAAACCTTTTATATGAATGTATATATTTGTATTTGTACGTCTATTTGTATTGGTGTTTGTATATGTAAATACATATACTTATGCTTATTAAAACCTTTAAAAGTGGGTAGAGCAAACATTTTTGTTCCCATTTTAGATGAAATAGCTGAGATTCAGGAAAAATTAAATATTTTCCAAAAGGTCAATGCGCTAGTAAGTGGTAGAGTTGGAACCATAGTGCAGCTTTTGATCTGCGGTCCTATGCTATTTCTATTACAACACAAATTTTAAAAGTTAATTAGATCACTGAGACTTTAAACTTACACAAAAGTGTCATACCTCAAGTTTAAAATACGAAGTAATAAGAGGAGAAAAAGTTAGCTGAGAGAATGGTACAAGAAATGAAACTACAAATATAAGCACTATCTGGAAGCCTCAGCAGCTACAATGCTCAGTGCCCATTTTACAGTGGCATATAAAACCACAAGAAAGATATCTTCCCCTGCAACAGTTAAGCAAGATAAAAATTTGTGTTTATAGTTTACTCTATTGCCTAAAGCTCTTACTGTGATAGTTCTTGATTCAATAATTAGTAGGTGGCAAACAAGCCAAATTTAAAGTTGCTTAAAGTTTGCTTATAACCAAAACTAAAAGTATCCAAGCAGCCACCACTATTTGAGATGGCTCACAAAGAGTATATAAAGCAGGAATATTTGATGTGGTAGGCAAAGATACTGAAGTTTATTGTTTCACAGACAACTGAAAATTACCCCTCATTGCCAATGACAGGCTGCTGTGAGCCCCCATCTATCCATTTGATATCTTCCTGTTGCAATGTTAAGCTAAATCTTTTCTGAGCTAATAACTCACTTTTCAGCCTCTAAAGTTATTCTTTGGATAGAAATGCATTGACAACTCAAGGGAGTTTTTTATTAGCAAATTTGGAAAACTGCTTCAACGGTGATACCAGATGTTGTGATCCAGTTTTCATTGTTGTAAGGGATGTGGGGTGAATTCAATTTCCTGGGAATTGGATGAGCACTACTGGTACTACTCCCTTAGACTTAAGTTTGTTAAATAAAGATAGAATGCTGTCCTTTTGGGATTCTCAAACAAAACTTGCTGGTTCCTCTCTGTACAATTATGGCTACCTCTGATTAACTTTCATGAGAATTCCCTTTAGTAAAATTTTTAAACCAACCTATCTTTCCACCTCCCTAAGTATCTTCCTAGAGTTCTTTTCTTTGTTGTTCAATAAGTATGAGCAACTAGTTAACTAACACTAATAGCAATTATAATTGAGTAGTCAGTAATTAAAGGAAATGGCAAACCACTCTAGCATCTTTGTCAAGAATCCCCAGATGGAGTCATAAAGAGTCAGACAAACTGATCAACTATGTAACAAGCACTATACTAAATAAGAACATATGAGTGGGAGGAATACTATGGTATTTTAGATGGAAGGCAGAACCTACAAACAAGACTTGGGTTCTAGTCCTATATCTGATGCTTGCTACCTGGGCGGCAATGAACAAGTCACTTAATCTCTCTAAGCTTCAGGTAACTCGTTAAGCATTTTCCCCCTAAGTTAATGAAAAAAATTCCCACACCACCAAAATCACCAGTCCTTGAAATAGATAAATAGATAGATAGATAGATATACATAAGTGTCATTTAAATAAATGTATAGGGAGGTGTATATGGATATGTGCTCCTGTATATAATATAAACTCTCTATCTCTCCCTCCATCCCTCCCTCCTTCTCTCTCTTTCTCTCTCTCTCTTTCTCTTTCTCTCTCTCTTTCTCTCTCTCTTTTTCTTTCTCTCTTACACCTACACGTGTGTATGTGCATGTATGTATGTGTGTACATGTGTGTGTGTGTTTATGGCAGGGGATGACCATGGTCTAAAATGCAGATAAAATTAAAATGCAATAAGACTATTTATTGAATTAGCTCCTTCCCCCTCAAAAATATTTTTCCTTTCCATTAGCATGGGTACCTGAGGGCAATAGAATTATTGCTTACAAATATCTTATTTTTGCAATTTCTAAAATACCACTTTAAGTATTGAAAGGAAGAGAAACTATTATAGTAGGTGACTATTTGTGCCTAGCTTGTTGTAGAGACTTCCAAACTTGTGCTGCTCTGATTACCCATAGTCAGAATCACTGTTCATTGATTCTAATATAATCATATCATTTTGATCCTCTTCAAGTACAAACACAACAATAAAAAAAATGCAACAATTCATCACTACTGAAGTGAGTATCATTCTGGCCATCCATCCACCTTATTCTCCTCCCAAGGATTGAAATAGCAGTGTAATAGAAAGACACTGTTAGAGGGCTTAGGTACAAATCCTGCTCTACCTACAATTTGTACAAGCTTGAGCAAATCATCTTGAATTTTTGGCTTTCATTGCTTCACATTTAGTTTTAGTTGCTTTAATTCACTTTTGATTACTTCAAAATAAGGAGATTGGGCTTCAAAGAGTTCAAAAGTTCTTTTTCTGCTTTGAATTCTATTAACTGCTACTTCTGTTACTCCTTTCCCCTTATGACAAATATAGTCTGAATTGGTTGACCTTCAATACAGGGTTAAAAAAAATATGTAACCAAACCCACACCAAAAATCATAGAAATGTAAGCCTTGTCTTTTTTTAGTATGTTCGGTACTTTCTTTCACTCCCTTTAAAAATAGTACTAGAACTTTTAGCACCACACAGTCATCTATGTATTATTTTACATATATTTACATATTGAAATCAAGTTGCACTAACTCCAAGGAATAAAACTAAATAAAAATCAGTCCCACTGACAGCAGCCTTAGCCATTTTTTCTTTGTCTCCTCCACTTCTTTCTGTTAGATCTCTGTTGTAGAAGTTTCAGACTCCAAGAATTGACTGACAGTTTTCTAGAGATCAGTTAAAGATTGCTGAGGATTTGTAGTACCTAAACTGGATGGATGACCAGTTGACCTGCCCCAGTGGAAGGAGATCTCCCCTTAATAGGTTCTATTGTTCTCCCTTATACATGTTTTGGAGATCATAAATGTGATTTCTTTGCTCGAGAGAACTCCGGGTAAGGAAATGTCCTCTATATATGCAGATCAGCTATCTCTTCCCTTCACAGAAAAGGAAGAAAGGAATAATTTAAGTGGACAACTAGGCAGCTCAATGGAGAGAGCACTAGGTCTGAAGTCAGGAAGACTCATCTTCCTGGGTTCAAATCTGGCCTCAGACACTTAGTGGCTGTGTAACTCTGAGAAAATCACTGTTTCCTGTTTGCCTCAGTTTCATCATCTGTAAAATAAACTGGAGAAGAAAATAGCAAATGACTTCAGTTTCTTTGCCAAGAAACTTCAAATGGGGTCACAAAAAATCGGGCACAACTGAACAGACACTATGTAATAGACATTATATAGGCATTTTAGAAAGATTTCATTTGATTCTTATAACAATACTGGCACAGAGGTACTATTGTTTTCCCTGTTTTGTGATTAAGAAAATCGAGGCCAACTAAGAGGCTTTCCCAGGACCATATAGCCAGCACCTAAGATTTTATTTTAACTCGTTTGGTTTTTTTGACACCAGACTCAGCACTCTATCCAGAGAGCCACCCAGTTGTCTTTCAAAGAGTTGCCAAAGATACTGAGAAGCTAAATGACACTCCCAGAGTCACACAGCCAGTATATATCAGAAATGAGACTTGAATCTAGACCTTCCTACTTCTGAGGCACTCAGGCTGGTTCTCTATTCATTACAGCCCTCCCTGACTATAATCCAATTCCCTTGCAGGTCATGGCATCACCTCCCTGATGTCATGGTCCTCTTCAAGAATAAAGGACAAACAATAACAATAACAACAGCAAGAGCAACAGCAACAGCTTATGTAAAGTTATATTCAAAAACAAATTTCCCATAGTCTGTAGGTCTGCACTATTTTCCCTCTTTGACCTGAATTTGTGAACCTTCTTCTTCTCCTCTGCCAATGCTTATCAGAATATTTTTCTGACAAATAACTACTTGGAGCCATTTCATTTGCTTAGAAATTGTTATGTTTTGGGGTATTTTTAAAGAGCTCAGAGGTTCTATTTTTTGCATTTTGTATGTGTGGTAGAGTTAGAGTGGGAAAGAAGAGGAGGACCGATAATAATTTTATGTGTGTCGGCATAGCTAATCGCTTTAGTTCCACAATAAAATTTGTGGGAAGAGCAAAAGAAATGAGTGGCAAGAAGACCACTGTCTGTTGAGTAGGAACTGTTAGAAGTTAGTCAAATGGCATGGGAAATGACACTGATACAAACTGGAAGGTTTTTATAATCAATAAGGGGACAACATAATAAGGGAGAATAAAGAGACATCCATTATAGAAAGGAAGAAAGATTGGCACTACATAGAGCTCTTGCCTTATATTAGAGTCTAGAGAAACATTTAAGTAGTAAGTGAAAAAAATATTTATCTTGACGCTGAAAAATTAGAAATAAGTAGAGATGGAAACAGAATCATGCTGTGCCCAAAACCTTTAATTAAATACTTAGGCTTTAGTATAGTTTCCCCATTTGTAATTATCACAGCTACGTCATAAAAACAGATAGAAAAAGAAATGATAGAAATAGATACAGGTACTCATTCATTCACCCAATGGTTTTGTGTATGTGTATCTACTAGGTACAAAACACTGTGCTGAGTATTATAGAAAAACAAAGATGAATAAAGTACATTTGAGCCCTCCAGAAATTAAAATTAATTTACTTCTCTCTCTCTCTCTTTGCTTCTTTCTCTCTGTCTATTTCTCACACACACACACACACACACACAATCACACACATACACACATATACCACATGTTGGGATTTTATTCTCAAATAATTTGTGTGAATTTAATAATACTTACAATCATCTTTAATGGTCATTTATTCATACCCCTTTCCTACAAATAAGTATAGTCAGCCTATCCAGTCTGTTTTGAAAGGGAATAGAGGAGAAGGGAGACCCAAAGTATTTAATATCATTTTTTTCTCCCAAAATGTATTTTTCTATTTCCTCTATAGTCAATCTAACAATTACAATGATTCTCTAGTTAGTCAGCAAGCACTCATGAAGTGTTTCATATTAGGTGTCAGACACTGTGCTAAGAGCTGAGAATAATAATGCAAACAAGAAGAAACACTGCCCCTACCCTCAAGGAGCTTATATTCTAATGGGAAAAGACTAAACATAAAAGGAAGCTAAATAGCTATGCAGCCTAGATGGCATAATGGATAGGGTGCTGGGTCTGTAATCAGAAAGACAAGTCTTCCTGAGTTTAAATCTCAGATAATTACTAGTGTATGACCCCAGACAACTATGTCTCAGTTCCTCATCTGTAAAATGAGTTGCAAAAGGCAAATGTCTCTAGTATCCTTGCCAAAAAAAAAAAAAATGCTATAGTCAGACATGACTAAAAAAGACTTAACAACAAAAAACAGTATACAGTCTAGTAAGAAATGCAACCAACAAATGGCTGGCCTAGAGTCTCTCCTTAAATGGAAAATTTCCAGATTAAATGGATGTTCTGAGAGGAATCATTCAATCAGAGAGATGAACTGCAAGGGCAAAGGGCACTTCCAAAATCAAAATTCTAATGCTGAAGTGATTTTTTTAAAGATGAAGATGGTTCTTGGAGATGATAAAATGAGCCCAAAGCACAGCCTGGTGAGAAATATAGCATCTTAAGCCCATTTTCTTGAATTGTAGCTTCCATAAACATTGAGTCTTTATAACACCAATCTCAAACTGGAATCCAAAAACTATATATTTACATATACACACATGTAAAATACACACATACCCATTCATAACTAAACATAAAATTTCATCTATACATATATATTCATTATATGTACACATACACAATATATTCCAATATAATTCATCCCCTTTGTAATCTTATATATTTTATTTTATGCATTTAAAAACTTTATTCTGAGAAGGGATCATGGGTTTTACCAGACTGATAAAGGGATACATGATATAAAAAAGGTTAAGAGTCTTTATTCTATATGACCTATATATATATATATATATATATATATATATATACACACACACACACACACACACTTAATGTTACTCTAAAATCCCAGCCACTTTGAAAGAAACCACATTTTTTTAGCCTTAAAGCATACCATATTTTAAGACTTTAAATCATAATAGCAAAAATTTGTCATTTTAGTTGCTTTTCAAATGATGGTGAAATAATTTACAGAGCCATCTCCTTTTTATAATAAGAAGAAGGTAAGCAAGAAAAATTCCCAGATGGTACATTAACATATTAATGAATAAAGTTATTTAAATAAGATGACCTCAGCATTGTTTTGTTTTTTAGGGAACTCTAAACTGTTTCCTATGAGATATTAAACAATTTTATGTAAAAGACATCATTTTATAAACATGTATTGGTCATATTATTCATCTACTAAGAAGTAGGAGTTATAAAATGTCACAGTCAACTATGACTACATAAAATAACAACAAATGTTTAATAATAATAATCTATAAACCATTTCATGAAATGATTGCTTTTTTCACTTACGTGACACTGCATTCAAATGAGTTCTCTCTGACTCAGTTTCACTGATACCAGCAGAGCTGTTATCTACAATTTTAAGTGAAAATAACTAAACTGCAGGCAGAGATAGGTTATTTTACTCTTCTCATTATGACAGATGATTCCAGATGAATAGTCAAGTCATTTCAAGAAGCCTCTTTTTCTTTGAGAAAAAGAGTCATATTACCTTAAAAACACCAATTTTAATAAAAATCCTCTTTTTCTCCAAAAGAAGTAGTTTGACTTTAAAATTCTCTAGTCTAAGTAAAAATTTTCCATGAGTGCATGGGAGATATGGAAACCCCTGGATTGTTGTGAAATCTACACTATGGATATTAAAATAAAACACATTAGAGCCAATTAATAATCCTTTTTATATGCTGCTCCTTTCTCATCTTATAGGACATTGAGCATTAAGAAATTTCAGAGATCATCTCATCCAACTATCTTATTTTATACTGGAGGAAACAGGAACAAAAGAAAATTCAATTACTTGGTCAAACTCACATAGCAAGGATTCCAACCAGGCCTAAGGGAGAAAAAAATTAGATCCAGAAGAGATCTATTGGGAGCAATATATATTCTAACATGATTTTTTCTTTTTCTTTTTTGTTTTCTCACTCAAAACAATAATCTTTTCTCCAAGATTCATTTGGTTCAAGAGGCTAAAGCTTGAAGAGGCTAAAGCTTGATGCTATTTCCTGATTATCAATGCACAAAAGCAAATGGATACAGAATGGGAGTTTTCTTAAGTTTGACACACTTCTAAAAAGCACTAGCATGGCAAAAAGATGGCACATGCATTTTAATTGATTTTCTGAGGAAGTATTAGAAACAAGATTTTCTGTTTTAAAGAAGAGGTAGATTCTGCTCTCAATATAGAACTATATAAACTGTAACTCTTTCTTGCTGAGACTGTCAGTGAGAGATTGGGTAAAGAACTCTGATGCATTGAACTTTAACACAGATAATAGGCTTTCTTCTTCAACCTTGCAAAAAATGTCAACTATTCACACAAGCTTGCTAGAACATATATACTGGCCCAGAAAAAGTCTCTGCTTCCCTCTTCTATTATGTCTTCCTTTAAGTACTAGATGAGCAAATAGTAGGAAGTAAAAGCATAAACATTTATTAAACACTATTTACCAGTTACTATGCTAAGCATTTTTTAAAATAATTATAACTTTTTATTGACAGAGCCCATGCCTGGGTAATTTTTTTACAACATTATCCCTTGCACTCACTTCTGATTCCAACTTTTCCCCTCCCTCCCTCCACCCCCTCCCCCAGATGGCAAGCAGTCCTATACATGTTAAATATGTCACAGTATATCCTAGATACAATATATATGTGCAGAACTGAACAGTTCTCTTGTTGTACCGGAAGAATTGGATTCAGAAGGTAAAAAACCCCGGGAAGAAAAACAAAAATGCAGTTTACATTCATTTCCCAGTGTCCTTTCTTTGGGTGTAACTGCTTCTGTCCATCATTGATCAACTGAAACTGAGTTAGATCTTGTCTTTGTCAAAGAAATCCACTTCCATCAGAGTACATCTTCATACAGTATCGTTGCTGAAGTGTATAATGATCTCCTGGTTCTGCTCATTTCACTCAGCAGCAGTTCATGTAAGTCTCTCCAAGCCTCTCTGTATTCATCCTGATGGTCATTTCTTACAGAACAATAATATTCCATAATATTCATATACCACAGTTTACCCAACCATTCTCCAATTGATGGGCATCTATTCATTTTCCAGTTTCTAGCCACGACAAACAGGGCTGCCACACATATTTTGGCACATACAGGTCCCTTTCCCTTCTTTAGTATCTCCTTGGGATATAAGCCCAGTAGTTATGCTAAGCATTTGAAAATGAATTTTTTCAGTTGATTCTCACAACAACCCTGGGATGTAAGTGCTATTATTATGCTCATTTTACAGATGAGGAAACTAAAACAGACTGAGATTAAATGACTTGTCCATGATCATACAGCTAGCAAGTATCTGACACTGAATTTAAATTCAATTCTTCCTAATTCTAAGCCAAGTAATCTATACTCTGTGCCACCAAATGCCTTAACAACAGCACAAGGAGACAGAGCCAGTGTCCATTCTGACATAAGACTGCAATGAAATGGACAGCATCACAGAACTCACTAACAGTGGAGTGGACAACACAGAGAAACATCATAGCCCTTTGCTTAATAGAATCCATAACTGATAAGATTACTCTGAACTGTTGCGAATCTCTCTCTCATTGTAATGCGGTCATCTTCATAATTTCCCTCTATCTAAGAACCAACGGGTAGAATTTGTGAGAATTGACTTGCTTTTGAGGACTAAGGGTCATAATGTAGGGAGGTACTTTGCTTTTTAACAATATAGAAAAGATAAATTATCTCTACATCTAGGCTAGTTTTCCCTTAAGAAGTAATGAAACATTTTTAGAGATTTGTTAGGTCCGGGGAACTAAGTACCAAAACACTGACATGGCTTCCTAATTGCCTAAGTATAAAAACTAGCAAAAAGCTAACATATGTAGAATTGGAGAGGGTTTGGAAGGGTTGCTCAGACTTGACTCATACTTCCTACTGAAATTATAGAAAGCTGAATCAATGTGATATTTTGATTTCCCACAACTTCTGACTTCTAATCTTCCCTACACCTCACAAACCTACTTCTATGAAGTTGTCACCTATTTCTTTAGTAGTTCCTATGGGCACATTACTGCTTTATACTTTCATAAAAGTAAGAGTTGAAAAAGACCATAAAGACCATCTACCCCAACTTCTTCAATTTGCAAAGATGGAGAGTAAAGTCCACAGACAAAATGTTTTGCTTGCCCAAGGTCAAAGCAATAGCAAGCAGCAGAGTTGGAATTGAAACCTGGGGCTTCCAGTAACCAGACAAAGTACTATTTCTGGTACAACATACTTCCAGAAGGAAAATAAAGAAAGGAATAAGCATTTATAGAATACTTAATATGGAAGTTAGAGAAGAAAATGGCAAACCACTTTAATATCTTTGCCAAGAAAACCAGAAATAGGATCATAAAGAGTCAGACACAACTGAAAAAAAATAAACAATAATCAAAACTATATGTATTCTAAGCACTTTAACAAATGTCTCATTTGATCTTTATAACAACCCTAGGAGGTAGGTACTTTTAGTAACCATATTTTACAATTAAGAAAATTCACTTGCCCAGGATCATATAGCTAATTTGTTTCTGAACTTCCTTCTGTTGAATATTTAAATGAGTTTTTCATATAAGTTCTATCTCAGTGTAATAAAATTATCACTTGAGCTTTTTTGAAATGATAGATACTATTATTACCCCATTTTACAATTAAGGAAACTGAGGCAAAAAGTAAAGTGTCTGAGGCTAGGTTTGAACTCAGGTCTTCCTGACTTGCTGGCTCTGCAATCTTATCTACTTCTATCCAACTGTACCATCAGCCTGGTTAAAAAAACCCAGGACTTCATAGATAAAAGAAACATTGCTAGAAATCAATGACTGATTGCTTTTAAAATAGCAGCCATTTCCTTATTTTTTGGCCCAAGCAGAGTTGGGAGTTGGGCCCATGAATAATTCTGCAACATCTTACCCAGCAATTATATAAATTCCTTAACAACTATAATAAATGCATACATATATATATATATATATATATATAATCTTTACAATATTTCACACCTTGTTTTGACATAATTAAGGTAGAGTCTTTGGTACCTGCTATCACAAATCTGAAGAATTCCCTAAATAAGTGGTTATTCCTCTGAAAGTTGCTTTCCTCATGCTTGTTCCTTTACTAATTCTCTGATTCAAAAATGTTGTGCAAAGTATTATTCCAGACATCAAGAAAGACTCAAAAATGAACAAGAAATAGATTCTGACATAAAGGAGCTTATAGAAAAAGAAGCTAATCTAATAGGGGACACACGGCATGTGCACAGTCATTGTAATAGTAATACCAAGTAGAGTATAATAATTAATCAACAAGTATTTATTAGTTGCCTACTATATGCCAAACTGATGAAGTCCTGGATAACTAAGTGGAGTTGGCAAAGAAAGGCTGAAGTAATGATAAGATTATAACTTCCTGAGACAAGTAGGGAAAGACACTAATGGGGATCAGCTCAGTCTCATAGTCCCATCCCTTTGGAGGTCCTGTGAAACCTCATCTTAATGTATCCAATCAGAAAGCCTAGTTAGGATGTCAATACTCCTGAAGTTAAATTTCTCATATAAATCTGTCAATGGCCTATGTCACCATTGCTGAATCCTCATTGGGGTCAGTCTCATGTTATCTGCCTTCTGGTATCTTTCTCCTAAACCTTCCTCCAAGTCTCATGATGTCTTTCTTATAGCACTCTCCCCCCATTAAACCTTGTGGTGTCTTTTTTCTTGTTGCAGATAGCTCTCTTTTAGGGGACTAAACTCCTTTATAGAATTAACCTTCCAGTCAATGGTATACTCCTACTTTATAATGTATTTCCTTTCTTTGGGTTAATTGTGAGTTCCACTAGGGAACTTGTCTTTTCTGTTATTAAATGTTAAAAACCCTTTTCCATGCTAATTGCATGCTTTCCCAAATCTATTTCACTTTTATTACTCCAATTTCATATTTATTTCTTCATTTTATCTGCAACCTCTTCTCATAAATAAACATACCTTTTGACAAAAAGAAAGCTATTGTGAATTCTTCACAGGTGAATTGCTACCAAACCTCATCATTTGGCAGACCCCAAATTCATCATTTGGTAGTCATAACATATGCTACACTCCTGAGATAAAAAAAAAAAGAAATACATGGGGCAGCTAGATGGCACAGTAGATAGATCTGAAGTCAGGAAGACCTGAGTTTAAATCTGGGCCTGACACTTAACAGTCACTAGCTATGTGACCCTGTCACCTCAAGTGACAACCCAAGTGCCTCACAAAAAAACAAACATAAAAAGATAAATAAAAATACAAAAAACAGTCTTTGATCTTAAAGAATTCAAAATTTAATTAGGGAGAAGACAAGCAAACAACTTTGTACACAGAAGATATGCACAAGATAAATGAGATTATTAAAAGAAAGAAGGCACTAATACAAAGGAAGATTAGAAAAGGCTTCTTTTAGAGAGTGGGATCTTAGTTGAGGCATGAAGGAATATAGAAAGAGCAGGAGCCAGAGATGAAAAGAGCATAAAATCATCATAAAAGTTCAGAGAAGAGGCAGAGCCAAAATGGCAAAATAAAGACAAGTTATCTGACATATTCTCCCATCCCCTCCAAATATCTTTAAGTAATGGCTTTAAACAAATTTTAGAGCATCAGAGCACCCAAAAAGACATTTTCCAGCCAAAAACAACTCAGAAGGTCAGCAGGAAAGGTCTATAGCACAAGAGTGGTAGTCCAGAGTACAGTGCTAGTGCAGGCCATGCTAGCACAGGCATAGCCTCGACCCCAACTCGGGCCCCAAACTTGGGGACCTCTGAATCAGTGCCAGTACTGGTGACTTCTAGACATCTCAGTCCAGTGACACCAAAGAAGACTTGGAAGATCAGTAGAAAATATCTATGGTCCAGCACACGATCCCAGTGCACACATCCCTAGAAGGATCTCTGAAAACAGCTACATAAACCTCTGAAATTCGGGACAGTGCACCCTCCACACTGGAAAAAGCCCTACTTTTACAAAGAGTTTAAAAACCAAAAAATAAGCTAAAAAATGAGCAGACAACAGAAAAAAAAAAGATTCGGACCATAGAAAGTTACTATGAAGACAAGGAAGATCAAAACACATACTTAGCAGAAGATAAAAGTCAAAGCTCCTACCTCCAAAACTTCCAAAAAAAATAAGAATGGTCTAAAGCTATGGAAGAGCTCAAAATGAATTTTGAAAATTAAGTAAGGAGAGGAAAAGTTAGGAAGAGAATTGTGAGTGGTATAAAAGGGTAGAAAAGTAGTACAAAAAATGAGAAGAATGCCTTAAAAAGCAAAATTGAGCCAAATGGGAAAAGAGGTATAAAAGCTCATTGAGGAAAAGAATTCCTTTAAAAATAGAATTGAGTCCATGGAAACTAATGAATTTATGAGAACTCAAGATAGAATAAAGCAAAACCAAAAGAATGAAAAAATAGGAAAAAATGTGCAATATCTTATTAGAAAAACAATGAACCTGGAAACTAGATCCAAAGCATGACAATGTAAAAATTATTGATCAACCTGAAAATCATAATTAAAAAAAGAGCCTGGGTATCATCTTTCAAGAAATTATCAAGGAAAATCGTCCTATATTCTAGTTCTAGAGAGTAAAATAGAAATTTAAAGAATCCAACCAATTACCTTCTGAAAGAGATCCTGAAAGATGAAAACTCCCAGGAATATTATAGCCAAACACCATTATTAGGCATGATTACCAAAAAGAGATTTTTTTAAAGGAAAAGGACTTATAGATTACAAAAGCATTTATCACAGCTCTCTTTTCAAGACAAAAAAAATTGGAAATTGAGAGGATGTCCATCAATTGGGGAATGAATGAATAAAATGTGGTATGTGTTTATGTTGGAATATTATTGTTCTATGGGATATGATAAACAAGATGATCTCAGAAAAAGCTGGAAAGTTCTCTATTAACTTAAAGAAAGTGAAATTTATTGAGTACAAAGTAATAGAAATGCTCTAGGATGATCAGCTGTAAATTTCTTTGCTGTAGGACATGAAAAATCCTATGCATATTCAGAGAAGGAACTGATTGTGATTGAATACAGACTGAAGCATACTCTTTTTTTTTGTTACTTTATTTTTCTTGAGGGTTTTTTCTCTATTTTATTTTTAGGCGGAAAGATCTATGTTTTCTTTTACAACATGACTTTTATAGAAATATTTTACATAACTTCACCTGTGATTTCTTAATGGGGGCTGGGAATGGGGATTAGGTATGGAATCTAGAATGTAAATATTTTAGAAACAAATGTAAAAATAATTGTTTTAAATGTAGTTTGAGTTGGTATTTATTTAATTAATTTTAAAAGTTCAGAGGAGAAAATGAAAGATAATTTTCAGTTAGAAAAATCTGGAAAGCTTTGCAGATCCCAAGATTTCCCTCCAATTTTATCCTCCTCACAGGATTTTCCAAATATTTAGCTTTTGTGAAATCCATATTATCCAAAATTTTTGCATCTTCTGCATTGTTGGTGGAGTTGTGAACGAATCCAACCATTTTGGAGAGTAGTTTGGAACTATGCTCAAAAAGTTATCAAACTGTGCATACCCTTTGATCCAGCAGTGTTACTACTGGGATTATATCCCAAAGAGATTATAAAAAGAAAGGGACCTGTATGTGCACGAATGTTTGTGGCAGCCCTTTTTGTAGTGGCTAGAAACTGGAAACTGAATGGATGTCCATCAGTTGGAGAATGGCTGAATAAATTGTGGTATATGAATATTATGGAATATTACTGTTCTGTAAGAAATGACCAATAGGATGATTTCAGAAAGGCCTGGAGAGACTTACATGAACTGATGCTGAGTGAAATGAGCAGGACCAGGAGATCATTATATACTTCAACAACAATACTATCTGATGACCAGTTCTGATGGACCTGGCTATCCTCAGCAACGAGATCAACCAAATCATTTCCAATGGAGCAGTAATGAACTGAACCAGCTATGCCCAGAGAAAGAACTCTGGGAGATGACTAAAAACCATTACATTGAATTCCCAATCCCTATATTTATGCCCACATGCATTTTTGATTTCCTTTACAAGCTAATTGTACAATATTTCAGAGTCTGATTCTTTTTGTGCAGCAAAATAACATTTTGATCATGTATACTTATTGTGTATCTAATTTATATTTTAATGTACTTAACATCTACTGGTCATCTTGCCATCTGGGGGAGGGGGTGGGGGTAAGAGGTGAAAAATTGGAACAAGAGGTTTGGCAATTGTTAATGCTGTAAAGTTACCCATACATATAACCTGTAAATAAAAGGCTATTAAATAAAAAAAATTTTTTTGCATCTTCCCCAGGAGGGCATTTTAAAATGTCAACTACAATGATTCCAGGAGATTGTTAAAGAAATTCTTCCCCTAAGACATTAGTATGAGATCAGAGAATTAATTCTCTTTGAATGTAAATTTTAAAAAATAAACAAAACTGAGAGATTTCATTGAAGAAGCAAGTGTGTGGCCTTTGAAAGTATCCCATAAGACAAAATGACTTCTGAGAAAGTGGGAGCCACTTGTCAAGTTCTATGAAATCTGTCTATGAGATCAGAAAGTATAGGAAAAAAATAAAAGTTAAGAATTTGAGTTGTTAGAGGGAAAGAAGAAAGAAGGGAGCATAAAAGGAAGGAAATGTCTTATCCCAAGACATTGTATGAGGACTTTCAAGGGAAAGAAAGATAATAGACATTTTGGCAAAATGGAAAATGTATTCAGATATACTTTTACCAAAGATATTGTTTATTTCCTTTGTCATCTAAATGCATGATAATCTTTTATCCATATATAACTCAGCAGAAAAAAATATGAATATAAGCAAGTCTGATGAAGATATCAACAGCCATTCTACAGCATAATGAAAATCGACTCTTACCTTCTCAGGAAATCTTATTGTACATTATAGTTCTGCTAAAGCCTCACTGTGTTGATCTTTAGAACAAATATTTGCACTTCTTTCATTTCTGAATTTCTTTTATAGGGTTGACAAATATCCTAGGCAGCAATTCTAAGGACTGGATGGATTCTTTTATTAATATTTACAAGACATTTTTAAGGAAATAAAAGTTAGTTAATTGTATCGGTATAAATACAGAATTAATAAAATTAAGGAATTTCCCCAGGTCTACAGGTTCAGATTTCCTGAGCAGGTTCAGATTTTAATTTTAAGACTGCTTTTCACATACATTTTTGAAGATACATCAAAAATAGCCTAAGGAATACAATTAGAACAATTTATGGATTCATGTTTTCAAGAACATTTGATCAGGCTTAGTCTATAATGAAACCACTTTAAGTTGCTGATAAAAGAAGGAAAGTCAAATACTTTGTTGGAATTCAGGATTATGAATTCTACTTACCTAACACAAAGTTATTGATGGATTCAAAATAAAATATCAATATCACTGCAAAAGGAGGATAGGCATTTAAATTGGAAGGGTATTGAATTTATTATGGATTATGATTTTCTCTCTCTTTCCATTCCAAATGTTACCATCAAGATCCACTTGACTCCTTTATTATTTCAAAAGCCTCCTAACCAGTTTCCCCACCTTTATTTGCTCATTACAATCAATTCTTCACACTAAAAAAGATTTATCTTCTTAAACATGGCTAAGATAGTGTAACTTTCCTGGATTCTAATGAAAACTCCTTAATAAAGCTCTCAAAGCTCTCAATATCCTGACCTCATCCTACTTTTCGCATATTATTTAGTTATTTCTATCTTCATTATAATAGAGCCAAATCATAATAATTTATATTCCCTAAACATGGTCTTTCATTTTCTGCCTTTGGGCTTTCAGTTCCACTGTTTATTCTGTGTAAAATTCTCTTCTCTCTTTTTCTACCTATACAAAGCATTTTTTGTTGGTTGTTGTTAGTTATTTCAGTTATATTTGACTCTACATGATCCCACTGGAGGTTTTCTCACAAAGATATTAGTTGATGTAATTTGGGACTGTATGCCTCTGGACATTACCTCTTTCTCTATTTTATATTTCCCTCTATCTGACTCTCCTCCCCCTTTAAGCCTCATTTTCTTAAGTTGTTGTTTTTTAATTCTTTTATAATGTCCTACTCTTTATGACCCCATTTTGGGTCTTCTTGGCAAAGATACTAGAGTTATTTGCCATTTCTTTCTCCAATAATTTTACAGACCAGGAAAATGAAGCAAATAAGTTTAAGTCATTTGTCCCAGAGTCACACAGCTAGTAAGTATTTGAGGTTAGATTTGAACTCAGAACTTCCTGACCTCAGGCCCAACACTATGTCACCTCACTTTCCTTATGTAAATCTTTATTGTCCTTTAAGACCCAATTCAAACATCACATCTCTCATGACATAACCTTTGGTTGCTCACTGAGCAAATGTCTTCTTCTCTACAAGTTTGTCATCACTTTGTATCTCTTAATGAATATGTAATGTGGTATAATGGGAAAAAAACCCACAAAAACAAATTATAAAACATTTGGGTTAAAATTCCATCTGAGATGCTAGCTATGGGACCATGGGCAAGTTATTTAATCTCTCTAAGCATTAATTAGTTTGTCTATATTTTAAATGATAACAATAATATTATTACACTCTTAACTCCACAAAACTATTGGTTATCCTACAAGCATCTCTAAGTTATCATATACAAAACAGTTTGTTATCCTTTCCTCCTAAAACTGTCTTTTCTCCAAACTTTATTTTTTTATTGAGGGTACCATCATCCTCCCAATTCACTTAGATTTGTAATCTAAGTCATCCTTCATGTTTCAAGATCTCATACTCCCTTCATTCAATCAATTGCTATCTTGCCTTGTTTTTGCTCATTTAATTCTCAAGAAGATAATAAACAAAAATGGAATTTTGCCCCCCCAAAATTGCCAAATTGTACATATCTCTTAATCCAGTGGTAAAGATCTATTCCCTAAGATATCATAGAGAGAGAAAAAGAGAACCAAGTATATAAAAGTATTCATATGAAATCTTTTCCTAATAGGTCAAAAACTAAAACCTAATGTAGTGCTCACATTTTGGAGACTTGCCACCCAAATTATGGTATATAAATATAATGGGATATTTACGTCTAATATAGTAATAATGGAAAATTATAATATGAATGGTTTCAGAGGAAATTGAGAAGACTACTTTGCTATGAGGTGATACAGAGTAAGCTAAGCAGAACCAGGAGAAAAGTTTTTAAATAATATTATAAAAAATACTCTTGAAAGATTTTAGACTCCTAATTCCTTCTCAGACAAATCACAACTCTAGAGCACTGAATATAAAGCATAACACGTAATCCTGCCAATGAAATAATGCAGTTAAGATGCAGAAGATACATTTATTTGGCTACAGCAAATGTAGGGATTTTTTTTCTGGACTCTGCATACTTGTAACTATGGTTTAATTTTGTTTAATTGAACAATTGATGGGTAGAGGATGGAAGATATAACATGTTTATGAAAATAACTAAATGCATTTTTACAAGAAAAACTGTGTAATCTGATACATTGTAATCCAGAGCATACTCAAAGTTCATAGAAGAAGATCTATCAAATAATAGGCCTAATATAGAAAAGAGACATAGAGTTTTCTGGTCAGAATCAACAAACCCATTTCATCCTATCCCATTAATTAAGATTTCAAGACAAATATACACGTACCACATGACTTTGTCATATAAATATTTGCACTTTTACCTGTGCAAAGACTGAACACAAATCAACTTTTGAAAAAAAAATAATTACAATATCTTGATAAGTAATCTTTGTACAATGTTGCAATAATTCACATTGACATATTATTCTCTAGTATGCAGAATTGTTTTCTCACAACTACCCTCTGAGGCTTTTCTCTAGGATTTATATATAAACTTAAGGTGTGCAAAGCACTTTGTACCAGTCATTTCATTTGATCCTCATCATGTAAGGTAGGTGTTATTATTTTTTATTATTTTTGGCCATTTCACAGATGAAAAAAATAAAGCTGAGAGAGGTAAAATGACTGTTCAGGATCATACAGCTAGTAGGTAAGATTTGAAATAGAGTCTTCCTGATTTCAAATCTAATATTGTCTTGTCATCTAGCAGTTCCCAATGAAAGCACTCTAATCTCCATTTTAAAAGCAAACTGAGGCTCAGAGAGACCAGATAATTATCTGGTAGTTAATTGATTAATAATTTAGTTAAACAATATTCTCACAGCTATTCAATAATAGAACAGAATATATACTCCTTATTTGTTCCACTCATCATTATAATAATCATAAGATAACTTTTTAATTTTTTAAATGTGAAATATTAACCTCTACATTATTTTCCCTTTATTATGATACTAAATTAGATGGGATAGTTTCTTCAGGAGCATAAAACTTACAATATAAGTAGTCTCATTCGAGTTATTGTCTTGGTTTACTGCTGTCCCACTAAATCTGATTTATCCATTCATTTACTCAAAAACATTTATGAAGGGTGTGCTAAGAAATGAAGTGTGCCTAACTTTTCAGGTGTCACAGCATGAGCTTTACTGGAAGCTAATTAGCTCTTGTTCACCAAACTGAGCTGTTCTTCTCCAGTCTGAGCAATAACAGATTTCTTTTGTTCCTTTTCTTAGTCTGTAGGCTTCAACAAAATAGAACTGTATGATGTGGTCATTTCCCAAACTTCTTTTTGTCCATCTGACTATTTGGTACAATCAGAAGAAATTTCGAGCCACAAAGAACTTTGATATTTGCATTTTAAAAAAAGGATGCCTGGGGAAAGTCTTGATTATGACAAAGGAATTTGTCCCTGATGGTCATGATTCAGGTATGAGTTAGGAAGAGATTTTGGTGTTTTTTTTGTTTTTTTTTGCTCAAGGGGAGGATGCCTTTCAAATACAGCTACCCATAAAAGATAGGAATAATTTTCTCACAAAAAATAATTCTTATATTCTAAATTGTGAAAGAATGTTGGTGCTAATAATCACAGTTCAGAGTCTTGCTGTCTGCTTGAACTTGCTAGCTGCATGAACGTGGATAAATTATTTAACCTCTGAATCTCATTTTTCCCTTCTGTAAAATGGAGCAAATACTTTCATTGTCTAATAGTAATGCGAAAGTGCTTCATAAACCCTAAAGCACTATATAAATGTGATGAAGTAATTTAACCAGTTAGTTTAGAGTAGTTGAAGATGAGTCTTTTTTTAATGATAAAGCAAGGAGAATAACAGCAGTCTCTAAAATCCACTTTTATTCACCAAGCAGACATCAGCACTTGTACCTAGGCCTGCCCAAACACAATAGGCAAGTATTTTCTGGTATGATTTAAAGATACCAAAAGCTATTCTTGTTCAAAAAATCGTTTTTGTTTTATTGTGATGCCTGAGGAAGTCACATTACTCAGTCATTGAGGGCTCTGTTACTTTAAAAAATTAAATATTAAATGGGAGGACAATTCATTAATTGTCCATTTACAGTCCAGGGGTCCTCAAATTTTTTAAATAGGGGGCCAGTTCACTGTCCCTCAGACTGTTGGAGGGCCGGACTATAGTAAAAACAAAACCTTTGTTTTATGGGCCTTTAAATAAAGAAACTTCATAGCCCTGGGTGAGGGGGATAATCGTCCTCAGCTGTCGCTTCTGGTCCGCGGGCTATAGTTTGAGGACCCCTGATTTACACTATAGATTATGCTATAGATATAGATTAAGATGACTGGAGATGGTCCTGGATGGAGTAGGAGATTTTAGCCTTTTTAAGCTAAGGACTTTACCAAGTCCCAGTTTGACTGAGTTAACACCAACCAGGGATTAAAAAGTTAAAGCTTCCAACAGGATCCACCATCTTCAGTCTTGCTGATCTATATCTGGCCACTGGACCGAGATGGCTCTGAAGGACAAAGTAAGGCAGGTGTCCTGCATGGTCCTCCCTAATAAAAAAAATCCAATTCCAATTCATTTGCATGTCACAGCATCCCCTCAAGGTCATTTTAGAGAATGAAGAACAAGCAACAAAAGTCTAGGTAAGAATTGAGTCAGAAAATGGCCTCTTTTAACAATCAAAAATATCAATCTGAGCAGGGAAGATGCTCAAGGTTTCTGGCCAAAACAAAAATTATTGCTATTTAATTATAACTAAGGGTTATATTTCTATTTCCCATCTAACAACCACAATTGTGATGATTTCATCAAGGTGAGAAAAATCAACCACAGACAGATTATTGGACAAAGTCCTTGGCTCCTAGAAAGAAGGCCTGACACAGAGTAACACATATAATGCTCTATTGATCTATTCTCTATTATCTACTTACCATCTGTCACATCTATCATCTATGTATTTATTTATCACCTACTTACTTTATCTATTATCTTCTAATCTATAATCTATCATCAATTTATTGTATATATTATGTCTGTCATCTTTCTACCCATCTATCCTCCATTTATTTAACATCAATGCAGTATCTATCACCTATATCTACCTAACTACCTATCATCTACCCATCTATTAACATCTATCACTTATCATGTATATACTTATCTATCATCTACATCTATCTAGCTATTGTCCATATACTATATCTGTTATCTACTATTATTCTATCCATCTATCATCTATCTGCTGCTATATCCATTATGTATTATTTTATGTATCATTTACCTATCATCTACCTATCAATCCATCCATGTTCAGAGCACTGAGTCCTTCACTTACTGATAAAAGTTATTGCATGACATGAATTGAATAGCAGCTGGAAACTATGTTCCTATTTTCTACACTCCTCTCTCCTTTCACAAAAGAAGTTGTCATGGGAGAATAAAACCCATTTCTTTCCTGGAATTCCTGTCTTTAAACAATGCCCATGTACTTTATTTTGGTGACTCAATCTAGGAGAAGCTGCAGGTGAGCAACCATGAAGTAGCTGTGTGAGATGGAGAAAATTGTTTTGTTTCTATGAGCCCCGGCTTCCTCCTCTATAAAATAGTAATAATAATAACAATATAATAACAATCTGACAGTGTTAGTGTGAAGCCCAAAAGATAAAATATATATAAAGTTCTTTGTAATTTTGAGGTCTTATAAGGAGATGTGCTAGTAATATTTAACAACTGGCTCTCAGAAGGGGGAAAGTTTAATCTTTATCATTACCATTTTTTCTCTATCACTTTCTTTAGTCCAAATAAAGATCTGCTTTGTAGTATCTGCTAATTTCCAAGGTGTACATGCTCGCACTGAAAATTAAACAATTGGCTCTTATAGTTTCCGCTCAATCCAGCACACTCCTGTTTAAATATCAGTTATTATCCTTTGCAATATCTAGCAGATGGTTGGGTACATATTTGCTAAGCACTATCTTTGCCAAAAGATAGTTTTATTTAGGAGAAAAAGTTGCAGACAAAATAAAGAGGTAAAATAAGTACCAGGAGTAGCAAATATGAAATAGCTTTGGGAGGGCAATAGGTTGAGAGAGCAAGGAAAGGAGTCTGGAAGATTTCATTAAAGGAATACACCATGAGTACTGGGTACACCATTGACTGGCAAGTTAGATCCATAGAGGAGTGTAGCCGTCTAACCAGAGTTAGCTATAGTAAGAAGAAAGATGCCATTAAAGGAAAGACATGAGAAGAGAGAGAGTACCTCCTAGTGGGCTTAGTTGTGGGAAGGACTTAGCAAAGCTCTTCATCATGAGCAGATCTTTTATAGGAATCTTTTACAGGATTATATATATATCTTATTGGGTAAGAATTTAGTAGCTCAGGAGGTGGGATCAAGAAGGAGCCAGATGGAATACACCTAGAAGACCAGGTCCTAGACCTGTCTAAAAATTTGTTAATCAAAGTCTCTAAAGTTATTTGAAGATGCCCAGAAGTTTGAAGGATAGATAATTGAAGATTATAAAAAGTTTCATTCTTAAATTTCACTTTATAAGAACAGGTATTCTGGGAATTGGTTATGTCTGATAAAAACCAGAAGAGCTTTTTTTCCTGACAAAGGAAGAGAGTAAGCTCAAAATCCATATCATTAGCTATGTGCCTTGCTTTGTGCTAAGCATTGGAGACAAACAGACAAAAATGAATAGTCCCTATCTTCACAATCCATTGAGTCATTCAGTTAATAAACATTTATTAAGTATTTACTAGGTTTCAAACAATGTGCTAAGTATTGATAATACAAAAAGAGGCAAAGGACAATCCTTATCTTTAAGGTATTCACAATCTAATGGAGGAGACATCAAGCAAGCAAATATGTATAAACAAGCTATATGTAGAATACATAAAGATAAAGAATAAAGAAAGGGAAATGCACTAATATTAAGAGGATAAGGAAAGATTTCCTGTAGAAGGTGGGGTTTTTAACTGAGACTTCAAGAAAGCCAGAGAAACCAACAGTTGGAGATGAGAATGGAAAGTATTTTAGGCATGGAGAATAGCCAGAGACAATGCCAAGGACAGAGAGATGTTTGAAGTAAGGGGAAAGAGGTCAGAGAGGTGAGCAACAAAAGGATAAAATAAATGCAAAGTCATTTTTAAGCATGTCAAGAGCAAAGGTAGAAGGGGTGGGGTAGAATTCATATTCAAGGCAGAACTTGAGCTGAGTGTAGAAAGAAGCTAGGGATTCTACAATGCAGAAGGCAATGCTTTCCATTCAGAGGGGACAGCCTGCAGATTGAATGGTTAATATAAGGAACAATAAGCAAACCAATTTTCCAGGAGAGTAAAATATAATCAACTTGAAATGGTACACTGGGGCCTAGTTACCAAGGACTTCAAATGCCAAAACGGATGAATTTGCATTTTATCCTAGAGGCACTTGGGAGCCACTGGAACTTTTTGATCAGGATTGTGATATGCCCAGTGAGATCATCCAGGATTCAGTAAAGTGATATTGTCTAATGCAGAGTGGAAATCTGCAGGATAGGAAATAGCCGCCCTAATCTGATTATCCAGAGTTGACAGAAAGAGTGGTAGATACCCTAGGTTTTTTTTGTTTGCTTGTTTCTTTGTTTCTTTTTTAATGCCCATTGAAATTTTCCCCTCTCTCTTATTAATTTTAAAGATCTACAAAGTCAACAGCATCTCCCATTTAGTAACCAATAACTGTCCCAAAACATTCAACTCCTTGAACATTGAGCTATTTTCTTCCAAGTAGAGAAACCTGAAGATCTTCCCCTCGTAGATTTTTTGATTTATTTATTTAGATTTTGGTGGGGATTAGGTAATGGAGGAGATTTTTTGCTTCAATTACTACCTAGCCTTAATCACTGAATGGGTGGGGCCTCAGTCAAACTGAACAATGTTGAAGTCCTCAGTTTAAAAAGGCCAAGGTCTCCCACTGCATCCAGGGCCATATCTGGCCACTGGACCCAAATGGCTCTAATGGGACAGTGAGACAGGTGACCTTGCACAGCTCTCCCTCCCTCAAATCCAATTCCCTTGCATGTCATGGCATCGCCTCCCCAATATCATGGTCCTCTTCAAGAAAAAAGGACAAACAAGACAATGTACAGTGTATCAAGTAATTGTACTACTCTATATTTTTTCTACTATATTTTCTGGAATTATTAAAAGTATTGAAAAATGCAAAAGAAATAATACAAAAGAAGCAGTAAAGTAAGAACAAAGAATATTTTATTGCATATCATACTGAGGTGATTACCAAAAGAACTGAGTTCATAATCAGAAAACTGCATTTCACTAACCAAGTTACTGGCCCTTGCTTTCTTGCAGTATCCCCAAGAGTCTAATGGTGATGATAACTTCTACCTTATCCTCTACAGGAATCTGTACCATCTTATTCATTAAAAAATTCTCAGTACATTATAAAGTATTCCAAATGAAAGGGTAAGAGTTACCTAGAAGAGTCTTACTATTGTCCTATTTCTCACACATACAGACCAATTTCATTTTCATGACCTTCATAAAATAATAAGTGGTTATCTTTTAAGGCTATAAAGTTATTTTAATAGAATAATAAGGAAATACTTCAATTAAAAGACATAAATTTAAAATACATAAAGATATAATTTGGAGTTTTTTATAAAGCAATGTTTACCTATCTTTCTTAACTATGGCTGCTGTCAGGGGGTATTTTTTGTGCCCATCACCTGAGCGCAGAGTCTTTGTATTCTCAGACCTAACAGAGTGCCTGGTATTTATCAAGTACTTAATAAATGCTCATTTATTGATTAAACATTAGACACAAATTAGTCTCTGTGTTGTAATATCTAAAGTAGAGTATGGTAAGAGCTAGAAGTTTCAACATCACAACACAGCCTAATTAGAAGGACTGAGATCAGAGAGAACATTCTAATATCTTGTATAATTGGCTTGTCACTTAGTAGTATGGGCCATTTTTGTTCTCGATGGTAAAAATATGCTAAGAAAACATCTTCATTGCCATCCAATATGTCTGTCTGGGGTCCTGTCAGTTGATATTTGAATGTCCATAGTGCAGAGCAATTCTGAGACAAGCTATAAACTCTTGAAGTTAAAGAAAGATAATCAGTCTTTGTAGAAGACAGCAGAATTTTCTGTTTAATAGATACTCAGGGTATTCTCATTAGAGTTTAACCAGAAACTCTACAGAAAAAATTGCTATACTTTTTTAACAGAACACAAACAAATGCCCAGTTGTTATATCCAGTGTTAAGAAAGGTTTAGATTTTGCTTTTCTCCCTTACCAACACACAAAAGACTCAGTCCCTGGAAAGAAGAAGACTTCCTTCAGAAATGCCTTTACAAAACATATCATCCAGTTCCTTTTCACAATGCAAATTTTTCCGTGTCTAACTATGCTTACTTTCACTGACTCTTGGACTTTGCTGCGTGGAAGATATAATTATACTCATTAGAATACACAAGATATAAAGCCAGCTGCAGAAGACTCTCCTTTAAGACTTTATAAAAAAAGGGAAAAAAACTAATTATATCACAGAAGAGAAAAACATGATAATTAAAATGACCATTATGTTGCAGTCCTTCCTATAATTATTATTATTCATTTTGGCAACTTGGAGGTTGGGAATTTGAATTTTATTTTTCAAGCAATAAATGTTAGAAAAGCAAAGTATTTATTCAACTGTTGATGAGGATGGGAGAAATGTGAAGCTTTTTTCTTATAATTTGGTTTATTTATTTATTTGCCTACCTTTGGAATGCTTTATCTCCAATCTGTCCACATTCCACACTCCTAATAATTTCTTTGGTAGTTTATCTTTCCATCCTTCTCATATGAGATTATTGGTCACATTTTATATTGCCCACAGAACTTTCTTTCTTTTTTTTCCTTTTTAAAAAAATAATTCACCTTGTAAACAAAATTTTTACTCAACACAATTTCCTTCACCCTCTTTGAGTACAGTAAAACTGTCTTCTTGCTGTTTCTCACACATGACACTGAATCTTCCTTCTTTGCCTGGACTGACCCTAAAGCCTCAAATGTAGATCTACTCCTTCACCTTCACGTCATAGAATAAATCCGTAGCTTAACTCAAGGCTCACCTCAAATATTACCTTTTATAAAGAGCTTTCTGATCCTTCCAACTATTGACTGACTCCTTCTATACATATGCACATAGATATACACACATATAAACATGTACATGAATATATACATACATATGCATATGCATGTCTACATATATACATGGTGAATGAGTATGTATTTTATTCTTATTTTGTATATAATTTGCATATATATTGTAAATAGTCATATATACACAATATATCATGCATGTTTTATCCTTACAACTCCTCAAGGGAAGAAATTATTTATTTCTTTGTTTTTTTGTAAGATCATTGCACATATCCTGGCACATAGTAAGTCCTTAATAAGTGTTTGCAGAACTTTGAAGACTTGGAATTCTGATTATGACCATACAATTCTTTTTTTTTTTTTTTTTTTTTTTTTTGGTTTTTATTTAATAGCCTTTTATTTACAGGATATATGCATGGGTAACTTTACAGCATTAACAATTGCCAAACCTCTTGTTCCAATTTTTCACCTCTTACCCCCCCCCACCCCCTCCCCTAGATGGCAGGATGACCAGTAGATGTTAAATATATTAAAATATAAATTAGATACACAATAAGTATACATGAACAAAATGTTATTTTGCTGTACAAAAAGAATCAGACTCTGAAATATTGTACAATTAGCTTGTGAAGGAAATCAAAAATGCAGGTGTGCATAAATATAGGGATTGGGAATTCAATGTAATGGTTTTTAGTATGACCATACAATTCTAAATGTCTCATGAGGAAACATGCAACCTACCTAATTCTTGAGGAAAAAGTAATAGAATTCATAGTGAAAATTGTAATTTTTATGGCAAATTCAGAGGGTTTTTTTTTTTGGTTTATTACACATGCTAGAATAGTTTTTTTTCTTACTTTCTCAATTGGGAAGATAGAAATGAAGGGGAAAGTCTGCAAATGAAGTAAAATTACATCTTAAATAAAATTCTAAAAAAAGACAAAAATAAAATAAATGCTTTTTGATTGCTTGTTTCTCATTTCAATAAATTCATTTATAAATTCACCACAAGAAATGATCTTGCCTTCCCTGTAATGAATTTTTTTTAAAGTACAAGAACACTTTCAAATTATAATAGTAATTTTCCAGTAATTAACTAATTAGAGATCACTGCCCAAATTACTGGGTTGCAACTGATGTCTAGCTTATTAAAACAAGGATTAAAAAAGACATGATATTACATGAGAGAAAAATATATCACAAGAAGTTGGTAGGAAACATTTCTGAATGCTTTAAGATTCATTTCAGTAGGTACTCCCTCCACCATCACAGGATGATTCAATAATAATAATCTATTCAGGAAAACAATATAATCATTCTGAGTTAAAATGGATATTTAATGAAATAGAGAACTTGCAAGCATTCTTGATGAAAAATGAAAAAAGCAAAAGATGAATAGAAAATATGATTTTTTAAAAAGCCTGAAGAGAAGCACCGAAAAAGTAAAAATAAAAGAGAAATCATAAAGGATTCAATAATATCAAACTATTTGTATTACTATATGGGAAAATAATAAGTGTAACTCCCAAAAACTTTATCATAATTAGCACAATTAGAAGCATTTCTACTTAGATGACACAGGATTGGGTTGATTATGTTGCAATGATCTGAAAAAAATGAATGAATGAGAAAGATAAATGCACTTGGAGAATGGAGAATGGGGAAATAGAATGGGAAATTTTCTCCCATAAAAGAAGCATGTAAAAAACTTTTAAGATTAAGGAAAAATGGGAAGCAAGCAATACGTGAACTTCACTCTATACTGAAATGGTTCAAATAGGGATGAATGTGTGTGTGTGCTTGTGTGTGTATGTGTACATATGTGTATATTGTATGTCCATGTGCATGCCAAATAATCAATTAAGTATAGAGATTCATCATACACAAGAGAGAAGTAGGTGTGGAAGAGGCTGAGAGAAACAGGGACAGTGATAAAAGGGAAGACAGAATGAAGGAGCTAGTGATCAGAAGCAAAACAGAGTTTTGAGAACAGATAGAATAAAAATAGAAAAAGAAGGATAAGTAGAAGAAAATATGATGGAGGGACATACAAAGTTGGAATAAATATTGTTAATGTGGATGAAATGAACTCACCCATAAAATAGTGCAGCATGCTTTCTAGAGCCCCCACATTGGGCACCAAAATGTATTATGCTTTTTAGAGCATCCGTGCTGGGGTGCCAAATACCATCTGGATTAAATCTCTGGAGGATCTGGGGACCAGCCCAAGTCCTTGGTCTTAGTGGAGGAGTGATGAAGCAGGGACCCACAAGGATAGTCAAAAATGGAGTCTGATTATTTCAAGTCCTCTTAGCCCCTAAATATCTTAGTACAATTATATCACTACAACATACTGAGCATGTGCTAACTATAGCACCATTTCATCAACACAGTACACTGATCAAGTGTTAACTATAACCACCCTGCTATTAATATATAAATGCATCCCTTTACTGTAAGTATCCCTGCTTCAAGCTGAACACGTTCATGATCAGAACATGGTGATCATGTTCCCCCTGACTTCTCAGGAAGGATGAAATACCCCAAGGAGAGATGAGAGGCAAACCAGACATTGTCAGCAGGTTCCATCTGGGCTGAAGGGTTTTATACCTCACTTAGAGTTCCCCTACAATCTGTGGCTTTCTACAAAATGGAAACAGAGAGCAGAATGTATTAGAAACCACAATCCCACAATATGTTGTTTATAAAAAACATCCTTGAAACAGAAAGATATACAGAGTTAAAAATAAAAAGCTGAAGTATAATCTATTATGATTTAGCTAAAGTAAAAAGAGTCACAATAACAATCATGATCTTGGGCACAAAAAGATAAAGACAGACCAAATTAAAAGAGGTAAGCAGGGGGACTGCATCATCCTAAAAGATGCCACAATGAAATAATATCAATATTGAACATTTTTGCACCAAACACATAGCATCAAAATTCTTAAAGGAAAAGTTAAATAAGTTATAGGAGGAAAGAGAATAAAACTATAATAGTGGGGGACATCAACATTTCCCACTCAGAGTTAGATAAATTTAAACATAAAATAAATATGAAAAAAGTTAAAGAGATGAATAGAATTTTTTAAAAGAAAATAGTTATACATGATAGAATGCTCAAGTAAACTGAATTAGAATAGAAAATACATCATTATTACACTTACAGATAGTACAATCATAAAAATTAACCATGTATTAAGGAATTAAAAAACTCACAACCCAATGGAGAAAAGCAGAAATATTAAATGTATCTTTTCAGATTATAATGTAATAAAAATTATATTCAATAAAAAACCATGGAAGCATACATTAAAATTACATGAAAATTAAACAATCTGATCCTAAAGAATGAGTGGGTCAAATAATAAATCATAGAAACAATCAATGATTTCATTTAAAATAATGACAACAATGAGACCCCCACACACACAAAATTTGTGGCATGCAGACAAAGCAATATTTGGGGGAAATACATATCTCCAATTGTGTATACCAATAAAAGAGAGAAAGAGTAGATCAATGAAATCAATATTCACTAAAAATAAACTAGAAAAATAATAAATGTAAAATGCCTAAAAGCATTAATCAAGAGAATGAAATGATATTTTAAAAATTGAAAGCTAAAAAATTGAATTAATAATAATAAATAAAACTAATAGTTGGTCATGCAAGAAAAGCCACAAGAATATAAAAACATTAGTTAATTTGATTTTTAAATGTAAAAAAAAAAACCAAATTACCATTATCAAACATTTAAATTAATTGTACAACAAAACAATTATTAGGAACTATTTTGTCTTATATGCCAGTAAAACTGACAATCTAAGTAAAATGGATGGATTTTTGCAAAAATATAAACTGCAAAGATTAACAGAAGAGGAAATGGAATGGCTAAGTAACTTTATATTGGATAAATAAATTGAACAACCCATCAGTGAGTTCCAAAAGAAAAAAATTCACAGAAGCAGAAAGATTAACAAGTGAATTCCACTAAACATTTAAGGAAGAACAGAGCCCATTACTACAAAAACTATATAAAAATAGGTTAAAAAAAAGACTTCTACTTTTAAAATTCATATACTATTTTGATACCTACACTAAGAGAATAAAAACATAGGAAAAAACTTTAGATCAATTTCCTAATGAATACTGATTCAAAAAAATTAAAATAAATCACTAGCAAGGAGATTATAGTAATAAGTCATGAAGATCACACAATATGACCAGGTGAAATTCATATCAGGAATGCAAGACTAGTTCGATATTAGGAAAACTAACAGTCAATTATTTTTAATTATTTTATTATTGTTGGTAATTATTAATAAAAACAATAAAAATCAGATTTTCTCAATAGATGCAAGAAAAACTTGACTAAGTACAATAACATTTCTGTTTAAAATACTAGAAAACTTGGGAATAAAGGTGTCATTCTTAAAATCATAAGTAATGTCTACCTAAAGTCAAAAGCATTATATGTAATTAGGAAAAATTAGAAGCTTTTCTAATAAGCTTGAGGATGAAGCAAGATGTTCATTATCACCACTATTATTTAATACTATGTTAGAAATACTATTTATAGACCTAAGACAAGTAAAAGAAATTGAAAGAATAAAATAGGTAAGAAGGAAACAAAACAATCACTCATTGTAGATGATATGAGAATATAATTACAGAACCTTAGAGAATCATCTAAAAACTAGTTGAAACAATGATTTTAGCAAAGTTGCAGGATATAAAGTAAATCTACTTAATCATCATTTGTATATATTACCAATGAAACCCAACAGGAAGAAAGTGAAAAAAAAAAAACAATTCTATTTAAAATGGCCACAGACATAATAAAATGCTTGGAAGTCTACATGACAAGATAAAGCCAGAAGAGTATAGATTCACAATTACAAAATACTTTTCATACAAATAAGGACATATAAACAAGAAAAAAAAAAGATTGCTCATGGGTAACTACATCAATATAATAAAAACAATAATTCTTCTTAAGTTAATTTACTCTTTAATGCCATTTTAATCAAACTAATAATTATTTTAGAGATAGAAAAAAATAACAAAAATTATCTGAAAGAACAAAATATCAAAAATGCCAAAGAATGAATAGAAAAAAATGTGAAGGAAAGCAACCTAACAGTACCATATTTTAAATTATATTATGCAGTAGTAATCATCAAAACAATCTGGCACTGGCTAAGAAATAGGGTTATGGATCACTGAAATAAAGTAGGCACACAATACATAGAAGTAAATGATCATAGTAACTGAATATTGGAAAAAACCCTGAATCCAAGTTTGGCAGTCAAGAACTTAACATTTGACAAAAAATTGCTGGGAAAACAACATATCACATCATGTACTAAAATAAAATAAAAATAAGTTCAATAATTGAAACATAAAGGGTGACATCATAATTAGGTGAATATATAAAATGTTTATGGTCAAAGCTATATATAAGAGAAGAATTGAAGATCAAATAAAAGATAGGGAATATCTGAGGGAGTAAAATGGATAATTTTGATTACATGATGTTAAAAAGATTTTATACAAGTAAAACCGAGGTAGAAAAATTGGAAGGAAAGTAGGAAGCTGGGAGGAGGGAATTTTACACCAAGTTTCTCTGATTAAGACCTTGTTTTTCAAGTATATACGAAATTTGGCCAAATTTATTTTTAAAAATACTTATTTCCCAGTTGACAAATAGTTAAAGGATATGTATGGGTAATTTTCAGGAAAAAAAAAAGAAATCAGAGCTATTATAGCCACATGAAAAAATTAATAGTCACATATCATTATTGATTAGAGAAATATACATTAAGACAACTCTAGATGGCTTCCTTACATCTATCAGATTGGACCGAAAAAGAAAATTACAAATGCTGGAGGGGACATGGAAAAATTCAAACACTAATGCATTGTTGGTGGAGCTGTGAAGTGGTGCAACCATTCTGAAGAACAATTTAGAACCATGCCCAGAGGATTATAAAGCTGTCCATATCTTTTGGCCCAACAAAACCATTACCAGGTCTGTAATCCAAAGAGATCAAAGAAAAATGAAAAGGATATGTATAAATATATATATATATAATATAATATATAATATATATGTATAAAAATGTTTAAAATGACTCTTTTTTGTGGTAGCAAAGAATTGAAACTTCAACGATTATGCATCTAATGGAGAATAGAAGGACAATTACCCACATATTTTTTGTGATGGAATACTATTCTGCAATAAGAAATTACAAGTAGGACATTTCAGAAAAACCTAGGAAAACATATTAAGTGATGCAAAGTGAAGGGAGAAAAAACCAGGAGAACATTGCATACAATAATATTATAATAATGATAAATTGTGAAAGACAACTATTTTTATCAAGATAACCTTATCAAAGAAAATTCTAAAATGATCTAAAAAAATTCTCATGATTTTCTTAAAAAATGTTATTCACCTTTAGAGATAGAACAGAGAGTAAAAAGAAAAGCATCCTTTTTTCATTTTGTCTTTCTTGCTTTTTATTTTGATTTTTGTGAAATGACATATGGAAATATGTTTTGTATTATTTCACATGTGTAATTAATATCATATTGCTTGCCTTATCAATAAGTGGCATATGGTTCAGGAGAGGAAGAGATCTTGAATTTAAATTTTGAAGAAATGAATGTTTAAAATAAATAAATTTGTAAAGTAAAAAAAAAAGTATTCAGAATACTATAAATAGTTCAATGGGGATAAACATCACTGAATTTAGCCAAACTGATCTTCAGATGACAATGATATTTTCACTTATTTATTTATTTATTTACATGTGTTCACTTATTCATTCATGCACCACTTTTCCCTAGCAGAGTTTATGTTTCACTGTGGATGAGACATTGGAGTAGGGCTTTATTGACATTTATAGTCATTAGAGACTGAGCTTATGATTGCTTTAGAATAGGAAACTCACTCTACTAAGGTAGATTGTAACTCATTTCATAACATATAGACCTGGAATAAAAGAATAGTCTATCCCCTTTGCTTTAGGATAGGAAACTCACTCTACTAAGGTAGATTGCCACTCATTTCATAATATGTAGACCTGGAATAAAAGAAAAGTCTGTCCCCTTAAAGCTACCTCTTGGAATCTTTGGCTCCCTAACAGAAGTGTTGCCTCCTATACCAGGACTTTTCTCTATCCCTTCCTTATTTGTTAATGTTTTGTTTTCCATCATCACTGCTCCTTCAGAAATTACCTTCCATTGACTTTGTATATATTTTATATTGCTATTGCCATGACTCCCTAGCAAGAGTATAAGTTCCTTGAAGGAAAAGATCTCATTTTTATATTTCTCACATAGCACAATATAATGCATATAGGTATAAAGAGAGGAAATGGATTTATCATTTCATTGGTATAATGAATTTCCATTGAGGAACTCTTTCTACTAATGCAGTTCTGACCCTTCTCTACAATTTATCATCCACAGAGCTGTCTAGACTATTGAGAGACTAAGTGAATTTCCATAGATCACTCAGCCAGGATATTAGAGAAAAGACTTGAATCCAGATTTTCCTGGCTACAATGTTAGCTCTCTACCCACAATAGCACACTACTAGCCTTTCACATTAATGTTTAATAAATGTTGAATTACTGAATTTATTATAGAAATAATGTAATACTCCAGGCACTATATTCCACCCCTAAAATTAACTTGCATAAACTTTGTAGACATTTTAATAGATACATATATTCTAATGTGCTCATGTGTATATATGTTATACATCTGAGAATTTCATTCTAGCTGAAGCAGGAAAGCATTCTAGGACATAGATATGTAGTAATTTATGTTAGATTAGTTAAACCATCACCACTGCAATCTACCCTCAGAATAGAATTAGAAATAATCCAGTACCCTAAATCAAAATGTTCCAGGAATAACAATGTCTCTTAAATGAAAAATCTGTTTCCTAGGTACCATGTGGGGGAAAATCAATTCCTGTGGAAATAGGAACATACAATGTTTCATTTTGTTTTTCCCTTACTGTATATTTGTTACAAGAGCTTTGTTTTGTTTTGTTTTTCTTTTAATTTCAGTAATGGCTTAAAAAAAGAAAGGTAATGAGAGAGAAAATCAATTTTTGTGAAGTGAATAAATGAAAACTTAATTTAAATAAAGTCATTGGCAATATTAAATAGTTCAGAATCAGAAGATGATGTAGTTTTTTCAATAAAAATAACATTTTAAAAAATTGCCATCTGACATTGTTGGTGGAATTGTGAATGCATCCAACCAATCTGGAGAGCAATTTGGAACTATGCTCAAAAAGTTATGAAACTATACATACTCTTTGATCCAGCAGTGTTACTACTTGTAATGTTCTTCTCTAAAATATAATCTTCTCTGGGAGCAGGTTTCTTGGGAGGCTTCTGAGAGCAGCCTTTGTTTCAGTACAGAGTAATCACCCCAAATGCAACCAGGAGTTAAAATCCAAATCCTTTATTTTCTCTTTCAAGTATTGTCTCCTTCCTTGGGCCCGGTTAGCTTTCTTAGAGGCCTATCTCTCTCCTTGGTTCCGAGAGCTCTTGCCACTAGTACTTTGCCTCTGCCAGCTTCAGCCTCTAGGTCCCTCTGAATGTCTCCAACCAGCACAAAGGTGGAAGTGGGAATGAATTCTGAATGTCCCGGACTCCATCCTGTTTGAGGCTCCTAGCTTATACATGCTTTCTTAAAGGTATGAATCTTGTAGAACTCTAATAAGTACTAAGTACATTAGTAAACTAGAGAACTGTTAAGTACCATGCTAAATTAGATAACTGACTTAGCACCTTGTAAGAATCCTAACAACTACTCGGCTTATATCCCAAAGAGATCTTAAAGAAGGGAAAGGGACCCACATGTGCAAAAATGTTTGTGGCAGCCCTTTTGTAGTGGCCAGAAACTGAAAATTGAGTGGATGCCCATCAATTGGAGAATGGCTGAATAAATTGTGGTATATGAATGTTATGGAATATTATTGTTCTGTGAGAAATGACCAGCAGGAGGATTTCAGAAAGGCCTAAAGAGACTTACTTGAACTGATGTTGAGTGAAATGAGCAGGAACAGGAGATCATTATATATTTCAACAACAATACTGTATGATGATCAATTCTGATGGAAGTGACTCTCTTCAACAATGAGATGAACCAAATCAGTTCCATTTGTTCAGTAATGAATAGAACAGCTACACCCAGCGAAAGAACTATGGGAAATGAGTGTGAACCACAACATAGCATTCCCACTCCCTCTATTTTTATCCACTTGCATTTTTGATTTCCTTCCCAGGATTATATATATATTTTACCTTATTTCTAAGTCCAATTTTTCTTGTGCAGCAAAATAACTATGTATATGTATACATATATTTTATTTAACATATACATTAACATATTTAACATGTATTGGTCTACCTGACATCTAGGGGAGGGGGTGGGGGGAAGGAGGGGAAAAGTTAGAACAGAAGGTTTTGCAAGGGTTAATGCTCAAAAATTACCCATGCATATATCTTGTAAATAAAAAGCTATAATAATAAATAAAAATATTAAAAAATAAATTAAAATTGCCATCTGATTCATCACTATACCCTGAGGATTATGAGACTTTCCCATCTGACCCAAAACTAAAATTTTCTATGAGTTGTCTCCCTATTACAATACAAACTTCTTGAAATCAGGACTTTCTTGGTTTTCTATTTATATCTCTAGCATTTAGTACAGTTTTTTGCATATAATCTGCCAATAATAAATGATTTTTTATCCCTTAATTCAATAAAAACCATGCTAAAAGGTAAGAATTTCCCTAACTGAATAGGAGAAAAATTACAAATAATTTTGTGAGAGTGGCAAAATGGATCCAGCATTCATTGCAAAAAGATTTTTGTCAATTAATCACCTTTCATAATGCTTTAAAGAAAAATAAGAAATCAGGTTACTCCTAACTTCTTTTAATCCACAGCAGACAGACTAGTGCTACTACTGGGCTTATACCCCAAGGAGATACTAAAGAAGGGAAAGGGAACTGTATATGCCAAAATGTTTGTGGAAGCCCTATTTGTAGTGGCTAGAAACTGGAAAATGAATGGATGCCTATCAATTGGAGAATTGTTGGGTAAATTGTGGTATATGAATGTTATGGAATATTATTGTTCTGTAAGAAATGACCAGCAGGATGAATGTAGAGAGGCTTGGAGAGACTTACATGAACTGATGCTAAGTGAAATGAGCAGAACCAGGAGATCATTATATACTTCAACAACAATACTGTATGAAGATGTATTCTGATGGAAGTGGATTTCTTTGACAAAGAGACCTAATTCAGTTTCAGTTGATCAATGATGGACAGAAGCAGCTACACCCAATGAAAGAACACTGGGAAATGAATGTAAACTGTTTGCATTTTGGTTTTTCTTCCTGTGTTATTTTTACCTTCTGAATCCAATTCTCCCTTGCAACAAGAGAACTGTTCGGTTCTGCACACATATATTGTATCTAGGATATACTGCGACATATTCAACATATATATGACTGCTTGCCCTCTAGGGGAGGGGGTGGAGGGAGAGAGGGGAAAAATAGGAACAGAAGTAAGTGCAAGGGATAATGTTGTAAAAAATTACCCTGGCACAGGTTCTGTCAATAAAAAGTTATTATAATAAAAAAAATCCACAGCAGACTAACATAATTTGTTATTAAAATATTATTTGTTGACAACCAAACTATTTTTTGAAAAACACAAATGTTTCAGGGTTTTAAATAGGAAGCTGTTCCATATTGATAAAGTATTATGTGCTTAATATCAAAGAATATTAAACATTTCTCCCTAAGCTCTTCTAATTTTATTTTTCAAATGAAAAAACCTATAACCTCATTATTTAAATTGATTGTTTAAGTCCATAAACTTGAAAAAATTGGTTATCAAATCAGTTAATGAATAAAGTCTTTGACTCAATGCATGTTAATATTCTAATAAAACATGTTAACCACAGTATTGTGGTTGTAAGAGAATTGTAAGCTAAGAGAATTATAGCTATTACAACTGTATTTAATGAGCAATATTGAGAAAAATGTACAGTGAGACCAAAAAAGACACACAAAGGTGCATCAGAAAGTTAATATATAAAAATAATTGCTATCTGTCACTTGAAGGCTCATTTTTTTATCAATGAAAAGTTGAATTGGTTTCACCAAAATTTAATTGATAAGGATAAGAATCGCTCTATAAGTATGTGAAAGAAAAGGGTAGAAAAAATTTCTAGTGAAACAATTGAAAGAACTTACAGCTGTTCCTACTTTAAGGACTTTGAAATTTTTTTAGTTCTCTGTAAAATTCATTTATTCTAATAGAATATTGGCATGCGTCTAATTTTTAGAATTTGTTGTTTCATTAACTTTAATTTGACAATGCATCATTTGATAAAATTTAGATGATTGTTAAAAATAAATTTTAAAATATTTTGTTGTCTCAATTCTTTAAGGGTACATAATAAGGAAGATTATCTTTCTGACCTATCCATCTTAGTTCCCTTTTTAATTTTATAATCCATGCCCAATGTTCCATATTTGGTATACTCCAATTCTTAAGCAGGCTCAACTTCTCTCCCCTCTCTTTACTTACCTAATAACTTCATCATATCTCATGGGTTCAACTAATATCTCTGTTTGAATAATTCCCAAATCTATTTACTCATTCCTTATTTTTCTCTAGCATGCCAGTTGCTTATGTATAAATTTTTTTGATCTAAAAATGTCCCACAGGCATCTTATGCTCAACATATATGAGACAGAACTCATTTTTGTCTTTCTAAACTGTCCCCTTCCATTTTCCCCATTCCTACAGAGAGGATCATTGTCCTTTCAATTACCTAGTATTACAAAGTACAAGTCATTTTCAACTCTTAACTCTCATTTACTACCTATTTCCAGTCAATTGCCATCTTATAGCTTCTACCTCCCCTATATCTCTCATATTCAACCTCTTATTTACAGTCACAAAGTTCCAAATTCAGACTATTATAATGTTTTGCCTGAACTATTGCAAGTTCCAATTAATTGAGCTACACTCCTGGTCATATGTACTCTTAAATTGTTATCATTAATTATAATTAAATTGTTATCACAAATCTGAATATGTCACTTCTCTGCTCAAGAAACTACAGTGACTCCCTCTTACCTCATCAAAAAAGAAACAAACTCTTCTGTTTATCAATTAAAGACTTTTATCATCTGGCTCCAATATGCTTTTACAGAACATCCTAAGAAAAATGCTCTATTTGTTCCTCTTGACACTAAAAATTCCACTTCCCACCTTAATACCTAAATACAAACTGTCCTCTGAAATGTTCTTTTGTACTTCTTCCTTGTGTAACCTGAATCTCTCTTTAAAATTTACTTGAGTGTCCATAAACTATAGAGATTTTCTACTATGATAATAATAATATATGTTGTGAAATTTTTAAAGACATTTAAAAAGGAAGAAATCAATATAGATTAATATTTTGTCTTTGAGTAAATAGGGAATCACAGAAGTTGCTCGAAGAATAGACTGACATGGACAAAACTTTGCTTTGGGAGAATTGCTTTGACAGCTATATGGGATATGACATAGACTAAAAAGACACTCAATTTAGGAAGACCAATTGGGAGGTCATGGAAAAAATCCAGACCAAGGTAATAAAGGCCTAAAATATGATGATGACTGTTTGAGTAGAGCAAAATGGAAGAGATGATAAAGAGATGTTATGGAGATGAAAATGGTCAGATTTGCAAATGATTTGATGTATTGTGAAGGATCAAATTAAATTGAACAATTCTCCAAACAAACAAAAAAATCTATAAGTCACCAGGAAGAAATGTTCAAGTATAAAAGAAAAGAAAATTTTAAAACACAAGAGTATTGTACACTCCCCCAGAAATCACACCAAAAAAAAGATTGGAATATGTCCTGAAGAGCACAGTCCCTCAAGGTCAAACCCAACAACATATACCAGGAAAACCTAAACCTAAAAAAAGATGGACATCCAATTAAAGATGAGTATTTGAGTCATTGTTTTCAAAAGAGATTAAGAGAAAAAGAAAAAAACTAAAAAGAGAAAGAAACTTATGAAGTTAAAAAATGTCAACAATAACAAAATAACACCAAAAGGACATAAGGAGACAAAAGTGAATGGAAATGATGGTAGTGGAACAGACCTGAAATACCACGACTAAAATTCACAGCATCTTGCCTATAAATAAATGTTTCATATGGAACTCAATTAAGAAACAGGATTCATAAAAAGAAGAAGAAGGGAGGGGGATGTTTGATGTTCACCAATTTGGTTAATGGTAAACAATGAAAGGAAAATAACTCCTGTATAAGTCTCTCAGGAAGATGGACAATGGGAGAATGAGTAGCAAAGTAAAAGGACTAAATATGGGGAAAGGGGAGGGGAATGTTAATTCAGTATTGGGATGAGATTCCATTGCAGAACATATCCATAGAATGAGACAGTATTCTGTCTCATTTCTGTAAAGGGTGATGGGCACTTTAGGTAGGTATAAACTGCAAGAATTTTGGTACTATTTCTGAGTGATGTTTCTCTTAGATGAGCATCCTACCTAAAGAGAAGAGGAATCAAAACTCCTGGAAGCAACTGAAATCCAAAAGAGTGAAAAGGCATGGATCCAGAGAGGATATTTCATGGCAAAAGGGGAGGAGGAAAGAACGTAAGAAAAGTATGGAGTAGAAATGAACCACACAATAAGGGATACATGAAAATTTCTACTATTGTACAATGCTACTAACATCATTATGTCCTTCAGTAATTTATACTTCTGAAAGAAAATGGAAAAAGACAGAGGATGTCAGTGCTACAAGGCAATAATATAGAAATTTCTTTAAAAGAATAATTCAAAAATGAGTACTCCAAAAGCTTCATTTCGAAAAGGATTCAGAGACTAAAGGATAAATAAAATAATCATGAATAAAAGAATAAAATAGACAAAAAAGAACATTAAGAGAACAAAGTAAAAAAATCTGTTTTTAGAAAAAGTCATGAAAAATTAAGACAATATTAAGTAAAAAGTTAAAGAGAAATAGGGCAGGGTTTAATTTACTACATAATAAAGAAGAAAGAACTATTTTTTGTTACTCAATCATTTCAGTTATGTCTTACTTTTCAAGACCCAAATTGGGTTTTCTTGGCAAAAGACAGTTTTGAACTCAAGTTTTCCTGCAGCCAGGTCCAGTACCCTATCCATGGTACCACATAAATGCCAAGTTTTTTTTTTGTTTTTTATATTGTTGTTATGTTTATTGTTATTATTGTTGGTGTTATTATTAGACTGTTATTATTTTATTAGTCTATAGTCATGAGGCCTATTGTCTAGTATGACTTTATTCCCTAAGTCTTCTATTTCATTCCTGCTAAGCACAAGCAATATTCATAGAATAAAACAAGGGAGTGCTGATAAATGTTTAACAACTGTGTTCTCTGTAGGGGGAGGATATACAAATGACACATCTTTTAGTTAAATCTGCATTATTAAAATTTTTTCCATTACTTTCTTATGTCTAGACAATCATCAAAACTAAATGTGTATCATTTGCCCTAGTACCCAAGGAAACATTCATATCACATGATAGAGCAATTGAGCCACTGAGAATAGCTTATTCACTGGATTATGTGTTCTGATGTTTACATGGATTAAATGCTTTCAGCCTCCAAATATTCTTTAGTAACTCAGGACATAATATACATCCTCTGAAAAGCAGACTGGAACATTGGGGAGAATACAGGATTTTGAGTCAGAATACCCAAGTTTAACATTTAGCTAACCCTGTTATTTAGTACTTGTGTTAACTTAGTCATATGCTTATTTATGTCTTTGTTTCCTCATATGTCAATTGAATGTGAATTGAATGCCAATTGAATGGGCTGGTAAGGGTTATTTATAGAAGGCTGATTTTCAGTTAAGGCCCTGATCTTTAAATCAGGAAGAATTGAGTTCAGTTCCCATATCTGACACATACTAGTGGTATAATTGTAACAGTTACCTAACTTCTAATTTCTTAGTGCTCCAAAGCAAGTTGCAGAGAAGATGATGATTCCTCCCTGAATGTTTAGGGATCATCTTTAAGAATTTGAGATTCTTATTTTCTTTAGAAGATCAGTTCAGACCACTAGCCTTGCCTCTAATCCATCCTCTGCATGTTTTAACCAGGAAAGCAATCACTGTGGAAAGGGGCAGTCATTCCCTCCAACTGCCATTCATAGAGAAGGCAAACCCACCAATATATAAAAGGATACTCTGAGGAAGAGAGAGGCAGAAGTAAGTGTGGGGTGAGTCTATCCACTGCCACCATCTTGACTACCACTTCTTGGAACCCAGAGTAATTTATCAAGGACTTAGAGCCAAATAGACTTAGATATAGTAGTATTCCCCATATTACAAACTCTGTTTCTAGGCAAGCTTCAATAGCTACCCTCAAAGGGAGCAACCCCTATAGAATATGGGCCAGCCAATCCCACCAACTTCTGCCCAGTTTCCAGATATAAGGCAGACAACTCTGTTTAGTTAGAAATTGAGCATACTCTTTTCTAAAGCCCAATTAAGGGCAGAATATGTCACCAGGTTAGTATAGGGCATTTTTATACTTCTTTTTATTTTTACTGATATCTTTGGGGATGTATATATTATATGTGTATATGTCAGATATATATATATGTACATACATAAATATGCATATGCACTGTACACACATAAAATGGGTATGTTTTCCCACTTGTGTATATGTATGCATGTGTGTCTGTGTGTGTATACTTATATATATATATATGTGTATATGTGTTTACATGCATATATACATACACAAACACACACACATGTGTTGATTGTAAGCTCCCTATAGAAATTGGCAATCATGATTTTTTTCCCTTTTCCTTTTTCCTTTTCTAAGCAACCAACACATTATCTCAAAAATTCTAGGCAATATGTTTACTGAATTTAATTGAGTATATAGGAAAATAGTATCACTAAAGTGTACACTTTGTCACTTTTAGTATGTTTCATATAACAGAAAATCATGAATAATTATTTGGAATTTTCAAGGAGGATTAGTGACTTTCATATGCATCAAAAAATTATCTAAAGTTTCTTTTTTCTTGAATTTCTGTGTTGTCTCCCTAGTGTCCAAATTGTAAAATGGTTTGCCTCACTTTGGATCATTTGAAGAAATACTAAATTTTGGGGAAATGTTACTTTGTTATTTATTCCTGTTCAGATGAATTGTTTTGTTCTTTCAGTATTGTTTCTTGCAAGATCTGTTAAATGAGGAAAGACTGAATAATCATTCATATAAAACCAATAGTAGAGATTTGAATTAATCACTTTTTTCAGGCTCACAGTATAAAAAATTAGTTAAAGCTAAAAAATGAGAGAAAGATATTTTTACCTATATACATATACACATGTATATATACATGTGTATATGTATATGTATATATAATATCTATGCATATATATCCATACATCAATTGATCAACAAACATTTATTAAGTTTAATAATTTACTAGACTTGGTACTGGGTACTACCAAAAAAATAAACAAAAGTGTCTGCCCTCAGGTAGCTATACATATATATATATATATATACATATACACACATATATGTATAATTATTAAGTGACTTGCCTAGGATCACACAGCTAGAAAGTGTTAAGTGTCTGAGGTCATATTTGAACTCAGGTCCTCTTGACTTCAGGGTTGGTGCTCTATCCACTGTGCCACCTAGCTATTCCCAGATAGCTTATATTCTCTGGAGGAGACAAGACATATAAATAAGCATATGCAAATAATTTTATACAAAATAACATAAATGCAAATAGATCTACATACACATTAAGGTAATTAGGGTAGGAACAATAGGAAGTGAGTGAACAAGAAAAGTTTTTGAAGGAAATGGCATTTGAGCTGAGTTTTAAAGAAAATAAAGGACCCTAGAGGCAAAGGTGAGGAAGGAAAAACATTTTAAATAAGGGGAAGCAGCCAATGCAGAGATAGAGATAAAAAATGAAGAGTCATATGCAAAAAACATCATGACTCTCTTGACCAGACTATAGCATATGGGAAGAGTAACTAGAAGGCATAGTGAATAGAGTGATAAGCCCAAAGTCAGTAATACTCATGTGATCCTGGACATGTTTGCCTCAGTTTCTTCATCTATAAAATGAACCAGAGAAGGAAAAGGAAACCATTCCATATCTTTGCCAAGGAAACTCTAAATAAGGTCACAAAGGGTTAGACACAATTGAAAAACAATAACAGAGTACGAGAAGACGAATAAATATAATAGTAACTGAAAGGTAATTTGGGACCAAGATTGCAGAAGTTTTTAATGGTCAAAAAGATCTTATTTTTTTTATTATAGAAGCAACAGGGAATCCTTGAAAACTGTCAAATAGGGAAATGACATGGTCTAATTTTTCTAGATTAGAATTATGAAAATCATTTTAGCACCAATATGAAGGATCAGTTGGAATGGAGAAACTTAAGGCAGAGACATTAATGAGGAGAATATGTCTAAGTAGTTGTTAATATGCTGAACAATTTTTTTTATTTGTTATCATGGACATACAACCTGAATCATGATTAAAAATTTAGGCTTAAATTTCTAAGGTTTTAAAATGCCTTAGTGACCATCTAGTTAATCCCCTTCACATTATAGATGCAGATATTAAGGCCTGTACAAAGGAAATTAGACTTACCCTGATAATAGGATAAGTATCAGAACTATAATTTTATTAATATCAGAAATTCCCAAGTGAGAAAACTATATCAATGCAGGTTGATATTTTCCCTAAAATATGTACTTTTAGAATATTGCATAGAACTCTGAGAAGTTAAATTATTTACTTCAGGTCAAATAGCCAATGCATGTCAGAGGCAAAAGTTGAAGCTGGATCTTCCTGGCTTTGATATTGATTTGTTATCCACTATTCTATGCTGCCTTTCTTTAATAACAATAGCTGACATTTACATAGTTCTTTTAGGCTAACCCAGCACTTTGCCATCATCACACAGGTAAGATATATTAGAAGAGAGATAATAGTCCCAGACTCCTTTAGAAACCCCAGATTCTAAATTCTGTACTTTTCATTCCACTACTACTCTACCTCTCTTGCATAAAGTCATATAAGTAAAAAACAACATAATAAATAATATCACCTATAGTCCAAGAAAGGCACTTTTTCCCACAAATGGCTCAGGGAGCACAACCCTGTAGAGAAAAAATTATGATGGCTCTCTCTCTCTCTCTCTCTCTCTCTCTCTCTGTCTCTGTGTGTGTGTCTCTGTCTCTGTCTCTGTCTGTCTGTCTCTGTTTCTCTCTCTCTCTCTCTCTCTCTCTCTCTCTCTCTCTCTCTCTCTCTCTCTCTCTTTCTCTCTCTTTCTCTCTCTTCCTATCTAACTATTTATCTATCTAGATCTTTCATTAAAGGCTCCTCCCCAAGGTTTGGGGGGGAAATATAAATAAAATCAGGTATGGCTGATGTGTATAATCTTATGGGATTTATAATATTAAGGTTCTTATTTTTTTTTAAAGTAACTCAAGATACAAAGTCATCATTATCCGACAAAGAATTTCCTCTCAAATATGTTTATAATATTATCACTTTAAGAATTATTGCCTAGATAAGGATCAGACAGGATTCTCACTTGTCTGATCATCTAGTAAACTTCTTCCATGTCCTACCTGAACTTTGTCACAGAGAGTCTATAAGCTGGGTGTCTTCCTCACTTTCTCCTGACATTGTGAGGCTATCAAGAGTGCTCTTTGACCAGCCATCTGTCATTTTTAACTCTTACCATATCACCAACTTCTCTGTCTGTCATAAAGTTCCTTGATGCCAGTCTTTATTCCTGCTTTTTTAGTTTCATACAGCTCTCTAATGTCCTCTGTGAAGTTCTTCAGAGGCAAGAACATTAAAAGTCTTGTGGCAACACTGCTAAAAACGACTGTATTGCAAAGAGGTATCTTGCTATTTAGGAAAGCTTTAAGACTTAAAAATGCTTTTCAATTTTCCCAAAGCATGCTAACCTCTTCTCTTCCTCCTTTTAAACTCTAGGCTCAGTTAATTGAAGATATGTATTGTCTGTCTCAGATATACTGCTGCATAAGCTCTTCAGGGTATCCATTCAGACAGCTCTTTTAATGTGGACAATTAACAGGGTAAGAGAGAAAGGGAGCAATTATGTATTAAATGCATATTATGTGCCAGCACTGTGTTAATTGCTTTACAAATTATTTCATTTGATCCTCACAACTCAAAGAGAGATAAATCTTGCCTTTATTGTCCCCATTTTACAGTTGAGAAAACTAAAGCAGAGAGATGTTAAATGACTTCCCCAGAATCAGATAGCTAATAAATTTCTGAGACCAGACTTGAACTCAGATCTTCTTGAATCCAGGTCCATGATTCGGTTCATTGTACCACCTATCTGAGAAGTTAACAGACTTCATTCAGTATGGATAGACAAGCCAAACACCTCTGAAAGATGATAGATCTCTTCCTGGGCACTTCAGTGTCTTTGGATAGGACACAATCACAATATCATCCTCAAATGGCAGCATCTAGAGGACTTCAACAGCCAGAAAGAGTCTTCATCCTCAAGTTGGCCTTTGTGTTGAATATTCTCCATTACAATGATGATACTTTTGGTGAGAAAATATCTTCTGGCTTTATGTATGCTCATGAAAACACAAAAAAAAAAAACTCAAAAATATATATTGATAAATACTTAAATTCCTGTTACTATATGATATAAAAACATTAGTTCTTATTACCATATGTTTTGGGAAATAGTTAAGAATCTTACACTTTTGGGATTGCTAAACAGACTTAACTTTCACCTGTCTCTGTAAAGTCTGAGCAGCGTATCAAGAATAATATCTTCTTGCCAGTTAGGACATGGCTTACACTTTCAAATTCCAAAATAATACCATTACTGTCATGTTCTGCTTAGAGAATTGTTACAGTTGAAATAAACTCTTCCTCAAGCCAGACAATATTTAGAAACTCATGAATCCTTGAGTTCTTGAATTATCCCTCATAGCTAAAAATATCAATGTCTCAGATCATTATCTGATCACCTAATCCCAGAAAAAGGAGCATAAAGAAAAAGAAGTAATTGAGGATTTGATGCCTATCATGGAGATCACCTAGCCAAAAACAAATTCTCAGGGCAATGTTGTCATAACACATAATGGAAGGTGATGAGAAAAGAACGGAAAGGGAAAGGGAAAGAAATCAGCCCTGTTCTTCCAAAACTGAACTGCCAATAAAGAGATTTTATTACAAAAAGAAGGATCACCTCTTCTTCTTTATTACTCCTATTAAAAGGGCAATTATTGGGGGCTAAATTAACCATCATGTCCAAAATAGCTGGTCACAGGAATCAGGGAGAACCAACCAGAAATTGTTGGAAACTCATATCCTTTAGCAACGAATTAGAGAATGCAGTCTTCTCTGAGGATCCAAAACATATATTCTTGATAGAAAAATCTAGGATTATGGGGGAGAATTCTGGGAAGATAGCAAATTAAGTTGGTAAATTTCAATCTCTCCAGATTTCCCCTGCAATTTTGTGCCCCATAGTAAACATAGATTGGTGAAAAATCAAGAAGACTTGGGCCAGAACAGACATCTTCCTCACAAAATCCAAGAAGATCTGAAGGTCCTACACTGGGGATTAACCTGTCTGAAGTCAGACATCTCCAGGTTAGGTTTGAAGAAACATCAAGTGTGACCCCTAAGACTAGCTGTCTGTGACTAGAGATCTTCAGCTCTAGCTGAACTAGCAGGAAATGCAGAGACTTTCATCTACCTAACCATTTGTCTAATCAGGGTTTGAGTCCAGCAAGGATGAATGAACCTCAGATGATTGGGAATGCCAGGTTCAGCTCTGCTGCTGAGATGCAACCTTGGCTAAGAAGGAACCAGCACTTGGTGAGTGCAAAAGAAGTAGGGCAGTGATGCTGGGCACTTGCAGAAAGGTACAGCTCTTGGTTTAGGATTTCTGGTCAAAGTGGAGAGCTGAAAGGAAGCTTGAGACACCATCTCCCCCTCTGGCCCCATGATTAAAGGTTCTTACCCTAATAACTCTTATTTAAAAAAAATGAATTGGCAAAAAAGAAAGAACCCTGTCATTGAAATATATTATGGGAACAGAGAAGACCAGGGTTTATCTTCAGAGGAAGATACTTTATTTAAAAAAAAAAAAAAAGGTTCTATTCCAAAGAGTAATGTGAAATGGCTCCCTGCCCAAGATAATTTATAAAAGAATTTAAAAATCAAATGAGACATTGAGGAAAAAATTAAAATTAAAAATACTCTCCAAGAAAAACAAGAAGTCTATGAAAGAAGTTAACTAACTAAAAAAGAGGTACAAAGTCTCAAAGATGAAAATAATTCTTTGAACATTAGAATTGGGCAAAGAAGCCAGGGAAGCAATAAGAGACAAAGAAATATCAAAACAAATCATAAAGAATGAGAAAATAGAACAGTATGTAAAACATCTTATGAGAAAAACCACAGGTCTAAAGAAGAGATGAAAAAGAAAAAAACAAAAGAATAATTGGACTGCCCAAAAGTTGTGACCAAAAAGAGAACCTTAACACAATAATGCAGGAAATAATCCAAGAAAATTGTCCTGGAATGCTGTAACATGAGAGAAAAGTAGAAATAGAAAAAAATCCATCAATCACCACCTCAAAGAGATCCTTTGTGGAAAATACACAGCAATATTATTGTTAAAGTTCAAAATCCCCAGATCAAAGAGAAAATTTTGCAAGAAACAAGAAACAAACGATTCAAATATGTTGCAGCTACAATTAGAATAATACAAGACTTATCAGCAGCTATAATAAAAGACTGCAGATCCTGGAATCATATCTACTGACAATCAAAAGAACTAGGTCTGTGGCCAAAAATATCATATGCAGCAAAATTATTTATAATATTGAATGAGAAAAAATGGACATTCAATGACTTGCAAATTTTTAGGACTTTATAGCAAACAAACCCTAATTCAACAAAATATTCAACAAGTCAATATTAAAGATCAATTTTAAGGAACTTAAGATGGACAAACTAATTGTTTATCTTTTTTATATACGGGAAAATGTATAGTATATTTTTAAGATTCACTTCAACAATAGAATAGCTCAAAAGAAAGATTGGCAGAATCAAGATAAAAATAGTAATCAGATTATACAAATGAAGTGCAGAGGAAGAATAGAGACAGAGGAATTATATGGGGAAGGCAGATGGTAGTTATGAAAACCTACTCATACTGGGAATGGGTTCAATAGGTAGCACTACATATATACCATGAAAAGTATAGCACCCTCCAAAATATGTAAAGAAATAAGAGGGAAGAGATGGGCAGATCAAGAAGTAAAGGGTAAGGGAAGAAGACAAGGGAGGAATCTTCATATGGGGGGAGGTTAAATAATAGCAAGGCAAGTTATAGAGCAAAATTTAATTAAAGAGGGAGTGTTTCTATTGAACTTGTATCCCAAAGAGATCTTAAAGGGGGGGGAAAGAGATCCATATGTGCAAAAAGATTTGTGGCATCCCTTTTTGTAGTGGCAAGAAACTGGAAACTGAGTGGATCCCCATCAGTTGGAGAATGGTTGAATAAGTTTTGGTATTATGAATATTATGGGATATTATTGCTCTATAAGAAATGATAAGCAGGATGATTTTGGATTTTTTTCGACAAAGAGAAGATCTAACTCAGTTCCAATTGATCAACGATGGACAGAATTAGCTACATCCAGAGAAGGAACATAGGGAAATGAATGTGGACTACTTGCATTTTTGTTTTTCTTCCTGGGTTACTTTTACCTGAGGCCTGAAGAGACTTACATGAACTTATGCTAAGTGAAATGAGCAGAACCAGGAAATCATTGTACACAGCAACAGCAAGATTTTATGATGACCAATTCTGATGGACATGGCTATCTTCAATAATTCAGACCAATTCCAGTGGTCTGGTGATGAGAGAGTCAATTGCAACCAAAGAGAGAACTCTGGGAACTGAGTGTGGATCACAACATAGTATTTCCACTCATTTTGTTGTTTGCTTGTAATTTATTTTCTTTCTCATTTTTTTTCCTTTTTAAGTAGCATGATAATTGTGAAGAGTATAGAAGAATTGTATGTTTAACATATATTGGATCACTTGCTGTCTAGGGGAGGGGTAGAGGAAGGAAGGGAAAATTTGGAACAGAAGGTTTTGCAAGGGCAAACATTGAAAATTATCCATACATATGTTTCCAAAATAAAAAAGCTTTCATTAAAAAAAAAAAAAAAAAAAACCTATGGAGACTGAATGTAAATCAATGCATAGTATTTTCACCTTTTGCTATTGTTGTTGTTTGTTTGCTTGGGGTGGGGATTGTTTGTTTGTTTCTCATGGTATTTTTTCCCATTTGATTTTTATTGTGCAGCATGATGAATAAGGAAATATATTTAGAAAATCATACATGTTTAACCTATATCAAATTGCTTACTGTCCAGAGGAGTGGGAAAGGGTGGAGAGAGAGAAAAAAATTTGGAATGCAAGATTTTCCAAAAGTAAATGTGGAAAACTATCTTTGCATATTTTTGGAAAAATAAAATGCTATTTAAAAATAAAAATAAATAAAGATACATAAAATACATAAATGAAAAAAGAATGTTAAAATTGTGAAAAAAATGAAAAAATTTTACATGCAATTGGAGAGAAATAATATATTATTAAAGTTTAAGAATAAAACAAAACAAAATTTAAAAATTACTTCTATGATTCAGAGGCACATCAGTGGCATAATTGATCAAATGATGTTCCTAGAGTCAGGAAGATCTGACTTTAAATTTGGCCTAAAACACTTGTTAGTTTTGTGACCCTGAGCAAGGTACATAATCTCTATCAGCTTCTTTTCCTCAACTCTGAAATGGGTACAGTAGCATTTACCTTATGAAAGTTATTGTAAAGATCAAATGAGATAATGCTTCTTAAGCATTTGGCAGTGTCTGGCACATGGTAGGCATTTAATAAGTGTTTGTTTCCTTCCTTCCTTTATTTCTAAATTACCAAAAGTTTCAATTACTTCTGCCATTCCTTTTACAAAATCATGTCCCATTATGTTATATGTATTTTGCATACACAAAATGGCAATCAATGATTTCTATAATTTATAAAATGCCTAGAAATCTCCATCCTAAAATCTTTAGGGTTAGATGCAATGAAAATAAATCTATCAATAAGGGGAAAAAATCCTATAATATTCATATGGTGCTGGCCTTGTTTGTAGATAATGAAAAATTCAAAGTTTGAATTTCCAAGAGTTCTGGTATGATGTATTCTTTTAACAAATATCATTTACTAGCATAATGACACAAACTACAACATTTGGCTCCTTTCTTCTTTCCTATTAGATTTACCAGCATTGTTTTGTATCTCTTGGATATCAAATCTTCATTTCACACATCTCTTTGCTTTAACTTCTTAAAAAAACATACGCCTTGTAACCTAATTATTTCCTTTAACTCTGGTTCTCCTTGGCTTCTCTGAATGGAGCCAAATGTACTCTCAGTGACCATTGTGACTTTGCCAAGGCCTTGAACAAGCAGTCAAGATTTCAGCTGCCCAGTATAATCACTCAAACGTACAACTGAAAGCACAGAGAAAGAAGGAATAAATATGTTCAGTATAATTAAAAACAACAACCAGCAAAGCTTCTTCCCTGGTTTAATGCTGAAATGTATCAGTTAAAACTAATTAGTTTTGGAGGGACTGCTAATAAATCTTAATATTTCTCAAAGAGAAATGGCTTGTAATTTAATTTTTATTAAGCTGTTACTGAACTTTATGCTAATTAAATTTGGACCTCAATAGCAATTAATCCCAAGTACAATTTAAAAGTGTAAATAATGCAATAAAGTAAATAATGCTGGATTTCTCCCATAGAAGGATTAGGCAGGGTAGGTATGTGTTGCATGCATATATGTAAGAATGTGTGTAAAAGAATTGAGAAATAGTGTAGCAAAGAACATACTAGTCTTTAAATCTAGCTGGAGGAAAAGCTATTTAACATTTTAAGAGCATAGCCATGTTCTGCATGTATTTCCTCTAGAGAATGATTCCTCCATTGTGAATGTTGAAGGTTAGCTCTTGAGGTGTCTTCTATGAACAAATGACTTGTCAAGGCCTGCTCCTGGGAACAAGATGAAATAAACACCATGAAGGAGTGAAAGAATCTCCAAGGACAATGCTGGTACTGCTGAAGGGCATCTTAGCTTTGTATGCTCCTAGAGTTGCCTTATCCAATTTACTTTCTCATTTCTCTCTCACATGTGAAAACATACAAGCTCACAAATATATATATTCTTCCAGGGAGACAATTCTGGCTGTGTATTTGCTGATTCTGTTCAAGTCTGTCAATGGCTCAAGTAAATATTTTAGTTTTGTTACACAGGTTCAAAAAGTTTGCCAGGTAAATTTTCATATAAGTAACAACAAGAGGCTAAAATTTTTAAAGTGAGAGCTGAATAAACTGTGTACTTGCCAAAGTAATTAGGTTTGTTAGCCTATCCCTGGAGTCCCGCAGCAGATGATTAGCTTAAGTGGCAGTCTTTATTTTGCTTTGGTATATAATTTCCAACTGTAAACAATTCATACAAGATAGTTGTGGCAAGAACCATATCTTTTCAGCAACAAAAATGAAAAAAGTGTAACATATTCACTGAGGTACCTATCAACCCCAAAATTTCCATTGTTATTGTAGTTTAGTCATTTCCATCATATATAACTCTTTAAAACCCCATTTGAGATTTTCTTGGTAAAAATGCATCAGTGGTTTACTATTTTCTTCTTCAGTCAGTTCAGTGAGGACATTGAGGTAAACAGGGTTAAGTTATTTTCCCAGGGTCACATAGCTGGTACGTGAGTGAGGCCAGATTTTAACTCAGGAAGATGAGTCTGCCTGACTCTAAGATTGCTACTTTACTGCTCCACTTGGCTGCGCCATACAAGTGAGTTAACATATGAAGTTTGCAAACCATTAGACCCAATATAATTGCTAATTATTTTTATTATTATTATCCTACACCCATTTTTGTGAAATTTCCTTTTTTAAAAATATAACAGGAAATAGAAAACCAGTTTCCCAAAATAGATGTGATGTAGCAATTTCATAGTAGAGAAGTCATAGCTTTGAGATGATCAGTGTTTTGCTATTAGAATGAAATTGTGATCTTAATGTAACTACTCTCTCAAGTGATGAAGAGTACAACCAATTCATGACTAAATCCTAATCAATCCTTATTGGTCAAATACAAGATGAATATATGAAAAACTCTCTCAGAGCCAAAAAGTCTGAATTTGAATCCTGGCTCTAATATTTATTAGCTGTATGACTGAGCAATTCACATTTTTTCTCTTTCAACCTTAGTGTCTTTAGTTGTAAAATGGAGATTGTAATCCTCTCATTCTTCTCTCAAAGAAATGTTTTGAGGAAAGCATTTTATAATCCTTAAGGTATTATATGAATATACTATATATAGTTTTGTATGTCAAGTACTATAAAGTATTATATAAGTAGGAATTATTATTAAAGAGCCAATGACCTAACTATAAATTGGACAAATTCGAAGGATCTATGATGCATACCACCACTAGTCCAGCAATGGCCCTAATGATCAGAAAGCATTAACTGGTCTGTTAAGCCATTTACTAAACTGATTCTTTCCAAACGTGAAATTACTGTGGCATCTTTGTTGTTGCACTTGCTTAAGGATGCTGTCCCATGCTTCCCTCTAACTGACCAACTCTTATGAGATACATCAAATGTGATTTTCTTTCTTAAAACCTTACTTACCCATTCTTGCCCAATTCTTTATTATAAATCACTTACTATGTGCCAGGCACTGTGCAAAGTGTTTTACAAATATTATGTCATTTGATAGAGACATCAGTTAGGGAACTGTGTAAATGTAGTACTAGTCTTGAAGCAGGAAAACTTGTCTGATTTTTGCTTCAGATACTAGCTGTGTGACCATGACTAAGTCTCAGCCTTAACTTCCTCATGTATAGAACAGAAAAATAATATCATCTATCTCACAAGATTGTTGTGAGAACCAAATGACATTATTAGCATATGTATAGTGCTACATAAATCTCAAAACACTATAGTTATTAAGTCAGTTTCCACAGCATTATCAAATTGATATTCCTAAAGCTCAAGCCATCTGACTATACCTTTCCCCAATTCAAAACTCCTGTAGCTCCCACCAGGATAAAATACACACCCTTCTGTTTGACATTTATTTATTTATTTATTTATTATTTTATTTATTCCACTTTATACAGTCTATATTACTGGAATATAGGAAGATGCTATTATACAGGGATTGTTTAATTTTTTTGTTTTAGATGTCTAAGATCTAGCAGAGTACCTAAACATTTCAAAAATGCCTGTTGAATAGATGGATGAGTAAACATAAAAGTATTTACATCTGTGATAGGCATTACACTAAGGAATATAACTCTAAACCTAAGACAGTCCTTGATTTCAAGGAGTTTGTATTCCAGTTGGAGATGACAACATACTGAGTACAAGGAGTCACAAGGATGGTGCCTAGATATATATAGGTCAACAAAATGACATGGTTTTTCCATAAATAATATTTATATTGATATAATTACTATTCTAGATTAAGATGTGAAAAGCAAGAATTAGAAGAAATAGCAAGATAACCCAGGTAAAAGACAGAATAGAAGATGAAACATGTTCTTTTCTGGGGCTAACTACTTATAGTGGATCAAATTGTTTTGTGCTTACTCACCATTCAAAACAGTTCAACTCCAAGATGGGAGTTACAAAACTTAATGAATTAACTCTTTCCAGGAGACCAGTGGTATGATTTATGGAGTTATAAATTAGAGGATAAAGGATGCCATTGGGAAGAACTGGGCCAGCAGCAGGGCAGAAGTCAAGAGGTCTAAGTACTTGGCCATATGGAATATGAAGCATGGTCTGAACTGGGTCAACTAGGTAAGAGTGGATTAAGTGACTGAATGTAATTAAATGAATTCCTTCCTTGAATTTGTTTGTTCTGTCTTTTCTTCTCTCCTTCCTTCTCTCCTCTCTCTCTCTCTCTTTCTCTCTCTCTCTCTCTCTCTCTCTCTCTCTCTCTCTCTCTCTCTCTCTCTCTCTCTCTCTCTCTTTCTCTGTCTCTGTCTCTCTCTATCTATCTATCCATCATTCTCATTTTCTAGACAAATAGATAGATAGATTTATATTTGTCTCTGTCTCCTTGGCTAATATACCTAATGTTGAGATCATTAATATACTGATAGTTCCTCAGAGAGATATCCTTAAAGTCCCAAACTTTAGTCTGGTTTGCTTATATCTACCTCCAGTAGAACTTGCTCTATGTGCCACACCTTCTATTATTTAATCATGAGTTATCTCCAAATCAAAGATTATTTAAATATTTTGTTTACATGTCCTGTGTTCTTAACCAAGTTTCAAATTTCCTGAGACTGCCTTTTACTTCATTTCATGTAGTCCTATCTGCCCCCATCCAGAGAAACAATAAGACTCATGGTGAAAGAGAAGAAACTGAACCTAAGACAATGGGTGTGGATTGAAAGTACGACTCCACTGAGCCTAAAGCTGCTTCATTCACAGCATCCAAGATCAAGAAACAATGGATGATGCTTATTCAGAGAGAAGATTTGCCTTGTCAAAGGCATAGGTAAAAGGCCTATAACTGCTTAGCCAAAAAATAAAATAAAATCCTGAGGGTCCAAAAGCAAAAGGTATGCATTTGTAATATAGCAAAAGGCCAAGGACTCAGATTGATAAACTATATCTGCAGGGCATAGACAAATTCAAGTTTAAAGTGAAAAGAGCAAGTCAGTCCCTAGGAGACAAAGTAAATCAAAGACAAGAATCCAAACAGTACCCTATTTTGGAGGGTGCGATGTAATTTGCTCTACTCAAATCATGGGAGCATCTGCTACTTTTAAGCTAGGGAATATGGAGCTGGTCTCTCTCCCCCAATCTAATTGATGTACCACTGCTGCCACTGATATAGGTTTGTCTATCTAGTCTACTAAATGGAAGGCAGCTGTGTTAGGACCAGCTCCAGATACTTTTATTTCCCTCCTAGCACCTAGAATTGTAGTAGACATACACCAGATGGTGAATAAATATTTGTTGTTGCTGTTAAATGCTGCAGAAAGCTATAAAATGAAAGATGCCCAGAAGGAGCCCCTGACCTGATGGTCTCACTTCTGTATCTATACTTCTCAAGGAATTTGGGTAACTTATTTTCACGTTGTTAAATGAGGCTCCCTCATGTCAAATCTGTTGAGGGCTGATTATCTCAAGATCCTCCAAAAGGTCTTAAAAGACAACCCTACTAATTGAACAAATACAGAGTTTTTTTCCATGTGTGAAAGCACAGTAAAAAGATAGATACCATGGGGACCATTGAGCACTTGAAACATCAGAGGAAATTCTTAGCTCAACACAAAAATAAATACTTCAAAAATATTATTTTTGGGTTTTTTTTATTCAGATGTGATTTGCTTCCCAGGTTCTACTCTTGATTTTCTGGACTTCTTTTTTCTACTGCATCTAACAGTCTGATCGATCATCTAGGAAGATCCTTTCTGCCAACATATCTAACAGCCTTCTCACCCTGGAAGATCTACTTCTGTAGACCCTTTCTCCATTTTAAGGAAGTATCCCAGCCAGCTATGTTCACTCTTTCATTCTTCTCTAGACTCCACTTCTGACTTTCCAGACTTATTTCTCCATGTCCCAATAGAGATGCTTTCTTTCCCACACTTATTTTGCCCCACACATTTTAGCTTCCTTTTATGCGTTGTTTCACTTCATTTGAAAATGTTACTTAAGGATAGGGACTGTCTTTATTTTTGCTTAATATTTGTATTGCTAATATTTAGCACAGTGCTGGGAACACAGTATGTACTTAATAAACATTTATTGACTTAATATAGATGGATACCTTACCTGAAACTTAATAGTATTAGGGAGTTACCTGAGCACTGGGAGGTTCAGTGTCATGTCCAGGATTCAGGAGCAAAAGACAGGATTATAATCAAGTTTTCTCGACTCAAAAGATAGGTCTCTATAACTATAATGAATTCTTATTTATTCACAATAATCTCTTTTTAAAGTGAGACACAAACTAATTTCTAATATAGAGATGACAAATGAACCTGATCAATGCCTACTTTGATACAAGACTTACCAATGTATCACAGAAAAAAGTGAGGAAATAAAAGAAAGGGAAAGCTGAATTATCCCTCCAACCACCCAACGAATAATCTATATCCTGCTGACCAAAGAAAAAGTAAGGAACTCCACAAAATTCAGAGTTAGAAGAACACTCAACTCAAGAAAGTGGCCCTTTGAAATGTCTTCCTTACTGAAAACTGAGTGGATGTTTATCAGTTGGAGAATGGCAGAATAAGCTATGGTATATGGATGTTATGGAATATTATTGTTCTATAAGAAACAATCAGCAGGATGATTTCAGAAAGGCCTGGAGAGACTTATGTGAACTGATGCTAAGTGAAGTGAGTAGAACCAAGAGAACATTGTACATGATAACAACAAGATTATGTGATGATCAATTCTGATGGACATGACTCTTTTCAACAATGAGATAATTCAGACCAATTCTAATTGACTTGTAATGGAGAGAGCCATCTGCAACCAAAGAGAAGACTACAAGGACTGAATGTGTATCACAAGAGAATATTTTTACCTTTTTGTTGTTATTTGCTTGCTTTTTTTCCCTTTCTCATTTTTTCCTTTTGATCTTATTTTTCTTGTGCAGCATAATAAATGTGGAACCATGTATAGAAGAATTGCACATGTTTAACATAGATTACTTGCTATCTTGGGCAGGGGGTTGTAGGAAGGGAGAAAAATTTGGAACATAAGGTTTTGCAAGATGTATGTTGAAAATTCTGCATATATTTTGAAAATAAAAAGCTATTATTAAAAATTTTAGTAAAAAAAAATAAAATGTCTTCCTTGACAGTTATATTATCTATTATCACCTATTTATTATTATCCTCATTTAAAGATGAGGAAATAGAATAAACAAAAGTTAAGTGAGTTGTTCATGACTACAAATTATAGTAAGTTCCTGAGGTTGGATTTGAACTTGTTTTCCTGATTTGAGATCCAATCTTTATCCACTACACCACTAAGTGCTTATGTGATTCTGTGTCCATATCTGGAGTTTTGTATTCAGTTCTGGATGCAAGTTCTACTCAGAGTTTTAAGAAATATAGTTACTTTGACTCAGAATTCTAAGAAATCAATTGCTAATTTTTAATATGATAAGCCATAGTAAACTGTAGCAAATACTATGTCCTTCAATGATACATGTAGATGAAAAACTGAACTAACTTTTAGGTTAATAATCCCAGAAATATAGACACCAGAACTCTCTTATAATTATGGGATAAAAGGTTATTTGTCTGATCAGAGGTAGAAGATGAAAATTTGTTTATCAATCACAAACTTGTCTGCTTGGAACAGAAAATCAGGGAGGTTACCTAGCAGATTAGTTTGATGGTGACATTATGCCCACTGAGGTGTTCAAGCACAGTTTGAATCAATTCAGCTTAGCAGTAGAGGCTTCTTGTTCACCACAAAAGCTACATTCATCATAAAACTTTACGTACAATTCCCAAGATAAAAAAAGACAATGGAGTTTTCAGTTTCAGAATTGTGAATTGGTCTAATTGCATGGATTTTCTTCATTCATATACTTCCTCAAAACATCTTTAAGTGTGTACTCCCCTTCCCTACAGAGAGTAAGTACATTAGAGAGAAATTATGACTCATATTTATATTTGAATTGTAATGTACTTATTATTTCTACATTTGCTTTAATGAGTACTTATGGTTTTTACCTTATTGTTAAGCATATTATATTTAAGATATATAAATATGATTATTGTGAATGGTAGGTTTGCATAAATAAAAGCACTTTGGCAAGAGTTTAGGAATTAAAATGGTAAATAATGGGAGTAGAGAACAGTTTGGAGTGGGAAAAGTTTGGGGCAGTACGATCAACCAGAAGGCTATATCAATAGTACAAAAGAGAGGCTAAGAGTGCTTGTGCTAAATTAGACTTAAAATAGAGATAAGGGAACTATGTAGGAGAGGCCAAAAACAGTGAGATTTAACACTGAATTTTATGGAATATTGAATAAGAATGAAGAGTTGAAGGATGATGACATCAAATTTGTGAATGTGGGTATCTAGGAAAATGGAAATGTCCTCAATATTAATTTAAAAAACTAAGAATGAACAATTTGAGGATAAAGATAATGCATTTTGTTTTGGTCATGTTGACTTTGAGATATCTAAAAAGTGGTATGAGACTAGAATTTAGGAGGGAAAACTTTTTACAATTTCTCCAGACTAAATATTTTAAGTTCTTTCAACTTCTTCAAATGGCATAAATTGGAGAAACTTTTCTATCTTTATTGAACTTGTCTGGATGTTTTCCCACTCAACAACTCTCTTCTTAAGATACTGTTTTCAGAACTATACACAACACTCCAGAAATCAACAAAGAATCATATAAGGCATTTGATAGTGCAGTAGATAAAATATCGGACCTGAAGTCAGAAAGATTCAAATCTAGCCTCAGGAACTTACATAACCATGTAAGATATGGACAAGTTACTTAAATTTTGTTGTCGACTTATTTGTAAAATGAGGATAATAATAGCACCTACTTCCCAAATTTGTTGTGAGGATCAAATTAGATAATAATTGTAAACTACTTTGCACAGTGTTTGGCACAAGTTAAGTACTATATAATTGTTTGCTATTATTTAATTACAAAATTTTCCCTTTGGAAACTACCTTGTAGCCATTTCATTCAACCTATATATGAAAGGAATCCCCATTGTAACATACTTGCCAATTGCTTATCCAGTCTTTACTGCCAATGAAGAGGATCCTATCACCTCTTAAGTCAGTCCATTCTGAAAAATCCAAATATTAGGAGTTTTATTTTTTCCTGAACAAGTCTATATTTTTCTCTTTATAATTTCTACCCATTTCTTCTAATTCTTCCAATCTAGAACTAAAGTAGACAAGTATAATTCTAATCCTTCTTTCATATGAGAGCCCTTTAAATACTTGAAAATGTATATTCTGCTTCAGAATCTTCTTTTCTCTGGGCCTAACATCTCCTTCAACTGATCTTCAGATGATATGACATCAATGTCCTTTGCTATTTCAGTTGCCCTCCTATTTGAATATTCTCCACTGTATCCACATCCTTCTTAAATTGAAATGCCTGGAACAGAACACAATATTGAAGACATTATTTGACTAACATGCAGTCTAGAAGTAATATCACCTCTTCATTCCTGGATGCTATACCTCCTTTGATGAAATCCAAGATAACAAAAGCCATTTTTTGACTGCTATATCACATTGCTGAATCATATTGAATTTTTTGAAAGATCCATACCTTCTTAACATAAACTATTCTCTTTTAATCCATCTTACTTGTCTCCTCTATTCCCTCATCCCACTATCTCCTCACTTTACTCCAACCTGAAACTAAATCCTGGAGAACTAAATCATTCTATGCTCTCCTACCCTGGAGTACCACTCCTGTACATCAGACATGCTTCACTCTATTCCCCCTCCATTTCACCAACTTTCTGTTGTCATTTGCACATCTCCTCTCCCCGTATAAACCTGTAGTTCTGGAAACATTAGCAATCAGTCAATAAACATTCATTAAGTATCTACTATATGTTATACACTGTGTGAAGACAGAAGAAAAGGCAAATGATAATATTTGCTTTCAAGAAGCTCACAGTCTAGAGAGGAAAACAGCAGGCAAACAACAACATGCCAACAAGATACAGTGTAAATTATAAATAATAAACAGAAAAAGACACTAGAATTAAAAGAAATGAGGAAAGGTGCTTTCTAGAAGATGGAATTTTAGCTGGAACTTAGAGGAAACCAAGACTAAGAGATTAGAAAGGAGAGCACTTCAGCATGGGGTGCATCAAATGAAAATGTCTGGATTCAGGTGACTGTCATAATTGCAGAACATCAAGGAAGACTGTGTCATTTGATCAGATATATATATGAGGGAGGGAGAGATGAGAGGAAAAGATAAGAAGATTGGAAAGGTAGGAATGAGCAGGTTTATGGAAGACTTTGAATACTAAACAAAGGTTTTTATGTTTGATTTTTGAGTTGAAAGAGAGTCTTTCCTGGAGTTAATTGAGTAGGATGATGACAGGTTAAGCATGTACTTTAGGAAGACAATTTTGAGAGATGATTGGAATGGTGAGACTTGTGGTAGTGAGACCAACCAAAAAGACTTTTCTAATAGTACAGGGTACATAAGGAATGAGCCTTGCACCTAGATGGTAGTAGTGTAAGAGGAGAGAAGGATATGTAGTTGAAAGATGTTACAAAGACAAAATCAGTAGATGTTACAAAGACAAAATCAGTAGACCTTAGCAATAGATTGGATATGGAAGGTGAGAGGAAGTAAGGAATCAAGGATGACACTTTGGTTATCAACTCTATCACTATTCCTGGAAAAGATGTGTAAATCTATTTCCTAAAGCTCCATTAATCATCCCCATAAGTTTCTTAATCAAAATATTTCTCTGTGGGTACCACATCCCCATAACTACAGTTATCTTCCCCAAATAAAATGTCCTTGAGGACAGGAATTTCTTTCATGTTTATATTTTTACTAACACTTAGCATAGTTCTTGGTATATAATGTCATATGCAATAGATGTTAGATTTGTTGCTTTGAATTTGACTTTGAAACTAGGAACAAGAGATGAAAGTTTCTACTCCCATTAAGAAAGAAATTTCTAGAAATATAAACTTATCCAAACTACACATATATATGTAAATATGTATATGTGTGTTCAAACAGAGATACTGGATCAAGAAGTTGCATAATGTAAATGGGAAAAATACTGTCAGAAATGTTTCCCAAAATAATGAAGGATAAAGAACAAGATATTATTCAAAAATTAAATTTTCAAAATTTCTTGTTTTCATGTATCTTGAGTTTTGTGGGAGGAGGGGGATTTGCTTTCTATTTATTTTAACTAAATACCAAATTCTCTCTGTTGTTGACAAAATGTTTAGAAATATTCAGTTCCTAGGCCTGAAGGACTATCAACTGTACATATCAGCAGTGCCTCTATTGTATCTATATCCCAAGAGATTGTAGAAAAGGGAAAAGGACCCACATGCACAAAAATGTTTGTATCAGAATTTTTTTGAAGTGGCAAGGAACTGGAAATTGAGTGGATGTTCATCAGTTAGGGAATGGCTGAATAAAGTTGTGGTACATGAATATTATAGAATATCATTTCTTCTATAAGAAACAATCAGCAGGGCAATTTCATAAAGACCTGGAGAAACTTAGATGAATTGGTACTAAATAAAGTAAGTAGAACCAAGAGAACATTGTACACAGCAACAAGAAGATTATGTGGTGATCAACTCTGATGGCTATGGATTTTTTTTTTTTTTTAACAATGAAGTGATTCAAGCCAATTGCAACAGACTTGTGATGGAGAGACCAATTTGCATTTAGAAAGAGGACAGTTGTTTTTTTGTTGTTGTTGTTGTTGTTTGCTTGTTTTTTGTTTTCATTCTTATTTTTTTTTTCTTTTTGATCTGATTTTTCTTGTTCAGTATGATGAATGAGGAAACATGTATAGAAGAATTGCACATGTTTAACATATATTGAATTTGCTGTCTAGGGGAGAGGGGAGAGAAAAGGAGGGAATAAAAATTGAACACAAGGTTTTTCAAGGATGAATATTCAAAACTATCCTTGCATATATTTTGAAAATAAAAGCTATTTGAAAAAAGAAAGAAAAGAAAGACAGTTTTCTAGTTAATTACATTTCAAGAGAAAGAAGAAAGAAACAAAGAAACAAAGAAAGAAACAAAGAAACAAAGAAACAAAGAAACAAAGAAAAAGGAAAGAAGGAAGGAAGAAATTTTGGCATAGAGACTGGATGATCTCTGAATCCTCTTCCAGATCTCTTATACAACATAAATATATGAATCAAAAAGGCATACATATTTTATCCTTATTAATTAGATGACAAACAGAAACCGGTGCAATAGTTTCTAGAAACCAGGACTTTGAAGTTGTGGATTCATATTTAACTTTCTCCTACAAAAAACAACATAGCTAAATATCAGATAATTTTTTTCACATATTAAGTTGAAATTTTCTTCTAACACTTTTATGTTAACCATAGTCCTGCTTTCAAAATAAGTGCATTACCTCTTCCATATGACCAAGCACCATTTCTGAAAACCATTGCTCTCCACCATCATTCACTCCCAAGTTTTAATTTTGCCAGGTTAAATATCACTCACCTCTTCAATTGTTGCTAATATATTCGGTTTCTACACTTCCCCCTATCCTGACCATGCTCCATTTTATCGTTTTACCAATGTTCCTTTCAGAGTATATCACCCAAAACAAAATGCAGGATTCCAAATGGGCTCTATTAATCTACTTTTTAGAAATACACATAAGGATCCATGTGTCAGAAACACTACAAATGCTTTGGAATATAGAAATATCTACTTTATTCTTTTAACTGGTATAGTTCTAAGTTTCTTCATGACAGAATGCTTTCCGTTTCCTACATAGACAGTTTAATCTGAATTGGTAAGATCTAAAACAAAAGAAAAGAAAGGAAAAAAGAAAAAAAGGAAGAAAAGAAAGAAATAGAAAGATATAATAAAATAGAAGAAAAAAGAAAATCTAATTGAAGTCTTTGAGTCCATATTTCTTTTTAGTTTTCAGTTTTTAAATATCTAAACATTGGAGTTTCAATGAACTAAGCTCTTCCTAACCAGTTTTAACTGTTCATTCAGAGAGTTTATGTTATAACAGGGTGGTTGAGTGCATTTTTAACACTCTTATTTAGCATCATTAGATTTTATAGTTTCTACAAGTTCTACACTATGAAACTTTGACTCTGATATTATCATGTGCATTAAAAATATCTCCTAGTTAAAGTTCAGCCTACTAACAGCCATACAAAACTTTGTGGTATTTGTCTAATGAGAAGAATATATTTTCTAACACTTACCCATCACTTAATACCTTTTCATCACATTTTTGTGTTCCAAAAGGAAAACCTGTTCTGTGTTTGCAAAAGTCACATTCCTTGAAAATGGCAGAACATATCCCAGATACAGACCAAATTGAAAACACACTCAACTAGCCATTAACAAAGGGATATCCTAGATTTCATTTTGTAGGACCTGTCAATATATAAAAGAGTGAAGGATAAAAATTACAATACCATCTACAATTAAATCAGGGAGAGAAGATATCCAGAGATACAAACATTGTAAAAATATGCCAATGGAACAAGAAAAATAAAACTTCGTATGACATCTATATTTTTATAATACTGCTTGGAGAGTTAACAAAAGTCAACCAGATGTATAATGGGGGTTGGTGGGGATTTTTTTAACTACTAAAATATTCTGGTTTTCCCTCTCGTATTTCTCATTTCTCAGAAATAATTATATAAACTGTACTGCAAAGCCCAAAAGGGAAATTCAACTTTTATGAAGAAAACATGAAAATCTTTCACAAGAAAAATATATTTAAATGTCTTTCTCTGCCTTCATGTTTCTCATTTATTTTAATTAAGGCCCTCTATACGGGGGAGAAATGGCTTCATAGTCTGTGAAATCTAAACAAAAATTCATCTTCTCCCTAGATTTCCCCCCAAAAAAATTTTTCATTGAATTACTTCTAGTAGGTCAAAAAAAAGTCTTTTATAAAGGCAATTTAGGAAAAAAATATAAAGCACACCATATGCTTTAAGGACAAACATTTTTTCAGTCCTGAAATATGTTGTTTTTCTCTATAAATTACTTGTGCTCTTGTGCTTCCATGAATATAGACAGTATTTATGATTTCTTTCAGTAATATCCCCCAAATTATCAATGGCATATTGGTCCAAATAACAAAGCAACTTATTTTTAATCTTACTATTTTGTTCCTAGTATAGATCTCCTTTGCAGATCTCTTATTATCTCCATATTTCTGTCTCTGTCTCTATCTGTCTCTGTCTGTCTGTCTATCTCTCTTTCTCTGTGTGAATGTATGTGTCTCTATCTCTGTCTCCATCTTTCTCTCAGTTTCTTTATCTCTCTCCCTAGTCCTTTCTATATAGATTCTCACTGATGATACCATCAGTTCCCAGTGGTTTAATGATCATCACTATGTAAATGACTCGTAAATCTATATAAATACCCCCACCTTCTTTACTGAGATCGATTTGGGCATTTGCCTATTAGACATTTAATGCTGCATTCTCTGTAAGAATCTCAAATTGAACATGTACAAAATGGGACACTATTTCCTCTAAATAATACCTCATTCTTCCAAACTTCACAATTTCTATGAAGAGTACTACCATCCTTCCAGTTTGACATTATCTTGACTTCCTCAACCTCCTTGTTCTCACATATCAAGTCAGCTGTTTCAGTTTATACTTTCTATTTTCACTCTCTTGACTTAGTCATCAATTCAATGCAGTGTCACCTTTCACCTATAATCTTCTACTTATCTCCTGGCCTTAACTCTCTCTTACCTTCAATGCATTTTCCAATCTGCTGTTAAAGTCATTTTTCTAATGTGCAGGTCTAGCCATATCACTTTATCAGACTATAAATATATCACTATACATCAATATATAAATATATATTTATCAGACTATAAATTATAGAGGATGCATATCCTCTATACCAATCTACATTGGTAGATTGGAGGAACCTCTACAATTTCCTCACTATAGGAATTCTCATTACCAAATACATTACAAAGTTAGTTCTTTGGGTTTATTTGTTTTAAAATGTTTTATTGATATTCTCTCCTTTTTTAAAATTTATTATTTATTAATTTTTAACATTCTTTTCTTTTTAAATTTCAAATTCTCTTCCTGTTTTCCACTCTCTCCCTCACCCACTGAAAAGGGAGGTAGAATAATATAATTGAACTACACATGGGGAGGGGAAGCTAGGTAGTGCAGTAGATAGAGGGCCAGCCTTGAAGTCAGAAGGACCTGAGTTCAAATTTGACCCATCACTTAACACTTCCTAGCTATGTGATCCTGGGCAAGTCACTTAACTCCAATTGTAGAAGAAGAAGAAGAAGAAGAAGAAGAAGAAGAAGAAGAAGAAGAAGAAGAAGAAGAAGAAGAAGAAGAAGAAGAAGAAGAAGAAGAAGAAGCAGCAGCACACATGGGATGCAGCAATCCAGCTAAACTCTATCGGTATTCTACTCCAAACAATGTTAAAATAACTCCTCAAATTGAAGTAGCAAAACAAACCAAAGATCAGGGAGAGAAATATTTATGGCCTAAGAAAACTTCATAGAAGAGTTCTGTGACATCAAAGTGGAAACCTATCCAGAGTGTACATACATGATAGTAGCAGTAGATTTAGTAGAAAAATCAGCAGCCTGGAGAAAGTGAGACCTATTGCTCACACTGAGTACTTCTGGCACTGATTGGCAACTCTATTGCCTATATTTAGTTTGGGTCACAGTTTCAGGGCAAAGAGGAATGTCTGTAGTAAGTCATACAATAACAGCTGCCCTGGTTACACTTTAGAGCTAAAAGGAACATACTAACACTTGTGGCTACAGGGGAACAAGGACTCTTCCTGGGTTAAGACTAGAACATAGACTAGGAGAAGAATGACCATACCTTTCACCAGATTACACCATACTTTCACCATGAAAGCACAAAAATGTGTAGACCCCTCCACCCTGAACTAACAAAAAGATCAAAGTCAAGAAATAAATTTAAAAATGAGATAATAACAACATCAACAAAAAGAACTTGAAGTAAGTGTCAGGGATAACCAAGATGAAAGTCAAAAGAGTAGGATAATGGGAAAATAGCCACAACCAAAACTAAAGAAAATATTAATTAGATTAAAACTCAACAAGAATCCCTATAAAAGTTAAAGAAAGAAATGACTGGAGGAGAAAAAAATTGGAAAAGAAAAGCAGTGTGATAGAAAATTAGAAAAAGGGAAGTAATAGTTTGTTAAAAGAGACACAAAAATTCAGTGGAAAAAAGGAACTCCTTAAAAAATAGAATTTGCCAAATTTTAATCTTATTAAAGAAAATAAGTGGAAATTGAGGAGATGGTCATCTTTTGGGAAATGATTGAATAAGATGTGGAATATAATTGTGATGAATACTATTGTGCTCTAAGAAATAATGAGGGCCGTGGTTTCAGACAGATGACAAGGTGATATTAACTGATTCAATTTCTAAATCTTTACCAGCATAAAAAGAGTCATTATAGATATTTCTGTACATATAGGGAATTTTCCTTTTTTATCAGTTTGGGGTACAAAACTAATAGTGTTATTTTAATGTTTTAATAGTCCTTTGGTCATAGTTCCAAATTGTGCTGCAGAAAGGTTGGACTAGTTCATAACTCTACTAAGAATTTGGTTAGTGCACCTATTTTTCATCAGCCTTCCCTTTTGGATAGTTATGAGGTAGTAGCTCAGAGTTTTAATTTGCATTTCTCTAATAGTTATTTAAAGAATTTTTTTCAAATGGTATTAAAAAGTTTTCAGTTCTTCTTATGAAAACTGCCTTTTTATATCCTTAGAAAACTTATCCAGTAGAAAATTATTTTTATTTTTATAATTTGAGTCAGTTCCCTATGCATTTGAGAAATGAAAAACATACTGTAAAACTTATTATTTCATTATCTATCTTTTAGCAAAATGTAGTTTAACTGATTAACTCGTTTGGTAAGCCATTTTTTGTTTTGTTTTTTATGAGAATATGATTGCTATTCCTGTCTTTTTTTTAAACTTCAGTTGAAACCTAATAGATTTTGCTCCAGTGCTTTTACTCTGTTTCCTTCTGTTCCAAGTATATCTCTTGTAAATAATACAGTGTTGGATACTGCTTTCTAATTTATTTTGTTGTTCACTTTCATTTTATGGGTGAACTCATGTCATTCACTTTCACTAGTATGATTGTTAATTGTGTATTTCCCTCAATCCTATTTTTTGTGTTTCTTCTTTTGTCTCTGTTTTTGTACTGTCCTTCCTCAAAACTCTGTTAGCTTTAGACTACTATCTTCCTTAATTTGCCCCTTTTATCATCCCCCATCCTATGTCACATTCCCATTCCCTCTTATGTACTTATTGGGTATGATAAATTTCTATACACAATCAAGTTCATATGTGTGTATACATACATATACATGTGTGTATACATAAATACTTTTTCTTCCCTCTTTGAATCAATTTCAGTGACAGTGAGGTTCAAGCACTGCCTGGCAGCCACCCCTTGTTCTACTTTACTGTAAACATTCTTTGTTTTTTACCTCTCTTATGTGAGAAAAATTTCCCCATTCTATTTTCCTCTTTTTTCTTCTAGTGTTTCCCTCTTTTTCACTCTAATTTTTTCAGATAATTGTAACATAATAAACTCACTCATCCTGTCTGTCTGAATAGACTCCTTCTAACAATTTTAATAATGATCAAATTCATAAGAATTACATGAATCATCTTCCCACATAGTAAAGTAAACAGTTTGACTTTGAGTCCCCTGATTACTTTTTTATTTTTACTTTTTAATGCTTCTCTTGAGACTTGTGTTTGAATGTGAAATTGTCTATCCAGATCTGGTCTTTTCATCAGGAATGCTTGAACATCCTCTATTTCATTAAATATTCATTTTTCTCCAGAAGGATTACATTCTTTTCAGTAGGTTATTCTTGGTTGTAATCTTAGCTCCTTTGCCTTCAGAAATACCATATTTCAAATCCTCCACTCATCTAACATGGAAGTGGCTAAATCTCATGTGAGAATGAATGGCTCTACTGTTAACAATATTTTCTTTATGGCCTAGGAGCTCTGGAATTTGATTATATTATTTCTCAGAGTTTTTTTGGGGGGATCTTTTTCAAGAGTTGATCAGTGAATTCTTTTCAATTTCTATTTAACCTCTAGGTCTAAGATATTGGGCAGTTTTCCTTGATAATTTCTTGAAATATGACAAGTAGACTCTTTTCTTATAGTGGCTTCTAGATAGTCCAATAATTGTTAAATGAATTCTCCTTGATCCACTTTTTTTCCAATGAGTTGTTTTTCTTTTGACATATTTCACATTTTCTTCTTTGCTTTTCATTCTCGATTTTGTTGTTGGTGGTATTGTTGTTTTTGGTGTCACATAGTCATTAGCTTCCACTTGCCCAGTGCTAATTTTTTAGGAATTCTTTTTAGGAATTAATTTTCTTTTTGTATATATATATTTTTCCCTTTGTCCATTTTGGCTTAAAAAGCAGAGTTTTTCTTCTCCCAAAGGGCTATCAAACTGTTCACAACCCTTTAATCCAGCAGTGTTTCTAGTGGACTTGTATTCCAAAGATATCATAAAGGAGAAAAAGGGACCCACATATGCAAAAATGTTTGTGGCAGTGCTTTTTGTAGTGGCAAGAACTTGGAAACTGAATAAATGCCCCTCAGTTGGAGAATAGCATTCATATAGTCTATGAATGCTATGGAATATTTTTGTTCTATAAGAAACAATCAGCAGTATTATTTCAGAAAGGTCTGAAGAGACTTATATAAGCCAATACTAAGTGAAGTGAGCAGAACCAGAAGAACATTGTACATGGCAATAGCAAGATTATACAATGATCAGTTCTGATGCACATCACTCTTTTCAATGGTGAGATGATTCAGGCCAGCTCCAATGGTCTTGTAATGAAGAGAATCATCTGCACTCATCTGAACCACTCAATGGCTGTGGGGATTGAGTGTGGATCATTACATAGTATTTTCACTCTTTTTGTTGTGGTTTGCTTGCATTTTGTTTTCTCTCTCTTATTTTTTTCTTTTTGATCTGATTTTTCTTGTGCATGATTATAATTGTGGAAATATGTATAGAAAAATTGCACATGTTTAACATATATTGAATTACTACCATCTGGGGAAGGAGGTGGAGGGAAACAAAAGAAATAATTTGGAACACAAAGTTTTCTAGGGTGAATGTTGAAAATGATCCATGCATATGTTTTGAAAATAAAAATAAGAAAAAAAGCAGAGTTTTTTCTTAAGTGAATTTTTCTATCTTCTTTCCATTTGGCATATCCTACTTTTTAAGGATTTTTTTCTTCTTTGAATTTTTGTTCTCTTTTTTACCATCAGGCTGACTCTGGTTTTTAAGTTGTTATTTTCTTCAATATTTTTGTCTCTTTTAGTAAGATGCTAATTATTCTTTTCACAACAATACCTGTAACCATCAAAATAGTGAAAGAGTAGAAAGTAAGGCCTGAGAAGCAGTATGAAGATGTCAGAGTAGAGTAGCATCCCAAGTGATTACATCCAATATTTCTTTCTAAACAACTTTAAAGTAACTTCCCACATCAAATTCTGGATCAGCAGAGCCTACTAAAGATCACAATAAAGCTTTTTTTTCAAGCTAAGATAACTTAGGAGGTTAGCAAGTGAGATCTGTGATGTCAATGTAGTAGCCAGTCAGGAGCACAGTGAAAGCTTAGAAGTGGTCACTAACAGCAGTAACAGCTCTGAAGTTCTCAGTAAAGAGATAGTAAGGGGGCCAAATAACTGGTCAGAAAGAAATTGCGGGGGATGCTTTGTTAGAACTAAGTGTAACTGGTATTAATTGGCAACTCTATTGCCCCTACACAGTTCTGGGTGAACGAGATGAGGTGAGATCTTTCAAGACAGTTGTGAAAACTGAGTAAGGCTTCATCCATTTCAGAGTTGGAGGAGGCCTGAAGGATCAAGTCAAGGGCATACTTAAGTCCCCCTCCCTGCTATCCCCTAAGGGCATACTTAAGTCCCCTTGTTATCCTCCTATGATATCAGTGTCTTTCTATTTAGGTCAAATATGGGCAACTATGTACTTATTGGTCAAGTTCAATTTCTTGGGTAGTTTCCAAGTTTAGAATGTAAGTTCCTCAGCCAATAAGGATGAGGGTCAGTGGTGGGAGGGGGTATTTGTATTAGGGATAAAAAGTGTTCACCCTGCCCCCTATGGCGCCTCCTCCCTTCGATTGTCTGCTGGAAGGGTGGGACACCCGATTCTCGTGAGAACGTATAATAAACTTTGCTTTGCTTCTAGATATCTCTCCAGCTTTTTTTATTAAATGCTGTCTGAACCACACATGGGTCACACAGTTCTAGGCTGGAGAAGAGTGCTCATGGCTACAGGATAGCAGGGGACCTGCAAGAAGTAGAGCCAATCAAGATCACACAAGATTTAGAAGCTTCCATGTTGGAACAGGGGTTAAAGAGATAATCTGGTGAGAGAATGTTTGTGGAGCTGAGATAATGAGTTTGTTAATTTGTAATTCTTTATAAGAACTAGATTATGAATGATTTGTTATAGCTTTAGAATGTTGATGGATAGAAAGAAGAGAAAAAGAGAGAGAAGAGAGAGAAAGAGAGAAAGAAATGAGTATTAACCTCTAGAAAAGAAGATTTAGCTTCCAGTTCTATTTCTGCTGTGAATTAACTAGCAATGCCAGGTGAATAGAAAATAATATTGATTTCCTTCCTTCATTCTATGCATAAATCTGGACAGTTAAAATGGGTATAGTCAGATTGAAAAGCTTTTTGCTTATTTGCATCACTGAGCAATGGTATACAGCCACATTTGATTCAATAAAGTTCAACAAACATTTATCTAGTACTGACTGCATTATCCAAAGGCTGTCATGGGAGTTGAAGGGAGACAAGGGTCTGGTATTTAGATCATGCCATAGAAAAAGTAATCAGGACAAATTCAATAGCAGAGGTGAGAAATACAAGTTGAGCTCCAGGAAACGTCAAATTGGGAAAAATTGGGGTATTTAGTGAATCAGTTTCAAGCAAAGAGGGATTTATGTTTGCATTTTTCTCATAAATGATGATTTGGCAAATTGATCTTTAGATATTATTAGATATAATAAATAATATCTAATATCAAGAGTAGATATCAGATGGAGGCTTGGCCATATGTATAAGTTTTCCTTAATTACTTGAAACTGCATTTGTATCCTGCCTTACTCTCTCTTGAGTTTTAGTTCTATATCACCATCTTTTGGACATCTTGAAGTGGATTCCCTATAAATATCACAAATTCAATGTGTCCATAACATAACTAAACTCTTTCCCCTCACACAGCTATCACCCTGGTTCAAGCTCTCATTTCTTCCTGAACTATTGCAATCTTTGTTTAATTGGTCTTGATGCCTTAAATTTCTCTCTATTCTAATTAATTATTCACTCAGAACCAAAATGATATCCCTCAAGCATAGGTCTAACCATATTACCTCCTCACCCTCCAACTCAATAAACTCCAATTGCTTCCCTCCACAATCAAATATAAAGTAATAATGACAACTAGAATCTAAAGTTCTTCACAATTTGGTCTCTTCCCTTTTCATTTTATTACACATACTCTACAATATAGCTACATTAGACCAGTTGCTGTTCTTTGCCCATGATTCTCCTACCTGTATGCTTTTGCATTAATTGTCCCCTAAACCTATGATACCTTCCCTCTTTCCCTCCCTTTCTTAGCTTACCTGGCTTCTTTTAGGACTTGACTCCATTCCTTCCTTATACAGGAGGACATTTTTATCCATCTAGTAGCTAGTGCCTTACTTTTTGATATAATTGTTCATTTATTCTGTATATATCTCATAAAGTATTTGTTTTTCCCTGATTAGAATGCAAGCCCCTTGAAGTCAGAGGTTTCCCCCACTTACTTTGTATATCTATCCCTTAGCAATGTCCCTGACATATGGTGAATAATAAATAAGTAGTTAATAACTCTGATATCTATTTTTTGTTTTGCATACTAAGCTGTGCCCCGAAGTGGGGAGTGAAAACAGAAGGAGAAGGGAAAGCACCAACTATATGCCAGTCACTATGCTAAGTACTTTACAAATATTATTTCATTTGATGTTCACAAAAACCCTGGAAAGTAGGTACTATTTAATATCCCCATTTTACAATTGAGGAAACTGAGGCAAAGAGGTTGACTTACCCACAGTCATATAGCTAGTGGTACCTGCAGAAGGATTTAAACTGAGGCCTTCCTGACTCTATGTAGAGTACTCTAAACACTACACCATCTATCTGCCTACATTTGAGCATTTTAAAATTTAATGAGAATAGAAGTAGGAGATAGAGGACATGGTCATAAATAAATAAGGTTATACAACAAGGTGTCTACTTTCCAGAAAATGGTTATCTGAGTCTCAATCATCCCAATATCCTCCTCTACAGTGTTTGATTGTACCTCTAGAAAAGTCATCACCACAATGATTTGGCAAGATGGATAGTCTGATATCTATTTCATATCTCTGTGTGTATGAACTTTTCAATAATACTGTGTGTATATGTACTTTTCAATAATACATTTTTACAAATGACTTATTTTAATACCATAAAATTTTGCTTTCCCCAGCATACAGATATGTAATATTTTATGTCAAATAAAATGGCGATCTGCCATTTGCCATAGTACAAGGCTTCTGAACCCTTAGGTCATACAGTATCATAGGATCATTGCCCCATAGATGTTTTTCTCCAAAGCAGCCACTCTAACTTTAGCACAAACTTAGTAGTCTTTTCTCCTTCCCAAAGGAATATCATTAGGAACTTTATACATCTGTTTCTGATTCTTGTGAAGCCCCATTAAAATGGCTGTCCCTCACCCACAAATATTTAAAGACTGAGATCTCAGGGAGCTACATTTTCAGTGTATATATGATGTTAAATGCAGGTTCTCTCAGACTCTGTAGCAGCCTTTTGAGTTTTTTAGTTGTTTGTTCTTTTTATATTAGCATCCCCATGCCTAACTAACCTTAGATTAGTAAATTCTAGAAAAATTGCCAACATTTTAAGTGTACTTCTTCATATAGGGCATACTGCCTTAAAAATGACTACAGCATTTTTTATTGACTTCATTCTAAATGAACTCATTTACTAGAAGCCTGCCCCAAACACCCAGTTCTGAGCCTGTTGACACATTGTCATTAATAGTGGAGGAGTTTAATCCTTCATCATCCACAGGATGTCCTAATATGATTGCAGAGCCTTTAAACTTGCCTGACAACATCTGGTTAACAATAGATAGCTTAGTGATAAATTTCAAAGGATTCATTTTTCTAGTCATGTCTCTAGGACTCTTGAAAGATTCCATGACATCAGATAGCCTACCCAGTATGACCCCATATCATATTTCTCATTTGGGAATATATGTATCTTATTTATGAGACCTGGACGGTCAGTTTAGTACATCATAAGCACAATGGAGAAACATGTAAAGTGCCTAATAACCTTCTAAAAGGAGAGAGAAAAGACTTGCAAGTTTGTGTTAAGATTAGACTAACTGCTTCAGCAAGTTATCAGGGTAAGGACAGGAGGGGATATTGCATAATCCAATTCCAAATTCCCTTTATTTTCTTTCTTTAAAATATTACTAATATCAACTAGATGGCATAGTGGATAGAGTGTTAGGCCTGAAGTCAGGAAGTCTCATCTTCCTGAATTCAAATCTGGCTTCAGACACTTATTAGCTGCATGACCCTAGGCAAGTCATTTAATTCTGTTTGTCTCAGTTTTCTCAACTGGAAAATAAGCTAGAGAAGGAAATGGCAAACCTCTCCCGTATATTTTGCCAAGAACGAGGTCACAGAGAGTTGGACATGACTAAAACAATTCAACTATAACATCAAAAACACAATAGCTTGTGTTTTCAATGGTAGGCATCTGTGGATACTTATAGCCAATAGTCTTTGTTAAGGATGTATTCCTAACATTGAGTTCCTGTGCTCTAGAAACTAAATAGTTACGATAAATATTCACTCCAATACACAAGTATATAATATCATGTCAACACAATGTCACAAGAACCAAATTTTCCTGGATGGCTAAGAATGTTTATACTAAATAGAATGATGCTATTTTATGAACCACATTTTAAATATATTTATACACACACACACACATATCCCTATAGTCCATACTCAAAACTTTAAAAGACTAAATAGAATTAAGAACAAAACTATTCAATAGAAGCAACTATGATATAGTATGTCAAGATTACCAGCATATTAGCAATTTACATTTCAGACCAATAATGCATTCTAATGAGCCACCCTCCCCTCCCCACATGTGTTACTAATGTGCTAGACAATACTAACCACTCATAATGTTGAGGTCTAGATTTGGGGTACCTAAATGAAATTAGAGTTTAGTTAAGGTCTAGTGGCAGGTTTGGGGTACAGGGAGTCAAACAGAACTCCCCTGCAACCCTCTTGGATTCAGTGCAAGGATATGGTGGTAAATGAGGTCTAGTAGCGGTGCGAGTCCTCAATAAAAGCATTTATTAGCCCGAGAGCTAGATTGATAAAAGAGGTTTATTATTGAGTTTAGAAGTAGGAGATAGGTGAAGGTAGAGAGAAGGAGGACACTGGACAAAGGGTCCTGTGGACAGAGAGTCCTCACATGGCTAGCATGTTTGGAATCTCTGCAAAGAGGATCTTCTATTGGAATTCAAAGGGACCAGGATTTGTGAGTCAAAGGGTAATTTACATTATTAACTAGGAGGGGGTGGAAATCTAGAAAGGAATCTTTCCCACATCAATAGATTTTTATTTTCTGATAAATGTAAATTCACTTGGCCTAGCTACCACATAAGAAACTGGAAGTGTCTAATGCCTGCTCATGTCTTTATCATTTGATACCATAATAATCAAAAACCTTGCAAACAAGACCATAGAATCAGAAAAAAATGGAATGGAAATGAAAACATAAAATAATAGTAGCAGTCTCAGCACTATTTCTCAACTGTGTACATTCTTATTTCCCTATTCTCCATCATTGCTTTGGAAGGAAATTTCTTCATCCAAATTTCCCTATGCAAAGTGGGGATAACTAGACCAAGTCACTGCAGTGCCTTTTGCTTTTAACTTTTGTCAAACAATGCCCCTTACCAACAATTCTTTTCAATCTCTACAAAGCACTGACAGAATCGAATAGTTTCTGCATCTCTGTTGGCTCACTTTCTTGTAATTTAGTTCCTAGCCCATTGTTCAGCTAGACCATCTGTGTTTCTGTTAGTGGTCAGTTCTTTTCTTTGCCTCTGTCCCTCTATCTCTGTCTCTGTCTCTGTCTATCTTTGTCTGTCTGTTTCTCTCTAACATACACATACACACACCCCACAAAAATACATACATACTCTCAGTTTTAATGATGTTTTCTTTTTTACATTCTGCTTTGTTCAAAGTCTCTTGTAACAAAGTTAAATGGTTAAGCAAAACTTATTATAGTAAACTCAAATAAAAGTTCATGCAATGGTTCACATGTTTAGCACCCCATCACTTTCCTGGTTCTATCACCCTTTGTCACAAGTGTATAGTTCTATGGCAACTTAAATCCCAAATTTCATCTGGCCCCCTCTGCAAAACACTCTTATGGGGAAAATAGTCCTCTCAGATATACCCTTAGCATTTCTTCATTTTCCAATTGACTACACCATGTATTTCATTATATACACAGAAATTTGTGCATTCTGAAAAAATCACATCAGTTCTGAAACTCACTCCTCCTCAGAATCCTCTGTGCCCAAATCCCTTTTACTCTCAGTGGTTGGTAGAAATCTAAAAATGTCTCCTCAAACAACCATTTAAAAAGTGTGTCCAGGCCAGCCATTTCTTTAATTTCCACCTAGCTCCACTCCTTTGATGAGTATTTCCTCCTTACCACTTTTCAGCTTCCTTCTAAGTATTGTCTTTATGCTCCTTGGGGGCAGAGACTCTCTTTTTCCTTTTCCTTGTTTCTTTGTTTCCTTTCCCTAGCATTTAGCACAGTTCCCAGACTTGAGTCAGGTGATTACTGACTCAAGATTCAGAATTGCTGATTGAAAGTAAGGCAAAGGAATATGCAGTTTTCAAAGACTGCCTAGTCTTAAAATGTCTTACTTTGCTTCTTCCTTATACAATCCCTACATTGATTTTCATTCTTCTGATCTTTCCTTTAATAATTACACTTATTCAATTGGATAATACATATTCAATTAATACTCAATAAATAGACTTATTTAATTGAATAAGTACAATTATTTAAAATGCAAAAGTTTAATCCTATGAATGTTAGATTCATATTTTAACTAATAAAATTAAGAAAATAGGTACAAGAGAAAATAAGGTATCAGCCTTCAAGGGACTATTTCTTCATTATTATAGAACTTTGGGATCCTCCATTTTTTGACATTCTTCATTCTTAGTGATTTATTAATGATGGGTGTGCATATGGAGGCAGAAGAGATAAGCTAGAGTCTTTGGCCCAGAATTAATATCACGAGATTTACCCAGAAGTACTTTATGGAAAAAGGAAGTATTTAAAGTAATGATATTTCCTTCACTGCTGGTCAGACCACACTAACTTTTTCATAACACTAATAATATATATAGCCTACATTCTGGGCAATTCTTAGCCTATGTCACATTCCTTTTCTATCACTGTGATCAAAGCCTCTTGATCAAGATCCCTGTACTTGTTATCTCCCTTCTTGAAAACTGAAAATTCACATCCCGATTTTATTAGATTTTATTCTGAAATGGTATATTAATAATCAAAAAGTAGCTCACTTTGATTCTAATGAAGAACTGTCTCTTTAACCTAATCATTCTACTCATACACTCTTGAACTTTAATTCTGAAAGAAGCTGCAGAGTGGTTTTGATGTTTAGAAGGGGAAGGGAAAAGAAAAGGGAGCATGAAATATAGCCTACTACATATATCTATAGCTCCAAAGAGCTAACATGTAATAAGTTATAACTGATAATAATAAAAGAATTAATACACCTATTATTTATGTAAGCAGGCTCTGAACATACCATAGCAAGTCATTATCAGCCACTGAATCCTTCGATAGTTAATCTAAACAACTAATTCAAATGAATCCTCTAAAGAAAAACGAAGAAAAGAAGATACTATAGAAACTGTTGATAGAAGGTTAAAGTATAAAAATGAGTATAGAGTATTCCCTGGGAGAGTAGGCAGTTAGAAAACCTGAGTAGCCAGGGGGCAGACTGAGGAAATTCAATGTCTGAGGATATAGAGAAAGTATGAGAAAAACAAAAAAGAAACAAAAAGGGAAAAGGCCCCTGAAGAAAGTCTACTTTATAATTTTACCTAAGGCCAGCAGCTCTGCTGGACTTGAGGCTCTCAAAAGAATTCAATTCTGAATCTAATCTTAGCATCAAATAATAGAATTGGAAATTACTTTAGAGGTCAGCTACTCCAGTCTCCTCACGTTCCTCTAGAGAACAAAAATCTGGAGAAAAGGAATAACTTAGTTAAGGTCTAATTAGAACCAAGCTGGAGTAAAACACAAAATATCTTGATTTCTAATCCAGTACTTTCCCAATAATTCTGATGAACTTGGAGCTTTTGGATGATAAAAATAAAATTATGTTAAACCCAGCCAGAGATCATTTATTCAAACATGTTTACAAATCCAGAGAATGCTTGATTAATGCAGCTCCATGTGTGCTTTAACCTCTTTCTCCAACTCTGAATGCTCTGTTTCACCAGGTCATCTCACCCCTAACTCGGCATAGAACAAAGTTTTACATTAATATTCTCTCATTCTGACCTACCTCATGGCACAGCTTTGTTCCTCTGGCCCCATGTAATGCCAGTTCTGATTGCAGAGTGCCCAGAGTACCCCTCTCAGTGTTGTGGTTTGAGTCCTGAGCCAAACTTGTCAATCCTGTGGCAACTGAGCGAAGTTGCTGAGAATTCTTAAGGCAGAAAATCCCAGCCTACCTGGAATAAAACAAAAAGAGGTATTAAAAGCCTATGAAATTAGCATTATTCAGATGGAATACTCAGGACTATGTGCATTGATTTAATATATATTTCTCAAGTGTCTGTTACATAGAAAGCATTATACTGTACATTGAGAGGGATACATACATAGAAGAAACATAAGCTCCTGAATTAAAGGGTTTTGTAACTTACTGAAATATATAGCCATAAGAAGAAAGTACTATGAAAATTTTCAGGAAGCAAAGATTAGCAAGATCAGTTTTTGTTTGGTGGGGTGGGAAGTGATGGGAAGTGGTATACTAGCATTTGACTTTGATTTTGATGGACACATGATGATTAAATAGGTATTGGGGAGGAAGGGCATTCCAGGTAATAGGTACAATGGGAATAGCACAAGAAAAGGCATGGGCATGGCAAATTGTAAGATACATTCAGACAACAATTTGGCTATATATAGGATACATGAAGGGATTTAGGGAAGATAGTACTATAATAAGATACAATAAAATTATGAAAAATCTGGAATGCCAGATGGACTTCAAACATTATCTAATAGATAATAGGGAGTGAAAGAGAGAGAGAGAGAGAGAGAGAGAGAGAGAGAGAGAGAGAGAAAGAGAGAGAGAGAAATAAAAAAAAAGAAAGAAAGAAGGAAAGGAAGGAAGGAAGGAAGGAAGGAAAAATCATGAGTAAAATATTTTTTAATTACAAGGAAACAATAGTTAGAAAAGGAAAACAAACAGGAAAATTTTATTGCTCCCACACTAAATTTAATATGTAGCTGTTGTTGAAAAATAGCTGCACATAACAGAAGTCTGTTTTCATACACAAACATCTTTTTATCATTATATATGTTGACATATTCATATGTAATGACAAATTCGTTGTAAAAAAGAAATTTTAATAAGAAAACATATAAGGAATCTGTTCATTGTTTACATTAAAGGAAAGCTTTTAATTATTCCAAATACTCTACACTACTTTGCATAGAGGAAGCATTTAGTAAATGAATAAATAAACTGCCACAAAGCCATCTTCACATAACAAATTATGTGTCAAACTAGATTTGGACTTTATTCATGACCCCCAATCCTTCTCAGTCTCCCCTCAAATTATCTATCACCCTTTTCACCCTAGAGAAATAAGCTCACCTAGACATGGACAAAATTCTACCAACATAGTTGAAACGGTAGACCTCTGTGTAGAGTAGTCAAGGCGCACAAAGCTCAGATTTTCTCTGAAAGAAAAAAGCTGAGAAATGTATTTTGGGTTTCTGTTATCTTTGTTCACTTTTCCAGTGAAAACATGGACCCATGTGTTTACTGTGTGTGTTTGTGTGTGTGTATGTATAATAAGTAAGCCTTGAGTGAATTCTGAACCAGATTCATCAGAGACTACCTATTTGCATTATTCCAAAGTCAGAATCATAGTGAACGTCAAACATCATGTCTAAGAATTAATTATCAGGGTAGGATGTCCCTTCTTCCTTGAGATGGATCAGAAACAAGAGACCCTTGGGGAGGGGGTCCCATTTGTATTTAATTGTCTGAGAAGTAAAAGAAAATGACATGAAGGGGACATGAAAATAATATTTCACTTTTCTGTTTGAATCTCTGTTCATTTAAATGCACACATATAAACCAGATCCCGCTTCTAGTCTAGATAACGATTACCATATTTGACATTTGCTAGCATTCAGCAATGCGTGGGAATTGTGAATAATTTAGGAGTACTGGATTGCTCAATAGCAAAAAACAATTGAATGATAATGAGATCTGGAAATGAACTTGGGTGGCATCCCTAGTGAAGAAATGCATTAAAATTATGAGAGGGATGGAAGAATATAGGAAATTATATTCACACCATAAAGTGCTGTCCCTCTAGTGTTCATTGTACACTTATAACTACCAAAATTACTAAACAGAGTCAGTAAAATCCAATCCAACAAGCATTTCTTAAGCACCTACAAAGTGCAAGATGCTGTGCTAGCCACTGGGGATACAATCTCAACTTTTATCCAGCTCTTCTTATGATCTTTCCCATTCTTGAATATCAATTTTTCTGACATCTGACATCCTAGCTCAATGTAATTTCCACTTTGGAGACCTCAAATCGTTTCTTCCCAGAGTTCCTCTCTCCCTTGAGAAACCTGAAGAGAAAGTAGAATCAAGTGTCTTCTTTTCTCAAAGCTTGATGACAAAAGATGGTAATATCTCTTATCAAGCACAGAGTAATCAATCACCAATAACAAATAGAGCTTCATGCAAATAGTCTTTAAATCATGGGTAAAGAGGGGCACAGAGGGAGAGAAAGATGAAAGGAGGGGGGAAAGGAGGATGAAAAAGAGGAAAGGAATGAGTGAAGGAATGTGGAAAGGAGAACAGGAGGGAAAAAGAAGGAGGGAAGAAAAGGAAAGAGGAAAGGGAGGGAAGAGGAAGAAGGGAAGAAAGAAAAGGAATGAGGAAAGGGAAAAAAAGAAAGGAAAGGAAAGGAAAAGAAAGAAGAGGAAAGGAAAGGAAAGGAAGGAGAGGAAAGGAAGAAGAGGAGAGGAGGAAAGAAGAAAGGAAAAGGAAAAGGAAAAAAAAAGGAAAAGAAAGGGAAAGGAAAAGGAAAAGGAAAAGAAAAAAAGCCTGGATTCATAAGAGGTCATTAAGGAAAATTGCCCCAATATTCTAGAAACATAGGGGGAAATATTCATTGAAGGAATCTATTGATCACCTCTGGAAAGAGATCACACAAAGAAAACCCCAAGGAACATTGCTGGAAAACTTCATAAGTACTATCTCAAGGAAAAATACTGCAAATAGACAGACAAAAATAATTCAAACATCAAGGAACAACAGTCAGTATTACCCAGAATCTGGCAGCTTCCACAAAAAAGTATCTGGTGGCTTGGAATATCATATTCTGGAAAGCAAAGAACATGGGGTTATAACCAAAAAATAACTAGACAGCAAGACTCAGGATCATATTTCAGGGAAGCGATGGAGCTTCAATGAACTAAGAGACTTTCGATCATTTCTATTGAAAAAAAAAAAAAAACCCAGAACTAAACAGAAAATTTAATCTAAAAACAGACAGGATGCAAGAGAACCATAAAAAGGTAGACAGGAAAAATATATATGTAAAAATTAAACTAAACAGTTTAACATCCCTAGATAGGAAAACAATATCTGTAATTCTTGTGAACTGTATCTGTCACTTGGACAGACATTAGGGGCAGGGCATCACATGGATTAAGGATGTGGTTGTGAATGGTCCCTGATGTGATGACATCAAAGAAAAATACATTAAAAGGTGGGATTGTAGTGCAAAAAGAGGAAAGGCAAAGTATAATGGGACAATTAGTTCACATGAAGAGGTGCAAAAGACCTATTACAATTGAGGGAAAGAAGGAAAAGGGATGAGCATTGTCTAAAGCTTGATCTCATCAGTTTTGGCTTTAAGAGGTAATAGAAATTTCTCTAACCCTAAAAAAGTAGGAGGAGAAAGAGGAAAAGAAAGGGGAGGGAAAGGATAGAAGGAAGGGGAGAAATATCAGGGAAAATGGTAAGAAAAGGTGGGAAGAGTTGATAGAAGATTATAAGGTAGTGAGCGAAGTGGATTTTTTTTAAAAGCTACTAAGAGAAGAGGAGGGTAATAGGAGATAAGGTAGGGAGTGGGATGGGTAAAAAAAAAAAAACAAAGGCAAAGAACAGTGTGAGAAGAGAAAACAAAAGTATATACAAGAGAGAAAATAGAATGGAGGGAAATATAGAGCTGGGAATCATAACTGTGATGTAAATGGGATGAACTCTCCCATAAAATGGAAGCAAATAGCAGAGTGGATTAAAAACCAGAATCCTACAATATGTTATTTACAAGAAACAGATTTGACATAGTGAAACACATACAAAGTAAAGATAGATGGCTAGAACAAAATTTATTACAATTCAGCTGAAGTAAACAAAAAAAAAAAAAGCAGAGGTAGCGATTCTGATCTCAGATAAAGCAAAAGTAAAAATAGATCTTATTAAAAGAGATAGGAAGGAAAAGTACATAGTGATAAAAGGTACCATATAATGAAGTTGTAATGATACTAAAAGCATATGCTCCAAGTAGCACAGAAGGCAAATTCGTAGAAAAGATTTAAAGTCAATTATAGGAAGAAACAGACAGCAAAATTAATCTAGTGGAGGACCTCAACTTTCCCTCTCTGAATCAAACAAATCTAACCAAAAAAATAAACAAAGAACAAAACTAGGGAGGTTAACAAGATCCTAGAAAACTTAGATATGATAGACTTCTGGAGAATATTGAACAGGGACAGAAAGGAATACACATTTTTCTCAGCAATACATGTCACCTTCACAGAAATTGACTATGTATTAGGGCATAAAAACCTCACAATCAAATACAAAAAGGCAGAAATACTAAATGCTTCCTTTTAAGACCATAATACAATAAAATTATATTCAATAAAATACCAGGGAAAGATAGACTTAAAACCAATTGAAAATTAAATAATATAATTCTAAAGAATGAGTGGGTCAAACAAGAAATCTCAGAAACAATAAATAATTTCATCCAATGAAATGACAATAATGAGACAACACACCAAAACCTATAGAATATAGCCAAAGCAGTTCTTAAGAAAAATTTTATATTTCTAAATAGCTACATGAATAAAATAAAGAGATCAATGAATTAACCATGCAACTGAAAAAAGAAAAACTAGAAAAAGAACAAATTAAAAACCCCCAATTAAATACAAAATTAGAAATTTTGAAACTCAAAGATATTAATAAAATAGAAACAAAAAAATTATTGAACTAATAAACAAAACTAAGAGCTGGTTTTATGAAAAAAAACTGACAAAATAAATAAATCTTTGGTTAATTTGGTCAGAAAAAAGGAAAAGGAAAAAACCAAAATACCCACATCAAAAATAAAAGGAGTGAATTACTACCAATGAAAAAAAAATAAAAGAAATATTTAGGTGCTATTTTGCCCAACTCTGTGGCAGCAAATTTAATAATCTAAATGAAATGGATGAATATTTTAAAAAGTACAAATTGTCTAGGTTAAAAGAAGAAGAAATAAAATACTTGAATAGTCCCATTTTAGAAAAAGAAATTGGACAAGTCATTAATGGACTCTCTAAGAAAAATACTCCAGATCTAGATGGATTCACAAGTGAATTCTACCAAACATTTAAAGGAAAATTAATTCCAATACTATGTAAATTATTTGGAAAAATAAGTAAAGAGTAAGTACTGCCAAATTCTTTCAATAATACAAATATGGCACTGATATCTAAACCAGGAAGGGCAAAACAGAGAGAGAAAATTACAGATGAATATCCCTAATGAATATTGATGCAAAAAATTTAAATAAAATGTTAGGAAAGAGATAACAGCAACTTATTAGCAGGATAATACATCATGACTAAGTGGAATTTATGCCAAGAATAAAGGGCTGTTTCAATATTAGAAAAACTATTACCATAATCAACCACATCAATAGCAAAAACAAGAGAAATTATATGATAATCTCAATAGATGCAGAAAAAGCTTTTCACAAAATATAGCACCCATTCCTATTAAAAACACCAAAGAGGACCCACACTTAACACCGTATACCAAGATAAGGTCAAAATGGGTCCATGATTTAGGCATAAATAATGAGATTATAAATAAATTAGAGGAACATAGGATAGTTTATCTCTCAGACCTGTGAAGGAGGAAGAAATTTATGACCAAAGATGAACTAGAGACCATTATTGATCACAAAATAGAAAAATTTGATTACAACAAATTAAAAAGCTTTTGTACAAACAAAACTAATGCAAACAAGATTAGAAAGGAAGCAACAAAGTGGGAAAACATCTTCACAGTTAAAGGTTCTGATAAAGGCCTCATTTCCAAAATATGGAGAGAGTTGACTCTAATTTATAGGAAACCAAGCCATTCTCCAATTGATAAATGGTCAAAGGATATGAACAGACAATTTTCAGATGATGAAATTGAAACTATTACCACTCACATGAAAGAGTGTTCCAAATCACTATTAATCAGAGAAATGCAAATTAAGACAACTCTGAGATACCACTACACACCTATCAGATTGGCTAAGATGACAGGAAAAAATAATGATGAGTGTTGGAGGGGCTGCAGGAAAACTGGGACACTGATGAATTGTTGGTGGAGTTGTGAACGAATCCAACCATTCTGGAGAGCAATCTGGAATTATGCCCCAAAAGTTATCAAACTGTGCATACTCTTTGACCCAGCAGTGCTACTACTGGGCTTATACTCCAAGGAGACATCAAGAAGGGAAAGGGAACTGTATGTGCCAAAATGTTTGTGGCAGTCCTGTTTGTAGTGGCTAGAAACTGGAAAATGAATGGATGCCCATCAATTGGAGAATGGTTGGGTAAATTGTGGTATATGAATGTTATGGAATATTATTGTTCTGTAAGAAATGACCAGCAGGATGAATACAGAGAGGCTTGGAGAGACTTACATGAATTGATGCTAAGTGAAATGAGCAGAACCAGGAGATCATTATATACTTCAACAATGATACTGTATGAAGATGTATTCTGATGGAAGTGGATTTCTTTGACAAAGAGACCTAATTCAGTTTCAATTGATCAATGATGGACAGAAGCAGCTACACTAAAGAAACTACACTGGGAAATGAATGTAAACTGTTTGCATTTTTGTTTTTCTTCCCAGGTTATTTTTACTTTCTGAATCCAATTCTCCCTGTGCAACAAGAGAACTGTTTGGTTCTGCACACATATATTGTATCTAGGATATACTGCAACATATTTAACATATATAGGACTGCTTGCCATCTAGGGGAGGGGGTGGAGGAAGAGAGGGTGAAAATTGGAACAGAAGTGAGTGCAAGGGATAATGTAAAAAATTACTCTGGCATGGGTTCTGTCAATAAAAAGTTATTATAATAAATAAATAAAATAAAAATAAATAAATAAATAAAAACACTAAAAAGTATAGGGATAAAGGAAGCTTTCCTTAGAATAACAAGCAGTATCTTTCTGAAACTTTCAGCAAACATTGTTTGTAATGGAGAGAAGGTAGACACATTCCCAATAAGATCAGGGGTGAAACAAGGATGCCCATTACCACTACTGTTATTCAACATTGTACTAGAAATATTGTCTTTAGCAATAAGAAAAGAAAAAGAAATTAAAGGAGTTAGAATAGACAATGAGGAAATATCACTCTTTACAGATGATATGATGATATACTTAGAGAATCCTAGAAAATATCCAAAAATCTCCTGGAAACAATTCACAGCTTTATCAAAGTAGCAAGATATACAATAAACTCACACAAATCATCAGTATTTCTATATATTACTGAAAAAGTCCATCAGCAAGAGATAGAAAGAGAAATTCCTTTAAAAATTACTTTAGACAAAAGAACTCTGGGTGATGACTAAAAACCATTACATTGAATTCCCAATCCCTATATTTATGCCCACCTGCATTTTTTATTTCCTTCACAAGCTAATTGTACAATATTTCAGAGTCTGATTCTTTTTGTACAGCAAAATAACGGTTTGGTCATGTATACTTATTGTGTATCTAATTTATATTTTAATATATTTAACATCTACTGGTCATCCTGCCATCTGGGGGAGGGGATGGGGGGCAAGAGGTAAAAAATTGGAACAAGAGGTTTGGCAATTGTTAATGCTGTAAAGTTACCCATACATATAACTGTAAATAAAAGGCTATTAAATAAAAAAAATAAAATAAAATAAAATTACTTTAGACAAAATAAAATACTTGGAGGTTTACCTGCCGAGACAAACCTAAGAACTATATGAACACAATTACAAAAAACTTCTCACAAAAGTAAATTCAGATCTAAACAATTGGAAAAATATCAGTTGCTCATGGATAAACTAAGCTAATATAATAAAAATGATAATTCTGCCTAAATCAGTCTACTTGTTCAGTGCCATACCAATCAAAATGCCAAAATATTATTTTATAGAACTAAAAAAATAATAATAACAAAATTCTTCTGGAAGAACAAAAGATCAAGCATATTAAGGGAATTAATGAATTATTGGTGGATTAGCAATACCAAATGTAAAACTATATTATAAAGTAGCAGTCATCAAAACCATTTAGTCCTGGCTAAGAAATAGAGTAGTGAATATATATATATATATATATATATATATATATATATATATATAAATTAGAGGCACACAACACAGTAGTCAAGCCTATAGCAATCTCTTATCTGATAATAATAATAATCCAGACTCTACCTTCTGGAATAAGAACTCACTATTTGACAAAATTTACTGGAAAAACTGGAAAATATTATGTTAGAAATTCAGCATAGACCTACGTCTCATACTCCATATCAAAATAAGGTCAAAATGGATATTATGATTTGGGCATAAAGGAGGATATATGATTTGGACATAAACAAATTAGGAGAACAAGGGATAATTTACCTATCAGATCTTTAGAGAAGAAAAAAATTTATGGACAACTTTTATAACATAAAATTAAAATCTTTTTTGCACAAAAGAAAACAACAGAAACAAGATTAAAAGGGAAGTACAAAGCTGGTAAAAAATCTTTGTAGCCAATATTTCTGATAAATGTCTCATTTCTAAAATATATAAAGAATTGTGTTAAATTTATGAGAGTACATGTCATTCCCCAATTGATAAATGGTCAAAGGATATAAACAGAATTTTCAGATGACAAAATTAAAGTTATTTATAGTTATATGAAAAGATACACTAAATCACTATTGATTATAGAAATGCAAATTAAAATATCTCTGAGATACTATCTCACATCTTTCATATTGATTAATATGGTAGGAAAAGATGGAAGGGATGTGGGATACTAATGCATTTGTGATCCAATCATTATGGAGAGCAATTTGGAATTATCCCCCAAAGGCTATAAAACTGTGCATTACCTTTGATTGCCATTACTGCATCTGTATCCCAAGGAAATCATTAAGGAGTGAAAAGGACAAATGTGTAAAAATGTTTGTGGCAGCTCTTTTTGTGGTAGCAAAGAATTGGAAAAGGAGTGGATACTCATCAGTTGGAGAATAGCTGAACAAGTTGTGCTATATGAAGGTAATGGAATATTATTGTTCTTTAAAAAATCATGAACAATCTGAGTATAGGAAGGCCTGGAAAGATTTACATGAACTTATTTTGAGTGAAACAAGCAGAACCAGGAATACATTATACACAATTACAGCAAGAATTTGTGATGATCAACTATGAGAGGCTTGGTTCTTCTTAGTAGTTCAGTGATCCAAAGCAATCCCAAGACTTTGGAAAGAAAATGCCACCTGCATACAGACAAAGAACTAAGGAGACTGAATGTAAATCAACACATGTTATGTTCACTTCTTTTTCTGTTTTTTTTTTTATTTTTCTTTCATTTTGCTCTGATTTTTCTCTCCCAATATGATTCATAAAGTAATTTATATTAAAATAAATAAAATTACTACAAAAAAGGAAAAAAGATTTATTATTAAACTATTAAAACTATTAAAAACAACTATTAAAAGCAACTTCATAAAGCAATATGTCTTCAAAATAAATAATTACTACAACAAAAAGGGAAAAAAGGAATTCTAGATTCTATTAATTAGCAATTAAAAGCAGAAGTCACAAGATTAAGGCAATGCAAAGAACTGAAGTACTAGAAACATTTCTATAAAATCGCTTACTACAGACGAAAAAAGGCAAAAGAGAACTCTCAAAGTTAGATGCATAAAATGTCTGCTCATCTGTATAATCACAAAAGGCCCCTCAGAACAAAAAATAAAAGTTGAATTTAATGAGAAGCAGAAAGGTGAAACATTTTTAATGTAAAATATGAGGGGATGGTTTCATCAAGGGTGATAATAAAAAAATTAAAAAAAGAACTAATTTCTCTTCAAAAATGGAAAACAGAGAATTGGATAACATCCATAATTATTGACTCAAATACCTCATTGAATTACATGAATTATGTTAAAGTACTTCATCAGCTTCCTTATCATATGCAAGTCTAATTCCATAACAGAAGTCATCACATATCAAATATGAAAAGATCAGAAAACAAGTGAGTTCCAAATAAAGAGGAAAGGGAAGGGAAAAGAAAAAAAACATTTATATAGTGTATACTATGTACAAGTTATGGTGCTAAACACTTTGTATAGATTATTTCATTCGACCATTACCTCTAAAAGGTAAGTACTATAATTACCCTTACTTTAGAGTTGAGGAAACTGAAGAAAACAGAAATTAAATGACTTGCCCAGGATCACTGCACAATCAGTAAATATTTGACCCCAGATTTGAACTCATATATTCCTGACTCTGTACCCATAATTCTATCCATTTAGACCAATTATATATTTATGTATATTATACAAAATATTCAAAGCTTGAAGCAAAAAATTTTAGTTTCATAAAAGTGATAAATTGTCTGAAAAACAAAAAGGATGTGCCAAAGAATCCTAGGGGTATGAAGAGCAGCTGAATATAAATTTTATCATTGTTGAAGAAGCCATACAAAAGTATCTTAATATTTATATTGCCTTTGTTGATCATCATGTAGGCTCAGGCATACATTCATGTATTAAAAAAACACTTCAAATATGCACAGGAAGAGTGAAAATCCCAGCATATTTGGTGTCCACAAGGAAGTTTTCTATTTAAAATATACCAATAGTGCAATAATGTCACATACAATTGATATATAACATTTTTCAAAGTTTGTTCTTCACAGTTTTGTTAACAAGTCATCACTTGTTAATAGAGCTAAACATAGATTTTACCTTAAAAATGAAATTAAGCCAAAATATTGCTTATTTGAATACAAAAAAATTACATTAAGCTATGTGGTTTCCTCAAAAACTTCTTTCTTTAATCATATGTACTATTTCATAATGATATAAAAATGTCATTTGAATTCTATTGATGTAAATTTCTTTTAAAATTATTTCATTTTTAATTCATGGGATGAAAAGTATTTCTACAACATAGAACAATAAAAACGATGATTATACATGAAACTGCAAATCTATTCACAACTTGTCATTCCTTTCAAATACATAGTAAAGGGAAAGTAGAGCCAAGATGGTGGAGTAAAGGCAGGAACTCCCCATGTTCTTCCTGGAACTTCTCCAAATTATTTTATCTAATGATTCCAAACAAATTTTAGAGCGTTACAACACACAAAAAGACAGGAACCTCTGAGTCAGCAGTAATACTCATGGCTTCTAGACTTCTGAGACCAGAAAAGGTTTGTCAGTAGGGTGAGAGGATATTGGGAAACCAGCATAACTGGAAATGGCCATGGACCACTAGTGATAATGGCAGCAGCTTCTGGAGGCCTCAGCTCACAGAAGGTCTCTTTACTAGCAGCAAGGAAGGACTCTGCTGCTCTAGTACACTGGATCTTATAACTACAGTGGGTCAAGGATATTCCTAACAGTTCCAGGGCAGAAAAGAATACTTCTGCTCAGGTTCCTGGAAGGAGCTTTGAGATCAGCTACACAAAACCTCTGAAGTTTGGGATGATGCACTCTCCATCCTGGAAACAGTCCTACTTTGGCCAAGAGTTTAAAAGCCAAGTAATAAACTACAAAAATGAGCAGACAATAGAAAAAGATTATGACTACAGAAAGTTATTATGGTGTTAAGGAAGTTCAAAACACACTTAGAAGAAGATAACAAAGTCAAAACTCCTACATCTGAAGACTCCAAGAAAATAAGAATTGGTCTCAAGCCATGGAAGAGCTCAAAAGGATTTTGAAAATCAAGTAAGAGATATAGAGGAAAAATTAGGAAGAGAAACAAGAGCCATGAAAAAGGAAATTTAAAAAGCTAATAAGGAAAAGAATCCCTTAAAAAGCAAAATTGGGAAAGGAGGTACAAAAGTCCACTGAGGAAAAGAATTCCTTAAAAATTAGAATTGAGCAAATGGAAGCTAATGATTGTATAAGAAATCAAGATACAATAAAGCAAAACTAAAAGATAAAAAATAGAAAAAATATGAAATATCTCATTAGAAAAACAATTGACTTGGAAAATAGATCCAGGATCATAATTTTAAAATTATTGGTCTACTTAAAAGTCATGATCAAAAAAAAAAAAAAAGGTTTGAATATCATTTAAAAAAAATTTATCAAGGAAAAATACCCTGATATTCTAAAATAAGAGAGTAAAATAGACATTGAAAGAATTCACCAATCATCTCCTGAAAGAGATCCCAGGATGAAAACTCCCAGAAATACTGTAGCCAAATTCCAGAACAGAAAGAAACAGTTCAAGTATAGTAGAGTCACAGTCAAGATAACACAAGATGTTGCAACTTTTACATTAAAGGACCAGAGGGCTTGGAATGTGATAATCTAGAAAGCAGTGGAGCTAGGATTAGAACCAAGAATCATCCGCTCAACAAAACTGAATATAATCCTTCAGGGGGAAGGATGGGCATTAAAGGGAAAAAAGGATTTTCAAGTCATTATTTTGATACATTATTTTTTCATATTCAACTTACATCTTGGCCTTCTGTCTATATATACTTCTAACTGTCATGATAATGACAAAGTTATAATGAGTTAGAAGTATCCTCCATGTAGAAATATAAACAGATAAACTTTATTAAGTACCTTATGACATCACTTTTCTGATTACCTTCTTATGCTTCTCCTGAGTCCTGCATTTGACCTAATAATACCATCACAAGGCATGAATACCAAAAGAGATTTTTTTAAAAGGAAAGTTACCTATATAAACAGAAAAAAATTATACCAGCTCTCTTTTCAGGACAAAAAACTGGAAAATGAGGGGATACCCATAGATTGGGAAATGGCTGAAAAAATTGTGGTATGTGATTATGAATATTTTTGTTCTATGAGAAACTATGAACAGGTTGCCCTCAGAAAAAGCTGGAAAGTCCTACATGAACCAAGAAAAGTTAAATGTACTATGTGCAAAATAACAACAATATCATGGAATGATCATCCATGAATGACTGCTGTTCTTAATAATATGATGATTCAAGATTACTCTGAAGGACACATGATGAAAAATCTTTTTCATACCCAGAGAAAGGACTGATTGTTTCTAAATAAAGATTGAACCATACTCTTTCTTTGTCTCTATCTGTCTCTTCCTGTGTCTTTCTGTCTCTCCATCTCTGTGTTTGTCTCTATCTTGTCTCTCTCTGTCTCTGTCTCTGTCTGTCTCTATCTCTTTGTCTTTCTCTCCCTCTGTCTGTCTGTCTGTCTGTCTCTCATTCTTTCTCTAAAACTCTATTTTTCTTGAGGATATTTTTAGGGGATGAGATAGGTATTTTCTTTCATAACATGACTTATGGAAATGTTTTACATAACTTCCCAGGTGGTGCATTCTGGATCAGCATACCCATGGCAGCCTATGTCCTCTTTGCCTGTGGCTGCTTTCTGACCATAGCCTTGGCACCACCATCCCAGTCCCAGGGCCCTGAACTCACCCAGAGCTTGCCCTGGTCAGGCAGTCATAAGGAAAAAGGTTATGGCAGTGGTCCTAAACCCTGCAGTTGTCCTTTCAGGTTTCAGGGATATTCCTACTTTTGCACTGCCAATATAGTGACTCGTCTCTTCTGATACAGGAGAGCATTACAGACTGCATCCTTTATGAGAAGATTAATAAAGAAAATATTTCAGTATCTTCCAACTTCATGAAAGACCTGGACTTGAATAGTTTGGAACAAATAGAAATTATAACGGCTGTGGAAAATGAATTTGGTTTTTAACTTTCTGAAAAGATATCAAAAAGTTAATGTGTCCACAAGAAATTGTAGCTTATATTGTAGATAAGAAGGATTTTACTAATAAATTCTTTTTTAAAAAAAAATCAAAGTATGGAGATCATCCCAGCAAGTGTCTGAATGTGAGAACACATTATTAGACTATTGCTGCTTTTGTAGGAGAATTTCTGTTGGAACTATAAGTTGCTAACTATGTGTTGGCCTTTAAATATATAAAATCAATACACTCAGGTTTTGATTCTTTGATGCTTTTGCATATAGGATGTTGTCTTTATATTGATTTGTGTAATGTTTTTAAATAGATTTCATTGTTTAAAAAATTTACTTCAAATACAAGTGGTTTGTCCAGAATTGAGTGTTTGAACCATCAGTTCCCAAACTCATCTTTTCTCTTTTGTGTGACCCATCCCTCTCTGAATAAACATACAAATTTTGCTTCTAAAATAATAATAACATCACATGTGCTTTCTTAATGGAAATGGGGGGATAAGGGAAAGAATCTGGAACCCAGTGTTTTAAAAAAAAATGTTAAAATTGTTTTAAATGTAACTGGGGAAAAATAAAAAAATATTTTTAAAAATTTAAAAATTGAGAAAACAAATTACAATAATATTATCATGTAAATTTCTTTTTTTTCTCCCTTTTTCCTCCATCCCTTCCCTATGGCTACCATCAGACACAAGTAGTTGTGTGTGTGTGTGTGTGTGTGTGTATGTATGTGTATGTTGTATTATACACATATATGGATGGATGGAAAATACATATATGCATACATGTAAAATTATTATATACATACTAATATTTAACAGTTCTTTCTCTTGTCCTCACATGTCCTTTTATTGTTAATTTGCATATCTATAATAGTCAAAATAACTTATTCAATTAAAGTTTTCTTAAAACAATATTACTAATACAATATATAGTGTTCTCTGAGTTCTGCTTATTTTCACTCTTCATAATTTTGTGCAAGTCTTTCCATGTTTTTCTAAGAATATTGCATTCTTCATTTTTTATAACAACAGTAGTTTTCCATCACAATCATAAACATAACTTGGTTATATGCCAAGAGAAGAATGTAAGTTTGAAGCTTAAATATAAGGGTCATTTTAGTTCCCTCCATCAAGATCAATAAAAACATAAAGCAATCAAGGAGAAAGCTGTAGTTTCATATACTAAAAATTTATGAATACCAAAGCTGATATGGAAAAATTTGTTCAAAGCAATTAACACTTGATATATTAATCTTGATGTATATTTTTAGACTCTAAAATTGATTAAAACAAAATATTAGTGAAATATAAGTACCATCATACAGATACCTCTAAAAAAATTGAAACTTCCTCATTCAGAAGGAAAAGTACTGATAGTCATTCACAGAACACATATTAGAAAAGTTTTTTTAGAAGGAAAGTTTCAGAAATACTTTTGAAATAAGCAGGTATAATTTCATGAAACAATAATAAAGCCTGAAAACATTTTATATGTTATAATTGTAAACCAATGGATTAGCTACATGTTTTGTTATGCAGTCACTTTTCATCATTTCCAACTCCATCTGGGATTTTCTTGGCAAAGATACTGCAGTGATTTACCATTTCCTTCTCCATTAGTTTGTGGTTAAACAGAGTAGAGAAGGACTTGAGGCAGACAGATCCCCTAGTAGGCTATTGCAATAGTCCAGGCATGAGAAGATAAGAGCCTGGACCAGAATGGTAGCAGTGTTAAGAGTTTCATTTGCTGTTAAATGGTCATTGTGAGATCTCAGGGATCATTCAGTGATTTCCAATCTATAGCTTTTTTTTTTTCCCATTGGATTACCACATAAATTCCAAATATAGCCCATTTGCCCAAATTTGCCCAATGGTAAAATTAATTTTGTCTTTCCAGTCATCTTATATATTTTTATCCTCCATGTATTCTAAGATAGAATTTCAATGAGCTACTTGATTTGCTTCATACTCCATTTTCCCATTTCAAAATATGATCTGGCTGTCTCTCATGCCTAAAATAAGGTCCTTCTAAACATTAAGCTTCCCTTGCTTCCTTGCACTCAACTTAAATTTAATCTTCTGTAGGAAACCTTTATCATACCTTCTGTTGCTAGTCCTTTCCGTCTTAACTTACTTCCATTTATACTGCATCTATCTTGAATGTACATAGTTTATTTGCATATTGCCTCACTCATTAGAATGTAGGTTACTTGGGAATAGGGCTTATGTTTTTGTGTTTGTGTTTTCAGCACTTAGGACAATTCCAAATACTTACTAAGTTCTTTTTATTAACTGTTTATTGACTCACTGACAATGTCTACTTCAGAGGGAAGATAATGGCAGACGTTATTCCCTTTCACTTATCTAGGTTTGAGAAAATTGCTATGTGAAATATAGAGATGCAATGTGATTGAAAAGATTCAGTCACGTTAACCTGGTTAGCATAATGGAAAGTTCTGAACAGAACCCACACTTGTGATCAGTGAACACAGTCCTCATTATCACCCTTCTGTCCTGATTCTCCAAAGGAAGGAAACATTCATTCTCCAGAGCATCTTCCCACAGCATGGAGGGCAGTCAGCCAGGCACACAGGTGTGGAGCTCATTAAGAGCTCAATAAAGTTCAGGAGGATAAGCAACAGCTACAGGAAGTGGAGTCTGCAGAAGTAAAAGGACTCTGCTCTGACCTTACTAGGGGAGTTACCACACAAAAAATAGACCTATATGATTAAGAGAAATGAACTCATTTTTCTCCCAGTTCTACACATTTTCTACACATCAGAGAAGTTATGAAACTTTCTTGTCATTTGACCCAGGACAGGAGAATCAAATGATGGTTGTAGTGAACGTACTGTCTTTATTTCTTTTCCAATACAGAAAACAGCAAGAGAAATTGGTCAAGTGAGCTTTAATTCTAAAAGACTTTGGAAAGTTGTCTTTATTAAATGTGTACTTCTTGTCTGTTTGCTCTTTAAGTGGTTAGGACAAATAATTGTGACAACTGACTTTTTTTTTAATTCTTTCTACACATAGCTTTGGAGTAAATAAGAAAGGATTATAGAATCTACCAGTGGAATATTTAGGAAAACCCTCTGAGTTCATATATTTTGTTATAAAGGGTAATAGTTATGTCAAGAACACTTTTCATCAGTGGCCAGTTGCTATACTTTATTCTACTCTTTTGTTCTTCCTTAATGTTTATTCCTAGGTAGCCCAATTCTCAAACATGGTTTTGTACTTGAATAGAAAAGAAAAGAACTGGCATGTTTGGCTAAGTATTTCTATGAAGTCATTTGCAAACATCATTAGTATATAAATTAAATTTTATTAAGAAGACTGGCTTTAATTTTCTACTTTTGTCACTACATTGTAGTCAATTCTCTGCAGTTATTTCAAGAATACTTCTGGATTGCTAGGCTGAATGATTAGAGTGTCAATGAAAGTCTTGCTAAGGAATCTATAGCAGAGTTGACAGGAAAAGAAAATAGAGGAAAAAAGAAAATAAATGCAAGCAAAAAGTAAACCAATGATATAAAAAATAAAACAAGTTATTCCACAGTGGACGAGGTTATGGTATATTTTGGTAGAAAGAGAAAAGAGAATAAAGAAACCTGAGTTTTATTCCTAGCTTTATTAGTAGGTATCTGTTTTAACCTTTAACATATTACTTCCTTTTTCCTATGTTAGTATCATTTTTGTAATGAGTAAAAATTTTTGTGAGATAGTTTCATATAGTTAGCAAATAATCAATAAAAAAAGAGACTATCATCCTCTTAACAATCAAAATTTCTTTGCCTTTTGAACAGTTCTGAGTTTTCCCTCTCATTATCAAAAACTGAATAAAGAGTTGAGCTGTAGAAGAGAAAGGGAAGATCAAGATGGGCCATCAGCCCTTAGAAACATCTTAGACCAAAGGACTTGGACTAAATATATTGATTGTACTCACTTCTTTGAGGATTAAAAGAAATAACCCAGAAAGGACTATTCTTACCATAACTTTCCCTGCTTGAACCTTTCTAGTGATAGGCATTGTAACATACTGCTTGCTTCTTTTATAAATGTTTCTTGTATGCTGATTTAAAAAAAAACATTAAGAAGCTATGAGTTTGCGAGATAAATATATAGATAGATATAGATATAAATATAAACTTATGAAAGAAAACCAAACTTCTCTCTGAATGTTAGAAATTTTCCTAATTGGGTGCTCTAAAATGTTTTGATTGTATTAATAACTTTAAATCGAATATAAATTTCATAATGTAAAGACCACGTGGTCCTGAGAGTTTTTATATCATCTAGAATAAAAAGCAAGCTAATTGTTAACAGGGTATGACTAATTAAATCTCTAGAGAAATGGGGTAAAGAAAAAAATGCTGTGACTAAAGAGATCACAAATTAAACCAGCCTCTGGGAAAGAAATAGAAAAAGCCTAGGAAAGATTGTGTTCTCTCCTTGTTCAGGTGGGAAGAAGGAACAGAAAAGATGGACCAATGCTGCCATTTACAATGACGCTCATTGGTATTATATCAAATCAAATGAAGCAGGGCTATGTTATATCTCCTTAAAGTTTTTTTAAATTAATTTTTTGTTGCATTTTAGGTTCCAAACTGTCTCCCTTTTCCCCTCCCCATCCTAAACTAGGAGCCACCATTTTAAACAAATGTATGTGTGTGTCTGTGTATGTAAAACCATATTATGCATACTTCTATTAATCATTTCCTCTGTAGGTGGATAGTACCTCCCTTCACAGGTGTTTTGAAGTTGATTTGAATATTTATAATACTCAGAATAGCTTAATTGTTCATAGTTATTTTTCAAACAATATTGCTATTACTATATCCAAAACTCTCTTGATTCTGCTCTTTCATTCTTCATTACACCATGGAAGTTGTTCCATGTTTTTTTCTGAAATTAACCTGTTCATCATTTCTTACAGCACAGTAATATTCTACCACAATCAAATACCTTAACTTGTTTAACCATACCCTAATTAAAGACATTCCCTCCTTTTTCAGTTCTTTGTCACCACAAAGAGAGCTGATATTAATATTTTAGAACATATAGACTATTCTCCTTTTCCCTTAAATGCTTTGTAAAACAAACCTAATAATGGTATTGCTGGATCAAAACATTTTATAAACAGTTTTATAACACTTGGGCATAAATTCCAGATTGCTCTCCAAAATTGTTGGATCAGTTCACAGTTCTACCAACAGAGTATTAGTTTCTCAATTTTTCCTCATTGCCTCCAACATTTGTCATTTTCCCCCTCCATCATTTTAACCAATCTGATAGACATGAGATGATATCTCAAAGTTGTTTTAATTTATTTTTATCTAGTCAATAGATTTAAAACATTTTATGTGACTATAAATAGCTTTGATTTTTTTCATCCAAAACTACTTCTTCATATCCTTTGATGACATATCAATTGGATAATGACTCATATTCCTATCAATTTGACAATCTTCTTTATATATTTGAAACTGAAACCATGAACAGAAAAGTTACCTATAAGTTTTTTCTCCAGTTTTCAATTTTCCTTATAATATTGGCTATATTGGGTTTAGTCTTACAAAAACTTTTTAATTTAATATAATCAAAATTTTACATTTTATTTTAATTCTATATTCTCCTTATCTCTTGTTTATTCATAAATTCTTCTCCTAATCATGAGTCTGATAGGTAATATGTTCTTCTAAATTACTTGTATCTCCCTTTATATCTAAGTCATATATTCATTCTCACCTTGTCTTAGTAAATAGTGTAAGATAGATATATATATATATATATATATATATATATATATATATATATATATATACATACTTCCAGGGACAGAGCCAAGATGGTGGAGATGACACATGTTTCTCTCTAACCTTCTCTACAACCCTCAAAATAATTACAAAATCCAGCCTCTGAATTAGCTCTGTACCAGAAAAACCCACAAATATTGAGAGTGCAACAAATTATCAGCAGAAGATAATTTCTAAGCTTGCCAGAAAAGGTCTGTTTCAATTGGAAATTGGAGGGAAGCAGCCAGCACAACCAGCTGAGTACAAATACCAGCTCAGACAGCTCAGAGTCCTGGGTTGTTTCTGACTCTGCTGGCCTTGCTGACTCTTCAGGGTGAAGCAGACTCTGTGTGGCAGAGAATCTACAAGGAGGAATCTATAGCAGTATTGGCCACTCTGCCCTGGTTGCAAGCCAGTAGATCAGCACAGAAGTTATAAAACATCCAACACAAACACAAAAGGTCAATAGTGAACCCCAAAATGCCAAAATCTCATGAGACCCAGCCATGCCCCCAAATCAGATGTGAATCAGCATATTCCCAGTGCAACTGTGGCCCCTTGGAAACTCCCCCCTGCCCTAAAGGCAGACATTAACTTAAAAAAAAAATGAGTAAAGAAGCAAAGAGGACTCTAACAATTGACAATTTTTATGGTGAAAGAGAAGAACAGATTTCAAACCCTGAGGAGACTAAAGGCAGATTGCCTCCAGATGAAGCCTCAAAAACCAATATAATCTGATCCCCATCACACTAGACTCTCCTAGAAAAAATTCAAAAGGATCTTAAAAGAAAGCTAGAAGAAAAATGGGGAAAGGAAATGAAAAATGTGCAAGGGGGTTTAGAAAAGGCAACACAGAAACTATCTGAAGAAAATTCACTACAGAATAGATTGAGTGAAATGGAAAAAGCATATAACTCATTAAAAGATAAATTTGATAAAAGGGAAAAAGAAAGCAACTCCCAGAAAAACAGAACTGGTGAAACAAAAAAAGAAAATAACTCCTTAAAAAACAGAATTTGTGAAATGGAAAAAAAAATTCCAGAGGACAAAACAACTCATTTAAAAATTCAATTGGACAAATACAAAAAGAAGTAAAAAAAAAAAAAAAAAAAAAGTAAATGAAGAAAATAACTCACTAAAATTCAGAATTGAACAAATGGAAATGAATGACTCAATGAGAGAACAAGAATCAGTCAAATAAAACCCCCCAAAATGTAAAATGCCCAATTGGGAAAACAACTGACCTGAAAAATAGATCTAGGAGAGACAACCCAAGGATTATTGGACTCCCTGAAATACATGGTGAAAAAAAGAGCCTAGAGACTATCTTTCAGGAAATCATCAAAGAGAACTGCCCAGATATCATAGAAACAGAAGATAAAATGACCATTGAAAGAATTCAGTGAATACCTCCTGAAAGAGACCACAAAATTAAAACCCCAAGGAATATTGTGGCTAAATTTGAGAACTATTGGGCCAAGGAAAAAGAAATTACAAGCAGCCAGAAAGAAAAAATACAAATATGAGGAGCCACAATAAGGATTACTGAGGACCTAGCAGCTTCCACTTTAAAGGATTGAAGGGCCTGGAATATGATATTCCAGAAGGTGAAGAAGCTTAGAAGGCAGCCAAGAATAAGTTACCCTGCTAAACTGTGCATTTCCTTTCAGGGAAGAGGAAAGGGTGATGGATATCATATGAATCTTACTCTCATCAGATTTAGCCCCCCAAAAAGAATATTATATATATTTGGTTTCACTGAGAAACATCTCTTATCTTATAGAAAAGTGGGAGGGGAAAGGGGATAAGGGAAGGGATAGAATAAATAGAAGGGAAAAGAGAAATAGTAGAGAAAAGGTATAAGAAAGGGGGAGGGTCTCTAAACGGAAAGGAGTGCTTGAGGCAAGTTGTGCTCATAAATAAAATACTGGGGAGAAGGGAAAGGGGAAAAGGAAAGAGAAAAGTATAATTTGGGGTTAATAAAATGGCAAGAATTATAGAATTAGTAGTTTTAATTGTAAATGTGAATGGGGTTAACTCTCCCATAAAAAGCAAGTGATACATAAAAATGGGTTTATTTTACATACTACTACTTTGTTAAAATTATTGTTTCAACTAACTTTTAGTTGGATCTCTAGGATTTTTTAAGTTCTTCATCATATCATCTGCAAAAGGAGATGTCTTTATTACCTTTAATTCCTTCAATTTCTTCATTTATTATTGCAGTTACTAGCTTTTCCAATACAATGTCAAATATTATTGTTTATGATGGGTGTCCTTATTTCCTTCTTGACCTTATTGGAAATACTTCTAGCTTATCCCTGTTACAAATAATGTTTTCTGGTGGTTTTATGCAGATACTTATTATTATGACGAAAAATCTCTTTATTCCTTTTTCTGCATCTATTGATATATAATTTTTGCTACTTTTTACTGATATAATCAATTATGTTAATAATTTCCTTATACTAAAACATACCTTCATTCCATTCTTGTGATTTCAGGAAAAAGTTTGAGATCTCTTCTACTCTATCCCTATTTCCCCATCTTCATACATTTCCCTTTCTCAAGAATATTCTCTGTGGATCCTGCTAAGTGTATATCTAGTCACTGGTTTTATTCGAGGGGAAAAGGTAGCTTCTTCCACCATCTTCCCAGGATTTGATCATTGCTCCCTGTTAAACAATTCCAGTGACTATTAATGCACTGGTGCAGTAAAGGCCTCAGGGTTTCTCTCTCTGGACTCATGTGCAACCATTCATTATCCCAGCTTGGTGAGAGCTGAGAAATACAAACAGAAATTGAAGTGAGGCAGGGAATTTCTTATTTGTAAATACAGTGAACTGCCCAACTTGTATGGGTTTGCTATTTTTCTTTTAATTTTAGTGTTTTATTTTTCCAAATATATGCAAAGATAGTTTTCAACATTCACTTTTGCAAAAACTTATGCTCCAAAATTTTCTCCCTCTTTCTCTCCCTCTCCCCTCTCCAGGATAGCTAGCAATCTATATAGGTTAAACATGTGCAATTTATCATGCTGCACAAGAAAAATCAGATCAAAAGAGGAAAAAATGAGAAAGAAAAATGAACAAACAAACAAAAGATGAAAATATTATGCTTTGATCTACATTCAGTTCCCATAATTCTCTCTGGATGCAGATTGCAATTTCCATTTCAAGTCTATTGGAATTGCCTTGAATCACCATATTGTTGAAAAGAGCCAAGTCCATCATGTTGATTATCACATAATCTTATTGCTATTGTGTATAATGTTTTCTTGGTTCTGTTCATGTCACTCAACATCAATTCATGTAAATCTTTCCAGGCTTTTCTGAAATCAGCTTATTCATAATTTCTTAAAGAATAATAATATTCCATTATATTCACATACCTTAACTTATCAGCCATTCCCTAACTGATGTGCAGGGTTTGCTTTTTTTGAAGAGAGTTTCCCCTTCCTTGAACTCCCCCTCCTGATTCTTTTAGAAGATATGGGGCAATGAGTAATTATTTAGACAACAATAGGCAAACTTAATTGTGACTCTATTGCATACATATATATGTATGTGTCATATATAGATATAGATATGGATATAGATATATAGAGAGATAGATATAGATATATGAATAAGAATTGAGCCTGAACTGGTTGAGAGGTATATATCCATACTTAACATTTATATGGACTAGTTGTTTTCTTTCTTTCTTTCTTTTTTTTTTTTTTTTTGCTGAGGCAATTGGGGTTAAATGACTTTCTCAGCATCACACAGCCAGGAAGTATTAAGTGCCTGAGGCTGGATTTGAACTCAGGTCCTCCTGACTTCAGGACCAGCACACTATCCACTGTACCATCTAGCTGCCTCAGGACTAGTTATTTTCCTTTTTTTTTTGTTTTTATTTACAAAGCATATGCATGGATAATTTTTCCAACACTGACCCTTGCTTAACCTTTTGTTGCAAATTTTTGTCTTCTTCCCCCCCCCACCTCCTCCCCTAGCTGGCAGATAAAGACTAGTTATTTTCAAAGCACTTCATTAGACAACTAATTATTCTTTTCTACTCCAACTATGAGACAAGAAAAAAACATAGCCTTTCCATCTAGGGGACAGATTACCTAGGACAAAAAGAGTTTCTAAGGATTTCCAGAGGTTAGACAATCTGTTAAATTAGGCATAATCCCAGTTTCCAACAACTATTGAGTTTGCTGCAACTCTAGCTCTTTTGGGGATCCCAGAATCCCAGGATCTTTTAAAATTTTGGTTATATAGAATGTTCCAAAAGTCTTAGTATAGTTTTATTCATGTTTTTATTTTTTATTTTTTATTTTCCCCTCTTTCCCTCCACCCCTTCCCCTCATTTTATTCATGTTTTTATATTTTATTTTTTTCCCCTTCCAAATATAGTTTTAAACCATTAGAGCTTATACCTACATTTAAGGCTCTGGGAACAGTTTGTATAGTTCCTGAAAAACAAAACCCCACAAAATAAATACAAAAGAGATTTAATGAGGACTATAAGAACACAAGGTAGGGAAAATATCAATTCAGTAATGAATGTACAATGTTAAGCTACTAAGCATATAGACTATTAAGGGTACCATTAACTTAGTAGAGCACATATAGTTACATCAAAAACGATTCTTATGTAATAAAATAAAAGTTTTAGAAATGATCCTAAATCTAAATGGCAAACATATTCCTAGAAAGAGATTTATAATGGACTACTTCTCCCAGAGTCTCTGGTACATACATTGATACAAAGCCATGTAGACTTCCAAGTGCCTAGGCTTCTCTGCTGCTCCATCTTTCAGGGAAAAAATAACTCAGAATAAATATTGCTAGTATCTCACCCATCTGAAAAGAAAAAAGAGACAGGAATGTCTGAAAGTTGCCAGAAAGTAATTTTTTTTGTCCCCTGTCAGCAGCCAAGAGATGGGAAACCAAAGATTATGCAAAATTTCTGAAGCCTAACCTATTGCTCTAACTTCAATCTCTCCCATTTACTGCCTGATTGTCTATTACTGTACTCTCTTCTTCAGTCTCTCTTATATACTAGTTTATTCTCTGATGTTTATAAATACTTCAATAATTCCCTGTCCTTAAAAAGCCCTCAGATGACCCTACAATCACTTCAAACTAATTTCCAACAGCTCTGCTCCCTTTCACAACCCAAGTTCTAGAAAAAGCTATTTGCATTTGCTTCTATTATCCTCTTCTCTCTTTCCTCCACTCTGTGCAATCTGGTGTTCAGTTTCTGCTCAACTGCATCTATTTTCTCCAGTTATCAATGATTTCTTAATTGTCAAAATTAATGGCCTTTTTATCAATTCATATGCTTCCTGGTCTCTCAGCATATGACACCTTATCCTTCAGGATGCTCTTGAGTTTTCATGAATTTCCTCAGATCTATCTAGCTACTCCTTTTCAGTCTCTTTTGTTAGGTCAATCAGTAGATATTTATTAAGTAAGCATTTATTATGTCTTCATATAGTAGACAAATATATTTAAACTTTATCATTTGTTTCTGAGGTCAAAGAACTAAACCAAGATTCATGGGGTTTATAAACAATCTCAATGACATATGTATCCCAGTCCAAACACTTATGAATTGGATCATCCTGAGGCAAGAAATTTAATTTCTTTGGGCCTCCATTTCTTCATTTGTAAAGATTCTTCATCATATGAATAAGACTTGATTATCCTTTCCAGCTGCAAATATTTGTCTTTAATTTTGTGACATAGACAAATATATGACTACAGAAAAATGCTTTAATACTTCAAAAATTCCAAAATTTCACTGCGGTAATGATCCTTTCCATCAACATATAAATGATATGCATTAATTGCTATAACTAACAACAACAGTTACAAAAGGTAACCACCTGATGACCCACCTTCTGGAACCAAGCTTCTCTGAATTTAGGTAGGTCAGTTCTCCAGTGAACTGTCACTAATCCTTGTTTGAAATCTAGCTAGCTTAGTATATAAGAGTTAACAGAGCTTGTTTGCACTCATTGCTTTACTCTGTGAAAATCTGAGCAATTGAGTTGGACTGCTGAGTGAACTATCGATAAATAAAGACCATCAAAGTGCTGTAGTCTTCCAGTTTTGAGTTGTCTCACTAAAATGCTATTCAAGTTTGTGTTCTCTCCTACCAAAGATGCAGGCTATATTTGTGGTAAAGTACTCCCCCAGGCTTAGTAGAGAAATATTTTTTGTAACTAATGTCTTTACTTTGCCTTTTTATTAATGTGTCTTTCAGCTGATTGGTGATGTGAAGTACACTAGTGTGCATTTGTGAGCTATTATTTTAGGACTAACCACCACAGAGTAGATAGAACTAAAGAAGCAACTGCCCTCTGGAGATGCAACCTAAAAGTTCAAGTGTAAATCAGGGGAATGATTCAGTATTAGGGTTTTTGTTTTAAGTTGTTTGTTGTTCAGGTATTTTTGGGTTTTGTTTTGTTTTTGGCAAAGATATTAAAGTCGTTTGCCATTTCCTTCTCCAGGAGGAAGTGAGGCAAATAGTTAATTGGCTTGTCCGGGCTCATACAACTAGTAAATGTCTGAGCCCCAGATGTGAGTTCAGGATTGGCACTTTATCCATTGTACCACTTAGTGACCCTTTATTATTCAATATCATTTAGTTTTATATCAAGTGGAATTTAAGTTTCTCTAGGAGAGGAAATTCAGTTGTATCTCTAGAACAATATCTTTCATATAGTAGGTGCCTAATAAGGTTTATTGAATTCAAGTTTTCAGTAAAAAGACTCATTTCCATTTCCTCTTGTCTCTAAACCTGCTTTCCCATATTCAATTTTCCCCAAAGTTAGCTGACTCTGCCTTTGAAAGTAAATGGCCTCGTCATTCCCAAACATAGTTTCTTTTGGTCTTAAGCAGCAGGAGACAAAGAATGTCTATGAGAGGATTTAAATCTCTTTAGACATTGTTCTTTACTGTAGTGGGAAGACCTGGCACTACTACGGCAAATGGGGAAAGAAACAAAATTAAATTAGAGAAATAAAAAGTAAAGGGAATTAGTCTCCCAATTTCAGCATAGGATGAAACTCATTCCAAAATTGAAAGTGTCTGACTTCTCTGGGTTCCAGCTGGAAAACAAAGTGTGTAAATTCTGCCAGAGGAGCTGCCCCTGTATTATTTCCAGCTGTGACTGGAAGCGGAAGTGGCAGGAATGCTGTGAAAACTGCCTGTGCCTGTGAGATTATTTTTTCAACCCCAATTTTTGCCGACTAGAGAGGTGTTTGGCCAATTCCAAAGAGCTTTTAGAGAACACCTGAACTTCAAAGACTGTGCTGAATAGAAAGCAAATTCTGAATCATTGGAGACTCACCCACTGGTATTTAAAACAATAATAACCTACTATAGCCCACCTGAGACCTGCTATGTGAAAAGGATGAAACAATTCTACTGGGGGACAGAGGGCAGGGAAAGAGAAGTGCCAAATGATTTTTATGGCACATATGAGATAAAATAACAAAAGTTCACACACTTTGAAAAGAGTTCATTAAATAATGAGCCAAGTTATTAGAGATTTGGACTAAAGGAACAGTTATCAGGTCTTAAAATGGATTCAGGAAAAGGGAAACAAAATGAAACCTATCTGATCTTATACTATAAATGTTTTATTGTTGTATTGTTTTCAGTTTGGGTTTTTGTAATGTGCTTATCCATTATTTTTGCACTAGCAGTTACAGAGGAAGGAAATAAAAATCTTTAAACATCTACTGCATAAAAATATTAAAATAAAACTGTAATCATGAAGTAGCTAGTACTACTTCCATGAAATTAATTATGAAAATGCAAGAATAGAAAGGATTATGAAATGATCAGCTGGCATGAGACCTTAATATGACAGTTCCATATTTCAGTCTCCAGAGTTCATTTTTACAGACTGATCTAATTTGATGTAGAGGGTTTTTTGTTCTGTTTTTAATATTCAGAAGCTAAAGTAAAGAAGCTAAAGATTCCATGAATTTGATTCCTATCAGTATAAAATCCTCTTTGAAAAAAAGGTTTGTTAGGGTTTTAACTGAGGGGCAAAGAGTACTTTGTCCCAAGGTGCAATATTTAGACAACAATGACATTTACAATTCTTCAGCATCACAAGAAACCAGAGAGCCTAGCACCTAGTTAGCAAGAATAGTTAAAATAGGAAACTATCAGATGCCAGGCTAGGATAAACTCCTTTCTCAAGTTCCTAGGCTTGCTTTCTCTCCCACTCCTACCATTTCACTGGGCCTCCAAGTATTGCCTCAAAACAGGGGTTTACTATTGGAGCAGAGGTCTCAGCAGGAATGAACAATCAGGAAAGTGAAACATGATTTTAAGCTGGTGTCCAGAGCTTCTGAGTAAATTGAGAATTTACTTAACTTTGGAGGGGGGGAATGTGAAGTATTATCTGAATTGCATCTGACATCAAGAAAATGGGTTTTTTAATCTCTTCTCAAACTTGGAAAACAATAAAAAGAGCCAGGTCAGAAAATATACCTAGCTGCACTTTCATCCCATTCTTCTCTTCATGATAAGCTAATGTGGAGAACAGGAAAGGGCACCAACTTAGAAATCAGAAGAACTAATATCTCTGCAACAAATCTCTCCCCACTCCAATCCATCCTTACGGGTCTGATCATATCACTTCCTATCAATAAATTTCAATGGCTCTCTATTACCTCCAAAATCACATATAAAGACTTATGTTAGGCATTTAAAGATATTCACAATTTCCTAATTTTACAATCTTAGAATATGATCTTTAAGGAAAGAGACCATGTTTTTCCCTTTCTTTGTATATTTAGTTCAGCAAAGTGCTATGCCCTTAGTAAATGTTAATTATTGTAATTTGCTCCTCTCTCTATACTTTATAATCACACTTCTTGCTTTTCCTCCCACATTTTTATGTCTTTCTTTTTAGTGTTTGTGCTGGCTGTCATATATATATATATATATATATATATATATATATATATATATACATACATAAATCTTAAATGTTCTCTTTCAACACTGCCACCTTCCTTGACTTCCTTTTAGACTCAACTTAAATCCCACCTTCTGCAAAATGCCTTTCTTCCTGCCCATTCAGTTAATAATATTTTCCCTATGACATTAGTTTCCATTTACACTGTATAAATTTTGTATATACAATCATTTGTATGCTTTTCCCTCCCATTAGAATGTAATCGATTTTGCCTTTCTTTGAATCCCCAATGCTTAGAACAATTCCTCAGAACATAGAAAGCATTTGCTAAAGGCACATTGAGCTAATTGACTGACTCATTAGTTGTTGTTTCATAATTAGGGAAAAATCCTTTAATTTCTCTAAACTTCATTTCCTTCATTTTTAATAGTGATAATAATGCCTGTCTTGTCTTGTGGATATGTTGATTATTTTCATTGATGGTTTCCCAAAGGTTTTTTAAACTTTAATATGCCCAAATATCCAAAAACTAATGTTAAAATCATCAAATTAGGACTTTAAGAAAGCTTAGAGTTCATCGAGTCCAATCTTTCCTTTTTCAGATGAAGAAACTTGACTAATGAGAAGTGATTTAACCCAAGACTCCACAGGTAATAAACAGCATTAATTATTTGAACATAGGTTTCCAATACCAATGCACAGTTGTTTTCATTAAACTTTAGTATTTAAAAGCCCATTCTCTCTCTCTGTCTCTCTCTCTCTCTCTCTGTCTCTCTCTCTCTCTCTCTGTCTCTGTCTCTCTCTCTGTCTCTGTCTCTCTCTGTCTGTCTCTCTCTCTGTCTGTCTCTCTCTTTCTGTCTCTGTCTCTGTGTGTGTGTGTGTGTGTGTGTGTATGTATGTGTATGTGTAAAATGGTTTTTTGCTGGGGAAACAAATTCAGATGTCATAGTTGGGATGCTAGAAACATACCACCTTCATTATTGTGGAATCTGACATCTCCTTCCCTAACAACTGTCAGATTGTGCTAACAAAACCCACTCAGCTCTGAGCTATTGGTGGTAACTCCCTTAGTATAGGATCAACAAGATCTGTACCACAGGCCACCAAAATTTAATAGGCACACAAAAATAATTGAACATGTAGCATCCTTCTGCCTCTTGAAAGACATTAAAATAATAATCTTCCTCTCATCTAGTTGAATTTTTCATAATTGCTTTTTGTATTTTTTGAATTACAAAACTGATTTGAGGGTTAGTTTCTAGTTCATTTCTTATTGCTTGCCCTGGAAATTTTTCATGTGTAGAGCCAAAATTGCAAATTATAGCTCTGTTCCTTTGGCTTAAGTTGCCATCAGGATATAGAACTGGAGAGATGGTCAGGTTCATGGACTTCATACATGATAGGGTAACTGACTTTGATTAAACATCTCATACGCAATCTTTAAATGATGAGTTTAAAGATAGAAAGTAGACTAAAGTCCCTGCCCTTAGGAAACTGTGCGCTAAGAGGAACATGATATGTGCAAATGTAAGTATTAACTAGGGTAGAATGTGATGAGGGCAAAGAAGAGATCCAAAAAGAGTCCCAGGAAAATCAAAAGCTACAGTTACAACTAAAAATAATTAGAGAAGGATTTAAATGTTTTCTTGTATAAGCCTTCAATATTCATGAAGATTCATGAATATTTTCAAGTACCCTAATAAGGGAAGTTTACTTAAAAGTGTATATAAATTTTGTAAAAGTTGAACATGAAGAACAAGATACAACTTAAGCAAGAAAATTTCACAGAAGGGAAAATCTAGACTAAGAAAGATGTATATCCCACTAGATAAAGAATTAACTAGTGGAACAGATGCTATGATTTAACTGGAAATTTAGAGCAAGTAGTAATGCTTGAAATACGAGAGAAGTAACAAAGGGTATACAGCACAATGAAAAGTAACATTAAATGTTTTTCACTGTGATTGAAGTTAAGCTGTAGGTTTCCCCATGACATATTCTCTATGGCTAAAAGGAAATCTAAGAATAGAGCTGTGGGATGAATATCAGCAATGCCTAACTTTGAATGAAAAAAGATTAATAAAGTAGAATATCAACACACACCACACACACCCCAAAACAAAACATTAAAAACTATTCCAAAAAAGACATATTTTATTGTGATGGTTCACAAACCAGACAGTAATTTGAGACATTTTAAGGCATTGAAGGAGCCAAATAAAACTGTTCAGAAAGAATATTTCCATCTGTCAACTTAAAGCAAAATAATGTGAGCAGTGACAGAAGTGACTGAACTCTTTAAAAGAGATGCTGCTACTGGATATTGGCACTCAATCTTTACAAGTATCTAGTCTAGAATGTATACTTGACTTTGTCCTTTCAACAGCTCAAGGTACAGAGATTGTTTTGGATCCTGAGCCATACCTTTAACTATTTCATGAAATCACATTGGCTAGTGAGAAAAGACAAGAGTCTTCATTTGTGGGCTAGGTTAAAATACAGGACAAGAAAAGCTCTAGAGTTGACATCTTTTATTCAATTAAATAAATGTATATTATGTGCCCCTTTCAGTAGGTATACTATTTGTGTCATGTAGACTGGGATGGTTCCTCTTTAAATAGATAAGACTTGGCTGATCTGGAGGACTAGGTGTATGAAAAAGGCCAACCTACATGTAGCAGGTCTGGGAAGTCTCAATGGAGAGTTTAGCTGTAGGACAATGAATCAACACAATATTCTTTCCAGAAGTCATAGTGGTTTTGATTTAATTACTATTCCCATAGCAACGGTGAAAATATATGGGAAGATAGAAAATATATTGGTATAAAAATGGGTATTTAAAAAAACAGAGATCATTTGTCTCTCTATATAAAAATGAAATTAACAATAGCATGTATCCTAATGCAGCTAGTTGACACAATGCAGGGCCTGAAGTCAGCAAGAATCATCATCCTGAGTTCAAATCTAGCCTCAAATACTTCCTAGCTATGTGACCCTGGGCAAGTCATTTAACCCTGTTTGCCTTGGTTATTCATCTATAAAATGAGCTGCATAAGGAAATGGCAAACCATGCCAGCATCTTTACCAAGAAAACTCCAAATAGGGTCATGAAGAGTCTGACAGGACTGAAAAACAAAAAAAATGTGCCCCATTATTTTCTCTTCCAGGTTTTAATGAATTTGTTTTGAGGACTCTATTCTATGTCAACCAGTCTTCTTTATGACCTATATTTACATTTAAAAGTTTATTCTTTGAAGTCCATGCCTGTGGACCCAAACACCCACAAGCTCCTTCAAGGGATAGACTGATTCTTTTTTTCTTTGTGTAGAATGGTGCTTTGAATATATTAAGTGTTTTGTAAATGGTGAATTAAATTTTTACTCATTCATTTATTCATTAGCACCATATTTTAACTAGCAAAATTAACAAACTATAAGCAAATATTCAAAACATTGACTCATCATATGTGTTTCTCCTCTCCTAATTTTCCTGTTTCTTTTATGGTCATCATTAATAGATAATCACTGTAAACTACTTTGCAAACTTAAAAGTATTATTTAAAAGTCAATTATCAATGTGCCAAATTATCCCATATAAAATAATAAAAACTATCAATTACATAGCACTTCAATGCTTTCAAAGTGCTTTATATAAATTATCTTAATTTATAGTCATGTCCTGGGGAATAGGTATTTATCCTGTTTTCGTGGATAAGGAAACTAAAGTCAAGTAACTTAACAAGAGTTACACTAGTAAGTGTCCACAGTGGGAATTGAACTCAGATCTTCCAACTACATGTCCAGTGCTTCATCTATTGAGTTACTTTCCTGACTCATAGATCCTGTTTTATGATAATTTTATCTTTTTTGTTATTATGTTCAATTGTTCAGTTGTGTCTGATTATTCCAGACCCCATTTGGGTTTTTTTTTTGGTAAAAATAATTGCTATTTCTAGTAAAGATTTGGGTCCTAATTTGAAGTCAGGACATCTTGAATCCACAGTAACACCCAGCTACCTCCAATTTTACCTCCATAGCTAAGTTGTCAACTTGAGGGAATGACTCTGTCTTGCTTCATCTTAATAGTTCAGACATTTAGCACAATGTGTCATACCTAACTAGTACTTTAATGTCTGTAAATGTAAATGATTAAATCTAGCTCACACTACTCTGTTTTACCTGAAATTTCAATACCACTGATTACTTCAGGTTTAATTACTTAATTAGCTATAATTATTTAATGAACACTGTATATATGTCATAGTCCAGACTAGATCACACAAAGGTAGGGAAGAATGTCTTTTATCTTTTTATTCCCCAAAGAGCGGACATCATAGGCTCATAACATCAAACTGGCATAGATATAAACCTGGAAGAAACCTAAGAAATCCTCTAATTTTCCACGTATAGAAATAAATGTGTAGTAACACTAAGAATCAAGAAGACCAGATTCTTCAACATCTTTAAAATACTCTTTCTACTATACAATACGGTGTACCATTTTCTTGTTTTTATTCAGTGATTTTTCAATTGTATCCAATTCTCCATGACCCCATTTGTTATTTTCTTGATAGAAAGTGGCTGGAGTGGTTTGCCATTTCCCTCTCATTTTGCAGATAACAAAACTGAGGCAAACAGAGTTAAGTGACTTATCCAGCATTTTATAACTAGTAAGTGACTAAGGCCAGATTTGAACTCAGATCCTCAGTATTCCACCACTTAGCAATTTGAAAAATGCTATTTTTAAAATGAAAAGTGTATTGGAATGTAACACACTGTTCAAAAGAGATCATTGTTAATCCTTATATATTTTTAACTCTAGTTACTGAAAGGACTAAATAGAAGACTGACAATATTACACATTGGAACTTGAAGACCCATAAGTTGGTTGCAGAATAATTATTGAAGTGACTGGACAATTAGACAAAACAACTGCATTCTCCTTAGGATGAGAAACAGTATCTTGATGCTAAAACTATTGTCTAAATAAATGATGAAATGAATTTTGTGCACTGAGGTATAGTACAATTGATTGACTATATTTCCCTATTTCTTCTTCTTCCTCTGGTCTCCCAAAATAAATAAGTAGATTTTTTTTAAATTTAATTAAATACCAAAGGGAAGAACATTGGATCTAATGTTTGAAGATGCAGGTTCAGATTTTAGCTATGTCACTGAAAGATATGTGACCTATCTGAGCCTAAGTACCCTTTTTTGTAAAACACAGAAAATAGCATCAATCATACCTTTGTAGAGTGTTTCCAAAATCAAGATGATGTAACATGTAAAGTGTTTAAAACAGTATCCTTAAGACATGTATAATTGTAAGTTACCATTATGATTATCAGTAATAATAACCTAAAACAATAAATTCCAACAATTGCAATTTATTAGCCATGAACCACAAAAACACAAAGTATTTTAAGGACCTGCTGACAAGTATAAATTTGGGTCCTACGTTTTATAATAGAAGTAAATAATTTAAGCCTAATACAAAATCACAGAATTTCAGAATCAGAAGCAATCTCTAAGACCAACTAGTCCAATCTTCATCTGCAAAAGTATCCCCTCTTCTTCAGAACTGCAAAATGTTCAGCTAACTTCATGGCATATCTTTTAAATGTTAAGATTCCTGGAAGGGGTCAATTAGGTGCTCCAATGGATAGAACAATGATCTGGGAACCAGGAAAAATACTCTTCCGGAGTTCAGTTCTGGACTCAGGCACTTACAAGTTGTCTGATTTAACCCTGTGATTATGAAATGATCTGAAATGAGCTGAAAAAGGAAATAGCAAAATATTCTAGTATCTTGCCCAAAAAATTTCCAAATGGCATTACGAAGAGTCAGACATGACATGATTGGAAAATGACTTTACAATAACAGGGAGATAAAATGCAACAGAAAACTATTACACAAAAAGCTGATATACAAGTATTTTCTGATGTGATTGGAGAAAGTATAAAGACTACAAATGATCGTATTAAAGTGTTAAAAAAAAAAAGTGTTATTTGAGGCCAGAGGGGAAAGTCGTTGTCCATGAAGGAAATCAAAGATTATTTCTTAGAGAGGAATCAAAGATTACTTCTTGGAGAAGCTTTAAAGAAAGAACTTTAAAAGGGGGTTTTGAGATGGCCTTTGTTATTGTTCAGTCATTTCAGTAATGTTCAACTATTCATGATCCCATTTGGGTTTTCTTGACAAAGATACTAAAGTGGTTTACCACTTCCTTCTCCAACTCATTTTACAGATGAGAAAACTGAGGCAAACATAGGTAAGAGACTTGACCAAGGTTATATAAGTAGTAAATGTAGTAAAAGCTACATGTAAATTTCAGTCTTGCTGACTCCAGAACTGGCCCGCAATCTAATGGGCAAAGGAGTTATAAAGATAAAGATAAAGAATACAGAAAATACTCTAGCAAATGCATGGCAATACTAAGGGTTAAGTTAATTGTGCAAGGTCACTTAGCTAGTCAGTGGAAAAGCTAGGACAAGAACTCAGTTTTCCGATTTGCCATTCTAGTACTCTTTATATGAAAGGTCTTTTGTCCTTAACTGGTCAGAACAAATAGACATTTCTTGGAACAAAGCTAAAATACCAAATTTGGCTTCTTCTCTGCAGGGTTTCACAAATTCATAAAGCAAAACCTTCCAATAAGGCAAATGAATCCATAAAACAAATTATCTCGGATCACATAATCCATTTCATTTTTTAAGGAAGAGCCATTTATTTTGATGAAGCTTATTCAGGACTTCAAATCAAAACTTCCCATAAAGCTGCAGCCTGAAAAGAAAAAACACAGTGAGTGAAAAATAAATGTGGTTTTCCTGATTCAGTATTTATTAAGACCCTATTGTGTATAAATCCAATCCAACAGATATTTAAGTGAGTTCTATAAAGATCAGGTATTCCAAGAGACAGAGAGGGGAAGAGTGTGGTCCAGGTAGAGAGAAGTTTCTATATAATTTGTACTAAGTTACAGAGGAAAGAGATGGGATTCTGAGTGCAACAAACGGGGCACAGACCAATTTAACTAGAACTTTGAGTACATAAAGAGAGATGACTTAAGATATTTCTCGGATGGTAGATGAGAGGTAAGTTTCAAAGGATTTTGTCAAACTAAAGTGTTCGGTTTTTCCCCTAAGCCAATGGGTAACCAGCAAAAATTCTTGAACAAGAGAGTGAAACAATCAGACTTTTTAAAGATTATTTTGGGCATTTATGTATAGGGAAGAGAACAAAAGCAAAGGTCATTTTAACGATCCAGACAAGAAATGAGAAAGATATGAACTAAAGTAGGAGTCATGTAATGTAGATTGTTATTATTAAATCATTTTTGATCATGTTTGACTGTGAACCCATTTGGAGTTTTCTTTGCAGAGAAGCTGAAGTTATCTGCTATTTTCTTTTCTAGCTCATTTTATAGATAAAGAACTGAGTCAAACAAGGTTAAGGTTCTTGCCTGGGGAAAAAACTAGTAAGTATGTGAAGTCAGATTTGAACCCAGAAAGATTAATCTTCTTGAATTTAAGCCCAGTACTCTATGCACTATACCATCTAGCTACTCTTGTGAATTGATAAAATGGGGCAGATATGAAAAATTGGACAGAAGTAGAGATATAATCTAAAAGACTTGGCAAGTTGTAGGATATAGGGGTTGATGATGGTTTAAAAAATGAAGGGGAATTGAGTTTGTAAACTTGAATAAATAAGACAGTCAAGAAAAATAGAGAAGGAAGGGAGGAAGGGAGAGAGGAAGGAAGGAAGGGAGGGAGGCAGGCAGGAAGGGAGGAAGGAAGAAAGGGAGGGAGGAAAGAAGGAAGGGAAGGAGAGAGGGAAGAAAGGAGGAAAGGAAGGAGGGAGGAAGGAAGGAAGGAAGGACTTTCTCAGAATAACAGATTTAGTGTCTAAGGCCACATTTGAACTCAGATCTTCCTGACTCCAAATCCAAGTATCTATTCTCTGTACTCCTTAGCTGACTCTGAGGAATAGGTTGGTGAGAAGATAGCTTGGCAGAGTTAATTAATTAGTTGCATTTTTGGATATGTTGCATTTGAGATCCCTTATAAGGCATCAAGTTGGAAATGTATAAAAGGCAATAAGTGATGAAGAACCAGAACTGAGAATAGAGATTAGGGTTTGTACATCATCTACATAAAGATGATAATTGAACTGTGGAAACTAAGGAAATCAACAAGAGTATGGAGAGAGAGAAGATGACCCAGGAAAGAGCCTTAGGAGATAATCATGGAAAAGAGATAGGATGATAATTAAACAAAAGAAATTAAGAAGATTTCAATAGGCAAAAAGAAAACCAAGAAACTGGAATATCAAATAATTCAGGTAGGAGGATGTATTGAGGAATGAGAAGCGGCCAAAGTGTCAAATGATGAATCAATCAACAAAACTTTTTAAGTGTTTTTTATGTGTCAGGCATTGTCCTAAGAAAAATGAAGTAGTCTTTTACTTCAAGGACATTACAATCTAATAAGGGAATGTAACATATAGAAGGGCAGTATGTCCAAGAAAGGGAGTTTTAGTCTGGGGGCAAAAAGTGGTCATAGTAATGGTGAACTGATATATAGGATAGCCAATAGATTTTTTTTAAGTTTCCAGAAGAAATAATACATTAATTAGAAAACTGTGCCCAGAGCAAGAAATGAAAGGGTTGGAGGGTTGCCTGCAGATAGATAGTGCCGTGCATGAAGTGAACAATTTGATGGGATATGTCTAAAGCCATCTAAATATAGTGGGCTAAGTGGATTAGGTAAATTAGCTACCCCCTGAACTATACATATGAATTCTGAAATTGCAGGCCTATGGAGAATGCTTAGCCAATTGAGAAAAGTAGGCAGTAACCTATTTCATTCAGATGATGAGATGTCCTTATGATTTCTCTAGATGACATGTGAAATAACTCAGAGGTTTCAGGAAAGATCTCAGAGACTGAACCTATCCTTGCTTCCCCTTCCAAATTGTGAAAATCTTTCAAGGTTTCTTAGGCTTAAGAGCAATTTTCACTCTGAACTGTTATCCATAGTTGTCAAGGAAAGAGAGGGAGATAGCACCATGCTAAACCAAGTTTTAAAACTCAGTACAGCCCACATCTTGTTTTAGGAGAAAAAGAAAATACATGGTAATAGTTTTGATTTATACCAAGGGTAACTATAAAACTTCATGATCAGAAAATCATCCTGGTATAAGTGACATGTTGATACATCACATTTTCTTCCCCCTACTAATTCTTGTCATATCAAACAGCTTCCAATTAGGGGTTACAGTCCAAATCAGATTTTTTGAAAGAGCACTCCACAAACTTTATTCCATATCTGGAAAAAGATCAAGAATATGTCTCTTCATTGATCACTGCCAAGAGGAATGTGACCCTGAAATCAGAACCCTGCTTATAGCTTGGGGCTTAGGTCAGAGAGATGGATGAACAGAGGCACATTTTGTTGGAATGCTAGTAGTATTTATTCTGTAAATTCTACAGAATAAATATAGAATTTACTTCTCAAGTTTGTAATATAGATAAACTAAAACACAAAGTAAAGATGTTAATATTTAAAAGAGATATACTAAATATACTCATCACTAGAGAACTGGCCACTAGGTAATAAATAAGCAGGAGGGAGGATCATCCATAGGAAATAAAGCAGATATAATCTGCATCAATGAAAGACATATCAATATTGATGAAACCATATGTCTTTTGATTCATTTAATTATTACTTTATGGGCACTAGGAAGTTAATGATGCTATGTAAAGAATTACTGACCTCCAACCAAGTTCTCACTGTCCTTTATCTTCTAGAATTCCCATTATCTCCATCACTGCCCAAATAGTTCACCCAAGGAAAGAGATGATAGGCTTATGATACTCTGACCTGATCAGACCACATCTGGACCATTGAGTTTAGTTCAGAGTGTCATAAGAATGTAGAGCTAAAAAGAATCTTACCTAGTTAACCCCTTCATTTACAGACCATGCATTAATAAATTTAGAGTTGGAAAGAAGTTTAAAGGTCTTTTTCAAAGGAGAAAACTGAGACACAGGGAGATTAGGTGACACAGATAAGTGCCAGAAGTAGAATTTTACCTCAGATCCTATAATACCACAATCAATGTTCTTTGTACTACACCATACTGCCTCTGAAACAAATCCTAGAGAGAATCAGGAATTTGGGCACAGATATGCCAAAAGAAACCACAAAGCCAGAACTTGACTTTAAGCATAGGTCTTCTGCATACAAATTCTGGGTTCCTTTTTCTATCCCACAAGCAAAGTTTGCCACATTTTAGAAAGGATGTAGACAAAGAGTAATGTATAAAAGGATAGTATAAAGGATGGGATTATATTTTTGTGAATTTGGGGAGTATCCTATTAGATTGAATTATTCTTATTTTGAAATAACAGAACATGTGTGTGTGTGTATATATGTGTGTGTATGTGTTTATATATATACTCGCATATATATGTATATGTGTATATGTGTGCATATAAATTTGTGTGTGTGTGTGTGTGTGTCTGTGTGTGTCCATTTGTCTCTTACTGGGGAGAAGATGAAATTAAGGTATATGGAGTATTAGGGTGGAGCATTACAAGATCAATTTGCCATCAAAGAGGCTTTGGAACTTGGGAGCAAAGCTAGAATTGAAAAAGGGACCCTAAAGAATTTGAGTAAATGACCTTCAAAATGGGATTGGATATGCTTACCTGGGGTCATAAAGGAAGTGGAAACAGAGCCATGTCAAGGAGGCATAAAAGTAACCAGCCAAAATTCCAAAAGACTTTCATTGGAAAGAGTTGTCCACATTCAGAAAGAAAGAACTATGGAGAATGAATGTATTTTCACTTCTTTTGTTGTTGCTGTTGTTTGCTTTTTTTTCCTTTCTCGTGTTTTTTTCCCTTTTAATCTGATTTTCTTGCACAACATGACAAATATGGAAATATGATTTTTAAAAATTGCACAACAGGGAGGATTCTGGGAAGATGGCAAAGTAGATTGGTAAATTTCAAGTTCTCCAGATTTTCCCCACAAACAGAATAAATTTGTACCTCAGGGCAAACATAGACTGGTGAAAAATCAAGAAGATTTGGGGCAGAACAGGAATGATCCTGGTACGACCCAACGAGAGCCGAAGAAAGACTTCAGGTCTTATTTAACCCATATGAAGTGCAAACACCTCCTAGCCAGCTCCACAGAAATGCTAAGTGGGGATTCCTCAGGCTAGCTGGCTATGGCTGGAGCCTCATTAGGAACCACAGAGATTTTCACTTCCTAGACTGTTTATGGAATCAGAGTCTGAGTCCTGGAAAACAAAGGGAACCTCAACTGATTAGGAATGCCAGATGTGCTGCAGACCCAGCCTGGGTAGGAAGGAACCAGTATACCAGTGAGTGCAGAAGCAGCAGGGCAGGGATGTGGCAGGCTTCAGACATTTGCTTGAGGGGGGAATCTCTTGTTTTGGGGTTCCTAGTCAGAGGGAAGAGCTGAGATGAAGCCAGGGACATCATCCCCCACTCCAGAATTAGAGGTGCTTGCACTAATACCTCTTATTAAAAAAATAAACAAAAAATGACACCATAAGGAAGAAAGCAATCTATTATGGAAACAGGGATGATTGGGCTTCATCTTCAGAGGACACTTCTATCCCAAAGAGTAATGTGAAATGACTCCGTACACAGAAAGAATTATAAAAGAACTCAAAAAATAATTTAAAAATCAAGTGAGAAATACTGCAGAAAAACTAAAAAGAAAAAAAGAATTAAAACCATCCAATAAAAAACAACAATAAACAAGATTATGAAAAAAAAAGCTAACCAACTAGAAAAAGAGATACAGAGTCTCAACGATGAAAATAATTCTTTGAAAATTAGAATTGGGCAAGTGAAGCTATGAGAGACCAAGAAAGAGCAAAACAGATGATAAAAATATGAAAATAGAACAGAATGTGAAGAATCTTATAAGAAAAACAATAGATCTGGAGAACAGATCAAAAAGAAAAAAAATATAAGAATAATTAGATTGCTTGAAAGTTGTGGCCAAAAAAGAACCTTGACACATTAATGCAGAAAATAATCCAAGAAAATCTTCCTGAACTGATAGAATATGAGGGGAAAGTAGAAATAGAAAAAATTCACTGATCACCACCTCACAGAGATCATTTGTGGAAAACACATAGGAACATTATTGCCAAATTTCAAAATCCCAGATCAAAGAGAAAATTTTGCAAGAAACAAGAAAAAAATAACTTAAATACCTAGGAGCTACAGTTAGAATTGTACATAACTTATCAGTAGCTACAATAAAAGCCCACAAGTCCTGTAATCATATCTACCAACAATCAAAAGAACTAGGCATTCAGCCAAAAATATATCATATCCAGCAAAATTATATATAATATTACTAATGAACTTGCAGATTTTCAGGACTTTCTAGCAACCAAACTCTAACTCAATAGAAAATTTAATATATAAGAGCCCATATCAAAGATTAACTTCAGGGAACTCAACATGGACGGTTTATGTTTTGTTATTTTTTTAACATAGGAAATGCATACTATATGTTGAAGATTTATAACAATAGGGTAGCTCAAAAGAAAGATTGTCAGTGTTAAAGTAAAAATGAATGCAAAGGAAGAATAGGCACAGAGGCATTAGAGAAGGGAGAGCTCATAGTTCTGAAAAACCTATTCACATCAGGAATGGGTTTATATTCACCATAAAGGATATAGCACACTCCAAAATATGTAAAGAAATGATGGGAGAGGGGAGGGATGGATGAGGAAGCAAAAGGTGTGGGAAGAAGACAATATAGCAGCTAATAGCAAGGCAAATTAGGGAGCAAAATTAAAGCACAATCAGTAGGGGTAGGAAATAAATATATGTGTGTGTTTGGGGTGTGTGTGTGTGTGTGTGTGTGTGTGTGTGTTATTATTGTTGTTATATATTTTGAATCCTCCCTGATGTTCTGCTGGACACATGACAATATTCTCTTTTGTTTTTTAAATTTTGTTTTGTATTCCTTTTCTGTTTTCTGGGGTTTTTAAAAATAAACTACAATAAAAAAAACTACACAAGTTTAACTTATTGTTATATTATATATGTAACATATATATAACTAATATTAAGGGAAAAATTTGGAACAAGAGGTTTTGCTAAAATGAATTTTGAAAGCTATCTTTGCATATATTTGGAAAAATAAAAGCTATTAAGATAAGGTGAAAAATGAGTAACTAGTCAAGACATTCAATAAGATAAAGTGAAATAATACATGAACAATGGTTCATAAAACTTAAAACATTTACAAATATCAGGAGGTTAATCAAAAAAGCATTTATTAAGCACAAATTATGTGCCGGTCACTGTGCTAAGCATTGGGAAGACAAAGAAATGAAAGATAAAACATATAGTCCCTGCTCTCAAGGAATGTATATTCATCCCCCCAGAGGAGACAATGTGTAGATATCCAAATACATACAAACAATACGGAGAATACACAAATACAATCTGAAAAAGATTAATAATTGGAAACAGTTATTTTTCCATTCTATTAGAAGAAGTGAAAGGATTAGATTTCTTTTCTATTTTTCTCAAAGAAATACTTTTAGACTCCCATGAAAATCAAGAGAGAAAAACCAAGCAAATTGAAGGAAAATTTGATTTCAACAACAAATTTCTTAAGAATATACTCTGCCAATTTATCAAATATTCATGAGATAACAGTTTGGGAAAAGGGCTCCCAAAATGTCATCCCTATTATATAACATGTAATCTATTGCAATAGAGGGATCAAGAAACCGGGTGAATTTTTACTGAGCAAACTGAAGTATCTGCAAAGCATTTCACACTTTTGTGGGATGACATTTTGAGAACTGAAACTTATAACACTAAAGTAAAGTCACATTGTTTTTAACTTCCATACAAATTTCAGGTTGTTTTATAACCGATAGCTTTCACTGTTCACTGAAATGGGACATTATAGGCCCAGGATCCCAGAGCAAATCACGGCCAAAAATCTAAATTTCCAGATTGCGCCATTTATTTTTCTTGAGTCAATGTCATCAATGATTTGAGGGCTTTAAACAACTAACAGGAGAATAGGAATAGTACTGTTCATTGATGTGAGTGAAGGAACTTTTGGGATGTTTCATGCATATCAATGAAACTAAGGATTACATTTAGGTTAGTAATCATGATGAATTATGAAACTCCCCTTAGGTTAGCATCACCTGATACTCAAGGACAAATAACATTCAAGCAGTAGTACAAGCTACTCTCACTTTCCACATGTTGAACCTGCCTAACAACAAGTATTCTCTCTTCATGGCTACTATTTGATTAATCAACCGGGTAAGTCCATATTGGCTCCTTAAGGGATTCTTCTCCTGGCCTTTATGTTATTCCCATGAGTTGATCACTTACTTACCAAATGTGATCTAAAATTGGTGAAAAATAGTGTCTGATCCTTTCTAAATACATCTTCTAACATCCTTTCTATGAACAGGTTCCTGACAAGGACAAAAGTACTGATGCTTGGAACTTGAAACTACATGATCCTACTCTCTGTCCATGACAGTGGCCAAACCTAGTCAACATCTGACACTATTAAGAGACAGAATACTGAGTTGGATACACTATTAATATATTAATACAATATAATACAATATTAATACACTGAGTTGGATACACTATTAATCTGATCCACTGTGATATTATGTTCTCTCTCTCTCTCTCTCTCTCTCTCTCTCTCTCTCTCTCTCTCTCTCTCTCTCTCTCTCTCTCTCTCTCTCTTCCCTCCCTGTCTCTCTGTCTCTCTGTTTCTATCCATCTTTTTCTCCCTGTCTCTCTGTCTATTTCTGTCTCTCTGCCTCCCTCTCCTCTCTCTGTCTCCTCTCTTTCTCTTTGTGTCTCTCTATGTATCTCTCTGTGTGTCTCTGTTTCTCTGTCTCTCTTTGTCTCTGTCTCTCTCTCTTTGTCTCTGTCTCTGTGTGTGCCTCTTTCTGTACACACACACACACACACACACACACACACACACACACACACAAACACTCACACACACAAACACCCACACACAAAATAGCTTTGGGCGTGAGGTATCAGAGGTTTGGATTTCTGAGGTCCTGGCTAACTGTCAATAACTTCCAATCTCAGAGGGTTGCCTAGAACATGAGGAAACTGAATAATGTTTAGGGTCACACTGGTAGTACATGTGTCTGAGGCAGGAGCTGAACCAAGGTTTTCCTGAGTACAATCCACTACCCTCATTCTGTGTCTTATTACTTAAATAGACAGTGTTTTGAAATGTCAATGTAGATGGACAAAGTCCACAGAATTTTAGAGTTGGAAGTGGCTTCATCAAGTTCAACCCATACCCCCCCCCCCCCCCCCCCGCAAAAGTCTCTCCACCACAGTAAACCTGACAAATGTTCCTCAATATTAACTTGAAGGCTTCCATTGAGGGAAATCCTGTTTCTTCGCTAGGAATCATATGCCAGTTTTGGATAGTGGGAGGCAGGGAACAGACAATACCTGCAAAGGAGAGTCAAGAAAATTTTTTTTTCTGTATTTTTTTTTACTATCCCCCTGTCCCCAAACCAGGAAATAATAATTACTTTAGTGAGATTTTCCTTTTCTCCCTGGCTGCCTGATTCTTGCATATACTGACATGAGTGCCCAGAATCTGCTCGTGACAGCAATTTATCTGATGTAAGTCCTGTTTTTATGATGGGAAGCCAAAAGCAGTTTACAGACACTTTCACAGTCTGTGCCTTCCTTGACTGATGTTACAAGTTTTGCTAGTTGAACCCCAATCAAAAGGAGGCTTAAAACAGAACAAATGACAAATGAACATAAAAGAAACAGCCCATTAAAAATATATTTCCTATCTTGTTCCTGGTCCAGTGTGTTCCTTGCCATGTGAACCTCAGAAGCTTGCTGGGGTGAGGAAAATAGGAACAGCTTTCTTTTTGAAATTGGGCACAGTTTGTCACGAAGCTTCCAGCTAAACTGCATTTTTTGTTTTGCTGTTATGCTTGGATTTCAATAAGACTAAAGAAAAAAAAAAAAAACATTCTCTCAATCTCACTCAAGCAACCCACCCATCAAAGCCCTCCTCAGACTCCCTAGGATACAAAATCTACTGGGCTTTCTGTTAACAGTGCCCCGAGGTGTTCTCTTTAAATGAACAATTAAGAGAAATTTCTAAGAAACTGAACTATGTGTGACCTAAATTGGCTTCATAAGTGCCTTTCAGAGCAAAGAGAGCAGCCTTCACAGGCATAATCGCCTTCCACCTTGACATTAATTATGCGCTGCAGTGTTCAGAAAGCAATGCTCTCGGCCAGGAATATAAGCATTTGTAAAGTAAACATGTCAAGCAAGGCATAAAATTGTAAAATGAAGAAAATAGTAAATCTTATGCTGTTGCAATTCTTTTCTCCCTCTTTTTCATGAATTTTGAACCACAGGCTCACAAAAGGATGGCACTTCTTTCTTCAAAGAGATTTGAAATACTCAACAAGACTGTACTTTGGATTTCTTGAAAGAGAATAAGAGAAAGGGAGATATTTTTCCCCCTCCACTTTGTGACTAAAATAAAAGGACCTGCTGATTTAAAAAACTGTTAAGCCTCCAGGGACCTTTAAAAAGCATTCTCTATAGAAAGAGTTTGGTTTCTTTACATCCATATGATTTGTAATTCCCTTCCCTGCTTTCTTCATTATCAAGGACATTTGCACGACAGCAGGATCTAGTTGCCTGTGAGCTCACCTATTCCCACTCCTTATTGTCTAATTTGGTATCATCATTTCTTCTAAGTGACATTCCTATTAATTGCTATAAATGAAGCACCTGTGTCACAAACAAAGGATCCAGAGGCTAGGCATAATGAAAATACTTAGTTAATCATCTGAAAGAACTCCATATAATTCAAAAGAACCTTTTTAATCCACAAATGAAAAATGGCTGTCTTAGGAATAAATATTTTCCCTCACTGACAACTTCTTTCTTATTTTTACTCGACTTTTTCTTGGCAAACTTTGGCATTAACAGCAAGGAAAAATTGGTGGAAATTTTTTTTTGTTGAAGAAGTCAAGACTCTCTAGATTAAAAACAAAAAATCAGAATAATCAAATTTTAGAAAGAAGCTCTGAGGTCCACTATTCCAATATGTACCATCATTCATAGTCCCTGGTGTGAAAAATGAATGGACATTTGTTTTCCACAGTTATGAAAATTAAATTGGAGAAATGAAACTTAAAGCAGAAAACTGAAACCTACAACAAGGGTGGAATTTATCTTCCCCCAAAAGAATGAAAACTCTTAGGGGGGCAGGGACTGACTTTTGTAATCAGGAGTACTGGCCTGAGATTTGAAAAGAATCTTTTGTTCTTTGCCTTAAACCCTCCTCTGTTATCCTTCCCTCTTCTAGAATGGAAGCTCCTTTGGGGTCAGGTACTAACTATATAATGAAGGGTAGAGATTCTTGTCTTGTACCTTTTGTAACATCCAATGGGGAATCAAGGGAGTGACTTGTATTTCTGGATGGGAAATAAAATGCTGCCTTTGGAGTCCCAAAGATGTGTCTATTCATCTTGGCACACATTCTTGCAAGAATGTAAAATAAATCTTTCCTGTATTCATCAGTCAGTGGAGTTCTTGGTAAGAAATTTTGTTTCTTACACATGTTTAATGAATGTCTGTTAATTAATTGATTTGATACAAATGATTAGCCTTTCTCTTGAGTCTACTCTCTTCTACAGCAGCCTATTCTACTTTTGTACAGTTCTATTGGACATTTCAAATTGCATGTTCCAGTTTATCATCTCAAATATAACATGTCTAAACTAGAACTCATTGTCTTTTCCCCCCTGACCAAGCAATGAGTCCTACTTCTGTCAAAGACATCACAAGTCTTAAAGATTTGTGACCTCACCATAATCCTCAGCTCTTCAATTTCCTTCACTCTCCAATGACAAATCACTTATTAAATCCTATTATTTCTGCCTACACAATTTCTCTCACATCCAGTCCCTTCTTTCTGTTCACAAAACCACCCCCATAGGCCTTCATTACCTCCCACATATACTTTGCAAGACCTCCTGATCTTCCTGCCTTAAGTCTCTCCCCACTCAAAGCCATCCTCCATAGAGCTATCAAAGTGATTTTTTGTAGACAGAAATCTGTTCATAACCCAATGCAATAAACTCCAATAGCTACTTATTACTTAATAGGATAAGGTTTTTGAAGAGATTCACAACTAAACCTCAGTCACTTTACAGATTAATTGGACATCACTTCCCTTTATCACTATATTCTCCAAATTGGCTTTCTCTCTGTTCCACATATATCACTTCATCTTCCATCTTTATTCCTTTACCTTGGCTTTCTCCCCTCTCTGAAATACCCTCCCTACTTAACCTCTGCCTTATAGAATTCCCAAATCCTTTCAAGATGTAGCTTAAACATTATCTTTTAGTCTGATCAATCTATTAGAAACTTCTCTCTACTTTTTGTTTTATTTATTCTGTACACACTTACACAAATACTCAAATATACACACATCTGTGGATGTGTATTAATTTTTTTTTCCTAATAGAATGCAAGCTCCTCAAAAATCAGATATTTCTAGTTTGTCTTTGTGTTCTTAGCACCTAGCATAGTGTTTGGAATATGGGTTCTTGCTAAGTAGTTATTGATTCTTTTTGTTTTTCTTTTTACAAAGTCTAAATATGCCTTTCTGTAATTTCTAGCCATTATACCTTCATGCCTTGACCTCAGGGGACAGGAAGAATATATTTAGTCCCTACATGATAAATCTACAAATACTTGAAAACAGCTATCGTGTCTTTCATAGGTTAAACTTTCTCAATTCCTTTACCTAATCCTCACATGGAAGACTTTACTGCTCTATTCATGGTTTTCTTCCAAATATTAATGTCCTTCATAAAATGGCGCTCAAAAGTAAACAAAATGCTATGGATATGATCTGTACAAGGCAGAATCTACAGAAAAAGCTTCTCAGTCATGGACACTAAGAGTGTTCTATGGCACTTTAAGATTACATTAGTTCTTTTGAACATCAGGTCACATGATAGACTCAAGTTGAGCTTGTATTTCATTTAAGTCTTGACTTAGAGGGTTTTTTCCCTCATTTTTTTTCCCCACTTGACTTATCTAGTTACCATTTTTTCCCTTTTATATCTGTGAAATTGAATCCAAATATAGGATCCAAGTATAGGATTTTATATTTATCTATCAACTTTTTATTAACATTTTGCCATTTCTCTAGCCTCTTGAAATTTTGCTGGATCCTATCACTAAGCCATTAGCTATCCCTTCCAACTTTGTGTTATGAAATGCATTTTTAAAATATGCTATATCAGCCTTTTTAAAATTACTGATTAAAATCCTTGAAAAGCACAAGGCCACAGATAGATCTCTGGATCCCTGCCCTAGATACTGACCCCTATGTTTGCATCAATACATTAAAAATCAGTTTTTAGATCTAATTAATTTCAACTAATTCCAAATATGACAAAATATATTTTCATCTAATCTATATTTGTCTTTTTCCACATGAAGACTCCAAAAAAGGTCTAGCCAAAAGTCATGACTTCTGAAATGTACATACTCTTGGCAGAAAAAGAAAAGCCTCTATAGAAAGCTTTAAACCAGCAGCTACCCAGTGACTATGTGGCATTAACATCATTCCTGATTCCCCTTGCTGCCTATTATGCTTGAATCCCAAAATGCTTGCCTCTAGAGATTTTATTTTTTAAATGGTGATTCCTCAGCTGTGCCCAGTTGAAAAGAGCCTCTGCTTGGCTCTTCAAAAATAATAATATTACTAATGAACAATTTCCTGGTTTTACGGTGAGTCAAACCCTAGAGGCTCATTTTGGAAACTTGCTTGTCTTGAGGGGATTCTGACAGTCAGAGGTCCTGATTGGCTTGGAATATAGTCTGTTATCAGAGCTGTTTTGGTGTGAGTCTCTGCAGAAATCATGTGCTGAATCAGCAATTGGTGAAGCCCATTTTATACCCCATTGGCATCTGGTTCTCTCCCCTATTCAAAGTCGTTCATTTCCAAATAAATCTGCTGAGAGCAGAGATCAGCCGCTGACAGCTGGCTTTGCAAGCATATCTTTTTTCATCAACCACACAACTTCCAATGTGGTTAGGGGCATAAGTGGAAATCAATGCAGTCTTTCTTTGCTAGCGTCCCATAATATAGCAAGAGCAGAATTCTGAAAATCAAAATGCAAATATTTTGTGAAAACAGAATGAAACTGGAACATACCAAAAGTGGTAATGAAAGTAATCAACTAGAAAACTAGCTTCTTAAAGTGCCAAGGCTGAAACTTGGTCCTTGAATGACCTTATATCAAAGAACCACAATATGCAATATTCTTTTTCCATGAATTTTGTTTTCATAGAAACATAGAAGCTTAGATTATGAAAGAATTAAAGGTCATTTTGTGCAACCCTCTGCCTAATGCATAAAGAAAAATAAAAAGTTTGAGTTTTCCTAGTTGATTTTATTCATGTTTGGATCCTTCTATGACTTAATAAGGCAGCTGGTATGTTGAACAGACTGAGCCTGAGGTCAGAAAGACTTAAGTCAAATCCAGCTTCAGATATTTATTAAATGTATGACCCAGAATAAGTCATTTAATCTCCATTTCTTCTTCTATAAAATAGGGATAATATGGCATCTACCTCCCATGATTGTTGTGAGGTTCCAAATGAAATAATAATTTTTAAATGCTTAGCATAATACCTGGCACATAGAAAGTCCTATGTAAATGTTAGCTGGCTAGTGATGGGGAGGAGGAGGAGGAAGAAGAAAGGGAGTAGATTATAAAATCAAAGGAATTGTCTGTCACAGAGATAAAATAGCTTATACTTTCATATAGCCAGAAAGTATCATTAGGTTTAAATCTAAGCCTTTCTGGCTCCAACTCCAGTTCTCAAAAGACTTAAATGTTGTCTCTGTTGATTGAATATAAGGTTTATAGGGTGCTACCTAAATGTGGGATGGGGGTATGCTCCAAGGTTTTACTGGCATAGTGCACTCCCAAATGAAGGAAATACCTTTATGATGCAAATAAGTGCCTGAACTGTAATTTATAATCTTATAAAGGTGTCTGGAGAACAGAGAAGTTGTGACTTGCCCAACATCACATAGCCAGTATGTATCAGCAGCTGGACTTGAACGCAGATCTTCTAACTTCAAGTTTACTTTAAGTAGCTATTTTCAAATTTGACCTTAGATACTACCTGTATCTTGAGCAAATCTCTCACACACATACAAAATAATTAGTCTCATTGCCATGCTTCTTACTGAATCATATAAGTACTTCATTTTCTAGTATTTATATACATATCACCTCTTTTAATCTCAATAATCCTATGAGGTAATACAGAGCAAGTAATATAGTCCTTATTTTATAGAGAAGGAAACTGGGACCCAAAGACTTACTCAAAGTCAAAAAGGTACTATTCAGTCCACATTATATCTGACTGCTGCTAAATTTTCATTTACTTACTCTGAGTTTTTGTTGCTTTTAAATACTAGCAATCCTCTTTCCTTTCACACTCACCAAAAGAAAGCATTGTGGATTTGGAGGAACCAGAAAACCTGAAGTATTAGCCTACTCAACAAATTGATACCTGTAGTGTTGATGCAGAAAACTGAAAGGGGTGAAAGATTTGGGGAAGAAGAGAAGAGCTTAGGAGAGCTAATCCTGAGAGTAAAAAAACAAGTATTATAAAAGAAAACCCACCTTTCCTGTTTTTCTCTTCCTCCTCCTTCTCATCCCTCTCCTTTCCTCCTCAGCCATCTTCTCCTTCTCTTCCTCATTATCCTTCTGCTCCTTCCCCTCTTCCTCTTCCTCTTCATCCATATCTTTCTCTTCCTCCTTCCCCTCCTTCTTAACATTCTCATCTTCCTTCTTATCCTTCTTTTTTCCACCTTTTCTTCCTCCTTTTCCTCCTCCTCTTACCTTATTCTTCTTTCTCTCCTTTCTCTTACTCCCTATCCTTCTCCTTTCCTCTTTACCTTTCTTTTTCCTTCCCTCCTCCTCCTCCTTCTTTTCCTTCATTATTCTTTTCCTCTTCCTTCTCTTCTTCCTCCTTATCTTTCTCTCTTTCTTCTTATTTCCCCAAAACCAGAACTCAAACTACTAATCTTTCTTTACCAGATGATAGCTCCCATAGATAATGTAACTATACCCATTAAGTGACCTCAAGGATATGAATGTTTATGTATGTTTCTATACATTTTTATGCCATTGATTAAACTAGTAGCATGAAATCTACTCAAAAGTATTATGGGATCACCTTTGACCTGGGAGCCAGATGGTACCAAGTCCTATTTTCTGGAAGGGGTGGGGGAAAAGTACTAAGTTGAAATTTCAGGTTTGTGTATAGAGTAAATAGTGGAGAAATAGGTAATCTGAGCCATTCCACTTTGGGACCTAAATTATCTGTCCACACTTATTATTACAGTCACAACTGTATATACCACAACTATCATTTTTAAGTATTTTTATCTATGACTCATAACAAATTTGGAGAAGGGGAATTACCTAGTTAATTCTTCCATATAGCATTGGGCAAGTCACACACACACACACACACACACACACACACACACACCACACACACACACACACACACACACACCCTTTCTCATCATTTGTATGTAGAATGGAGATAAAGTGAAGAACTTCCAGGAATGTTTAAATTCCTTTTCTGTTGGAATCCTTACAAAGTGTTAAGTCATTTGAGTTGATAGAGACAATAATTATCTAATTTAGCATGGTTAAGTATGATTGATATGATCCTACAAGGAGATGTTATGGGCCAGAACTTGAAACAAGGTACTAAGTGTAATAGAGAAGACAATGTTTAAATCTAGTTTAGAATTGATTTAATCCTACAACAAATAATGGTTTCCCAGTGATATAATGATTGCTGGATATAACTCAGTGTACAGAATATAAGCAAGAAGCTCTCAGGGCCAGACCCAGAAGCCCACTCTCAGAAGTGGAACCAGATTCATTCATGCCATCTCACACCACCATGGTGTCAGGCTTTCCTCCTTCACTTCTCCATTGAAACCAAGAGTCAGGAGAGTTCAGCTGAAAAGATTGAGAGGGGAGCGTCAGTTGGAGATTGAGAAGCCACGAGTCAGAGTTGAGCTAAAGGCATAAGCTGGAATTGCTAAAAGACAAGCTGCAAGAGCTCTTGGAACTAAGGAGAGAGACAGGCCTCTAAGAAAACTAACTGGGCTATATTGAAGGAGACAATAAAAGATTCGAACTTTTAACACCTGGCTATATTTGGACTGATTATTACTTGGAACCAAAACTAAGGCTGCCTCCAGAAAATCTCCCCAAGAAACCTGCCCACAGAGAACCATCATATTATGCAAAAAAAGAGAACACTACACTTTTCTATATTTTATTTTTCATTATTTCTATGTCTCTGTGACCTGCATGAGTATGTTGTGTATTAGCCAATATTTACTTAAATTTTACATATATTTACTTAACCTGAAATGATGACATTTATCACTATTCAATGTTATCAATATTTAGACTATCAATTGAATACTGCTAGGTTAGTAATCTAAATTTTGAAGGTCTGTTGGCACCCTTGTCTAACATTCAATTAAGGGGAGAGGGCACTTATTTTCTTAATGCTCCCCAACCTATGATGTAATCCTTTGTAACCAAACCTATAAATACTGTATATCTTTCCTAATTCTTTAGCCCTTCTACTGTGAGCTTTCTCTCTTTCCCTCCTCATGGTAGAATTGCTCATTCTCATCAGAATCTATTAATAAACAACAACTTTTCTGCTTTTTCTTCGAGAAGTCTCTGAGTAGTCATTTTTGGGTAGGAGTTCTATCCCTCACATTTGGAAAACAAAGGAGTTAGAGATAATAATCTAAAGTCATAAAGATTAATCAAATCTAAATTTCACAATTTATGACTTAAGCCAAGGTATCATTTTGAATCTTAAATCCCAGAGGTATAGACATATAATTTTTAAAGCTGATGCTGCAGAGAGCCATAGGAGAGGAAATTTTCTTTTTTTTATCAGAGCTTTTTATTTACAAAACATATGCATGGGTAATTTTTCAACACTGACCCTTGTAAAACTTTCTGTTCCAAATTTTCCCCTCCTTACCCCCACCCACTCCCCTAGATGGCAGGTAGTCCAATACATGTTAAATATGTTAAAGTATATGTTAAATCCAATATATGTATACATATTTATACAGTTATCTTGCTGCACGAGAAAAATGGATCTAGAAAGGAAGAAAAAACATGAGAAGGAAAACAAAAATGAGAGCAAACAATAACAGAAAGAGTGAAAATGCTATGTTGTGGCCCATATTCATTTCCTATAGTTCTCTCTCTAAGTGTAGGTGACTCTTCATTACTGAACAATTGGAACTGGTTTGAATCATCTCATTGTTGAGTAGAGCCACATCTATCAGAATTGATCTTCATATAGTTTTTTTGTTGCTGTGTATAATGATCTCCTGGTTCTGCTCATTTCACTCAGTATCAATTCATGTAAGTCTCTCCCAGCCTCTCTGTATTCATCCTGCTGGTCAATTCTTACAAAACAATAATATTCCAAAACATTCACATACCATAACTTATTCAGTCATTCTCCACTTGATGGACATCTATTCAGTGTCCAGTTTCTAGCCACTACAAAAAGGGCTGCCACAAACATTTTTGCACATGCCAGTCCCTTTTCTTCCGTTAAGATCTCTTTGGGATAGAAACCCAGTAGTAACACTGCTGGGTCAAAGAGCATGCACAGATTGATAACTTTTTGAGCATAGTTCCAAATTGTGAAGAGGAAATTTTTCAAAACTTTGCAGTGGCATTAAAGGCATATCTTTCAAATAAGAAAGAAGATAAAATTTGAAGATACCTGACATGTTGATTCAATTAGCTCTAAATACAATAATGGTCAAAAGATTTTACAAGCTGCTAGTTTATTCTCTTGTCATTAGAGAATATGTAGATCTATGTATAGTTTTCTTATTAGAAAATAGTTATATGTATGGTTTGCTAAACTATGAATTTTCACAATGACAGGTAAATAATGCTATTCATATGTCATTGCAATATAACAGGAGACACAAGAAGATAAAGAAAATGTAATGTTTTCTCTCTTGATTTTATCACATCTGACATTCAAGTCATGAGAGACTTTCAATTAGGCTATACAAAGAAGTTAGTAAGAAATTTCAGCACCATGGGACAATGCGAAGTATATTGGTAATCAAAAGGGAATGAATCTGGCTCTAACACTAAACTAAACCTCATTTTTTACATCTGTAAAATAAATTTCATAGAATTACAGAGTTGGAAGGGACCTCAGAGGTCTCTTAATCCAAGGCCAGGGAAACACTATGATGTGGTCTAAAGAGCACTGGAGTTGAGGAATCTAGGTTTAAATCCCATCTGTGATGCTTGCCACTTCTGTAATCTTGGGCAAGTTGCTAAACCTCGATGGGTTTCAGTTCCTTCATCTATAAAATGATCAATAGTCTCTAAAGTTCAATTTACCTCTAAATCTATGATGATATGAACCAAACCATAAGAGAACAAAATTTTCTGGTATCTCTGACAAGTGAATATTCAGCTTCTGTGTTTTAAGATTATCAGTTTTCTCCAGATTTTATAGTAAGAACTGAATTCTGTCTCAACATTTAACAAAATTCTGGAGCAACAGAGACAATAAAAGGCCATGAATGAGACTTTTTTCCAGCCTAAGAAATCTTAGGGGATCAGCAAGAAAAGTTAGTGACACCAGCATAGAATTCTGTTAGGAGTTTATACACATGGTTTGGCAACAGTGTCTACATTTATGGAAGCTTTGAGAGCTCTCTGCAGAGTAAGGGGGTCAGAAAATTGGTCAGAATGAGATTACAGTGGACTCTTTACTGGCACTGGGTACAACTGGCACTGAGTGGCAACTCTATTACTCAATACAGTTCTGGCTAGCATAAGGATTTCAGTAAATTTGTTTACATTCCTATACAAAAACATATATGTAATTCCTAAGAATTTTATCATTGGGCACTTAAAAGGAATTTACATAGAAACAGGACATGAGTGTGAGCAAATTATGTTGGAATTACTTCCAAAAAGGAAAGAGTTGAGAAAGAGGAATTTGTAGAAAGAAAGGGGAAGAGAGAAATAGAATAGGGAAAATTTCTCACAGAAAACAGGCAAGCAAGGAGGAACTTTTATAGTGGAGAGGGAAATGAGATGGTGGTAGGCAATGCTTGAACCTCACTCTCATCAAAATGGGTTCAAAAAGAGAAGTGTGTACATACACAGAGAGAGAGAGAAAGAGAGACAGAGGGAGGGAGGCAGAGAGAGAGTTTTGTATAGAAACATTACCCAATAGAGAAGTAATAGAAAGGAAAGAGAATAAGAGAAGGGGTGGGGAAGAGATAATAAAAGTAGGACAGATTAAAGGAAACAGTGGTTAAAAACAAAATAGCCTTGGAGTGGATGGCAAGTGCAATTAAGTGATTTGCTCAAGTCACATGCTAAATCTGGATCACAAAGTATTGAAGAACTGTGGGGAAATAATTTAATATTTAAGAAGACTGGAAATGTAGGGGAAGAAAATCACCCATATAATCTAGGATTTTTTTTTTGAAAACACCTCTGCCAATCACTAGAAAAATTTAATTAACCAGATTTTACGTTAGCTCTTTCTACCATGTAATTGGATCTATTTAAAGGTCCTTACAAGTCCTTTCTCAAACCCACTCATGTTGCAGATGAGAAAACCAATGTCCAATTAAATCAATGATTTATCCACGGTCTTCGAAACAGGATTCACACCAGGGCCCTCTGAATTTAAATCCATCATACTTTTCAGTGCACTACAGTTGCTGTCTGTGAATTTGTCCTCTCCATTTATTACAAAAATCAAAACTTTATCTAGATCACCATGCATGATAACTGCAACCCTCATATTCAAACTGATGATCAACTAGGAATAACATACCATTTCTTAATGGCAAAAGTTTGTATTGATGTCAGAATAGTTCAGAATATAGGAGGAAGTTTTACTATAGTTTTAATTCATTCTGAATCCAGCTTTGCACCCACAAAATAGACTTTCTATATTGTAGACACTAAGCAAATGGGACCTTGTTTATTTAAATAATGGAGTATCTTCATCCTAGATATAGATCCATAAGAAGTAAAACTGAAAGAGATTTCAGAGGTTATCTAATTCAGGGCTTCTTAAACATTTTTCACTTCTGACTCCTTTTTTGCTGAGAAATTTTTACATGGTTCTTGGTATATGGGCATATAAAATAGGTGAAGCATTTACTAATAATAAATCATAATTTCATGACTGCTGTATTCATTCTTGTGATCCCCATATGGGATTGCAATGCACAGTTTAAGAAGCTCTGATCTAGTCTAACCTTCATATTTTAAAGATAAGGAAGTTGAAGCTCAGATAAGCTAACTTAGTTGCCAAATATCACATAGGTAATAAATGGCAGGCCTAAGATCTGAACATGGGTCCTTTCCAAAATCAATACTCCTTCTATTGTCCTTATTGGCAGCATGGAATAAATCATTAGAAATGCCAATGCAATATGGCTTTCGTGATGATGTAGACTCTGTATAAGTTTTTGATTATCAAAATGAATTAAAAGAAGTTCATCATTATAAGTAGGCGAAATAGACAGTTGCTTATATGGTTTGGCTCTGAAGATACTGAGAATACCCAGACTGCTCAGCCTTCACTCCAACCTCAAACCTGAAATGTCAAAGGTTATGGTTCTAATCCTTTAAAATGTATAAATAAGTTTTGGATACTTTCTTGGAAAAAAAATTAATGAAAAGATGATAGAAGTCCCACAAAACCACAGGTCTTCTAAGAGAGGGAATAAGAAGCTTTACAGAAGTAGGGAAAGAATAGGGCACAAGGGACATCCTAGGCTGAAAACAAAGGACCTTCTTCACAAAATTAGGAGGGATTTTCAGTGGATACTCATCAATGTGCTATGAAATAAAAAGAGATAAATTTTCATCCTGGTTGCTATCATTTTGACAACTCCATGAAATAAATTCTAATTTTTCTTTTAATTGAGTGCCAGAAAAGTAAGATAATAATCATTCAACAGTAGTTAACTGATGAGGTTAAGTTTTAACTTTTATAAGAAAAGAGATCTTTTCTTATATATATTTATAGCTTTATAAATCAAGCCACATATATATTGTTATATGTGGGGATGTAGAGGTATATGAATATAGTGCCACTCCCACCTAGTCATGTAATTCATGTTTCCAATTGGACTGTCTTGATGGGTCATAAGAGAATGTGCCGGGGTGTTAATGTGCACTGAGTTGGACTAAGTTGAAACTGCAGGAGTGACCTGTCAGTTCCAACAAAGATAAATATCCCAGCTGCACTGCCATATTTCACAGTGTGTAATGTTGACTGTGGGTCCACTGACATGATAAATTTTATGGTCAAGTGTGGTGGCATTTTGCAACCCCTAGTCTACTAACGATGGTTGGTCCTTTTTGATGGGGTCAATTATGATAAATTGCCCCTCTGAACTCCCCATGAAATATGACATTTCAGGTTAACCAAAATTCTCTGCAATGTGCAGGCCCCATTTAGCCTCAAAACTTTTACCACAGGAGACTTCTTAGTCAGAAGAGTGAGCTGATAACAGCTTGCCCTTTGAGATTTTGCTATTATTTTGCTGACAATATAAGGAAAAGTTCCAGTATCTTATTCCTGGAAGTAGAGTGGACAGAGTTCTCTCTGGAGTGGATAAAATCAATCCTCTCAGGAGGTGAGCAGTGGATGACTTCTCAACCTCTTTCACCTTTCCCCAAACATTCTTGACATAGTCTTCTTTCCTTTCCTCCCTGTCTTTCCACATGATTTGGAAATTTAAGGTAGAGATGAATCGTGTCAAAAATGTCATTTGAAACTTGGAAATTACCATTTGTCCAGGACTGAGTTCATCCATACATCTGTGTGCCTCCCACAGCAAGGGTAGGGTATCTTAATTGTTTGTACATTGGCTGGTAAATTTCCCCAACTTATTTTCAAGACTGAATTATGAATGACAATAGCAATAATGGTGTGTGTCACTTATAGGCAAAGCATGTGTCTGCGCATCTTCAATTAATTCATTCATGAAAATGCATATAAAACAATTCCAAACTTTGATCTTGCCATAACCCACAAGCATGCTATTCCTTTGTTCATAAACCCCAGAATTCCTTTTTCTGATCATAATTTTTAACCATTCCAGCTTTCTTTATGCCTTAAGACCCCTGACTCTATTCCTCCTCCTCCCTGTGACATCCATTTCTGCCACCTCCCTTTTTCCTGTCAGCCAAGCCCTCTGCTCATGCTACACTCTCTCTCTTTCCATATCTCTTTTTTTCTGGATAATTAATCATTGTATTAATCATAGTAGCAGATAATTAATAAAATGGGTCAGTGACACTCTTGAATGTCATGAATGCCTCATGAAACCCACTCAGCGCTTACATGCCTTTGAAAGAGTGGGTGTTCTTGAGAGTGGCAATCAACTCTGATTGATTAACAATTAATGAGAAGAATGACTATTATAATGAGAGGTACACCTATTCTTCTGGGAGCAGGAAGGTGAGGAGGTGGGGAAGACCTGACTCTATCATCTGATAGCCCTTAGCCTCAGGCAAACTAATTTGTTTTAAATAATAGCTTTTTACTTTCAAAATATATGCAAAGAGAGTTTTCAACATTCACCTTTGCAAAACCTTGTAATCCAAATTTTTTCTTCTTCCCTTTCTAGCATTTATCGTCCAGGGTTGATGTGAGGATCAAATGAGATAATAATTATAAGGTACTTAGCATAGTACCTCATACATAGTAAGTGATATAAATTTGTGTGTATGCATATATATGTATATGTGTGTGTTAGTTGTTGTTGTTGTTGCTGTTGTTAACCCTACTATTGAACAAAACTGGAGAAAATCATGAAGTTGCATTAATTAGATCCATTATAAATTTATGTTTTCTAATCTCCATCTGGAACCTTTTTGTAGCAAAGAAATTATCCTATTCTTCACTAATCATTAATTCACTCTTCTTCTCTCCACAATGCTTACTCCAAATTTTACCTGAAGCTTTCTATAATATACTTTACCCTAACTCTCTTAGCAGAGAACCTTGCTTCACACACACACACACACACACACACACATGACAAATGAATTCATTTACCAAGAGCCCCTCCTTCTCTCCTCTTCATCCCACATCATGCAGATATCTTTGAAGAGGGGACCCTGAAACTCTAAAAATCCTTAAAGGAGAAAATCTCCTTCAACTTTGCCTGATGGAGGGACCTTGCACAGAGGGACAAAGTTTCAAACAGTTTCATCCTTGTTATCTGGGTGGGGTCGGCTCAGTCCTGAAACTCATTGAATTCAATTCAAATTCCAGCTCAAGCTGAAACCCAGCTAGGAGCCAACTTGGGACTCCACCAACGAGTTCCCTTCAGCTAAAGTTCCCATTATAAAAAAGCCAAACTAAAACCCTCTTTGCAGAGGTTCCAAACATGCCATCTCCATGCTTGGCAAGCCAAGGACCCTCTGTCCACTGGAATATTCTTTTCCAGTGCCACCCTCTCTTTGCCCTCACCTATTTCCCTAACCAAACATTATGCCTCTCTGTCAGGATTTCTAACCTCACTTCCAATCCCCATAATAAACCCTTTTATCAATCTAGGTTTTCGGATCTGTAATTTCTTTTATAGAGAACCTCTGTGCCTCCAGAAGGGAGTTCCCAAAACTCCCTACCCTTGTGCTGAATCCCAAGGGGTTGCAGTGGAGCCAAACTTCTCCATTTGGTTCCCTGAACCCTGAACCTGCCACTAGACCTTATCATTTAATTCCCTGACCACCAGAAACTCTAATTTCATTTTGGTTCCCTAAATTTAAACCTCATCATCTTCACTATTTCCTCTTTTAGACCAGACTCTTACATAAAGGTGATCTCTCTGCCTGTCTGTCTGGCTCTCTATCTCTATATTTCTTTGTCTTTCTGTCTCTCTGTCTCTGTTTTCTCTGTGTCTCTATGTCTTTCTCTCTCTCTTTCTTCCCTCCTCTTTCCCCCTCTCTCTTTCTTTCTCTCTCTCTTTCTCCTTTTATCTTTCTCTATGTCTCTGTCTGTTTCTATCTATCTGTCTTTCTGTCTCTCTCTCATTTACCTATAGACTACTTGCCTGTTGCTTCCTCTATATCTCCCCAGTTAGAAAAATTCAATTTTTCATAGCATCTTGCTACCTATGATCCCATACCTTCTCTCCCTTTAGTGACTAAATTCCTTGAGCAAACTGTGATAACAGTTGTACTTCTCTTTTCCCTCTGAAACTTTTACAACCTAATTTCAAACCCCATCATTCAACTGAAACTATCCTCTCTAAATTTATCAATGATCTCAACTTTATTAATTTTTAGTTGTCTTTTCCATATTGTCATTTATTTCAGTGTATTTGTATTCCCTTTCTGTTGTTCTCTCTTTCACTTCTCTGAAGAAACTTTTAGCCTTGGATTGCAGTTTTTCTATTCTGCTGCCTAAACCACACATCCTCTTATTCCCTTTCAATTTCTCTTAATATACTAATTTATCCCTTGAATCATTATGGAACATTCTGCTGTAGATCCATGATCTCTTGGTAATCAACAAGAGTTCTGTGTTCTACCATGTGTTGGCTCAATTTCTTTTATGCTGTAATATTTATTTAAAGAGATTTGAAAGATTATGCATGTTTTGGCACAAATCTTCCCTTTTAATTTTAGTATCTTCTTTGTTCATTTATCTGCATGAACTCTAAGTTTTAACTGAATTTTCTTGTTCCTTGAAATTATTTATGCTTTTAAACTTAAAACAACTTTGTTAGTGAGTTTACCCTCAGTGCTGTACTACACAGTACTCTCATATTCCAACACAGGGAATTTATTTTCCATTGGCATCCCTTCCTTCCTCAAGTAGCTTTTGGGGTAGCTACACCTGGATACCAGTCCTCTTTCTTTAAGATCAGGGGAAACCATGCATGCTGGCTTCCTGCCCAGATCGTTCTATTCTTTAATTCTCTTACTGAGCTGAATCACCTTCTATTGCTTTTTTCCAAGGGTGGAAAAGAATAGAGTAGATTTTTCAGGCAGAATATCTGCCACCTTGAAGTTTCCCAGGCTAAGTCCCTCTCTCCAGCTAAAGGTAAATAGGGATCCTCCTTCCATATTTTCCCCTTCTCCTGGCACAACTGGATAGAATTGGCAGCTGCTGTTTATAGAAAAAAAAAAATCCTGGGTTAAAGGCAGCAGTGAGGTACAGCAGCAGGAAATTCCTTTCTTGATTTCTTGTCAAAATGATTAAGTTCTAACTGCTAATTACTCTAATACTAATGCAAAGCTTCTCTTTGGGGTGTTTTTGTTTGTTTGGAGGAAGGGTTACTCTTGGTGCAAATTCAAGATGCACCACTAGCTTCCTGTCTCAAACTGGGTAACTTCTTCAAACTCAATAGGTCCAAAACAGAACTCATTATCTCCCCCCCCCCAAAAAAAAAAAAACTCTCCCTAAACCTTAACTTTCTTATCATGGGAGAGAGCAACACCTTCCTCCCAGTCCTTCAGGCTCTCAATCAAGGTGTCACCCTCTCCATCTCTTACTCTATTCAACCTGTTGCTAAGGTCTGTCAATTCCACATTTGCAACGTCTCTCATATATAACTACTTTTCTCCTTTGACATTGCCACAACTCTGATGTTTAGACCATGCTGGAATTATTGCAGTACCCTGCAGGTTGATCTGCTTGCCTCAATTCTCTCCTTACTTTAAAATCCATCCCTACTTTAGCCACCAGATTGATTAGTCTAAAGCATAAATGCAACCATGCTACTCCCTACTTAATAAAAGCCAGTGGATCCCTATCACTTCCAGGATCAAATGCAAAATTCTCTATTTAGCAATCAAAAGCCCTTCACAACTCATATCCCACCCCCAACTTTCCAATCTTCTTACACCTTAACTTCCTACCACCTACTTTTTGATTCAGTGACACTGCCCTACTGTTCCAAGCCAAGACATTCCAGCTTTCTACAGCATTTTCTCTGGATGTCCCCCATGCTTGGGATGCCGAACCTTCTAACCTCTATCTACAGGCTTCCCTGCCTTCTTTTAAGACAACTGAAATCCCACCTTCTACAGGAAGCCTTTCCAAATCCTCTTAATTCAAGAGCCTGCCTTGTCTTAATTATTTCTTCTTCATCCTATGTGTATTTTTGTATATATTTCTTTGTTGCTATCTCCTCCACTAGACTTTGAGGTACTTGACCAAAAAGGACATACAAATATTTTTGCATCTCCGGTATTTAATATAGTGCCTAGGATGTAATAGGTGCTTAAAAAATATTTACCAACTGACTATTCCTCCATCTTATTGATCATATGACATGGAACCTCCAATGATCTCCATATATAATGGCTTTACCTTTCTCAATTCCTTTGCAGCATTTAATACAGTTGATTATCTTCTCTTACTGAAGACTCACTCCTCTCTGTTTTTTGTGACATTTTCTCATATTTCACAATTCATTCTTAGTTTCCTTTGTTTGTTCTTTCTCTGTGTCATGCCCACTATAAATGTTAAATAAATGGAAAGATTGAGAGAGAAGAAATAGAGAGATACACAGAGAGAGGTGGGAGAGACAGACAGAGTATGTTTCAATCTTTATTCACTGACTCAATCATTTATTCACTGACTCACAAATTATTTAGAATTATATGTCTCCATATAAGTTTTGGTCTTTTGTTCCATCACATTTATTGATTAATTTTAAAATGACTCATTCATAGCAATTATTGTTCTATTTGTCCCAATGCCTTGGAATCCCTTAAACTTTAAGGCTTAAGGAATGATCATAGTTTTAGTAACCTAAGCAGTTACAGATAACATTACCCCAAGAAGCAGTCTTTGTGGGTCCTCGCTTTTCTCTTAAGATATCATTAAATTTTCCTTGTAGAATGCATTGACATATGATTATTTGGTCAAAATAATAAAGTGTGTAAAGATAGGGAATATTTTTGATGCAATATTATTTGGATCATCAGCTCTTTCATGATCAGCTCACATTTGATTGTACAACATTTTGCATTCTGGATTTCAAAGATTGCTCAAATCACCCAATTACAGTTCTACCAAACTGTAACTAACTACCTTTGACTCTCTAAATTTATAAGTTGTAGGATACAGTGACCACTAACAGTTTTCTCAGTTTTTTCCAAGGGCTGCTTCTAGTGATGGTTAAGTTGAAATTCATAGGAGTTGGACTTTGGAAGAATTAGGAGGCCTTATTGAGACTCAATTTTTATGGTAGAGAAAAAAAAAGATATTTCTTTAACAAAACACAAATTATTTTACAGGTAAAGAATGAGTTTTAGCTGGTAAGATAATGTCATTTTTTTCATTTTTTTCAATATTACATTTATTGTATACAGGCTATAAAAAGATCATGTGCTAAATATTGGGGGTGAGAAGATTATAAATGTGTAAAAGATATAATTATTGCCTGTCTTTGAGAAGTTTGCAACCTATTATAGGAGATAATGCACCTGTGGAAAAGATAACTTACAGCTAACTAAATAATTAAACAAGTTCCCTAACCCTTGGAAAAAGAAGTCAATTAACATCTAATGAGAATATTTCATATTCTATCTTCATGTGCAAAGATGTAAATCCTAAAGGCTAACTTTTCCAGTGGCTTAATTTTGCAGATGAGGAAATAGAGGCCTATACAAGTTAAGCTGCTCACCCAGTCTAGAATAAATAGTAAGAAGCACAGCTAGGATTGAAACTAAATTCTGGTTCTTTGTACCACATTGCACTACACTGTTATCATAGGATTATAGAGTTACATCTAGAAGGATTCTCAGAGCCCACCTAGTCATTCAAAAAGCTATTTCAATCAATAAACATTTATTAAGCTCATACTACATAACAGGCACTGTACTTAAGTAAACACTGAGAATGACAAAGAAAGAAAGAGACAGTCCCTGTTCTCAAACCATTCAAAGTCTAATGGAATCAGGAGGGGTACAACATGCAGGGAGTAGGGGAGAGAGAAGATGAAAACAAGTACATATAAACAAGAGGGAAAAAGAGAAAGATAGAGATGGAGATAGAAACAAAGACAGAGACAGTGACAGATGAAGAAAGAGAAGGAAAGAGAATGAGACATCACTCTGCATCAATTCACAGTCATCTTCCCAGTTTCTTCTGAGACTGTCCATTTAAGAGACACAGAGAAATATTGGAAATAACCAACACAGGTAAGACAGTAACATTAAGTCCACTTTTGAAAAGTTTTTCATAGAAGAAAGATTTTATCTTGGACTTGAAGGAAGCCAGAGAAATCAGAAAATTGAGAAGCAGGGAAATAATTCCAAGCATGGAGAACAACCAAGGAAAATGCATAAAGTTTGGGATATAGATGTCTTATACAAGAACAGGAAATTTAACATCACTGATCAGAGAGTTCAAGGATATAAGACATTTAAGAATTTCTGGAAAGCTAGGAGCAAGTAATTATGAAGAGCTTTGAATGTCAAACTGAAGATTTTATGCTTGATCCTCGAGATGACAGGGAGCCACCATAGTTAATTGAAAATCGGAGTGACATGGTCATACCTATACTTTAAGTTCAATTTGAGAGCTCAGTTGAGAATGTACCAACATGCAGACTATTGCAATAAAACAGACATGAGGTAATGAGGTCCTACATCAGGTAGGTGGTAGAAATGTGAAAGGAGAGAAGAAAGACTATATGAATAATAGTTTGAAAATTAGAGAAGCCTTGGCAACAGATGGGGGGTGGGGTTAAAGGAAGGAAGGAACTAAGGATGATATTAGAATCCTAGATGTCTGAGAGGATAGAGGTAACCTTAATACAAATAAAGAAGTTGAGAAGAAGGAAAGTTTTGAGAAGTAAAATAATGATTTTAGTTTGGCCATGTTAAGTTTAAAATGTCTAGAGGACATCTAATTTCAGATGTCTAATAGACAATTAGAGGTGTTTGGAGGTCAACAGAGAGATTGGGGTGGATAAATATATCTGCATCAAGATGATAATTGAATCCATGGGAGCTGATGAGATCATCAAATAGTAGACTATATAAGGAAAAGAGAATAGGATCAACTAGATTAAGGAGGAGTGCTCATATAGGTAGAAGGAGAACCAGGATAAAGAAGCATCATAAAAATCTTATGGGGAAATATCCAAGAGAAGGGGATGATTGACAGTTGGGGAAAAGTCCCTTAGATTCATCAATTAAGAGATAGATACTTACTAAATTTAAATAAAGCAGTTTCACCTGAGTGGTAAGTGAAAGCAAACTACAAAAAGTTAGGAGAGTGAAAAGAAAGGAAGTGAAGGCATGAATTGTATCGAGCCATTTTGAAGAGTTTAGCCAGAAAAGGGAGTGAAGATATTGCTCCTTCTCTTATCAAACTCCCTCCTTACAAGTTACTATCCCATATCTTGTCTCCCAAATGTGGCTAAATTCTTATATTTAGCTTTTTAAAAAAAGTTTAGCTCCTGTAGGCACAAGAAGGGGCACCTCTTTGTGGGGGACTAAAGTTGCAAAAGGCATCAGACATGTGAGAGCAAGGGAATAGAGGAAGCTCATGGTGAATGTCCTCAATTTTGAATGTTCTCAAGGGTCCAGCTGATATTAAATTGGTGGTGGATCCAGTCACCAAGGTTATTTGATTTTCTTTAGTTGTTCAGCAGGACATGAGTAGGAGCAAGCACAATAGACAGCAGGGATAATCTAAGGCTGAGGTTTAGCTGCACAAGTAGACAATTGGTGAATGGGGCAAGGAAGAAAACAGTGTGAAATCAAATTGGCTCATCAAGGAGTCAGAATAAAGGGAATGAGTATGGTCAGTGCAGGGAAAGAACTGAGAAATTGGAGGATTAAAGGGATAGTGAGGAAAAGAAAAAAATTTGAGATTGTGAGGCAGAAGTGAAAGTGAAATGATAGTGATCATATAAAGAAATTTCCAGTGCATTCTCTCACTTTACAGAAAATGAAACTGAGGCTCAGAGAATTTAAATGATTGCCCAAGGTATCACAGGTGACAGGAAATAAAAATAGAATTGGAATCTCAAGCCTCCCACTATGTAAACAGCATTCTTCTCAGCATATTAGACTGCCTCCCTTGAAATGTGAGAGGCATTTTGTCAGTAGGTTTTGTTTAACAGTTGCTATTACTTTTGCAGTTGTCATCATCATTATCATCTTCATTTTACTAGTAGGTAATACCAGGAAACATGTGATGTAAAAAAAAGTCATCAATAAATCATCAATAAAACTTCTATATAGAAGCACTAAATGTCTATAGACAGTAAATTCTATAAAAAATTAAGGTAAGAAGACTTCTCTGTAAGCTAGAGTGGTCTGTGAAGTTGTGTGCCTCACAAAGAGATAGGATTTAAATGGGCAGGTAAATGGGTCATGGAGGAAGGTACTCAAAGGGGAAGAATGGCATGTTACATACAATCTGTGAATATACCAGATTTTCCAGAGCTAGGTATTACTGTTATGAGGATAAATTGCTAAACTGATTTGAAATGAGATAATTTGCCTAATGCCCTTTGTAAGCCTTAAAGCACATTAAAAATAATGAATGATACAAATAGTAGTTATTGTAATAATGATAAAACTGGAATCAGAAGAAAATAAGAGGTCACTATTAAGAAAGAAAATAATACTACCAGTGAATTTATCCAAAAAGTCCTGGGACAAGCCACAGAAGCATTAGGAGCATAAGACAACATGTTAGAACCAAAACAAACGAAAAACAGATAAACAATATGTAGGATTGACTAAAAGAGCAATTAGCAAAGTTATAAAATTATGCCCAGGTTTGTCCTTTCAATTCTCTTCTCAAAGATTATTGCTTGTTCAAGAAAAGCCATTTTTCTTAATGAGACAAGTGGTGGTGGTGGTTGTCCTTTGTTCTTGAAGAGGACCAAAATGACATCACTATGTTAGAGTCAAGATATGCTGTGTCTGACCATGGCTGATCAGACCAATATGCAGGCAAAAATAATTCACATGAACACTTGGAGTGGAGATGTCTCTAAATTTCTACATCTCATGTTTCTTTTGAGCTATGGCAATTCTGCTCCACTCATAAAGCACAGCACCTTCTTTTATGTGAGCACATCATACAGAGCAGTTCTTTGCCAATAGTTCCCACATCACACAATTCATTCCAAATTTCTTTAGAGAGATCTTGAGAATGTTCTTATGTGGCTTCTTCTGACCTCCTGAATACTTTCCTTATGTGAGTTCTCTACAAAATAGTCATTTAGGCAAACATACAATAAGGTCAACCCATCAGAGTTGTTCTTTCTGAAGTGGAGTTTAAATGCTTGGCAGTTTAGTTCAAGAAATGAATTCAATGTTTAATATCTTATCTTGCCAGGTGATCTTCAGATATTCCTAGAATAATTCAAATGGAAGCGATTCAGTTTTCTAGCCTGACACTGTTATACTGTCCAAGTTTCACAGATATACAACAAGGTCAGCAAAATAGATCTATAGACATTCAGTTTGGTAGGCAGTCCAATATCTCTCTCTGCCACAATTTCTTTTGGAGCCTCCCAAATACTCAACTAGCTCTGACAATATGTGTGTCAAACTCAACATCAAACAAACAACATTCCTGAAAATTATACTGCCAAGGAAAGTGAACTTACCCACAGCATTCAATTTGCTATATCTTATGGTTCTATGTATGGGTGATAGGTAATAAAATAGGTGCATGATGCAATGGATAGAGTCAGAACTCAAAACTAGCTTCAAATAAGCACTAGCTATGTGACCCTGGGTTTTATTGTCCTTATGTATAAAATGGGGATAATAATAGCAATTTAATAGACTCATTCTATCAATGTGGGGAACACAGAAGATATCTGCTTCATATTTTCTTATCCTATTTGATTTGTTCAATATAATAAAGATCTTCCAGTAATTCTTTGACAAGGCTAGATTTACCAATGTGCCAAAGGAACTGTACCACTACTGTATCATTCTGAGAGAGCCTAGAACCAGAGCTGGACATAACCTCAGTATCTACCCATTGCAACCTTTTTATTTTACAAATTAGGACCCTTCAGCCCAGGAAATCTAAGTGAGTTGCCCAAGGTCACACAAGTGGTAAGCTTCATAGATGGGATTTAAATACAGGTCCTCCCACTGCAGAACTAATGCTCTTTCAGCATCTTTTTTTTTCTGGTGATGCAGGACCTTGGTGACATTTTTCTTTAACCTCGACTACACCAGCCATTGTTATTAATATGTTATGCTCATCATGTTGTCTTTACATAAACTAGGAATAATAATAACTTTAAGACCCACTTCAAAGAGGATGTAGAGAAAATAAGATATTAGTGCATTATTGATGGAGTTGTGAACTGATTTAAGTATTCATTAGAGCAATTTGGAACTATGCCCAAATAACCTTTGATTTAATAATACTGCTACTAAGTTTCCAAAAGATTTTAAAAAAAGGAAAAGGATCTATGAGTACAAAAATATAGTAGCTCTTTACTGAGGAAAAAGAATTACAAGCTGAGAGGATGCCTGTAAACTGGGGAACAGCTGAACAAATTTATGGTATGCAATTATGATGTATTACTATTGTGTTTAAGAAATGATGAGCAGGATGCTCTCAGAAAAACCTGGAAAGACTTAGATACAAAATAAAATGCATTGTGTACAAAGTAACAGCAATATTGCAAGATGATCAGCTGTGAATGACTTTGCTATTCTCAGCAATACAGTGATTGAAGTCAACTCTAAAGGACTTGTGATGAAAAATCCCATCCCTACCCAGAGAAAGAACTGGTGGTGTCTGAATACAGATTGAACTACTTTTTTTCAGTTCATTTTTCTTCAGGGTTTTTCATTTTTTGTTGTGTTTTTCTTTAGTCTGTATTTTCTTTAATAACATGATTATTATGGAAATCTTTTACACAACTACACATGAATAACTTTTATTGAATTGCTTGCCTTCTCAATGGCAGTGGGGGGAGGTTGGGGAGAGGGAGAAGGAAGAGAATTTAGAACTCAAAGTTTTGAAAATGAATGCTAAACATTGATTTTATATGTTACTGGGGGAAAAGTAAAATACTAAATAAATTTTAAATAAAGATCCACCTCGAAGGGCTATTGTGAACAAAACTCCAGGTTAACCCCGAAATGCTATTTAAATATATTACTGCTGCTGGTATTATTTCCATTGATCTTTGGGTCACTTGCAATTTTGATTCTTTACAGTATTCTATGATTTATAATCATGTAACATCACTGGGAAAATATTTGTTTTAAAGAAATAAGTTTTTGTGGCATCAAGCTATTTGGTATCACTGAAAGCATTACACAATGTCCCAAATGCAGTACATTGTAATCTCTTCCCATTCTCTTTCTGAATGAAGTCATAGTTATAGGATCATTGATCTACAACTAGAGGAGACTTCAGAGGTCCTCTGAATGGCATGGAAGATAATGTTCTGGACTTATAATCAGGAAAAATTCAACAATAAGATTCATATGCTGGTTCACTTACTAGCTATATGATCCTGTATAAATTATTTAAACTCTCTCAATCTTGGTTTCCTCTTTACAGCACCAGCTTCACAGGGTTTTAGTAGGATCAAATGACACTATATATGAAGGAATTTGGAAACCTTAATGTATTAAATAAATGTCAGTTATTATAGTCGTTTTTATTATTATTTATAGATAAAGAAACACAGAGAAGCTACCCAGAGAGATTAGATAATATGCCCAAGGTAGCTTAGATAAGCATGAAAGTAGACTCTGGCTCTAGAGTCAAGACCCCTTCACCTACACTAAACTCTCTATCCATTTCAAGTACCTGCACTGAAAAGAGATCAACCATAGATAACATAATAACATAAAAATAGATTGGCAACAGACTGACTCAAAGAACTTCCCATTTAGCAACAGGTCATGGTTTGGGGAATCTGAGCTTTCATTCATTTTGTTTTTCCACTGTGGATGGTGAGAACAATCTCTTTTGCATTTCTTTAGATTTCATCAAGGAAACTTTACCCTAAACCTCAATGCAGTTTCTATAATGTGACCTAACACTTGGAGAATCTCACACTCAATAGAGAATTTTTGTTTTATTTGGACTCAATGTTGGATTTCCTAACTGACATTAGTGAACATATTATGTAAGTATGTCTTCACTTGATGTCAGTACTCAGTGAGCCCTTGAAGGAATGTTTTCTCTGTAATTGCATTTTAATTTTAACATCTGTGTGGGAGATAACTTATTTTAGAAGAGTATTTAAGGCTACATTTTGTTCTACAAAGTCAGATGCCCTTTAAAAAATTGAACAAATAGACATAGTGGTATCTTAAGATTTTTAAATCTCCCAATGAGTTTGCTTAAATATAAGAATCTATTATGCTCTAGAAAAATTGTATGCAAAAGTCTGTCAATTTCCTTTTCATGTTTTCTTTTGGGACATTTTTTGATATGTGAATAGATTTTTGTTCTTATGAAAACATACAAATAAGAAAATCAGCATACAGTTAGTGAATTGTTCCATGTTTTCAGTCATGCTGTGGGGAGGAAAATAAATACATTATCAATCATCTTTTTATTCTTTTTTTGAGTCTTTTCATCTTTGTAATGTCTTGAAAATCAATCCTTGAATATCTTTAAAATTGTATCAGCTCCAGCATGAATTTCTTCTGTACATATCTGGTGGGATTCAATAGCCTTTCTGAATTTTATCTTTTAAAATATCATGGTTTAAAGTATTCTTACATGGTATTTTAAGGACTGAGGTTGTAGGGATCCATAGGTTAGATTCACTAACTTTACCAATGAGTCTCTATGACAACAGTAGATTTAGAAACAAAGAGGATGGATTTGCATCCCAGTTCTACTCTTTACTAGCTGTATCAATTTCTCTAACTCACTTCAGCTCTATTTCTTCATCTTTCAAATAAAGAATGTGACTGTGACTGCCAAGATTTCTTCCAAATCTAATGCTTATCAACATACCATGGAAAAATAGCTTATCTGTTCTATTTGTCAAAAGGTCTTGAGACTTGCTCAGACTCTTATTATACTCTTCTCCCATTTGATAAATTTTCTGTTCTTGCCAAATGGGCAGGGGTACATTTTAAACACAGTCCATGTTATCAATTCAAAAAAGTCCTTTGGATTCTCTGGAGAATATAAGCATTATCCTTTCACTTACCAGTGTCATACAAAAAAGAGTCAATCAAAATGGAATTAGCACATACAATCCATATATAGATGGAAATGCACAGATATGCATTTAAAAATCACAATTACATATGAAAATCACAATTTTCTCCAAACACATGTTCAGCAAAGAACACTTCCTAAAGCTTACCCGGTTACTACTTCCTTAAAACTCAAGACCTTTCTCAAACCACAAGAAACAGTGAAAGAAAAGAAAAGAAAATTGGCTTCCTGTTTCTGATGGAAATCTGGTCCACACTGAGTATTCCAAACCACAAAGACCACTCCCTATAAGGATTTAGGACCTGGGATCTAACAAAGCCCCATTCCTCTCTCAAATGAGAAGACTGTCAAGTAGAAGATAATACATGATCTTTTCAATGCAAAAGGCCCTCCTGGACAAAATTTCCAAGTGACCCTTTCCAAAATTTTCTAGGGGTGTCAGAACAGAATCGAAACAAAACAAGCTCCCAAACTCTAGGGATCTTTAGATGGTCTAGAAACATAGACAAATTTCCTCTGGGTTTTTATTCCTCACAAATGTGAAAGGCCTGACTTTATCCCAGACAAAACATGTAATAGTGAATTCTCTAGCCATCACCATTTGAAAGCCAGGTATATTTACTTTTTAGCATTCACCCAAGAGTTTCATTGCTGAGAAAGGAGAAATGTAATGCTATTCTCTGCTACTGGCTCCAGCCTCCATCAAATGTATTTCAGTTTTAGGAGTTCAATTCTATTTAACCACTAACAATTCAGATTAGCTTTTACAAAGCAATATTTATTTCACAGGTATAGCAAGAACAAATATATAGAAATTTCCTACCAGGTACATAATTCCCCCATCCCCCTACACACCCTCATTCCTCCCACTCACACAAAGCCACCCCACTGTATCACATCTAATCTCTGAGGAGGTGAGGATATCAAGTTCAGAACTTAATTCAGTGATATAACACTGGTGGGTATTAGTCCCACCAATTTCCACATCCAAAGCGTGACTCATTCCTTATGTCAGTCCGCATCCTAGATTCTCAGGACTTTCCTGTAGAGCTGATTGCAATAATGAGCCTGACATACTAAAATCCAAGATCCCCATGGTTTAAACTACTGGACATGGAATTCTGTTCCTTGCACCTAGAACAAACAAAAACAAAAGCAAAATCCCAAGCCTGTTTCTTGGGGCAGGGGACCTTTAGGATCGTCTCCACTTACTGCATGGTGTCCTAGTTATGACTAAATGAATTCTTCACCCATAGACGGAGTAGGAAGAAAGAGTAAGATTACACCTCAGTCAGGTAGATTTAAAGATACAGCCAGTTCTGGTGATATAGACAATCGAAGGAGGCTGATCTCATTGCTTAGGTAGACCATCATAGAATGTCCATTCTGGTATTAGTCTTCTATCTCCCAGAAAAAAGTCCTCAGCATCTCCCACATGAATGCATCCATCTTGTATGATTTGAGCATATGCCAAACTCCCATTCCATAAAGACTCTAGCTCTTGTCTAGTAAGTATTCCTTTATAAAAGCTAAGCTGATTTTTACATGTTTAAATAGAACTGGGGTTCTTAGACCCTGAAAATTGAGATGAATATCTATGGAGACTTAAATAAAATAGCAGAAACAGAAAGATCCCCAGTCTTCTAAAGTTGCTAGAAAACCCAGCGTTGTCCCAGTAGACACAGAAAGAGTCTACAAAAGAATAAAAATTATTTTATATTTTGGTCCAGTTAAAAATACATTATCTGTTAATTAGCTTTTTTATGATAAGCCTCTCAGACTTAGCTAAGTTATTCCTGAAATAACATACATAATCTGTAGCTAGTCCTATATTTGAGGTCTTTCTGACTTGGCAGATACTGATAGCTCAGGCTTGTGCTTTGTAAAACTGGAATTGTCTCCATGCTATAATAATAGATCTAAGACTTTTTTTATAGAGGATTTTAATAGAGTAGTAAATGACTCTGTTTTTATGTGTGTGTGCATGCACACATGCTCAACATGCCCACATAGGTTGCACAGTGTTCTTGATAGAATGTTGGACCAAAAGTCAGAGTGATTTGAATTCAAATTTCCTTGACACTTACTAGCTGTGTGACTATGGGAAAATTACTGAGTCTCAGTTTATACCTCTGTAATTTGAAGGTTGGGTTAGTTGTATTCTACAATCCCATCTCATTTCAAATTCTATGTATATGTTTAGTTTGATTAAGTCTTGAATTTTGCTCTAGCGAACAGAGGTCCACCTACTTCATGACAAATGTATATCACTTAGGACAGCATTGTCCAGGCAGTTTGAGAACTAAGAAATAGTGAGATGTACTCAAAATGGATCTGAACTGTGAAGTAGAATAGCTAAGTTATAGACCTAGGTGTTAAAATTATTAACCATTAGTTTAAATTTTTTGAGTTTCAATACTTTCATCTGGTGCAAGGATTTTTTTCTAAGCAAGTATTCTTAACCTAGAATGCATAAACCCCTAAAGGAAGGGGTCCATGGACTACATGGGATCTATGAATTTGGATGGGAAATTTTTATTTTTATTTTTCACTAAACTAAAATTTAACAATTTTTTTCAATTATATATGTAAGCAAAAAATTATTATTCTGAAAAAGAGTTCAAAGGCTTCAACAGACTACCAAAGAAATCTATCACACAGAAATGTTTAAGAACCCCTATTCAAAAAATTGGTGATGATAATATTTATACACAAGGTTGTTGTAAGGAAAAGATTCCAGAAAATAAAAAACCATTCTAGAAGTGTCAAATATTTTTTATTAATCATATTCTCTCCCTGTGTCTGACTGAATACATAAAAGTCAACTGCAGAAGGCAAGGACATAGAAAATTTCCAGCTGGAAGATGATTACCTTGCACTGGAGGTATCCCTGGCCCTAGTTCATTACATGCTTTCAATAAATCTAGTTTAGGTGACTGCACAGAAACTAATGAAGATTAATTACCCAGAAGATCTCTTGCATTTGGAATAATCCACACCAATAATTTGTCTATTTCCACATGGCCAAACATAAATACATTTGGGTGGCCCCTTTTACTCATGAGGTTTATTTCGCTCTCTTTTGCTAAGAATTAATGGCTATGTCATCTCACCCATTCCCTCCTTTCCTGTTTTCTCTCGACCTCACTACCTCCACAAATATGACCACACATACATTGCAAGAAATGAATCCATTCACTTGACAGAATTGTCTTCCTTACTGGCCACTGACTCTGCTGATTTGGACATTTCCTAAAAGAACATTATATAGATATATACACACATATTTATCTATGTGTATATATGTATGTGAATTTTTGCATGCACATGCATATGGCTACATATATATAGTATTATGTATTTTTATATATGAAGAAAGATGAAAAAAATGAAAGAATAGATCCCAAAGGAAATCGGAGTAGGTTTTATTGAAAAGTATCAAGTCACCTGAGGAGTACTGAATATCATGCTTCTGTTCTTTAATCTCTGCTTTTGTTTTATGTAAGAGTCTATGGAAGCAGGGGCAGGAGGATCTGAGTTCAAATCTGGTCTCAGACACTTAACACCTCTTAGCTGTGTGACCCTGGGCAAGTCACTTAACCCCAATTGCCTCAAAAAAAAAAAAAAAGAGTTTATGGAAGTGCTTTGAGTATATATGATGTAGGTAGATGCTGTGTTCTCTTAAGTCCACTGTTCTAGAGATTTATCAATAGAAGAATGCCTGCTTTCTCACCTATAAAATTATGATGTTAATTAAATAATCTAATTTTCTAGATCCAAATCATATAATCATATCAAATAGAGATAGCCAAGAAATAGAAAAGGAATTGCATGTGTTACTGAGAGCAATAGATTTAAGTGTACTGCACTAAAAAAAAATTTAGAAATTTCTGGTTTTAGATTTTTTAAAACTGAAATCTAATCCAAATGATATTGAATCTTGTATGATTTTGTGTAAGTTTGTACAAGTTTGGTTAGCCCATTTGATCAAAGAATGATGTTGTTGAGACCATGGTTGTGGATTCAGTTCTTGAATTATCTTTGCAGTATTCTGAAACTACAGATTAACTTCCAACTCCAGTCGGCTGTTTGGCAAATGTATGACTCAAAAGAGATCAGTCAGGGAGAATGTGGGGTTATCACCAGAATTCTATAACCATTAGACATCGATGTATTATGTTGTTATTCGGGACATAATGTTTGTTAATCTTTAAGATGTCATGAAATTCATTGCTAGCTATGAGTAGGAATCAATTGACTTGGGCACAATCAATAACAGCATAGTTTATGTAAACCACTCACTCTCCCTGTGCCTAAATTTTCTTATTTCTCTTCTCCCTTATCCAACATTTCTTATCAACTGTCACATCTTCCTTATACTACTTCACATCTCTTGTATTATTCTCCCCAATGAATAGGTGACCAACAATCACTTCAACAATATTCATTTCAGGAATTTATTAAATATTTATTCTTTTTCTCTTATTACAATCCAAGATTGCATGTACTTTTGAGGCAATATATCACATAGTAGGCTTATATGTAGCTTGCTTGCATGCAGTCCATTAAAACCTCAATTTTTTCAGAATAATCACCTTATTTTCATATAATTCCAATCTTACACTCATGAACTTGATTTTTTGGAGATGAGTATAAGACTTTACATTTATTGTTATAGAATTTTATCATTTTTGATTGAGGACAGTTCCAATGATCTTTTCTACACCCAGAGAGAGGACTGTAGGAACTGAATATAGATCACACAACACAGCTCTTTTTTGTTATTTGCTTGCATTTTATTTTCTTTCTCATTTTTTTCCTTTTTGATCTGATTTTTCTTGTGCAACAAGATAATTGTATATCTATATATAGAAATATATAGATATTGGATTTAACATATATTTTAACATGTTTAACATGTATTGGATTACCTGCTATCTAGGGGATGGGATGGGGAGAAGGAAGGGAAAATTTGGAACACAAGATTTTGGAAGGGTCAATGTTGAAAAAGTATCCATGCTCATGTTTTGGTTTGGTTTGGTTTGGTTTGGTTGAGGCAATTGGGGTATGACTTGCCCAGGATCACACAGCTAGGAAGTGTTAAGTGTCTGAGATCAGATTTGAACTCAGGTCCTCCTGACTTCATGCATATGTTTTGAAAATAAAAAGTTTTAATTAAAAAATTATCATTTTAAAATTATCCCATTCATATAGTCTGGGAAGTATCAAACTTGCGACCAGTTGGGATCTGCAAAACTCCAAAGTTCTTTCTAAACAAGATCAAAATTGGTAATGATTTAATAATTGAATTGAGAAGTCTTTAATAAAATAAGTAAAACCAAATTACAACACAGGTAATGATAATTCGTGGCTGTCTAAATCATTACACAGCCCACAGAGATCTATTTCTATTTGAGTTTTACACAACTGCTCTAACTTGTCAAGACCACTTTGAGTCTTGACTGTCATCAACTGTGCTGATTATCCCTCCTATCTTGTGTCATTTGCAGATTAGATGAGGATATCATGATACCTTTATTTAAGTCATTGATTAAAAAATTTAATTAAAAAGAATGGGCTGAAGCACAGATGCCTGTAGTATTCCATTGGAGACCTCCTATCATGCTAACATTGAGCTATTAACAGCTACTCTTAATTTTTCAGTTCTTTTTCTTGTCATATTCATCTTCAGAATACAAAATACTTTATTAAAAATTTCACTAAAATTTAGGCAAACTATATTTGATAAGTAGTAAGAGCAGAATAGTTTGTTTTTAAGAAATTAAATAGCACTTTTAGTAATCTCAAGATGCTTCTGTTATATACACATACAAACAATATTTTAATATCAGTTTCATTTTGTAATCCTATATGACTAATCTATAAAACATCACAATCTCCAAATAATCAAAATGATGGGTGAGCCAAAAAACAATGGAAAGTTACGTGAGAGTTGCTAGTAGAGCCCACCATATGATAAATAATGAGTGCAAAAAGTAGCATAAAATGCATTACCCAGAAAATGTATGATCAGAAAAGGAAGTAGTCTGGCTATCAAAGAAAGAGCAAGGGATCCAAACAATACAACCTGAATACTACTCAAAAAATGTAATGACCTAGAGAAAGTCTCCCAAAAATATGGTAGATTCTTTATGTCAGACATGGACAAGAATCATATAGGATAAGAAGGAATAAGTATATGCACTATTATCAGATGTATATATGTCAATGAGATCATGAATCTATTGAAATATTTATCCACATGGGAAAATCTTTCCTTTTTAGGAAGGGGAGATAGCATATAAGGCAAGTAGTGAGACTAATGAGAAGCAATTTTTAATAGGTTATTTTAAAAAATACAGGGAAAAAAGTAATCAATAACTGTCTCCTTCTTCCCAAACTTAATAGCCTTGTCTTATTATTTTGAAAATATGGTGATTGTTTATGGAAACACTGCACCAATCCACATGATAAAAATTACAAAAATGCATATTTATCGCCATCTCTGCTCAAGAACTATATAACTCCCTATTTATTTACTTAAAAGAAAAGTCCTACCATTTCTGTGATTTATTTCTTTCTTACAATAAAACAGCAAGAGAATTTGAAAACAGATACATCTTTTGGTATAGAGAACTATGCACTGAATAGATATTCAGTAGAGGGTACTTTATGTTGAAGAGTAACTGGGAGAAGAAAAATTCATAGAAAGTTATCTTTTTTCCTAGTTTTTAATGCAAAAAAACAAAAGCCTGCAAGTGAATCTTTATATGTTATACAAAATGATAGTGATGAGAAAATCATTTGATCTCAAAGAACACAGGATCTGGCATTTGACTAACCAGAAAATATCAACAACAATACTCCCTAATTCAATCCTTGTATCTGTGGGATCCTGAGGATTTATGAAAGCTGAAATGTACATCATATAGAAATAATTTACATGTTTTACAACATGTTCTTCCTTTTTGTTCTATAATTGTAATTTCATTGATGAAGGGGGCTCCCTGTGAGAAAATTTCTTAATGGAGATCAGCAATTGTTCTGTACTTTAAAAATTCAGAGAGTTGCATTAGGTCACTGAGGAGAGATAGTAATAATAGTCCATAACTATCCAGTCAATATATGTCAGAGATAGGATTTCAACTTAGGCCTTCTTGAATCCAAAAGTTGTTTTCAAACCAAAACTCACCAAATGAGTTAAACTATGTAAAATGTTTTACATACCTCAAAGCATTTTATTTATTATTATTATGAAAGCTATAAATAGCAATTAAATAACATTTCCTTTTGGTATTCCTCATTAGTTAGACATTTGGCATCTACTGCTAAATATTAATTCTCACAGTTTTGAAGTTAGTTTGAAACATCTGTGGAATGGCTTCAGAGAAGATAGGGTAAGCAAAAAATATTGTCTATTCCCTGATAAAAATGAAAAAAAAAAAGTATCCAGCATAAATATACAAGGAACACAGGTACTCTCAATAAAGAACATGTTGTTTTTTTGTTTTGTTTTGTTTTAGAAACATTTGATATCTGGCTACAATCATATTCAAGTGTCCCTATTATTTCAGGCTGTGAAAAGCAACAGAATTTAATTTCCTAACATTTCTTATGCACAGATATCTCAAAAGATACATCACTGACAATGATAAAAAAAAATGCTCTAATAAGAAGAAAGAAGAGATGATGAAAATAAACTAAAAGAGATACAGTTAATAATTACCTTGGAATTATGAAGGTTTACTGAATAAAAAGGAAGGAGTTTCATAATTACTTCTGATTGATTGATATGGTAACTTATCTAATACAACAAGCCAAAATAATAAATCACACACTTAAACATTACTTAGTACCTTACATTTTTAGCTAAACCTTAAAAGGCACTAATAACTTCTCAAGAAGCTAAATTAAATATATTCTCTAAATCAAAATGAAAATACAATACTTGAGCATTCCCTTACTAAACTGCAATCAGGATAGAGATTTTGTTTATAATATAGACTTGCAAAGAATGACTGGTATTTATCAGCCTAAAAAGCAACTTCCCAATTTATCCTTCCTCCAATTAACATTAGAAAGATGACAAAATCCTTAAAATAAGAATTCTTTCCTTTTGAGTCATTTAAAAACAGCTCTGTCTCATATATTACAAGGAAGTCAGAGACAAAAAGGAATATCCCATATTCCAATATATTCATAGCAGTACTTTTTGCTGTAGCAAAAAAATTGAAAATGCAGTGTACATTTATTAAAATTGTAATTTAACATTAATTGGAATCTAACATTAATATTATAGAGTAAGCAGATACAGCTTAGTACAGTGCCTGTCACAAAGTAAGTACTATATAAATGTATGCTGTTATTTTATTATTATACAAATATTATTAAATATCATTGCCTCATAAGAAATGACAAATATGAGAAATTCAGAAAAACATGACAAGACATATATGAATTGATTCAGAGAGAAGTAAAAAGAATCATGAATACAATAAATACAATAATTATAACAGTGGTGATGAAGTGCAGCCTTTAGGAAGAATGTAGAAATAATCCTAAGGCCACCTGGCCTTGGGAGTGATGTAGTTAGAAATGATATATTTTTCTCCTTAGTCTATCCTGCTTCAGTTTACTCCATATAACTAAGATACTATGGCCACAAATATTGCTGGCTGTCATAATAGCCTGTTGATCAGTGATAACAGAGTTTCTGAGACTAAAGAGCAACAATAATGAGATGCTTAAAGTTGACGCAGGTGCATAACAAAATTGGGTGTCTGCCATTTGGCCTAGTGCTGTTTCAGGCCTATAAACACACTTCTGAAAGATTTTCCCTTCCTTCTCCCTTTTCCCCTAGCTCTGCCCAGAGAATTCTGGGTATTGCACTTGCACACAAAGTCAGAACCAGACCACTCCTCAATTCCATCTCTAAGCAATAAAATTAGATTAACAGTAACAGGAAGTAAGTTTTCCCTATAAATTTATCTTTTCTGCTCCTAGTTTTTTTGTTTACTTCTTTTGGAACTTAGCCTGCTGTTTGTTAGTAGCTCAATAAATCTTTGCCCCCTAATTTGGAGATAAACAGAGTTTGTGAATTTTTCACCATATCTGTGACACTGACCTGGGGATCCTAACATTGTTGAAGTGTCTTTAGCCTCAACAATGAAACTAAAAAGGACAATAAAATGAAACCAAAAGCTATGTAACTATGCCCTATATTGGACCTAAAGATAAGGTGAATAAATGAAATATCATTGTGTGGAGAAGTGGAGGACAATAGATAAGATTGTTATGTTGTAAAAACAGGAATATGAACTTTTTTGTACACTGTCATGTGTTTTTAATTACTGATTGGTTTTATTTAATTCTAGGACAGGAGGAAGTTTAATTGGTCATAAGAATAGAGGAAAGAAAGATTTCAGGGAAAAAAATACAAAATAACTTTTTTAAAAACCTCAAGTCAGGAATTTAATTGAATTTTGATGAGTCATTTAACTCCCTAGCGTCTTAACTTGTCAGACATACACACAATTAATAATCCTGAAAAAAAAAATGAGTTTTTCACAAAAAAAACGGGAAACGGACCTGTATGTACAAAAATATTTTTAGCATGTCTTTTTGTGCTGGCAAAGAACTGGTTGGGAAATGGGAAAAGTTGTACCATATAATTGTAATGAAAAACTATTGTTTAAGAAATAATGAGCAGGATGACTTCAGAAAAACCTATAAGACAAACATGAATTAATACAAAGTGAAGTGAAAAGGACTAGTAGAACCATTGTACACAATAAAGTAATATTTTTCAATTATAAACTGTGAATAATTTAGCTATTCTCAGTAATACAGTAATCCAAGACAATTCCACAGTTCATATGATGAAAAGTAGTATCCACCTCAAAAAAAAAAGAAATGATGAACTCTGAATGAAGATCAAATCATACAATATTTTTATAGGGGATTTTTGGTCTGCTTTTTCTTTTACAATATGGCTAAATATGCTTTACGTGATTGCATGTGCCTAACTTATATTAAATTATTTGCCACCTCAGGATGGGGAAGGAAAAGGGACAAAGAGACTTTGGAACTCATCTTTTTAATGAATATTAAAAATTGGTTTTATATGCAGTTGAGAAAATAAAACATTATTTTAAAAATAATTTCATTTTTTAAATGTTGAGAATATTTCTATGGAAAATCAGAAATATAAGAGTTGGAACCAGGAGGCATCTTCAACTCATAACCAAAGTTCAGATACATTCCCAGAAGACTACTTCCACAGATTCAAGGTACGCTATGGGTCTGCACACCTAAAAGTTCATAAGACTGATGTGTTTACTCAGATAGCTCAAAACACAGATATTTGCTAGAATACTTGACAGAAAAGTGTTATTAGAGAAATATCTACTGAATTCCTGTGGTAGATATTTATCACAATGATGAAATTCAAGAGGAAAAAACCAAGGGATCGATAATGATGATGATAATGATGATGATGATGATGATGATGATGATATTCAAGCATAGTTTTGAGTCTCAGAGAAAACAATCATCAGGATTCCAATAAGTCTTCTAATATGCAAAATTATATCAGAGTAACAGAGGAAATAATTCTTTTACATATTGCTATATTGTACATTTCCCTTAAGACGCAAAAGTTAAAGAGAAGATGGATCCATAATCCCATGCTTTCTTCAATGGTGTAAAAATTGAACAAACAGTTAAACAAAGTCATGAGCTCATACATTCCCTAGAGAAACAAGCTTCATCAAACAATAGATAAACTAAATCAGGTTACAGATTAAACTATAATTAGAAGTTTCACAAATAGGTTTGATTGAGAAAAAAGATTTATTATCACCAAAAAGTCAAAGTTAATTGAGATTCTTCCTCTAGCTTCTTATTTAAGGAATGCTTAAGTCTCTTAAGTAAATTTTTATATCGCATGAGATACCTTAATCTTAAAAAACACCAGTAATTGTGGAAGAAATTAAATTAAATTTATAAACATAATGTGTATGCATATAGTAGTTCTCACCCACAAGATGTCTGAGAAATACATGTAGACTAAAACAATAACAGCTAACACTTAACTAGCACTTTATGGTTTGCAAAATAGTTTATGATGAATAGAGAAGACAGAATATAATAAAATCCTAATTATGTGTAATTATTTGAGAAGAAAATATATACCTAGAATGTTCTCTTTCCTCACCTCCATCTCTTAACATCCTCAATTTCCTTCAAAGTTCAACTCAAATGTCACCTCCTACTTCTTCAGACTGATTCTTAACACCCAGTCTTTAAGAGAGGACTCCCCTTCAAAAGAAATTATATTTATTTTGCATATTTTCATATATTATCTCTCCCAAAAGAATGCAAGCTCCTTTAAGGAAAGAACTGTTTCATTTTAATCCTTGTATCACCAATTCCTAAAATAGAGTCTGAAAGATATAGACCTTTACAGTTGGTTGCTAATGGATTGATTGATATATAAGATGTCAATTATTCAGTATGTTTGATAAGTACAAGCTGATTTTGAATGAAATAAGATTAGGACCAGGAAGGGTTTCATAGAGTAGGAAAGCTACTCAAGGGGGTCAAGAAAATTAAAAGATCCTTCCATAACTCAATTAGGGTAGCATTCTTCTAGTTCTGTGATGGATTGTTCCTAGCTGATTGTATTGCACTTCACGTGATATTAAAATTAATCAAATATCATCTCTGAAAAGTCTTATAATTCCTTGTAAAGGCAGATATAATACATAGCCAAAAGCAGAAGCACAGAATTTTTGACCAATTAATTTTAAGCACACAACTAACAGTTTAAAATTAATCCTCTAACTGACTTACCAGGGCTTCTCTGGAAATATGCGGAAATATGAACACAATGAGGGAGTGAAAAATTTTAAGAAAATCCCTGCTGCATTTTGACAAGTTTAAAGTAAAAGGAACAAGAAGATCCCCCAAAGGGCTATTAGAATAATTTAAATTTGAGCTCACTAAAGCATGTACTAATGTTTTAACAGCTGGGCTGGTTAAAGATTCTTCTGCTTAAGCAATATTAAATAGCTTACAACAGGCAGGCCAGGTGAGAAAGACCCAGAATAAAGCAGCCAGTAGTACAAGCAAAACCTCGAATGCATGAGGTTCTGTTTAACTGGAAACTGTACTTTGTCTCATAAAAATGATTGTGACCAGAAGTGGTTCTCATAATTTAATGTGAGCAAAAATTTATCCATCATTGTAAGCTCACCATGCAGACTAGGTTCACACCAAGCAACAATTTAGGCTGTTGTAAGAATCCAGAAAAGAAGTGCATATATTCAACAGTAGCAGAATCAATGAATGCTGGGCTAATGACTGTAGGCTGTAAGCAGGGTACTGTACCAGAGGAATATTATTAGGGCAGTAACTACATAATGCAAGTGAAAATGGAGATTTGTCGATTATATGGTTCATTGGTTCTATATAGACAAGCAAGCTGGAAAATTCAGAATCAGATTCTGGAACCTGCATTATTAGGTTCTTTTCTCCCCCCTCCTTTTATACAATTGTGCACCCTTGTGGGTCCATTAGTTTATTCCTTCATTCATTCGACAATTATTTCCTGCAAATCTATTATAACCAAGAAACAGTACTAGGTGAAATAGAGAATTCAAAAATTAAAGCACCTTTATAACCTTATCTCAAGGCAGAATGTGTTATGTGTCATGAAATAGTATGCTACAAAATTGTCTTGTATTTATTTTATTATATATCTGGTATAAGCCTCAACAGAATTTAAGTTTCTTGAGATCAGAGAATGTTTTTTGTCTTTAGAGCCTCAGCATTCAATGTACAATCACTGAATAGAATCAAATATAGAAAAGACAGTTCACTTATGGTTCTTTATTCAAAGTTCATATTTTTCTTTCATGTTCTTTTTTATTTTAATGGTAATTTATTTTTCCAAATTCATACAGAGAAAGTTTTCAACATTCACCTTTGCAAAAACTTGTGTTCCAAATTTTTCTCCCTCTCTCCCTCCCTTCCCTCTCTCAAGACAGCAAGTAATCTGATATAGGTTAAACATGTACAATTATTCTAAACATATTTCTATATTCATCATTGTATATTCTTCTTATCCTTTGTGAAAGGTAAGGCAGCATTGTCATGTTTTTTTTTAATGGATATGTTGTCTGACAAAAAAAAAGTCTTATTTCTAAGGTTGATTAAAAATACATTTTCACTTATTAAAGTAGGGATCATCCCAATAATTCTGAGATAAAAATTGAATTTATCTAGAAACCTAACCTGCCAAGACAATAATAATAGAGAGGGCACTGGATGTGAAGTCAGAAGACCTTGGTTCAGATCCCACCTCTCATGTTTACTAGTTGTGAAAGTCTGGGAGAGGAATTTAAAACCTTTGGATTTGGGGCAGCCAGATGATTGACTTACTAGCTGTGTCACCCTGGGCAAGTCACTCAACCCCAATTGCCTCACACTCCCCCCCCCAAAAAAAAAAAAAAGTTAAACAATAAAATAAAGTCTTTGTATTGCACTTCCTTTATCTGTAAAAATGAGGAACTTGGATTCAATTTATGATTCCCTGACTCCAGCGACATCCATTTCTGCTTCATATTCCACAGGGATGCAAAGGCAGAGCAGGCTTTCCCTCGTGCCTAGATTTCAGCACTATTTATTCCTTTATAAATCTAAATCTGACATATAAATATGATGAAGTCAGAGGATCAGGATACATATCACAGTTCTGTCACTTGACTGCGTGATGTTATGTGAGTTGATGTGAGCTTCATCTTCCTCATCTATAAAGTATTGAATTGAATTAGATGACCTCTCAGTTTCCTTTTGATTCTAAATCTTTCATCACAAATATATTATTAGTTGTAAATGTTTCTTATGATTGTTGCTTTTTTTAACTTCATTCTCATATTTTTATGAAGTTCAATTAAAATAATTCTGCGGCAAATCACTATTCTTGTTTTGTTCTTTAACACTGATATTCTGTAGACTATTGTAGAGGTGCATAAAATAATTTCTGGGGTTTTTTTTGGTTTTTTATTCAGGCGTTACTGATTCTCCATTTGGGAATTTCTTGGCAAAGATACTAGAATGGTTTGCAATTGGCTTCTCCACCTCATTTTACAGATGAGGATACTGAGGCAGGATTAAGTGACTTATCCAGGGTGCTACAGTTAGTGTCTGAGATCAGATTTGAATTTGGCAAGCTGAGTCTTCTTGACTCCAGGCTACACTCTATCCACTATGCCACCTGGCTACCAAGCTAAAATAATTGTTTTTTCTGATTAAATAAAATCATTGTGAAATAAGCTCATCTTCTATTGCCCCTCCAATACGGTAATTTTCTCTTTTTTGTCATCTTTGTCAATCTGAGGAGTATATGTTAGGACCTCAGAGTTATTTTAGTTTGCATTTCTCTAATTTTCATTAATTTAGAGGATATGTGTTTACGTATTTCTATATGTAAACACACTCATACATATATGATTCTTGATATATTAGATTTATTCCTTTGAAAACTGCCTGTTCATATCCTATGACAATTTACAATTGAAGAATGGCTCTTATACATTTGAATTAATTCTTGATAAATCTTAGATACTACAACTTTAGTCATTTATTTCCTCCTGTGTGCCGGGCAACTTACCAAGTGCTGGACATAGAAATATGAAAAAAATGGAGTCCTTGGTTTCAAGGAACTTATAGTCTAATAGAAGGCAAAATACAGAGGAAGTTAAAAGTGAAAAAAGTTGGTAAAGAAATCAAAGAAGTTCAAAATGAGTACAAATCTTGTGAGAAATGTCTGAGGAGATATGAAAATTAAGACTGCAAATATTTCTCCCAGTTAATGGTTTGCCTTCTGTTAGAAACAGGACTAATGTCAACATGCTTTTAGTTTAGGCTTGAAGTTAAAACAAAATATGGAACAAATGTCATTATAATATGACCTTTTATGTAGAGATTATATATCATTTAAACCTTATTATAATATATGATATGAGATATTGCTGTAAGTCTACTTTTTGACAGACTGTTTTCCAATTTTCTCATTAGCTTTTTGTCTAATAGTATGTACTTACCTGAGTAGCTGGGGTCCGAATAGCTACTATGCTTATTTGTTCCTATAGATACATAATTTGTTACACTTGTCAACTTTTCTATTTTTTAGTCTATACCAAATACTTTTAATGACTACTACTACTTCATAGTGTATTTTGAAATTAAGTACTATTAAATCCCCTTCTTCCCCATTTTTCTTTCATAATTTCCCTTAAAAATCCTGACCTTTTGTTCCCCCAAATGATTTTTTAATATGTTCCTGAGTCTCTAAACTAATTTTTGGTACCTTGATTGTCATGGAACTGAATAAGTAAATTCATTTAGTTAGCATTGTCTTTATTATTTTACTTTCATAGCCCAAGACAGCTGAAGTTTTAAGAGAATCTAAAGGAATATATACCTGGAAAATACAGTGTTGGAACAAAACAGTAAAGCATAATTCAAGCAACAGATATAAAACCACTTTTTTTTATATACAATAGAAGACTGAATAACTTCACAGATTAACTGTTGCATGCAAATAGCGTGAGGCCCTATGTTATAAGCATGAGGTGACTAAAGAAAGTGGTGTAGATTTTGACAGATAGATTTAACTTTGAAAGCCAGAGGCAGCAGCATTTATAAACTAAACTGACTCCTCAAATTTAGCTTGTGCTTCCAAATTGAAAATTAGTCACCTTACAAAGAAGATGGGGAAGGTCGACTGCCTAGCTTAGGGAATAATGATTTTCACCCCACTAAAAAAAATTAGTTCTCTCCCATCACCCTGATTCCTGACCTGACATCAATTACAGTTCAAATTAATTTCCCTTGCAACTTCTCCCCCAATCCCTTTGCAAACCCAGTAAACATCATGTCTCCTCAGTCACAAAATACTTCAGCAAGAGTGCGTGACTCCATCAGAGCTTAATAACCTTTCTCCCAGCAAGAATAATAGAATGGTGGCCTTCTTGGGCTGCTTCCATCAATTTCTATTAAACTTATCCTTCAAAGCTGTCAGGCAACTCAATTCTACATCTACCGATGGGGAGCTCTGGCAGATGGAAGAAGGAGGGGGCAGGGGTGGGAGGTGAGAGAAGTTGGGAGCAATGGGAGGGCGCTGCGGGAGTGGCTGACTCAAGGGAGGAGCATCGCCAATGTGACCTGTGGGTAACCATTGCAATCAGGGAAACGCCACTTAATCTCACCAAAGCTATTAGGAGATACATTTCCAGGTCGTATCTAGCTCGGTCAGAAAGATAACTGCCTTCCAGACTTCAATATACCTTGAGAGAATTAGATTTTTCTAAACTAGGGATTGAATTTTTTTCCCCTCCATTTCTTCATTGTAACTGGTGGCTTCATACAAGCAATTTTGTTTTTCAGTGTTCCTGTGGAAGATGACATGGTGCTAAGTATGTCACAGGTATCTAGTAAATTGCTCCAAGGTTCATCTTTATTTAACTATTTGCTTGATTATTTCCACAAAAATTATTGCTGAAACAGAACCTAATCAGAAAAGAACTACAAAAACTAAATGTTCTTTATAGTTTCTCAGAAGCAGCCAAGTGAGTAAAAGATATGGTCCCTCCAACCCCCACAGCGCTAAATTGCCCAGCTGCAACTCAGCTGATTATAATTGTTCCTTCAGGGGTCCAGACAGCGTGCTTGATTCCCAAGCAGTCAAATATAGTCTCAAGATTAGTGGAGTAATAACACAAGTCAAATTTGCCAGTTTCACTATGGAGAGGTAGACTCCATACTTGTTGAAATGGAGAATTAAAAAACAACCAACTGAGGAAATGCCCAACTTTTGTCATTGACACCCTGAATTAGCTACCAAGTAGACTTTGAGATGCTAAAACATAAAAGGGAACTGAGAAAATAACAAAATTCAGATAACAATAGAACTATAACTTCATAGAATTTATAGTCTATGGGGGGGGGAAGTAATGGGCACAGTTAAGTATAATGGACAATATTATACAATAAAAAAATCAGAGGACTGCAAAATAGCCATCACTATCTTTGCTTAATGAGGGAAGATGGAGATAGAAATCGAATTGGGTACTAAGAGACATCATGAGATAATAAAGAGCTGCCTTTAGAGTCAGGGAGATCTGGATTTAAGTCCTACCTGTAACACATACCTGCTATGTGATTCCTAGACAAGTCATTTAACCTCTCAGTGACTTAGACAACACTGTGACAGTAATTTGTAAGGCAGGTATTGATCTTCTTTGGTAAAGAGAAATTTCTCAATAGGAAATAACCTAGACTCATGGAATTACAGATATTTTCATACCAGACTCCCTCAAATAAATGAATGAATAGATAGATAGATGAATGAATAGAATATGAATGAATGATAGATAGATGGAAAGAATGAATGAAGGATATATAAGAATTCAACAAGAATGGAAGAGAGGATATTCCAGGTACAGGGCATGAGCAAATACTAAGGATTCTGGAGGGTATATCCAAGAGCCAGTTTCAAAAGAGTATAGTGTATGTGGAAACAGGGAAAACTGTGAAGGACTTTCATTGTCAAACAAAAGAGTATAAGTATAATTCAGTAGATAATAAGGTACCACTTATTGTTTTGATTTTTTTTGTGGCTAATGCTGTTTCTGGGTGGTTGTTTCTTAACAGATATGTGACGGTATAAGATCTGAGTGTAAGAAAAATGATTCTGACAGGGACTAGAAGGAGAGATTAGAGGGGAAAACACATAGAGACAGACATACTTGTCAGAAAGAAACAGTCCAAACAGGTGGTAATTGGGGTCTGTACTAGGAAGGCATCTATAGAAACAGAGAGCTGATAGAAGAGATGTTGCAAAGGTGGAATCAAGAGGGCTTGGTAACTGACGGGCTATGAGAGATGAGGCAGACAAAAGTCAGATTAAGTCCCAAGGTTTCAAATATGAGAAACAAGATGAATGGTAGTACAAATATTCTGAAATGACTTAAAGCAGTTTAGCAATTGCTCCAGGTGTCTGGCTAGATGGATAAGTGTGATCTTGTAGGAAAAGCACAGAACTGAGAGAAAATAAAACTGATTTTCTTCTCAGTCCAACTTCTATGATTTTGTGAATAACAACTAAATAATAACAATAAAATTTAACACTTTTGCTAAACATTACACACACACACACACATATATATATGTATATACATATATAAAATCTCATTTGATCCCAAAAGAAAACAATATAGAATCTTATATCTGGAGAGGATTTCACTATGTTAACTGCCTCAGTTTACTGGTGGGGAAAAGGGAAGTCTGGATACATAAATATAAATTAGTTGGCCAAGTTATATGGCTAGTTTATAGTAAATCCAAGGTTAAAGCCTAGGTTTCATAAGTCCCACTTGGTACTCTCACAATTTATTTTATGCTCCTTTATTATGAACCAAATCTACAACCCTAACCAAAGTTAGGAAATAGATAAAAAAAAAAAAATTTCCTTGGTGTCCCAGACTCCAAATTTTGCACCATTTTCTCAACTCCAGATAATCATTTTCCAGTCTCACAATTGCTTTCTTTACAAAAAGCTCTGGATTTGAAATTAAGAAGAACTTGGCTTGAATCCTACCACAAATATTTACTAGCTATTTGATTCTGGGAAAATGAATAAACTTCTTTTGCCTATCTTTTCATCTGTAAAGTGGGAATAATCTTGACATGTCTGCTAGGAATATTTTATAGATCTATTGAGATGTGTGTGTCTGTATATCTTTATCTACATATGTATATACATGTGTGCATGTATATATATATATACACACATATATAAATATAAAGATTTGTAAAGAAAATTTAAAATACTATATAAATATAAGCTGTTGTTATCATCATTATAACTCATCTCATTCTCATCTTTTTTGATAAAGTTAAAACAAGCCTGAGGACTGTTAGACTGTTTAAAATCTTGTATATTTAATGTAACATGTATAATGTACTTGTATATTTAATATAATTTATGCAATAGTTTAGGATTTTATTGGCAAAAATAATGAAATGGTTTGCCATTTCATTCTCCAATTTATTTTATAGAATGAAGAATTGAGCAAACAATATTAAAGTGACTTGCCCAGATTAAAGTGACAGGCCAGATTTGAACTCAGGAAGATGTGTCTTTCTGCCTCCAGGTCTGGCACTTTATCCACTGTACCATCTGGTACTTAAGAATAAGTACAAACTAAATTCTATTATTTGGAAATCTTTCCCAATCTCTCTTAATTCTAGCTCCTTTACTCTGTTAATTACTTCCTATTTATCCTATATTTGTTTGTATGTCTCCGCTATTAGATTATAAACTTCTTGAAGACAGGGATTATTTTTTATTCTTTTTACATCCCCAGCACATAGCACAATGTCTGGAACACAGTAGTTACTTAATAAATGTTTATTTATTGATTATTGGACAATAGAGATGAAATGAATGTCCATCCTTCCCCCATGTGATTTTTATTTCTTCTGATGAATCTCTATATTATCTATGCAGTTTGGAAATTATAAGCATTTAATATGATAGTATGATTTAGTAAGTTCAGTTTTGATAGTTTATTAGTTGAATTCTCAAAGATATTTGGAATTCTGCACTTACAGTATTAGTTTTATTGCCCATTAGTTTGTGAAAGATAGATAACTTCTCATGTGTAATTCTAGCCACCAGGTCATGGCTATTACCATCATGATTCATTGTCACTATCATTATCATCATTGTCATTATTATTATTACCCTTCTCTTTTTTTAGTATCTATTAGTATCCACTTATCATTTCTTAACATTTTTATATGACTGACAAACTTTCTAAATCACATAGAATACCTATTTCAAATACTACTTTCAGAAACAGTATTTTTAGATGGTCTGGTTTTTCCCCCAACTAGAGGCAGAGAGGTGGTACAATGGATGCAGGTAGAGTTAGAGTCATAAAGACTTGATTCAAATAAGGCTTCAAGCACTCACTATGACCCTGAGCAAGACACTTAAACTCTGCTTGCCTCAGTCTCCCCAACTATAGAATGAAGGTAATAATAACATGTACCTCCCAACATTATTTTAAAGATCATATTTGTAAAGCATTTATAGCACAGGGTATAACAGTGGGGGTTTAATAAATGCTTATATGTTTCATCCTTTTCAAAAAAGATATAAGAAGGCATGCCACCTGTCAGGTAATTTTTTTCTTTGAAAGACCTAAGGTTGAGAGTCAGAATAGGAAGGAAGATTTTTAAATGATTATAATGTAAATAATATTAATAATAATAATAACAAAAGGTATCAATGAAATTTCATAAGCAGAAAAAAAAATCCAAGACATTTCCCTGACATAATGAAAAATAAGAGTAGGATTTTATTTTTTTATTGTGAACTTTGCAATCAAATACAATTAGTTTCCATAAACAAGGTAGAAGAGAAAAAACTGATTTTACATGAAACTATGAATTTCTATTGAATATATGCAGATTTTTTCCTAAGTATACAATAAATATAACATATAACCTTCCAAGTTGTACTGCTTATCTGTTTTCTTCCAATCTTCTTTTCTTTTCTATTATATTTACTTTAAATGACTCTATGTCATTTTTTTGTTTCAACCTTTTATCCTTTGTTGGGCAGCCACTTAAGTCACCAGTTGTTTTTAGTTGGTTGTTTTTTTCTTTGGCTTTAACAAAAACAGTTGCAATTAACATTCTTGTATATATGATTATCTTTGCTCTTTGTTCTTTGCTCTTTCTTTGATCCTTTTTGAAATATAGACTTAATTATAGTATAAACAATACACAGTTGCAATTGCTTTCTAGAATGGCTGTACCAATTTAATTTTCCCACAACCCCTCCAATAAGATTTGTAATTTTCCTTTTTCTATCACCTTTTCCAGTCTCATATTGTGAGATGGTACCTCATTTGTTTTAATGTGCATTTTTTTAGTTATTAGTAAGGTGGAGCATTTAAAAAATATGACTATTAATATCATAGGTTATTGCTTAGAGAAATTGCTTGTTCATACTCCTAGACCATTTATCTATTGGAGAATGACTCTTGTTCTTATGATTTAGAATTAATTTCTTAAAGATCTTGGACATCAGAATACATCAGAGAAATGTGCTCTAAATTTTTGCCTACCAAATAACTCTTTCTTATATTTTAACTACATTTGGTTTTTTAAACATAAATTTATAATGTTATATAATCAAAATTGTCAATTTTATCTTCTGTGATCCTTTCAATTACCACTTTGGTCATGAACTTTTCTTTAATTCAGAGTTACAAAATATATTTCCTGCCTTACTTTTCAAATTTGTCAGATAACTTTTTATTATGTTATGTATCTTTTTGGAGCTTATCTTTGCTCTATCTGTGAGGTGACAGTCTAAAGTTCTGCCAAACTTCTTTCTAGTTTCTCAGCAATTGGGCAAATATTTCTGTATCTCAGTAATAGAGATTTTAAATTTATCAAACTCTTTATTTACTATTTCTGTATGATTCTGTAGGTAGTGTACCTAATTTATTTGACTGAAAACTTTTTTCTGCTTTTTAATTGATTCTTAATAGTTTTAATGACTAGTTCTTTGTAGTAAAGTTTGATATCTAGTATTGCTAGGTCTCCATTCCTATGTGTCTAACTCTTTAATATTCCATTGGGGTTTACTTGGCAAAGATGCTAGGATAGTTTCCCATTTCTTTCTCCAATTTATTTTGCAGATGAGGAACTAAGGCAAACAGGATTAGTGACTTGCCCAGGGTCATACAGCTAGTAAATGTCTGAGGAAAGATTTGAACTAAGAATGATAAGTTTTCCTGACTCCAGAACAGGTACTCCTTTCATTATACTATCTTGATAGTATTTAATCTAATTCTCTACAATTTTTGGAAGTTTGATTATTATGTAATTAGGATAATTTAGATATTATATTAGTGTATTTTAATCATGAGCAACTGATATCTCTACATTGTTTAGGTCTGTCTTTATTTCTGTAAAGAATGTGTTCTGGTTGTATTAATAAAGTTCCTGTGTGTGGCTTGGTAGGTGAGTTACAAAAAATATTTTGCATATATGATTATTATATTATATTTGCAATATATATTGCATATATTATGTATGTAATTTTTCTATATCTTTTTGTTGAACTTTGTAAAATATAGAAAAATTAAAGATATGTGATTTTATTTTATATTCTTATATTTTGTTGAAGCTACAAATGATTTCAATTTTTTAGTTTATTCACTAAGATTCTCTAAGTAGACCATCATATCATCTGAAAAAAGAGATGATTTTGTTAGCCCTTTGCCTATGATCATTCCTTCAATTTCTCTCTTTTTTTCTTGTTACTGTCCCTAGCATTTCTAGTACTTTATGTTTAAAAAGAAAAGATAATGGTGATAATAAACATTTCTATTGTTTCCCCTGAACATATGGAAAAGCTCCCTAATTGATCTCTATTACATATAGTTCTTACTCTTGCCTTAGTTAGATATTTTTCATATTAAGGAAAGGTTTATTTACTTGCATACTTTCAGTGTTTTCAACCCAAAAAATGGTTATATTTTGTCAAAAATTTTCTTTGCATGAATTGATAAAAGTTATTGAATTGTCATGAATATGACATATTATGTTTGCAATTTTTTAATATGAATCAAATGTTGTACTTATGGCAGAAATCAAACCTATAATAACACACAATTTTTAATATTTTGCCAGACCCAATTCTGATATTTCTGAAAAAAAAATTAGCAATGATATTCATTAGGGACATTGATCTACCATTTCCTTTCTCTGTATTTCTGCAGTTTATGCAATTAAGTGTTCTTTGAATTTTTGCTATAATTAATTTATAAATATAGCTAAGTGGCATGATGGACAAAGCACTGGATTTGGAATTGGGAACATTCATCCACATGAGTTCAAATCCAGGCCTGATTTACTAGCTATGTGACCCTGGGTAAATCATTTAACCTAGCTTGCGTAAGTTCCTCATCTGTGAAATGAGCTAGAGAAAGAAATGGCAAATAACTCCAACATCTACCAAATAAATCCAAAATGAAAACAAAGAGCATTGGATATGACTTAAAAAACAACAACAACAACAACAATACCTTAAAAATACATATGTTCCTTGAGTTTTCTGTCTTTGAAAGATCATTTGTAGTTTATTTAATTTCTTTTTCTGAGATTAGATTATTTAAATTCTAATTTTCTTTATCTGTTGATCTGGGTACTTTAAATATTTTGTAGATATTCATCCATTTAATTTAAATAGTTTATTTTGTTTTATACAATTTGGCAAAAGATTTGCATGCAGTAATGAAGGTAACCCAGTTGTACCAAAATTAAAACTATATTATAAAGAAGAGATTATCAAAACCATTTCATAGTGGCTAAGAAATAGAATAGTGGATCCATAGAATAGGTTAGGTTCATAAAATACAATAGTCAATGACTGGTAATCTAGTGTTTGATAAACCCTTCTGAGATAAGAACTCACTATTTGACAAAAGTTGCTGGAAAAATTGGAAAATAGTATGGCAGAAACTATGCACTGACCAACACCTAAAACTCTATACCAAGATAAGACTGAAATGGATTCGTGATTTAGACCTAAAGGATGATATTAAATGCAAATTAGGAGGGATAATCTAACCTCTCAGAATCAGACAAATCAACCATAAAATAAACAAGAAAGAAACCAAGTAGGTTAATAGAGTCCTTGAAAACAAAGATATGATAAACCTTTGGAGAAACCTAGGGACAGAAAGAAATAACCTTTTTCTTGGCAGGACATGACACTTAGACAAAAACTGACCATGTATTAGAGTATAAAAACTTCACAATCAAATGCAGAAAGGCAAAAAATAGTAAATGCTTCCTTTTCAGACTATAATGCAATAAAAATTATATTCAATTAAGGCCATGGGAAGGATAGATTAAAAACCAATTAGAAATTAAATAATCTAATTCTAACGAATGAGTAGGTCAAACAACGGATCACAGAAACAATCCATAATTTCATTCAAGAGAGTGACAATAATGTGACAATATACCAAAACCCATGGGATGTAGCCAAAGCAGTTCTTAGGGGACATTTTATATTTCTAAATAGCAACATGAATAAAATAAAGAAAGAGGATAAATGAATTGGGCATGCAACTAAAAAAAATCCAGAAAAAAGAACAAATTTTAAGTGCCCAATTAAAAACAATTTAGAAATTCTGAAATTCAAAGGAGAGATTAATAAAACAGAAATAAAGAAAATGTTTTAATAAATAAAACTAAGAGTTGGTTTTATGAAAATAACAACAAAATAGATAGACTTTTGGTTAATTTGATCAGAAAAAGAAAAGAAAAAACCTTTTACGACCAAGTAGGATTTATGACAGGAATGCAGGACTGGTTCAATATGAGGAAAATAACAATAACAGCAAAAATGTGCAATGATCAATTATGAAAGACTTGGTTCTTCTCAGTCATCCAGTGATCTAAAGGAATCCCAATTGATTTTGGACAGAAATACCATCTGCATCTACAAAAATAAATAAATAAATAAAAACCCTAAGGAGACTGAAGATAAAATCAACACATAGTGTATTCACTTCTTTTTTTTCTGTTTTTTTTTTTAATCTTTCCTATGGTTTTTCCCTTTTGCTCTGATTTTTCTTTCCCAACATGATTCATAAAGCAATGTGTATAATTTAATTTAATTTTTAAAAAAAGGAAAAAGAAAAAGGTGATAGTGAGGTATGTACTAATCATTAATGATACATAGTTGATGCAACCAGCTTTTACTCTATTGCCTTCTCTAACCTTTACCTGCTCCAAAGATTTTTCATTTCTTTCTTTTAATTCTTCTTCATAATTCACTCTTCATATTTGAAATTTGTTTTGTTTTTGCCTAAAGCCACCTTGAATTTATCCTCCTTCTTGTCTTCAACCTTTTCCTATTCCTACCTATTTCCTAATTAAGCTATATTAATTTCAACACCAACCATTGTGCATATTTATGAGTATTTTCAAATCTTTTTTCTGGTTCAAATGAAGTAGGGTTCATGAGCATCCCATTCTCTCAATTCCTTCCTGTTTGTTTATTTTTTATATGATCTTTTCACTTGTCCCATTTATGTGGAATCCAATGGTTTTTCCATCTTTTTTTCTTCCCAGCACATTTTTTCCCTTTCCTTTTCTTTCTTAGATTCTCTCACTTTATCTTGTATCTTAAATCAGTTATTTGTTTGTTTATTTAATATGAGTCACTTTACATTTCTCATTTTGTTAAGGGTATTGTTTTTGGTTTTCTTTTAAGCTTTCCAGTTTTGTCCTATTATTTATTCTTGTATTGGGATTAGTAAATTTCTGTTTGGTCTACTATAATATTTTAAGAGTCTGTTATTTAGGCAAAATTTTACGTCTCTTTTACTACTAATAATACTTTATTGAGTATTTCTTGCTTGATCTTTTATTTCATTTATAATATTTTAATTGTTGCTTTATTTCTTCTAAGAATCCTAATAAAGTTGTTTTTTAAAAACTATATTTTTGTTGAGGAATTTGTTTATTTTGTGGAGTTATGCTCTTCATTTAAATGTGTGTCTTGCACCTGTCAGATTGGCTAAGATGACAGGAAAAAATAATGATGATTGTTGGAGGGGATGCGGGAAAACTGGGACATTGATGCATTGTTGGTGGAGTTGTGAACGAATCCAACCATTTTGGAGAGTAGTTTGGAACTATGCTCAAAAAGTTATCAAACTGTGCATACCCTTTGATCCAGCAGTGTTACTACTGGGATTATATCCCAAAGAGATTATAAAGAAGGGAAAGGGACCTGTAATGTGCACGAATGTTTGTGGCAGCCCTTTTTGTAGTGGCTAAAAACTGGAAACTGAATGGATGTCCATCAGTTGGAGAATGGCTGAATAAATTGTGGTATATGAATATTATGGAATATTACTGTTCTGTAAGAAATGACCAACAGGATGATTTCAGAAAGGCCTGGAGAGACTTACACGAACTGATGCTGAGTGAAATGAGCAGGACCAGGAGATCATTATATACTTCAACAACAATACTATATGATGACCAGTTCTGATGGACCAGGCCATCCTCAGCAACGAGATCAACCAAATCATTTCTAATGGAGCAGTAATGAACTGAACTAGCTATGCCCAGAAAAAGAACTCTGGGAGATGACTAAAAACCATTACATTGAATTCCCAATCCCTATATTTATGTGCACCTGCATTTTTGATTTCCTTCACAAGCTAATTGTACAATATTTCTTTGTACAGCAAAATAACGTTTTGGTCATGTATACTTATTGTGTATCTAATTTATATTTTAATATATTTAACATCTACTGGTCATCCTGCCATCTAGGGGAGGGGGTGGGGGGGTAAGAGGTGAAAAATTGGAACAAGAGGTTTGGCAATTGTTAATGCTGTAAAGTTACCCAGGCATATATCCTGTAAATAAAAGGCTATTAAATTTAAAAAAAAAAAAAAAAAAGAAAGAAAAATAAATAAATGTATGTCTTGGGTGTTCTGGCTCCATCATATTCCTTTGTCATCATGTTTTCTTCTGCATTTTTCCAACCTTCTTGAATCAGGGCTGCTTCTGGAAAGAATTATGGATCCTTTTATTTTGTTCTGGTGAGTATTATTCAGAGTTCTGTTACTGTTTCATTTATATAGCAAACACTATGTCCTTTAAGAACCACAGGGCAGCTAATGAACTCTGCCAATACAATTTGATCATTGCCTTCCTTATCAGATTAGGTTCCTGATCCCCAGTCTAAAATTAAAGAGACATAACTGCAAAATTCATATAGCTCTATCTAATCCCAATTTATAATCCTGGGTACCCATCTGCAAACTTCAGATCTCTTTAGAGTACCCAAAATCCATATTCTGAAAAGCTTCTAGGTTTTTCTAATTATACCTCTTTTCTGGAGTCTACAGTTTTTTTTGCTGCTTCTTTTTGTGGAGTTGGAGTGGAAAAATACCACTTACTTTTCACTCAGGATTTCCTGGCTATTGGTCTATCTGGTATTCTTTTTTCATCCTTATTTAAGTAGTTTTTTTTTTTTTTTTGAGACAGCTGGGCTGTTCTTTCCCATTTACCCTGCCAACTTCAAGAAGTGTTTCTATAGATTTCAATGAGTCATATATGGTATGAGTTAGCTTAATTGATGAAGTAACTTTAGAATCTTAATCACTTCCTGTGCCATGTCTTAAAAACGGGTGGGGGGAAAAGCCCTAGGAGCAACCTCATCTAAAGTTTCAGCCATTCAAAATTTAGGAAAAGTTACCAAATTTTTCCTCAGAAATAAAATAAAGGTCAATGTGGGGGGGGGGGGCGGAGGGAGGGAGGGGTGCACTAAAAACATAGACAATTGGCTTTCATTAAAACGTCCTCAGTCCCCAATTCAGTGTTGGTGGAGTTGTGAACTGATCCAATCATTGTGGAGAGCAATTTGGAACTATGTGAAAGGGCTATCAAACTGTGTGTGCATACCCTTTGATTCAGCAGTATCTATACTAGGTCTATAACCCAAAGAGATCATAAAAAAGGGAAATGGACCTATGTGTGCCAAAATGTTTGTGGCAGCCCCTTTCGTAAAGGCAAAAAAACTGGAAACTGAATAGCTGCCCATCAGTAGCAGAATAGCTGAATAAATTAAGGTATATGAGTGCTATGGAATATTATTAGTCTGTAAGAAATGACCAACAGGATGATTTCAGAGAGGTCTGGAGAGACTTACATGAGCTGATACTAAGTGAAGGAGAACATAATACACAGCAACAGCAAGATTATATGATGATCAATTCTAAAAGACATGGTTCTTTTCAACTGTGAGGTGATTCAGGCCAGTTCCCTAAGTCTTGTGATGAGGAGAGCCATCTGCACCCAGTGAGAGGACTGTGGGGACTGAATATAGATCACAACTTAGTATTTTCGCCCTTTTTCTTGTTGTTTGTTTGCATTTTGTTTTTTCTCATTTTTTTCCTTTTTTAATCTGATTTTTCTTGTGCACAATGATAATTGTGAAAATATGTATAGAAAAATTGCACATATTAACATATTAAATTACTTGCCATCTAGGGGAGGGGGTTGAGGGAAGGAAGGAAAAAATTTGGAACACAAGGTTTTACAGTGGTGAATGTTGAAAATTATTTATGCATATGTGTTTTGAAAATAAAAAGCTTTAATTTAAAAAAATTTAAAAAACAATGCACTAATGTCCCAATTTTCCTATGTCCTCTCCTACATTTATCATGTTCCTTTTTTGTCATATTAGTCAATGTGACAGGTGTGTAATTGTGCCTTAGTTACTTTAATTTGCATTTCTCCAAAGAAGAGCGATTAACAGTACTCCTTCATATGCCTACAGATGACTTTGATTTCTTCATCTGAATATGCCTGTTCATGTCCTTTCACTATGTATCAATTGGGGAATGATTTGTATTCTTGAAGATTTGATTCAGTTTTCTGTTTATTTGACAAATGAAGCCTTTATCAGAAATACTTGCTATAGAGATTGTTTCCCAACTTTCTGCTTCCTTCTGGTCTTTGTTGCATTGGGTTTGTTTATGCAAAATTTTAAAATTTAATATAATCAAAATTGTATATTTTGCATTTCATAATGCTCTTTATCTCTTGTTTGGTCATGTAACCTGCAACTCATTTAACTTTTTTAGAATTTGGATGCTGTACTTGGTGCATGTGTGTTTGGTTTTGATGTGACTTCATTGTCTATGGCGCCTTTTGGCAGGATGTGGTTTCCTTCTACATCTCTTTTGATTTTTGCTTTTGCTTCATCTGAGCTACACATGCTTTTTAAATTTTTATTTCATCTGAAATATAATAAATTCTGTTCTACCCTCTTTAAAAAAATGTCCTTGGTCCAACTCAATGTCATAAGCAAAACCAGAACTTCCAGCCTACTATCATTACCAATTACAAGGAGCTGGTAGGAAGGGGCCTTAAGTATGAGGAAAGGTTACTATCTATATATACGAACCTCTAACAACTCGATGAAATGGAAGGTCACCTTGGTAAAAACAAAACAAAAACCCTTACCTCAGAACTTCTCTAAAATAGGTATGAGATACATTAGCATCCTTGTTCTTGCTACACAGAATATGTTAATTATCCATGTTTTTTCCCTTACAAGTTCTGCCAATTTTGTATTATTTATGAGCTAACAAACTTCACAGTTTGCCTTTTGCCTGTCATATTTTTTCTGGAGTTTTCAGAACTAATCCACCTCTTTTCACCTCTCCATTCCTCACTGTATAAATTTAAAACAAAACCGTCCAAGTTGTTGTCTTTGAGAAGAGGGCAGCCCATAACTTAGAAAAGAGTCAAGAGGAAAAAAAATCATGGTAATAATGAGATGTTTCTTAAATTTAGTGACCTCCTATTCTTGCTCTTTTTTTCTGGCTTTGTTATGATGCAAAGCACTCAGATTGATCTATGAAATAAAAATAGGTTCAATGTTTCATTTTTTACTTACTTTCTTGATCAAATAAAGAAGCTTCAAGATACTTTTAGGATCATAAAATTTAAAGCTTAGTGGAACATTACATCATTTGGCTCAATCCCCTAATTTTATAGATACTAAGGCCCAGAGTGGTAAAAGGCTTTGGCTACAGTCATACACGAGTATTAAATGGCAGAGTTGCAATTTCATCTGCAGATTTTCTCCATCCTCAACTTGAAAATCCAATTCTCTTTTCACTACATAGCACTTATTCTATAAGTAAATCAGTTCTGCATTGTCCTGATCCATTAATTCTCTCAAGTCAAAAAGTACTTCACATTTGTTCAATCTATAAATCTTAGAAGACCTGAAAGGCAACCAGAACTCTATGGTGGCCAGCAACATTTTAATAGGGTCAACCAACAACCATTTTTCATTTATACAGTTCTAAGAACTTGGTAGCTATTAAAGTTATTAATTTTACCCTTTCATAGTGTTAAATATGAAGAAAGAGAAAAATGCAAAAAAAGATTGGGGAGGGCAAAGGGGAAAGGGAAAGGTAGTAGTATATTAATTATGTTTATACGATAGTTCTAATAAAAATAAAACAAATAAAATCTTGAGCCTATGAAGAGTCTTTGTGAACTTTCATTGAGGTTAGTTGCTAAGAGAATAATGGGATGTAATGGAAAAATCAGAGGATTTGGAGTTAAAGGATCTGAGTCCCAGTCCTGGATCTGATTCTTTACTATATGTGAACTGAAACAAATCACTCATTTTCCTTCTTCGTTAAGTTTCAGTTTCCTCTCCTGTAAAATGAAAGTATTGGACTAGATAACTTTTTCATAAAGCTATGAACCTATGAAACTATGTGTGAAAAAAATAGGCATAAACATATTATTCTCCCAGTATCTACTCAGAAAACCTAGACTAAGAGATAGGTAATGGAGTGTCAGGACCAGGATGATAATGGGGTTTATTGATGATTGTCAAAGAGTGTGACACTGATTATCAATCTACCTATGAAAAAACTGAGAGAACAGGAAATTCTGAACAGACACCATACTACCTGGGGCTCCACAAGAGAGAATCACATGGTAAGCTCTTAGAAAATTAACAGTGATTCAGTACAACTATGAGGTATTTAATTAGAAACTGAAGTAGTCTTTGGCTAATGGTTTGAATTTTTTTATATTTCCTGTGTATAATTTATCAATATGTGCTATCACTGCAAAAAAGTGTCATTTAAATACCAAGTTTGTTCAACTCTGGAATTGGAGAGATTTCAGCTATCTGGGACTGTCAGAAATGTTATCAGATGCACTTTTAATGAAGAAGTCTCAGAATCCTTTATGGGATATACATATTAAAACTCACTTGTCAAATCCTGTTAATTTTTACTGACACATTTCTTCCATCTGGACCCTTCTTTCCATCCACAATTCCATCACCACACTCCTGAACAAGTATGGTAGTGTCATTGCCTCCAATCTCTTCCCTCTTCAATCAATCTTCCATAAAATTCCTGGATAAACATTATGTGTTATGCCATTATGCAAAGCCTTTCACTACATATTTATTATCTCTAGGATAAAATATAAACTCCTTAACCTAAGATTGAAGGTCCTCTCTTTTCTGGTTTCTAACTACTTTTCCATCTTTTTTCATTTCATTCTTTCCTTTTCAAGCAGACTCCTGCATATTCCAGAAGGGCTGCTCTATTTGTTGTTCCCTAAACTATTTATTATCCCCTAAATTTGACATGACATCACCTATTTCCATTTCTTCACACAGGCTATGTCACATCCCTAAAATGTATGTCAGCTTTAATTCCAGATTCTTTTGATGTTCATCTCAGATTAGCAACTCCTCCATTTAGATTTTTTTTTCTGTAGCTTACCTCAACACACAAACACACACACACACACACACACACACACACACACACAGACACACATACACACACTCTAAGCTGAGAACATTTTTTCCATATCCTTGAGTGCAAAAACTGTTTAATTTTTGCCTTTATACATACCCCATTGTCTGGCAAAATACTTTCATGGTATATACTTTCATAGCATACTTGTTGTTGTTCAATTATTTTCAGACATGTCTGACCCTTTGTGACCTATTTGGGGTTTTCTTGACAAAGATATGAGAATGGTTTGTCATTTTCTTATTCAGCTCATTTTACAGATGAGGAAACTGAGGCAAACAGAGTTAAGAGACTTGCTCAGAGTCATTAATAAGTGTCTGATCCTAGATTTGAACTCTGGAAGATGAGTCTTCCTGGCTCCAAGTTTCTAAGCACTCTATCCACTGTGCCACTCAGCTAATCCCAGAAGGTAAGCATTTAATAAATAATTATTGAATTAAATTTAATTAATTTAATTTCAATTCAGATACTCATTTTTATATAGGTAATATTTAGGTAATGTTGTATAGTGGATAAAGCACTAGACTTGAGCTCATGAAGTCCTGGGTTCAAATGCAACCTCAAAAAGCTATGTAACCCTGGCATTCACAACCTCAGTTTCCTCATCTGTAAAATAAAGGAGATTGATCAGAGCAGTGTTGTCAAACTGAAGTAGAAACCAGGGCAACTAAACCATACATGAGAATCCCTGTACATGTTAATTTAGAAAAATCATATGTTTATATTACCTATGTTTTCTTGTATTTTTAGTTATTTTGTCAAATATTTCCCAATTTCATATTAATATGATTCCAGTCACACTCTGCTATTTTATGGACCAAATATGAAAACTGAATGTTTGACACTTTTGAATCATATAGTCCCTCCCAACTCTAGAACCATAATTCATATGCCAGATTAACCAAGACCATCTCTCCAGTTTCCAGAGGAAAAAGAAAGATATTTGAGATCCTGACTCACTAGCTTTGGCAAAAACTACAACAGCTGAGAGCTATGTTAGCAGAGAGCCTTTCCTTTCTCTAGTTCTAAGGGAGATAAACAGAGTATTTAAAGTATCTAGTGTTAAATTACACAAAATTATAGGTGTCTAAATCAAGAATTCTTTTCTATAAATATAACTTTTGGACCAGACCTGTAAGTTCATAAGCATAGAGAAATGCCAGTAAAGAAGTCTCCTCTACCAATATAAAATAGGACATACACTGAAAAATAATCTGAAGAAGGAAATGGAAAACCATTCCAGTAACTTTGCCCAAAAACTCCAAATGGAATCACAAAAAAGCAGATATGATTGAAAAAAATGACAAAAACAAAAACAAAACCACTGTTCTGCACGTGTTTGGTTGAAAGCACTGAAAAATTAAGTGATTTAACTAGGATCACACTGTCAGTGTGTCTTAAAGGTATGTTTTGAATCTAGACTTTCATCCAAGACTAGTTTTTCTATACATTATACCATACTACCTGTACCTGGGCACATACGTATATGAAAGAATATTTAATATGTATATACATATACAAATGTGTATGTATATACATTTATTTCTATGTATTATATACAGATATACACACTTAAATATATATATATTATATGTTTATGTTATATTTATAAATATATATCATGTTTTATATATACTATAGTATAGTATATATACTATAGATAATTGCATATATTATACAATTATAATTATATGCATATATTATATGTATATACATACATACACACATAGATATTTAAGTATATATGATTTCAACAGTGTAGGGACTTCTTTAACCAGCACACATTACAACTCCTTCATATTTTCTCAGTGTGCATCCATGTATGTATAAAAGATCCTTCACAGGTATTTCATATTGCTGAAAGATCCTGATGGCCCAGAGGGAAGATGGCTTTGTGATGTCATTTTGTTATTAATGAAACTCTGTTACCATGGGGACATCACTGTTCCATCTCAGACCGGCACTTAGTTGTGACAACTGAAGAAACTAGAGAATTTCAATCAGGTCAGTTCCATGGCACCTCCCAGGCATCAAAGAACTTAAAAAATATCAAGTTATGAAACACTTGCAAAGCTATCTGGAAAGATATATGTTTCAAGTCATGCTTCAAAGCCATATATTTCCCTAATGAATAAAAGTTATCACCATAGGGTTCTTTACCTCCAAGACTCAATAACATATGCATAGTCCATAGACATAGCTCAGTCCTCTTTACTCAAGTATAGTTGTCTCATGGAACCAACTGACTCTTCTCAATTTCTCTGTTCTTCAGAGTTCTTGATCATTTTACAAATTTGCCAATCAAATGTCATACAAGCAGACCAGCCAGTTTTACTAAAGCTACAGAAGCACCTTGAATGAAAAAAAGGTAAATAGTATGTGTCAGCAAGTTCAACCAAGATCACCACTATATCAGCACAAACTCTGATGGGAGATAGACCAGAACACTGAGCCCAAGAGTCTTGGAAGTAGCAGTGACTCACAGACCTCAAGATCTGCTTCCAGCCTAGAGCCCACAGCAACTGTTGAGGAGAGAAATCATTGCGGAAAGGGCTTCAACCTTCCTCATCCCTACCATCAATAAAATTGCTAACCAATTGCCACTAACAGTCAAATAAGCACAGAAGTTCTAGGAATAGAGAAATGCTCTCCAGACTTCCAGTCCTACTTCCATCACAATTGTCACAGTCATCATGTGAAGAAACTTCTACTGTGCAGAAGATCCCAGACATAGTTCCAACCATATGGAACACATAGTGCAGACAAGTCACTTTGGCTGTAGCAATAAGGCACCCCGAAGGAAAGGCAGGAAGCAGCATGTGCCAGGCAAGTCAAACCCTGATCATCACCTTGACCTCAGATACTGATTGAGACAGCCCAAGGACTCTGAACTCAAATGCCCTGGGTGAAGCATCACTTCCAAACCAATGGTCAGGAGTAGGTTGTGATTAAGAAGGAACATCAAATTGCATTTATTCCTTTATTGTAAAAGACATGAGCAAAATGGAAAGTGATAGGCTTTGTCACAACTAGTATATCATGGGCACCATGCCAGTGCAGTGGTATCTCTCTTACAATCAGAATAATAAACTGTAAAAGAATCTTAAATATGTTGATTTCTAGCTTTTACAGGAGGAACTGAATTTTTCCACCTATTCTATTAAAAATCTAGAAAATCAATGATGTAAAATGAGCCTTGAACATCAACATTATATTCTGTATTGCAAGATAGGGGTGGGGGGGAATGCATAACATTTGGATCATACATTTAGAGTTAGATAAACTCTAACTTACATAAACTACAACTTCCTTATTTCATAGATGAGAAAAGAGAGAGTTAAACTAACTTATCCAAGGTCACACATGTAGCAGAGCCAGAATTTGAATCCATATCATCTGATTCTAAATCAAATAACCTTCCTACTATACTATAACAATAATGGCTATATAAAAATAATGATGCATAATATTTATACAGGATTTTTAAGTTATAAGAACACTACATAATCTCATTTAATCTGAAGTGGATACTATTATCACCATCATACAGAGGAAGAAAGTGAGGTTGAGTAAAACCAGTTGACTTACCCAGTGTCACACAGTCAGTGAGAGTTTGAGGTAGAATTTAAACTAGATCTTCTAGACCAGCCCCCTGTCCATTAAACTATCTAACTGCTACAGATTCAGAGGGCTTTTTTTCCACTTGAAACAAGTTAATGTACTAAATTTCTATTAATATGTGATGGTTAGAACAGATAAACTCAAAGGTTCAGTCTAATTTATTGATCATTAAGATCCCATAAATTTCTTTTGGCCTCTTTCTCCTTAGTTATAAACTAAGAATAAAAATATTTGTCCTTAGATATTGTGATGATGATATTCTTAAGATTTAGAACTAAATAGAAAAAATATTTAGATTTGGAGGAATAGATCACAGGGATCCAACTCCATTATTTTAAAGGTAAATTGAAGCCCAGTTAATTTGAGTCATCCTCATTGTCTTTGGGGCTCAGGAAAACAATCTTTGATTAAACAGAACAATCCTACTCAAAAAATGGAATAAGGGAGAGACTAAGATCTTAACTATAAATTTATAATTTCTGGGACAGAGACAATATCCCAGCAAAGGATGAGAGTAATAGTTTCAAATTCTGGTACTTAATTTTCTCTATTCTTTAGTTAGAGTTACAGAGCTTAGAAAGACAGAACTCTCCCATGACCAGCAATCTTGTGCCCTACCTGGATGAACAAAGAGCTTAAATATAGGGACAGGTTTTAAAAATTAGTGATCTCATTTCCTTACACTCTAAGATCTAACAAAAGGGAAATTCTAAACTCTAGAGAAGATAAAAGCTCAGTCATCACCTCACAAAAGTGGCTGCAGGTAAAATTCATCTTGGCTCTCATTAAGATAAAGTCATTTCATATCAGATTCATAGCAGCGTTGGAAGTCTAAGTCTTCCTGACTCCAAATCAAAAGACTTTTCTACTTCATGAGGTTATTAATCAAAATTCTTTTTCTTTATTTTAAGTTCAATTTTATTTTACTTAGAGATCTAAATATTCTTTCTCTCCCCCCATTCCCTGAGAAAGCAAGAAAACAAAATCTTACTGAAACTTTTGGATTGTACATCTGTCTTCTGAAATTGAAACCCACATCTTCATTCTTCACAACTGAAAATATATCTCCCCGGTTGTATTAATAGCACCTTTACATAGAACCAATAGTGACTAAGTACTTGGTAAAGCTTCTTAATTATAATAAAACATCTTGCTGTAATTTCATCTTGAGTTTCTAGGACAAAATCTAGTATTTCCTTATCAAATTATATAATAGTATGCAAAGTCCTGTCCATTCATCCAGAGAGCAAGACTTTTGCTGATTATTAATTATTTTAATTTAGGATGATTTAGCTCAGAGATTCAGGTAATAGGCTTCTTTATAAAATGAAATCAGAAGTCACTCTGCTTTTCCTCTTCTTACTTTGACTAATCCTCTATAGGTTTCAATTATATCTTCTAAGTCAAGTTGAAAGTTAATATTAGTTTTCAGAAAAGGATGACATCATAAACTACTTTTTATAGATGAGCTTTTCAATAAAATGAACTTATGAGTCACATTTTGATGTGTTGAAGTTCAATTACAATAAAATTTTATATAATATAATGGTATTTTCATAGCTCTCTAAGATTTTCAAAGCAGGTCCCATACATTTTCTCACTTGACCTTCACACTGTGAAATAAGCTACAGTTATTATTCCCATTTTAGAGATTAAAAAAACTGAGATGAGAAGTTAAGTGACTTTCTCAGGTTCACACAAATAATAAATTCCTAAGACAGGATTTAAATCCAGACCTTCTTGATCCAAGTCCAAAACTTTTCCTCTATATTGCATTGCTATTTTGTTGAGATGTCAAAGTTGATCTCTAAGTGATATGAGAATTGGTTACAGTTACTCTGTCATAGTGGCTTGATATTGCTTCCTTTGTCAGAGGAATGCAAAATATCTGAACAGGGAACTGAAGAAAGTTTGGAATTTCCATGAGACATGGGAGTCAGTGGCACAGGACCATCCAGCATGATGTGTCCTCATCAGAGAAGGTGCTCTGATCTATGAGCAAACAGAATTGAATTAAATCAGAAGAAATGGGAGATGTGCAAAATTAGAATCCACCCTAAATGTTCAGAGTCCATCCTAAATGTCAACCTCTGGCAGAGCATATTAGTCTAATCATTCACAGTCAGATACACTACTTTTCTCCAACACAGTGATATCATTTTGGTCTTCTTTGAGAAAGAATAACAATCACTGTTACTACTTCTTGAGGAAAGCAAGACAAATAGAGCTTAAGTATCTTGCCCAGATCTCACAACTAGTTATCTGAGGTCATATTTGAACTCGGGTCTTCTTGATTCCAGGAATAAAGTTCTGTCACCTATTTGCCTCTAATTGAGTTGGGAAGACCTGGGTTCAAGTCCCACTACAGACACTTAAGACAAAATCCAGTTTCAGGGACAGTTATAAAGTCTATATGTTTTGAGTCCTCTGAAAGCTCTCTCTCTCTTCTTTTCTAAAATATATTTTGTATATAGATTTTATTTTTACATTCCCTAAAGTGCACCCTGTTGTTCCTCCTCCCTTATCAGAAAGCCAACCCTTATAACAAATATTTCCTAAAAAGAGGAATAAGAGAAAAATTAAGCAGAACCAATCAAATAGATTTTAAAATTTTAATATTCTGTGCCTAGGACCCCTGCATAGGTCCTAGGGGCCTATGCATAGGAGCTGCAGTTTTTTCATTTATCTTCTTCAGAGTCAACCTCATTCTTTGAAATTTCACAACATTCACTTTCAATGATATGGTAACTGTTGTTCTTTTCATTTATACTATTGTAGTCATTATATATATTGTTTTCCTGGATCTAGTTACTTCATTTTGTATCAGTTCATGTATATCTTAACATATTTGTCAATTTTTGTTATTTTAAATAGCCTAAAAATAACCCATTATATTCACATACCACAATTTGTTTAGCTATTCACTGATCAATAGGCATTTACTTTGGTACTACTTCTTTACTACCACAAAGAGTACCACTCTGGGTCTCTTGGTGTGTCTGTCTGTCTGTCTGCATCTCTCTCTCTTTCTCTCTCTTTTTCTGTGTGTATCTATTTCTGTCTCCATCTCTGTCTCTGTCTCTGTTTCTGTCTCTCTGTTTCTATTTATCTATCTCTCTTCTAAATGCACTTATTTACTTATATACCAATAGTAATTAATTGAAAAGTCAAAATACCCAAATTTAAACCATTTAATCTTGAACACAAGCAATTTAAGTTCCCAATTTTTTCTCTCTGAGCAGGATAGATAAAAAAAACCATCCTCCTACACTGTAGGAATGTTTGAAAATAAATGAGATATATATGTATATAATCTCTGAGTTTCTGGAAAGAGTCCTATAGGCATTAATAGCAATTTTGTATTTTTAAGACATTATAAATGCCACCAAAATATGCCACATGCTGTATTTTGAAGAGTATGACCTTTATGTCTATCCAGCTTCTCTGCAGTTTTGCCTCTTCTGTATTCTCAGAAACAATTGTAATTCTAGCTTGCTGACTTATTGAAATAATTCATGTCTGTGGTTTCCTTTCTCAACAAGGAGGGATGACATCTCTCTGCGTGAGGCAGACTATCTACTTCCAGGCTTGAATCACACAACACATGCCTCTGCCATGGCTGTGAAGGAATACTAATGAAACAAAGGAATCATGTTACATTGCAAAGGAAGAGATAGATCTCTCATCCTGGACTTTGATCTGACAGTATATAGAAATCCAAGGACATGAGATTTTCAGCTCTTTATTTTGGGGGGGAAGTGTTCAGGACAGAGAAGCATTGTGGTGTGGTACACAGAGGACTAGCCATGGAGTGAGGAAGACCTGGATTTCAATTATGCTTCTTACATGTACTAGATGTATAACCACAGCCATGTCACTTAACCTTAGTTCACCAGGTACTTTTCTAAGACTCTAGATCCCATTTGTCAGTTAGATAAATTGCTGATCTGAAAGTGGAGGTAATTAACCATACTAAGAGAGATCCCTGTACCAATAAATTCACAGGTGTGAATCTTTTCTCTATCCAATATTCCTCCTTCTACCACCACCATCACTATTCCCAAAAAAGAAATCCAAGCCATACTAGCACAGAAATCCTATTTGCAAAGTGAATCTGGAAAAAAAGATAATTAATGACATGAAATCCCTGATATTTTCATGTGTATACTTTCATAAGATGAAGAGTTGTTGACAGGTAGTGTAGATAATTACTTAATCAGCTGTCAGTTTATCTTGTTTTAGCAGGTCTATGTAAAATCCATAGAGCTCACAAATGCTGTTATGCTTCTTCGATCCTATTCTGACATTCAGGGAAAACCCAAATAGTCGTAGATAAAGACAGAAAGCCTGAAGCAAGACTGTAATTTAGGCAGCTTTGACCCACACATGTGCTGCACAAGAATGTTTAACCTCCAAGGAACTTCTGTACTTTTGTCTCAGACTGGATGGATGTGAAATAATCATTTCTGTTCTGCTACAATCGAGGTCTAGTTGAGGTTATTGTCTGGCTTTGATTAGCACCTGTAGCCCACACCTCCTTACCCTCACAAACAAAATAAAACAAAACTTGAAGCCTACTATTGTTTTTGCTCATTCTCTGACTTCCTTGATTCATCTAGACTGCTTATCTAACCTCTAGTTACTGTTGATTTACCAATGTTTTACTGACTGCTCTGAGTTGAACCCTTATTTTCTTGATCTTTCAATACTTTTCAGATCACATTCAATCAAAAGGGCTTTAATCTTGTACTCTCCTTAGAAACTTCTAGCCTATTAATGCTTATACTGAACTAACAAGTAGATTTAAATTTAAATGCAATTCATCATTGTTCAGACTTACATACGAATAACATGATTATTTTGCAAAGAGAACCTTGCTTAGAACTGGTTTTTTTTTCTTGAAGAAAGTAGGATAGAAACTCTATAAAAGACATAAAGCATGATTAAAATTGTTAAGGATATCCCCTTATATTGTATTTATTTAGTTATATAGTGCTTTATTACCAGTAGACTTTTATCAAATCTTTGTTAATAATAGTGATAAAGAAGGAGAAGGACCAAAGATTCTTAACTACTATGACAGCTCTAACCAAGGCTGGCAAACTAGGGGTCATCATCAACATGATCTCATTTTCTTTCATTCATCCATATCCAGTCTACTGCAAAGGCCTATCAATTTTTGCTTTCATGACATCTCTAATATATACTCCTTTCTCTGGTCTGACACTGCTAAGACACAAGTCCTCATTACATCATGCCTGAGCCATTGCAATAGTCCAGGTCTCTGTTGGTCTCCTTGCTTCAAGTCTCTCTCTACTACATACAGGTTTTCCTCCTCTCAACTGTGAAAGTGATCTTCCTAAAGTTCAAATCTGACTATGTTACTCCTCCACCCAATAAACTCAAGAATCAAATATAAAATCCTCTATTCGGCATGCTAAAATAAAAAAGACAAAAAATGACAGCAGGAACACAACCTTGTTTCACTCCACTGGTGACTGGGAAAGTTCAAGAGCATTTGTCTATTGTCTAGGACCAGAACAAGCATTCCATCATGAAACTGATGTACTATATTGATGAACTTTTCTGGGCAATACAATTTTGACATAATTTTCATTAGTTAGTCTCATGATTAACAATGTCAAAGGGCTTGGTCACATCTACATTCTGCTCAAGGTTCTTCTCACCTAGATGTTATCAAAATCAAGGCAAACAAGGAAGTTGATAAGTGGTCAAGAAGACAAATGCTGTTGCCAAAAGTCCTAATAAGGTCACCAATTCTTTTTCCACTATGGGATAGCTTTCAAAAATTAAAGCAGATAAAATCAGAAAGAGTCTAATAGGCCTTAGGACTGTTGTTCATAAAATGACCCTTAGATTTTGCCTTTCCTTACCTTGCCTTTTTCCTTGCCTTTCCCTTCCCTCTATCCACATAGAAAATCATACCTTTACCATCAGTTCTTTGCTCAAACAAATGTAAACTTGGCCACTGAAACCTTGCAAGATATCTTGGGCTTTACCTTAAGTGCCATACCTTAAACCCAAATCATTTAAACTCTTATTGATTAACCTACAGTAGGTCTCAGGCCAAGCCCTGCTTGGTCATTGTTTGGGCTCCCACTGGCTTAGAGTTCTTTGGACTAGAAACCCTGAGTATCTTTCCATCTCAGATTGATTTTTTTAATGAGATAAAGGAGACAATTCTCTGCCTCATTTCTTACCTAGTCTTAACTACTGAATGGGTGTTTCTGAATGAGACCTGTTAAAGACCTTAGCTTAAAAAGTCCAAGGTCTTCCATTGCATCCTGGACCATCTCCAGACCTGCTGATCTATATCTAGTCACTGAACCCAAATGACTCTAAAGAATAATGTAAGAGTGTTTACTTTGCCCAGACCTCCCTCACTTAAATCCAATTAACTAGCAAGTCATGGTATCATCACTTCCCTAATGTTGTGGTCCTCTTTGAGAATGAAGGACAAACAACAACAAATTCTGGCTTTCTAGTAATTATGTCAACAAGAGATATATGAAACTTCATTACTCTCTGAGCCTGAGCCTTTGTTTTTTATTTTTTTTTTCTGGTATCAGAGATTTTAGGGCCCTAGCAGTTAATAGTGGAAGATGGATCCTGACACACAAGTTTTATTGTCTGATGACCCACAAAAGACAGGATCAGTGCAGATAACTACATATGATTTGTATGAAAGCAACTAGGTATATAGTGAATAGTAGGCTAGCTTTAGGTTTACGAAGGCCTTTGTTCAAATCCTGCCTTGGCTGTGATTGCTGTGTGGCTCTACACAAATAATTTAACCTTTCTCAGTCTCAATTACTACATCTATAATGATTATATGGAGTATTCAGGAAAAACTAAATCCTTTGGTATAAGGGTCTGCTGAGTCCTTTTCAGGGCTACTCATCTATCTCTGATATTCACCATTTACTCAACTCTTACCTGTGGTTCCATGAAGCCCAAGAGTTACACCTCAGTAAAATCATCCTAGAAGACAGTTAAACCAGGTTAAGTAAGACTAACCTATAAACAACTCCCTAATGATTAGGGGTTGTTTACCCCAAACATGTGAAGATTTCTCCCAGCAGGATAGGCAAATGAGAAATTTTTATTTCAAAGACCCTGAAGGAGTTGAAACAGGAGCTGTGGAGTATTTAGGAACTGGTCAGACAACAAAGACACAAAAGTCATCCACTTAATCCCAGGCCATTGCCAATTGTTTTGACTTTTGTCCTTTTACTGAACTTTAGTGATTCTAGAAGAAGGAGGAAGACTGAAGACTTTGTACAACTGCTGCACCTAAATCTAATTCACATGAAAGTCAAAGCATCCTTCATTCTCAAAAATGACCATGATGGGTGTTAATGGCATAACACAGAAGTGAATTGGATTTAAGTGTGGGAAGGTCACCATCCTCACTTTCTCCTTTGGTATCATCTGAGGCCAGTGGCCAGGTATAGATTAGGATGACTGGAGATGACTCTGGATGCAGGGGGGGGAGGCCTTGGACTTTTTAAGCTATGGTCTTTAACAAGTCTCAATTTGATTGAGGCAATCTCCAATCTGTGAGGCTAGGTAAGAAAGAAATGAGGCAAAGAATGACTTTTTTACCTAGTCAAAATTTTTTTTTATTAAGGAACCAATCTAGGAGGGGAAGACACTCAGGGTTTCTAACCAAAACAGCAACAAGTGCTATTTACTTTCATTCTGAAGTAATGAAGGTCAAAACAAAGACCAAGTGGTCTTGGCCTGGGCCTTTTTATTGGCCAATCAATGAGAGCTAGAGTGATTTGGCTTTAAGACACAGTCCTTAAAAATAGAAGGAAAGAAAAGGAAGGAAGGAAGGAAGGAAGGAAGGAAGGAAGGAAGGAAGGAAGGAAGGAAGGAAGGAAGGAAGGAAGGAAGAGAAGGAAAGAAGAAAGGAAGGAAGGAAGAAAAGAAGGAAGGAAGGAAGGAAGGAAGGAAGGAAGGAAGGAAGGAAGGAAGGAAGGAAGGAAAGAAGGAAGGAAGGAAGGAAGGAAAGAAGGAAGGAAGGAAGGAAGGAAGGAAGGAAGGAAGGAAGGAAGGAAGGAAGGAAGGAAGGAAGGAAGGAGGAGGAAAGGAATGAGAGGAAGGGAAATAGGAAGGGAGGGAAGGAAAGAGGGAGGCAATGAGGGAGGGAGGGAGGGAGGGATGAAAAAAGAAAGGAGGAGGGAGGGAGATTAGAAGCTGTGTGGCCTGATCCTCTCTTGTAAGGTAATATAAATAAATACTTAATTGCCTTTTAATTTATATTGTTTTAGCAGGTCCATTTAAAATCCATGGAGCTCACAAATGGTATTATGCCTCTTCAGTCCCTTTCTAATATTCAGGGGAAACCCAGATAGACATAGATATAGATAGGAAGTCTGAAGGATTGCTAGGCTCTCAAGATACAAAAATAAAATAAAATAGTCCATTGCTGTCAAGGAGCTTAAATTCTACCTGGGGAAAAGCAACAAATACTCAGATAAGTATAGTTCTGGTACATTGGATAATTTGTTTTCAACAAAACAAAATGAAGGGACTTGACCATAGTCATTCATTTCATTAGTACCAGGACCCAGAATTAGACCCCCAGGTTTCTTGACTCACACATAATGTTTACTCACTGAAGGAGATTCCAGGTAGGTCAAAAAGTGAAACAAACGGATAGGAATTGAGCTTAACAAAGTAAAAGGCTAGCTACTACTATTTACTATTCAGATACACTGAGAGAATATTTATTTATTTATTTAGTGTAAACTACAATTTATGCTGGGACTGAGACTTAGATGGCAGTTGAGATAAAGCATCAATATGAAAAATCACTAGCACCAAGGACAGGGGCATTTGGTATTGCTTTTGGTATTGCTTTGAAGTCAGTGACCCATAGGAATCGGGTATATTGATGATACTGTCTCAGGTGCTCATTTGAATCTAGATTACAAGTCCTTGGAGTTTAATGTAAAGTCAAGAATCTGACCTACAACTGCTACTTTTTCTATTCAGGATATGATTAACTGTATTTATTAAAACTTGAGGAGAAAGCTGAGTGGAGCAAATAGTTGACCAATCTGTAAGTAATAAAATTGTGGGATTTTAGAGCAGAAATAACCTTAAAATCTACTTCAGCTCCTTCACCTGAGCCCCAGAGAAGGACCTTACTTAATAAATACCAGAGCTAAGATTAAATCACCATCCAGTGCCTTTTCCATTATACCACCTGTGTCACTTATGCAAAGTCACATTGTCAATTCCCAAATATTCCAAATGCTGCAGTGAATGGGCCAAGGCTGAAAAAGTAATATCATGCAGTGGAAAGCATGTCATTTTGATTCTGGAGACTTGGTTTTAAATCCTAAATCTGTCACACTGTCCCTTTTTTTAAAAAGTCAGTCAACTTCTTAAGTCTTAGTTTCCCTTTATGTAAAATAAAGATGATAAAGTTTGTTCTGTATATCTTACTAGATTCTGAGGAAAGCACTTTATAAATTTTGAAATGTCTTAGAAATAGGTATTTTTATTCTAGAAGATAGGTATTAGCTTATTCTCTATTATCTAACAATGTAAAGTGATACCACTACAAAGAAATAAATAGGGAAAAACAAAGACCATAGTTTGAATTTTAAAGGCATAGATTCAATTAGACAGAATCATAAAGTGAATAATAAATTAGCTTCAAAACATGAAGATCTCAGTTCAAGTCTCATCTCTAACGCATACTGACTGCATCACCCTAAGCAGGTCATTTAAACTCTTGATGCTTTAGGCCATTCTCTAAGACAATAACCTGCAAAGAGGATGCTGGTCTGCTTTGGGAGGAGTTTCCCATCTAGAAATTCTTTTGATCAATAAAATCAGAGGTGCAATGACTTATTCCTGGATCTAGTGAATGTATCTCTAGATTTAATTCAATTAAGGAATTAAGAAGATGTAGATAGCCTATATGTAGATGTAGAATTCATCTAAGATTAGACCCATAAGATCACAGATTTAGAACTAGAAAGGACCTTGTAAATTAATTATTCCAACCCCCTCATTTATAGATGAGGAAACTGAGGCCCAGAGAGATAATATTTTTTTACAAAAAAATAAACATTAGTGCTAATACATGGAGATACACACACACACACACACACACATACTTTGACATATTTCCATTTACCTAGTGGCAATCTGAATTTGAGTACTAGTTTTCCTATTTGTTTTCTTGTCCTTACATATTACTGTTTATCTTTGGTTTCATTGAATTGTATTTTTTGACTATGCAGTATATTATCTAGAATATGTATTTGCTGTGAAATTTCTAATGACCCTTGCCAAGACACTTACATAGACACTTACAAGGAGTTTTTCAGCTCCTTGTCTAATCTCTTTACAATCCCAATAGATTTCCAGTTTCCTGCTGATAACTGCCTAAGAGCATTGTGTCTAATTTTCTAGTGACCTCTTGTTTCTTGGCATCAAAATAGTAACAGGTGTAAGCATCTACAGGGAGGTACATTGAGCTTGTGATTCAGTGCTGGCACAATTTAGGATTTGTTTCCCTCAGGAAATGATTCTAACAATGTTTCCATGCTGCCAATTTCTAATTAGTGTCACCACTTGCCCTATAACCTAAGACAAGTATCCAGTTTATTACCAACATAGACCTGACTATTTTCCAAGATGTGAAGCAATACCAAAAAGTAAGCCAGTGTCAGTCAAAAAAAGCAAATCTGCCAAATAAAGAGATCATCATTACTGTCTGAAGTGAAGTCACTCCATTTTTAAGGAAAGATCATGACTTCCCTTACCAAAAGCAAAACCAATAATGCCTTCATAATCTGAATCAGAAAAAGCCTTAAAATTATGGTTCAGTCCCTTCACCTGAACCCCACAGAAGGAAAAATGAAAGGGACCTCAGGAATCATTAATCCCATTATTTTAAAGATAAGAAAAATAAGGATCAAATGAGTTAAGTGATTTGTCCAAGGTCATACAAGTAGTAAGTGTGTTATTTAATTCCAGGTCCTCTGACTTCAATTGTAGTTCGCTTTCTGCTCTACCATAATATTTCTTTAATTATAATGAATTGTTTGAAAGAGAAAGTATAGCAAAAAAAGTGCCTTATTTTGGAGTCAGATGATTCATTCTGCCATTTACTACCTCTGTAATCTTGGAGAAATCATTCTCTGGCTACTGTTTCCAGATGATTGCCAGGGTTCCTTCCAACCCTGGATCCTGAAACCCTAAGAAGTAAAATCCCAAAGCATTGTCTCCATGGAAATGTCAATGGGAAAACATGTCTCTTATATACTGGAGTGATCTGAAAGGAGCAGTTAGTTACCATCTAGTATAAGGAAAGGAGCAGGAATAACCATGAAATTAAAGCATTATTTTAACTGGATTTTTAACACTGCCATCACAACCAATATTAACTAAAACTAAAACAAAACAAAATATTTAAAGACCCTCGTTGATGACAATTTTCTATGTGAGAACACTTGGGACTCTTAGGTTAGATTTGGATTACACTATGCTTAAAGAATTAGTCATTCTGTCATTTCATTGGAGTGTTGATGGGCAGGAAATGAGCCAAATGATTATTTGACCATGTTTGTCAGATTTCTGATTTCCAGTGAGGTTTCTTCTTTATGGTACACATGTAGCATTTAGGGGATTGTAGAAGGCAGAATCCTCAAAGAAGGGATAGAACCATGAGGACCACCTATTTGTATTGTAGAGAAAACAAAGAAGGGAGTTTCTCTTTTTTAAGGAGCAGAGGGGTGACCAGCAATATCAAAAGTTACCGAAAGTCAAGGACAAAGACTTAGAAAAGACCATTGATCTTTTAATAAGGAATTCATTTGTTGAAGTTTACTGTGAACAATTTCTATAAAGTGACAAGAAGAGAAACCAGATTTCAGGGAGTTGATGAATGAGTCAGTGGTAAGCAAGTAGAAAGATCTCTTGCAGATTTTTTTAAAATAGAATTGGGCCACAAAGGGGAGTTGAGAGGAAGATAGTTCAGATTGTTATCACTTTTCAACATCATGTGCCAAATTATTGCTTGTTTAAATAAACTCTGGAAAAGCAGTTTAATATAATAAATAAAAGACCTGGCTTCAGTCAGAAAGAAATCTGACCTTTGAAATTGATTATATTACCCTAAACAAGTCACAATTTCCCAGTGCTCTAGAATTCAAGTATCTGCAAACAGTCACCAGAATGCCACATTTTTAAATACAGTAAAGTTTTATTTAAAAATGTAAAAATCATTCTTAGTTCCTTTGGCCATACAAAAACAGCAGAAAGTAGATCATATTTTTCTAACCTCTATTAGACAGTTCTCTAAAATTCTTATGTTACAAAGAAAATGACAACCTTTATTGATAGAAGAAATTTCTTTACATTGAGTTTCTAATGAAGCTAATTACTCTAATGAAGTCATTACTTTCTACTCTCAATGAAGTCTATATCTATCCAGTTCACAAACTTTAAAATGGAAAAAATAAACATAGAAAGATAGTCATCACATTCTGATACTCATCATGTAACAGCTTGTTTCCACTCTGACCAAGACTAAGAACATCTGTCACACTTGTGGTTTACAACTTCTGGCTCTTACGGCTTGGTTTTTCTATGCATTTATCTCGTCTGGCTTTGTCTCAGCAGGTCACCTTGTTGGATTGCTTTGTGTTGGATTTCTTTTCCTGTCTGCTTCTCTATGGGATATGAAGTTTCAGTTACCATTTCTATCTTCCTAGCTTTCTGTTTATACTATTAAAATTCCCCCTTTGGCAATGAATGTCTAACCCTGAAAAAAGAAAAAATGGACAGTTGTTTGGCTTAATTGGCTGATAAATACAGTAAGAATGGTAGCCTAATCAAACTTTGAGCTTCAGGCTGGAGGTGGGAGGGAGAGTAAGGGAAGCTGGTATGCTGGCATCTGGGTAGCAGAATAAAATGCAGAATTTGGAGACAAGAAGAGATGAGTCCAAAGCCTGCCTTATATGCTTCATTGTTATATGACCCTAAACAAGTAATTCAATCTCTCTCAGCTTCAGTTTTCTTAGTGTAAAATTAAGATAATAACAGCATCTAAGTGGCACAGTAGAGTGTTGGGTCTAGAGTTAAGACCTGAATTCACATCCAGGTCAAACATTTACTAGCTCTGTAACCTTGAGCAACTCACTTAACCCTGTTTGCCTGTTTTCTCATCTCTAAAATGAGTTGCAGAAGGAAATGGCACAGCACTCCAGTAACTTTGTAAAGTAGAACATGACTAAAACAACTGAACATCAGCAAAAGATCGTTTATTTCAATGGAACAGCTTTTCCCTAATGACTGTACATAATATTTGCTTTAAAAGATTTCTGTAATTGGGATATATAGCTTTTACCCTTCCTCCTTCTTAAGACCTGTTTCGAATTTTTTTACAAGTTCTAATTTCTTCTAGCATAGCAGCTAGAAATTGAGAAAGGCATGTAAGAGCTTCATGGAATGTATTGATTTTAGAAATCAAAGCTAATACAACCTTTTGGGGAAGAGAAAATCAAAAAGAAAAAGGAAGTATACAGTTAAATAGGAGTTAACATATTTCTTCAGATCAAAACTGCAGAGCAAAATTTTAAAATTCAGACTCCTCAACTAAATGATGTTCTTTTCTATGCATTCACAGCCCGGAGGCAGCAGTTGAGTGGAGTGGAACAAAGACTTGACTAGCAATTGAGAAACTTTCACTTGAATCCCAGCTCTGCTATTGACTATCTGTATGACCTTGAACAAATCACTTCATCCCTTTGGAACTAATTCCTCTTCTGTGAAAAATCTGGGTTTAATAGATGATCTGCCAAAAAAAAAAAAAAAAAAAGAGAGATTGGGGAGGAATGTATCTGTACAAAAATATTTCTAACAATTCTTTTTCTTATGGCAAAGACTTAGAAATTGAAGGGATAAGTATAATTGGGGATTGACCAAACAAACCAGTATATGATTGTAATGGAATACTACTGTGCTACAAGAAATGGTGAGCAGGATCATTTCAGAAAAATCTAGGAAGACTTACATGAACTGATGCAAAGTGAAGTGAGTAGAACCAGGAGAACACTGTACATAATAACAGCAATATTTTACAATGATCATCTGGGAAAGACTTGTTTAATCAGGAAAGGATCCAAGATAATTCTAAAGGAATGATCATGAAAAATGCTATCCACCTCCATAGAGAAAATGAATGAAATCTGAGTACAGATTACAATATACTTTTTTTCACTTTATTTTTGTTCAGGTTTTTGTGTGTTTTCTTTTTCAATGGGGTTAATATGGAAATATTTTTTGAACAAGTTCACATGTGGTTCTAGACAAGTCACAATTTACCAGTACTCTAGAATTCAAGGATATACAAACCACCCAGAATGCCACATTTTTAATGCAGTAAAGTTTTATTTCAAAATGTAAAAATCATTCTTAGCTCTCTTCATCATACAAAAACAGTTAGCAAACAGTAGGCCATAGTTTTGCAACCTTTGCTAAACAGCATATTATATTGCTTGCCCTCTCATTGGGTCAAGGATGAGCAGGAGGAAGGGAGATCATTTGGGAAAGATTTAAAAAATTTAAATGACTTAAAACATAATTAGGAAATAGTTAATGAAACAAATAAAAATATAGTAAAAGTAAAACAATAGATGATCTATAATGTCCTACCTCTAACAATCTCAAAATCTGTGGTGCTAACATACTAAAACCTTATTCCAAAGAGATAAAACAAAAAAGAGAAAAATATATATATACATACAAAAATCTTTATAGCAGCTCTTTAGTGGTGGCAAAGAGGTGGAAGTTTAGGGGATGTCTATTATTTGGGGAATTACCGTACAAAATGCTGCATGTGATGGTGATGGGCTACTATTGTACTACAAGAAATGAGGAGCAGGATGCTCTCAGAAAAACATGGATAAACTTATATGAATTGATGAAGAGTGAAACGAACAGAACCAAGACAACATTGTATGCAGTAACAGCAATCTTGTATGATGATTTACTGTGAATAACTTATCTACTAAAAATTACTAAAAGTAATGTAGTGATCCAAGAAAATTCAGAAAGAAAGTTTTGCATTCCAAAAAAAAAAAAAAAAAAAAAGAAAATTCAGAAAGACTTGTGATCAAAGGTGGTGTCTATTTCCAGAAAAAGAACTGGTGGAACCTGAGTGCAGATCAGAGATATTTTGCTTTTTTTATTTTTCTTGGGATTTTTTGTCTGTATTTTCATTCATAGTTTGACTTACATGGAGATGTATTTTTCATGACTACATATGTATAATCTTTATCAAATTTCTTATCTTCTCAATGAGGGTACAAAGGAAGAAAGAGGATTTGCAACTCAAAATTTGAAAAGAGAATGTTAAAAATTGTTTTTACATATAAATGGGAAAAATATATTAAATTTTTTAACCTGTGGTGCTATGGGATAAATGCTAATAAATTGCAAAATCTAAGAGCAGGCCTAAAATAAAAGGGAATCTTAAAATGATGTGATAAATCTTCATACTTTTTAGACTGATAGAAATTTAGAGAAGGGAAGGAACCTAATCATAGGATCATAGATCTAGAACCTTGGGGATAACTAGTCCAACCTCCTCATTTTATGGATAAGAAATAAAGTCCTATAAAGGTTAAGTGATTTTCCCCAAGATCACATAGATAGTGGCAAAAGAAGGACCAGAACCCAGTTCTCCTGAGTATCCATCTTCTCCAGCACACAGTGATTTTCATATCGAGTTTATCCATCTTAATAGCCAAAAAGTGAACTTTCAGTAACCCCTTAAAAAGTCTACCAAGATTCAAGAAAAACAAAACTTGCTCTCTTTCCACCTCTTTTGTCATTCCTGATTTTAAAAGAGCCTGATCCTGACTTGGCTGACTTGCAGTATAGGAGCTGGAGACAGGAGGGAATCCAACTTGCTCAATAGTGCTAACAAGAAAAAAACATTTGTCAAACCATGAAATCAGCAGCTGTGACCTAAAGCAAGAAAAGAACAGATATACTGAATGAGAAGCTGCTGTTTTTCTACAGCTGCTTTCCTGAATAGAATTGCCCCCAATTTCTATAACATTGATCAGATGACTTGGCAGAAATCTGCAACTGGCAAGCAGAGAGATTTCCACAAGATGGCTTTATCTTGTTAGTAGCTAATCTATTATGATAGACTTACATACACATATAGCCCATCAATTAGACAGCATTATATCATGTAATTGATTGCAGGCTATTCAGTTGCAGAAGTGACAGTGAAAGTGAGTGTTGACATAAAGATCTGTCTTTTTTCATTGCTGCCAGACATGCAAACTGTTTAAATTGGCCAACGAACTTTGCCTCTGAATTCTAAAGTTTTCCTTAATTCCCCATCCACATAAAAATCAAAATGCTTACCACCTATCAAAAACAGTTATATCATAGTAACCTCTTCTTATGGGATTTTTGTGTGACATGCACTGTTATATGTCTAAGAAATAATGAAAATGGAAGAAAACAAAAGAAAAAATTGGCAACTGGCCTAAAGCAATAGATAAAAATAAAACCCCACACACTAGAACTACATAATGATAATACTTAAGATGATGATAATAATAAAAAGTATAATTAATAGTAACAATAATAGCTGCCATTTTCATAGACCTGCAAGATATACATAGCACTTTATATCTATTATTGAATTTAATCATAAGAGCCACACTGGATCATAACATTTGCACCTTATTCAAAAGGCAAAACATTGGATTCCTTTTGATCCAACTCTTTACCATTTTGCCCTATTCTCAATACAATTTGTCATGGATCAGTTCATTTTCTCCAGTGTCTTATATTAATCTTGAAATTTTATCATGCGTGAGTGACTCACTCTTGCCCTAATGTTCCTTGCAATACTATTGCAAGGGGAAAGAATGGAGTTTGGATCTTACTTAGAACCTGAGACTTCCTTTAGTGAGAAACTCTCCAAAAAATTGTCCTTCTTAGATGCAATTTTGAAAAATACAGTTAAATTTTAATAGTCTTCTCTCACTTGTTGAATGAAAGAGGTTTTCAAGGTAGGGACTGAGGAAAGTGTGTAGCTCTCCTGTGGCACTGAAAGAACAACTTTCTGGGGACACTGAATAGTAATTATGCTGCTTTGGCAAATTCCATCTCCATGAGAGAGTCTATTTTCTTTCTCCATCAACCATACAAATCACTGTTTTTCTTTGCCAAGAATAGGAAAGAAAGATGATCAGCGGGATATAGTGGGAAATGTTAAAGGGGAAAAGTTGGGAGGGAAAGACTTAGAAAAGTTCTTGCTGCCAAAGTGATTTCCTTAAACATGGATTTCATCATGTCACTCCCATCCTCAAAAAATTAGTGGTTCTCTATTGCTTCTCAGGAAAGAAAAATATCTCCTATATTTAGTTTTTAAAGCCCTTCAAAACCCGGTCCCAACCTATCTTTACAGTCTGATTGCCCATTATCCTATTTCTCTCACTAGAAGATTCAAGAAAACTGGCCTTCTGTCTATTCCTCAGACAAAATGCAGTCTTCATACCTTTGATTGGCCATCTTTCATGCATTCTTAGAAAGCATTCCCTCCTTAAATCCACCTCAAAGACTGCCTTCCTTCAAGATTCTGTTCAAGTACCAACTTGTATATGAAGGCTTTCCTCTTTCCCCCATCCACAATTGTTTGTGCCCCTTGGCCAAACCATCTTGTATTTAACTATTTTGTAAGGGCTCCCTTTGGGGCAGTTAGGTGGCACAATGGAGAGAATGTCACCCTGGAATCTGGATGACCTGAATTCACCTCTGGCTATGTGATTCTGAGAAAGTCACTTTACCCTGTTTGCCTCAGTTTCTTCATCTGTAAAATGAGCTGGAGAAGGAAATGGCGAACTATTCCAATATCTTTGCCAAAAACAAACAAAAACAAATGAGGTCATGAAAAATCTGAAATGACTGAACAACTGAAAATCATTGAACACACGTAGTACAGTGGAGAAAGCACCAAGCCTAGGATCAAAAAGACTCAACTTTTTAACTTCAAACCCAGTCATAGACACTTACTAGCTATGTGACTGTGGGCAAGTTACTTAACCCTATTTTTCTCATTTTCCTCATCTATAAAATAAGCTGGAAAAGGAAATGGCAAACTACTCTTATATCTTTGCCAAGAAAATTCCACATGAGGTCTTGAAGAGTTGGACATGACTGAAAAAAATTGAACATATTCACATGAATATTTATTTGCCTTATATTTATTCTGTATTTACTTATGTGATTGTTGTCTTCCCCCTTAGAAAATAAGCTACTTGAGAATAGGGTTTGTTTCATTCTGTGTATTTATATATCCAGTAATTAAGACGTTTCTTGGAATATAGGTGCTTAATAAATGTTTTTAACTGATGGCATAGCAATCTAGAGATCTGAATTCTGGTCCTCATTCTGTTCTTTGCCAATTCTAAAATTTAACAGTAAATTCACTTAAAGATGCTGGTCGACTAGTGAATGGATGGACAAATTGAGGTATATGAATATAATAGAACCTTAATGCACTGCAAGATATATGAGGAATTTAGAGAAATATAGGAAGATTTGTGTGAACTAATACAGAATGAAAAATAGAACAAGAAGAATAATATATGTAATGATTACAATTGTGTAAACAAATATACTAAAAAGCAGCTTAAAGGCATATAGTAAAGGAAATATCAATATGGGTACCAAATGACAAATGATAAAACATATCTCTTATTCGAGGCAAGGGACTCCATTTGTATTAGACTCCATAGTATTTGACTAAATGTCAAATACTAGAACAGTTGGTTTTGCTTAATTATATTTCTTTCTGACAAAGGAAAGGATAAATGAAGAGACTGATCAGGAAATGTCAGCAGTATTAAAAAAGGTTTTATTAAACCCATTTTTCTTATTTACAAAACACAGCTAATAATAACTCGTTCTAATTGTCTTACAAGGTCATTGGGAGGGGCAAATGATATAACAGATAAGATATGCCTAATAATAATCATGAAAATATTAATAATAGTGTTCTTAATATGAATAGTAAAATATTAGATTCTTTATGGTTTAGATCTATGGTTACAGCTATTGTGGCCAAGCCATAAGACCAAAAGTCCATAACACTATTAAAAAAAAAAAAAGAATTTGGAGGGGAAAAACATTTTAAAGCATAGGATATAAAGATTACATGGATTGAAACTGTGAATTTTTATTAATTGTTTCAATATCTTCCTTTTTAAAAGGTTATTTTACTAAAAGTAGATTAGTTTATTTGCACTTGATTTATGGGCAAAATAATATTCAATCGGGTTCCAATGAACAGAAATAAAGAATTCCATTGAATATGCACTGTGAATTTCCAGTGGACTAGAACAAATTATCATATTTTACATAATTATAACTTCAAATAGTATGAATTAATATATATGAAATGACTTGAAGGCCTGATTGTTTGCACTAATTGGGACGAGGCTATATTAATTGTGACTAACATTGAAGGTGACATCAAAATAGCAAAAAAAAAAAAAAAAAAAGACTACTCTCTTGAGCTCTCTCCAAAATCCTTCTGAATACTTTTAAATGATGCCATAAAATAATCCTAGAGTGATAGAACCCACAAAAGGACAGGGTGAAATAATTTTCTAGCCAAAGACAACTTCGAGGAAAGATTTATTGCACTTGGATGAGACTGGAGTATAGTCCAATGTAGGCTACACCAACATAATCCCTGCCCCAGAAAACCAGAAGTCCTTGAAAGGCACTGATTCGGCAGCATCTGCTGCTGCTCATAGAATTTTTGACCTATAAATGATAAAGGAATCAACTAATCAGAGAGATGTTACAAGGGTCTCCTTGCTGGCCCTGGGGACAGGACTCTATTGCTTTGCTCATACTCAGATCAAAGTGACAGTCTCAGGACAAGAAGGAGCACTAGCACATCAGAACTTGTAGGCTACAATGGAGTAGAGATCATTATCACAGTTCTAGGATAGAAAAGAGTATTTTTGCTTACACACCGACCATAGAACCGGCAAGGAGAGTAGCAAACACTTCTTTTTAGAGCTACCATCTTGGAAGAATTGAAAATTTACAGATCCATAGAAGTATCTCTGAAAGCAGTTGTACAAAACCCCTAAGGTTTAGGACAATGACTCTCTCACAATAAGTTAAAAGTTGAGTAATAGTCTGGGGAAATGAGCAAACAACAGAAAAACAATTCTGACCATACAAGCTAACTATGGTGACAAAAATTATCAAAACACACAATCAGAAGATAAAATCAAAGTTTCTATCTCCAAAGCCTCCATGAAAAATATGAATTGGTCTCAGGCTATGAAAGAGCTCAAGTAAGAGAGATAAAATCAAGTAAGAAGGTAAAGGAAATACTGGGAAGAGAAATGAGAATAATGCAAGAAAATCATGAATAAAAAAGAGTTAATAGCTTGGTAAAGGAAACCAAAAAAAATACTGAAGAAAATAACATCTTAAAAAACAGACTAGGCCAAATAATAAAAGAGTACAATAAAAAAAAAATGGGAAGAAGAATGCATTGAAAGGCAGAATTGGCCAGATAGAAAGAGCACAAAAATTCCCTGAAGAAAAAATAATTCCTTAAAAAGTAGTATTGGCCAAATGGAAAAGGATCTACAAAAGTTCATTAAAGAAAAAAATTCCTTAAAATGTAGAATTGAGCAGATGAAAGCTAATGACTTTGTGAGGAATAAAGGAAACAATGAAACAAAACCAAATGAATAAAAACATAGAAGACATTGTGAAACATCTCATTGGAAAAATAACTAACCTGGAAAATAGATCCAAGAGAGATAATTTTAAAATTATTGGACTACCTGAAAGATAAGGTCAAAAAAAGGAGACCCTAAACATCATCTTCCAATAAATTAGTAAGGAAAACTGTCCTGATACTCTAGAAACAGAGAGTAAAATCAATATTAAAAGAATGCACTCCTGAAAGTGATGCCAATATGAAAACTCCTAAGAATATTATAGTCAAATTCTAAAGCTCCCAGATCAAGGAGAAAATGTCACAAGCAACCATGAAGAAACACTTCTAGTATAATGGAGCCACAGTTAGGATAATACAAGATTTAGCAGCTTCTACATTAAAGAATCAGAAGGTTTATAATATGATATTCCAGATATTCAAGGAACTAGAATTACAACCAGGAATCACCCACCCAGTAAAATGAAATATAATACTCCCAGGAGATGAGGGTGGAGAAGGTGAATATTCAGTGAAACAGAAGACTTTTAAATACTCTTAATGAAAAGACCAAAGCTGAATAGAAAACTTGACTTCCAAAAACAAGACTCAAGAGAAGCATAAAAAGGTAAACAGAGAAGGGAAAATATAAACGATTTAATAAAAGCAAACTAGTTACATTCTTATATGGAAGATGGCATTTGTAATTCATAAGAACTTTCCCATTATTAGGGCATTTAGGAATAATATAAACAAAAGGCACAGGTTTGAGTTGGATATAAAGTGACAATTTCTAAAAAATAAATAAATAAATAAAACTTAGGGATAAGAGAGGACCTCACTGGGAGAAAGGGAAAGAAAAATTCAGAATGAGGCAAATTATCTCACCTCAAAAGAGGCAAGAAAAAGCTTTTACAGTGGAGAAGGATGAAGTGTGAAAAGTGAGTGAAAAGAATAACATACACACTCAATTGGGTATAGAAATCTATTTTACCTGCAGGAAAGTAGGAAGGGAAGGGAATGAAAGAATGGAAAAGGGAGGACAAATAGAGAGAGAAAGCAAAACACTTTTGAGGAGGATCAGAGTGAGAGGAAAGAAAGGCTAGACTAAGCAGCAGGTGAAATAAAATGGATGGAAATACAGTTAGCAATAACTGTGAAAAAAAATTGAAGCAAGTTCCTCTGATAAAAGTCTATTTCTCAAACACATAGAGAACTGAGTCAATTTTATAAAAATAAGAGCCATTCCCCAGTTGATAAATGATCAAAAGATATGAACAGTTTTCACATGAAATAATCAAAGCTATCTATAGCCATATTTTAAGAATGCTCTAAATCGCTACTGATTGGAGAAATGAAAACAAACAATTCTGAGATATTACCTCATACTTATTAGAGTGGCTAGAAGAATAGAACAGAAAAATGACAAATATTGGGGGGATAAGAAAAATGAGACATTAATAACCATTCTCTGGAGAGCAATTTGGAATTATTTCCAAAAGGCTATAAAAACCATGCGTACTCTTTGGCCTAGCAATACTACTACTAGCTTTATATCCAAAAAGAGATTTTTTTAAAGGGGAACTGGAGAAAGTACATATATGTACAAAAATATTTATAGCAGCTCTTTTCCAATGGCAAACATGACTAATAAAGAAATATGTTTTGCATGACAACACATATACAACTGACATAAGGTTGCTTGCCTTTTCAATGAAAGGGATCAGGAGGAAGGCAGGAAGAAGATTTGGAACTCAAAGGTTTAAAAACAATAGTTAATGTTACAGAGCAACTGAAAAAGTCTTAAGCATGGCCAGTTTTTTCTGAGAAAACAAGCCTAGGAAAAGAAGCAAAAGGTCCCCATTAATTTGGATGTTTACTAGTTTATCAAAGAATAAAATAAGGCAAGAGTGAATAAAACAGGGGTCAAGCTGAAAAGTTAAAACAGCAATATGAGTTTGAAGGAAGCTGAAAGAATATGAATTTCTGTTTATTTGAATTTATACTGTAACTTTGTGTATCACATTGAAGGAAAAAATATTGGGGAAATTTGGAACATCTCAAAACAGGCCTCAGCATTCTGATGACTTTCCAATCCATTCAAGCTGTGTGCTAAGGGCTCATTACTACACAGGAGATGCATATATATTCTTATAATTCACAATCCCTTTTGTAGCAGGATATATATAGGACACTTCCATCATGTTTAATCACCTGTTTTGTCAACCCCAGTGGTTACATTTCCAGATGCTGACTAACTTTATGGATTGATGGTACTACAGACATGTCAACTAACTGTATTTCACCCAAGGCTCTATCAATTCAAAAAACATTTGTAGACATTTGTTAGAATCGGTGACCACTGACAGATCTACCCCAGATGTTTGTTTGGCAATAGTTTTCTCCATCTCTGTGGGAGCTTCCATAGGATTAAAGAAAATTACCCCCAAATATGTCACCAGTTAGTCATATAGGAATGAAAACCAGATGCAAATTAACTGTGGATGATACTAGAAGTTGACAGTTCCAAGATCTTATAAATGATCTTACAGGATAGCTTGATGGTATTATAAGCTATATATTAAAGAGATTTTCAGAACTAAAGACAGGTGAAGTAACTAGATAGAGAGATAGCAGGTGAATTGTAAAAAAAAAAAAAAAAAAAGTAAGAAACTTCCTGAATCATTAGGCAGAATTCATCCTGAATCAAGACTTTTTTTGAGCTTGAAAAGATGAATCATATTTTGTTCTAGGAAGAATAATTTTCATTTTTATCTATTCTACACACATCTGAGTTCTACAGAGAAATGACAAGGACCATGAGAACTTGCTCTTTATAGTATCTGAGAAACCTTGAATCAGACTCAAGAGGTTTGGACAAGATTCAGACAAAAATTTAAGCTTAGGGTGCTTATCAAAATAGGGTTTATATTCAGGTAATTTAGGAATTTTCAGTCATTGATAACAGGAAATTCCTACCAGAAATATATGTATAAGAGAGAGTTAAAGTTTATCCAAGTCAAACTTTTAATTCTTCTTTTTTGATGATTGACATTTTTCTTTCTTCTTTTTTCATGGTTGTGAGCATCTTCATTCAAAGAAGGATGAAAATGAAGATAACAAATATTATTTTGTAATCATAATATCATTTCAGTAAGATATACTTTTAAAAAGGATTCTACTTTATTCTGTGTTAGATATACACTATCAGTGTGACTCTGGGCAAGTAAGTCAATCTCTCTCAAACTGTCTCCTAGTCTGTAAAATGGAAGGGGTGAGAGAAGTATAATAATAACACTTCTCTCATAAGGATGTTGTGAGAATCAAATGAAATAAAGTATACAGAACTTTGCAAACCTTAAAGCATTATATGAATGTTAGCTATTATGTCTTAATAGCCTTTTTTGTGGATATGCCATAATTATCATTTACAAGATTTACTATATACCAGACACTGTGCCAAGCACTGAAGATTCAAAGAAAGGCAAAATCACAATCTATACCCTCAAGGAGCTCATTTTCTAAAGAAAGAGATATATGGAAAACAGCTACATACATTTGTGTATGTGTATATCTGTGTGTACATAAAATGTACATACATACACACACTGTATAAAAGGCAGGTAATCTCAGAGGGAAAGCAGTAGGGATCGGAGAATGACCAAGAAAGCCCTTTTCCAGATGGTTGGATTTGACCTGAATCTTAAAGAAAAACAGGAAATCCAGGAGGCAAAAATGAAGAGGAAGAGTATTCTATGCATGGGATACAACCAGTGAAAAGGGTCTATTTTGAGAAAAAGAATACCATGATGTCAACTATCTGGGTAAAAGCTAATAACAACAACAACAACAACAACAACAACAATAATAATAGTCCACATCTCTACAAATTCATTAATTCAACATTTATCAAGCATCTGGATAGGATATTGGGCTAGGCTCTTTCAAATATTTTAGAGTACTGGCTAATTAGGAGACATGATAAACCAGAGGACCTGAGTCCAAATTCCTCTTCTGATACCTTTTGAATATGGGCAAGTCCCTTGGATTCTCTGGTCTCTAGGTATCTCATAGACAAAATCAGGAGGTTGGACTAGATGGTCTTTGCAGTTTCTTCCATTTCTAAATCTGAAGTGGAGTGCTATACTGAGACAGTTCGTGTTCCAGCTCTGATACTGCTTGACTAAGAGTTGAGTTAAAGACTAGCCATAAGGCATTTTCAAACTTTACTATTTCCTCCAAACAAGTTTAGTTTTTTCCTCCTTTCATACCATTTGTTTACAAAGACTTAGAATATTAAATATACAATGGAATGAGGAAATAGAGTGCCATAATGCCAAATCACTGGCTATGAATCAGTGAGCCATTGGTTAGAATCCTCCCCTCAAGTATTAGAAACAAGAATTAGAAAACAAAGTTCTTGATGAATCTATCTAGGGAAAGGAGTGAGTCCATGAAAATGCGTCCATATATTTCAGAAGAGTCAAACTCACAGCCTACAAAATTCTCAATGCAGTCTGAACCAAGTTACAATAAAAATACAATAGAATATTGTAATGCCAGAGAAACTGAGGCACGATAGAGATTAGAGAGTATTTAATAATTTATTTAAAAGGGAGAAATTTACTGGGACCAAATGTATCCATGGTTTGGTCCCAGGGCTGAATGAGACTATTGTCTCCAAGAATCCAGCAAACCATGTGAGTTCTCAATGACATATATACACATGGCTCAAGTTCAGGGGATAGAGAGAGGTAAGGGAGGAGTTAGGATACTGAAAGCAGGAATGGAACTCTGACAATCCGGTTCTGACAGAATGAGGGGAGGCATGGGGGATGGGATGACCTAATGGGGAGAGGAACCCGGGAGATGGGGAGAGGCATCTTGATAAAATAGTATCTGACATTCTGATAGCTTGGGATGGGGAGAGGCATTCTGATATTCTAAAACATAATATCTTTTATCCTTATCAAATATTCTGATGAAGAGGGAGAGGATGTTTTGCAGGACTGAGCTTTGAGCTCAGTTATAAATTATAAACTGAAGCAGAGAAATTGAGTCAGGATTGGGTCAGTTTAATTAGAGAAACTGAGTCAGGACAATAAAAGAGAACTGTGGCATAACAATATAATGGTTTATTTGTAATTTTCTAAGTCAATATGTAGCCTGCAAAAATACATTTCTATTTGAGTTTGACACCACTAGCATATATCAAATTTTATCTGTTATTCTATATGCTCTCCCTATGTTCATCCAATGTAATTCCCTTTTTTAAATAAGTCTATTTGATGAAGCAGAGAATTGTTAAGATGTTTTCTTCCTTTAGATTTTATTGCTGCTTTTGATTCACCTGAACAAAACATTTTCAAATAAGTGGTTTCATCAATGAATTTTGATTCATTAATTTTAAAGGCAGCATTTATCTAAAAAAGAAGTTCATAAAACCTGAGTTCTATGAAATCTTTATTTTTAATATTTTGACAATTGCATTTCAATCCAATTAATTTCTTTTGTTATCCTATGAATTTTTATTTTCTGAGTTTAAAACATTATTTTCAGATGGCTTCACCAGACTACCAAAAGGATCCACTTAAAAAAAAAATGGTTAAGACTCTTTGTACTAGATTCTGCTCTCTAGATGGGTTGGCTACAAATAGGACCCAGAACCTTTTCTCTGACATTTTAATCTGATCTGACCTTGATATTAACTGCCATATTTTAGTTCTGTGTTAGACTGGGGAGAGGGTAATTCAATCAATAGCTTCATGTCCCTTTTCAAAAGACAAAGGTATCTCATGGATACTCAGCTGACAATCTTTATATACACAGGGTCAGATGGAGCTAATTATGATGTAAATCATTCCGAAACTATAGTTCTTTCTGAACTTTGCCAGGCTGCTGAGAAGCCCAAGGAGTTAGTATTTTCAAAGGATTTTTTTTGGTAGCAATATAAAAAAGTTTCCACTGTCCATAATCCCATCATCATCATGAGTGGGTTTGCAGCTACAGCACAGATGAATCTGTATTGAAATAAAAATCCTTAACCAAACCTTAATTCTCTCACTTAACAGTAGTCGTGTCCAAATTGAGTCCCAATGTTCAATGGCTGGCATGCTATCTGTTCTGTGGATGAAAAGGATTTAAGCCTTCCACGCCTTTCTTACTGGCGTCTCTTATCAATCCTAAATCTGTTACTCACAAATCATATTGGATATTCCAAGAGGCTCTTTGAAATTGATAAAACTCCTCTATGTCTGACCATTGCTAGAGTTCCTAGTGAGTACTTCATGTTCTTATCAATCTACTGTGGCTAAAGATGACTGTTACATTTCATTTGCAGAAAAATATCTCTGATAAAACATTAATAAAAACTTGAAAGTTCTACTTTCTGGTATGATCCTGAAATATTGGATATTTGATAATTGAGCAGAATTTAAAATGTCTCCTGTTAAAGTAGAGGAGAAATGAATGATGGAGCAAATTACAGCACAGGCCATTCCCCAGCTTGTCAACATCTGATGTCTTATAAGCCAGTTTCCCTGTTACTACAACCCTCACTGTTTCTTGTACTCCTGCCTTCTCTTCCTTTCGCCTCAGGAGCTATTGGAAGGATAAAAGTAAAGTTTTCAGTGTTGATTCTAAAGTGCAAATAGTAAACAAACTGAGGAACAGAGGTTTTAAGAAGCCCAGGCTCACTGGAACAGACTCCCAGTTACAGCTGGTCTCCATACCAAGAAACCATCCTGCCCAAATATTTCTTTCTTCATCTCATCTGACTGCTTCCCTGTCATTACCATATTAAATAAAATAGCAGAGATTCATTTAGAATCACCAAGCATCCTCTCTCAAAACTGCAAATACCCCTGGAAGGTACAAGTCATTTACTCATTAGGATTAGCCTCAATCACACCTTAGGATGAAAGTGATCTCTTCCTAATATCTAATTGAGAACAGCTGTACAAGAGGAAAGAGAGAGTAGACTGGAATGAGGAGAGACTTGGGGCAGGTAAACCCACCAGTAGGTTTTTGCAAGAAAAATGATGATGAGAGCCAATGCTAGAGTTATGATAGTGTCAAAAAAGAGAACAGGGCATATTCAAGAAATGTTGCAAAGATATAATCAGCACTATTTGGCAACAGATTGATATGAGAAGGGGTAAGAGGAGATAAGAGGAAGCCAGGGATGACTCCTAGGTTGTTAACCTGAGAGACTGGAAGTATTTCTGTTTGGACACATATAGTTGAAATATCTCCTGGACAACCAATCTGAGGTTTCTGAAAGGCAATTGGACATAGAAGATTAGAGTTCAGCAGAGAAATTGGAGCAGGATAGAATTAAGAATCATCAATATAGAGAGCACACACAAGCCTAAGTAAACTTTAAAAAAGAACTAAAGATTCTATGAAATGAGTCCATTCCTGGAATGAGGATGATCAATTGATGTTGTAAAGATTAAAAAAAATAATATCTAAAAAAAGGGCTTTCAAAAGTTTAAAGTACTAAGCAAATAAATAGTATTGTTATTGACTAGATCAATGAAAGAGTTGGAAGACAAGGTTTTCCATTGGTGAGAGATTTAAAGATTCACTTTTATAAATCAATAACTGATTTGACAATAATTTAAATAAGTATTCGGATATAACCCTTTGCAGCTGTTCTAGCATTCATTACCAAGGTAGTAAAAAGAAGATACTAAAGTTTTCATAGACATGTTACTGATGCTTGCTTGATGTATTATTTCCCCATATTTTCAAAGAGATTTGCCTCATGAATCATAGAATTGTAAATAAAAAGTTGGAAAGGTTCCAATAGGTAATCTGGTTCAGTCCCAAAGTTTTCCCTTGTAAATTCAAAGGTGACACTATGGAAGAAAAGAAGTGGAAAGCATGGCATGATGGGAAAATACCAGACTAGAAATAAAGAGATCTAATACCATTTTAACCACATTCTCTGTGATTTTGGTCAAATTACTAAACCTTTCTAGATTTTGGTTTATTCATTTGTAAAATAAAGAGGGTAAAGTACATGTTATTTTGGGATCCTTATTTTGGGGAAGACTGATGCAGAGCTACAAAAGCAGGAACTGGAAACCAAATCTACAATAACCTTCAAAGATGTAGATGAAAATAAAGCTAAATGGTAACTATTCTTATTTAATTGCAATGATCACAGGGTCTCAGAGAACAGATGAGGAAATACATTTGATTCATTCTGGTAGAGTAAGGAATTATAAGGACACAATATTGTATGTACTTTCAGATGCAGGTATTTTGTCAATTGATAAAAATGTATTAGCTAAATACATGCTCTAGAGCCATTTTCCCAACTTCTCATTCATAATGATATCAGGTGTTGAGGAGTATTGTTTCTGATGCTATGTTGAAGGAGGAGTTTTCAGGAGTAACTACTTTTTTTTAACTTTAGTTCTCCTATATCATGTACACCTTGTAAAGCAAACAAGGTTAGAATTTATGTGGGGAAAGAGTTGGAAGAAAGAAATAACAACTTTCAAATAATCATGAATTTATCCCTTCAAAACTACATGTCTTTGACTTTTACAAATCATATGTAGATTTCCCAAAAAAAATTTCTAAGATTATCTTCCATGGATATCCTCAGAGGCAAGTCCTATAGAATAGTTACTTGCCTAGAGATCTCATTTCTCCATCTAGATAAGTACATAGAAAGATCCTTCCTAGTAGGCAGTACATCACATTTATATTCATAGCAATGTAATGCCTCATTTCCCTGAATTATTATGTCTCAGTTTCCCTAAATTGTTGTGCCTCAGTTTCCATGAAGTGTTGTGCTATGTCCTGAGTGGAATTGTTGTGGCCACCCCACTTTCTTGCCCAATTGGGACTGAGAGAATTGGAGCCTTGAAGCTCTGGTCACTCTCACATTTCAGTGAATGGTAAAACTCCAGGTGGCTTATTTAAAATGCCTGGGTATTGCTCACTATTTCCTTCTCTAGATTCTCTGACTCCTGCCCTTGACCTTTCTATCTTGATCCCCATCCTGTCAGGACTAAGTTATGATCCTTTCAAGGAATTATGGCTTGTCCATTCAGCCACTGTTCTCCTCCCTCCCTTGCCTTTGTTTCCCTGATAGTTGGAGCCCTATAAAAGTCTCTGGAATTTATTGCTTGATGCTGAATGCTTTGAGACAAGAGTCCCATGCAGCCCACTGGCTTTGGCTAGTCTAAGTTCTCCACTATTAAAATATTAAAAACGAATCTCTGTCTTGCCTCAGTTTCTCCAGCATTAGTCAGACCTACTACTGTATCTTAAATTTATTTAGTAGATGCTTATATCAATTTGATCCTACTATATATCCTAATCAAGAAAACAAAACCTTTCAGATATGAAATTAGGAATTACAAAAAAATTTTATTGTTATTTTTAAAACCAGCCAAGTTCCCAGAAAAGAGAATTAACAGCTTGATCAAAGAGACACAAGAAATTGTCATTCAATCATGTCTGACTTTACAGGACCTACAGGACAGTTTGGGGTTTTCTTGGCAAAGATACTTTGCCTTTACTTCTCTACCTCATTTTGCAAATTAGGAAAGTGAGGCAAACTGGGTTAAATGACTTGCCCAGGATTGAGGCCAGATTTGAACTCAGGAAAATGAGTCTTCCTGACTTCAGGTTGGGTGGTCTACCCACTATACCATATAATAACTCATGAGGACAATACTCATTACCAAATATTCTACAATTTATAGTCTTAGAAAGTTGACCCAGTAAATGAGAGTTTAAATCAAAGCTTCTTAAACTATGGATTGTATAAGGACACAAAACTGAATGTAAGGGTCATGAAAATATGATTTATTATCAGTAAAGATTTGATTTGTAGACCTATTTTATATACAAATGTATCAGGGATTGTACAAAAATATCTTGCATGAAAAGGGGTTACAAGTGGAAAAAAACTCTGGTTTAAATAATTTTCCTTAGACTACATAGCTAATGGGGGAAAGGGGAGAGGGAATATTGCTTGAACCCAGGTTTTTCAAATCTAGCTCTGTACTATGCCATAATGCCTCTATTTGTAAAATTTCATTATAATGATTTATCAGAAAGTATAATCTCAGTACTATCCTTTTTGCTTATAAATTCCACTTGACTATAGCATAACAGGAAAACATCTTAAACTACAACTTTTTCAAAATATCCTACACATATCCCATGAAGGTTTCCTTGATTTACCATCTGATCTATAACATTCCCATACTCTTCATTTGGCATTAATCCTAGATTATCTTGAATTGTTAATTTTTCCATTACATATATTTTATCTCTCAAGTTAACTGTAAACTCCCTGAAGGTAAGGCTCAGATTTTATAGCTCTTTAGATTCCCCATAGTGCCTAGCATAAGGTAAGCCCACAACTAATATTTGTTGGTTGATTTTTTTTGACCTTTTAGCTAGAAAAGAGAGTTTTTACTCTCTTTTTAGAGAATCAATTTGGATTTAATGTGTTACAGGTGAATCTGGTATGTCCCAATGGAATGTCTGAGTTTAAGCTGGTCTGAATTTGCTACAAATTGCCTCCCTTAATAGATTGTGTCATTTTTTGACTCCACTCCCAAATCATCAGTTGCCACAGTTACCATCATTCTAATTCTCCCTTTCCAGACCATAGCTGTTCTTGGCACTTAACAGGAGGTCACGGAGGAACAATTTGCTTCATTTTAAAAAGTAAGAAAATGTTAATATCCCAAGATCTGTAGCTATAGTACCCCAGAGCAAAATCCTCTATGACTTTATTTTCTCTCATTTTTAACTTTCCTTTTCTACTCTCTCCATGTCAGACTGTCAGGCAGATTTTGATCTAAGGGGCATGCTGCTTTCTCCTGTGCTGACACTGACTGAGTTCCCATAACCACCATGAGACATTCCAGTCAGCATTAATTTCTTTCTTTTGAGTCCCTGTGCTTTGTCCATAGGGACAGGGAAGGTCCTAATGCAAGAAATAAATATGACTAGGGGGAAAAAAGGCTGTAAGCTTATAGCATATCAATTGGTTTCTAAAAATCTGGACTAGTTTGTTGTTGATGATTTGATTTTTTTCTGAGATTATAATTGCCAAAATAACACCTTTAGGTTATAAAAACAGGATATGTATAATGCTAATCTCTATTA